>NC_064614.1:1047733573-1048941431 GCF_023898315.1 Schistocerca nitens
ATGGTATATTTGATCACGTTCTTTTACTTTCTGGTAACCACACCAAGAATCTGCTCCTTTAGGGCAAAGTCCGTGAACAGGGTGGTCATCTGTGGACAACTTATGACAGTAGGTGGCCCATACAGCTTTTCTCATTGCTGTAACATCTTTCACAGGTGCAGTTCATCTAATGGCCGGACCATAATAATTCTGAAGGAGGTCATTTCAGTTTCTGCCAATCTGCCTCGGCCAGACAGAGATCTTCCATCAGATAGCAACTTTCCTTTCATTTCTCTTTGTAGCTTCCTCAGTCTAGCACATGTCCACAACACTCCAGTTTTGTTACCAAGGTATCACCATAAACATTGAACTCATTAATTTTATTGAAAGCTTTAGAGTCCCCATCGTCTAGGTACTTCATATATCTAACGTTATAAATGGGCACCGACCTCTGAAATATTTGTAGAGCTCCATCACACTCCACACCTCCACTGTCACCATCATAATTCCTAGAAAACTGATGTTCAGTATGCCCTTCAGACAGAGACAATTTTATGACTTCAATCATATATACTCAGTTAACATCTACTCAATGACTTCCAAGCACATATGAGGATTTGATCTCCCAGGTGTTAATGGAGGATCATGAACCAGATTCAAACCATGCAAAGTAGATGTGGTTATTTAAACCACAAGTTGGGATGGGCGAGTTCTGCACATTGTGACTGTGGTGTCTCCTTACAGTCAATCCGCCATATTTTTGCTGACTACCTTTGAGTGTACAAAGGAAAATGTATGGTCATTCACCATATATCAGATGACATGACTGAATGGATCCGGGAACTAGATCTGGAGATGTCAGATTGTCGAGCTTGTGATTTGTCCACAAATGTTGTATATATGTATTTGTTTTTGTCATGGGAAGATGTAAAAAAATTTATATGTAGTCTTTGCCTTCTCATGTAGGGTTCAGAGTGGAGTTGTGTCCAGTGGTTCAAAGATATTCAAGCATGCACCCATATAATTTAAGGAAGAAATTTGGAATCTGTCAATTCAAAAGAAAATTAAAAGCATACCTCATTAGGAACTACTACTACAAACTAAATATCTAGATTCAAGGACTGAAAAGTTCTAAATAGCAAGTTGCAGTTTTTGTAAAGCTGCATGATAAGCAGTAATGCATTCTAAACAGAACTCTGCATTTACAAATAGAGGCAAATATTTTCTTTGAAAAATACCAATGCAATCAAGTAATTATTAAACTAGCTATAGGAGATAAACAGCTCATCATATGGTAGGGAGGAGGGGCACATAAAATGGGATAAATTATGAAGCTTTTGGACATTGTTATTCAGAACTAACAGCAGCTCAACTGTGGTGAGAGGTTGTTTTGTGAGAAATGGGCGACAGAAAAAAAGTATGTGGGCTTGTTGAGTAAGGGGTGGAAGGGAACATAGCTGATGGCTGGGAGGGAGAAAAAGAGAGGGACAGGACAGGACAAGAATGTGGCACCAGTGGGTTCACACTAGTCAGGCAGAGAGAGATGTGTGTGGCATACAGAGAAGTGTGGGAACATAGAAAGGAGATTGAACAGAAAAAGAGTTGGACTATGGAGAAGAGTGTGCAAGTGTATAAACAGTGAAGTGGGGGTCACACACAGGCCAGGGGTGAAGATGGAAGTGAGATGGAGGATAATGGAAACTGTGGCCAGAAGTTTTGCGGGACTGAAGGATAACTGGAAGGGCTATTCCCAATTATGTAATTCGAAGTAGCTGGTATCTGAGGGGGAGGGGAGATGCAACTTACATGGCATGGGCATGAAGTAACCATTGCAAGTTTAAGTACATTTTGTGCTCAGCAATGTGTTCTGTTGATGGAGTCACATGGATCCTTGCAGTTTTGTATGTGATGGGCGTGACTAGACTTTCTGCTCAAGAGACAATTATATTAGGTCTAATGTCAACAAATAGATCTGACCATGAGCAGTTGCAGGACAATGATTATCAAATATAAAGGACAACTAAGCAAGAAGAACTTGAAACATTTAACTCTGGGTAGGAGCATGTACAGGAACTATGGCTCAAGTGTAGAAAAATAGTTCAACCAAGCACCTGATAATGTGTACCTAGTAGAACAATTAATGACAGAAGGGGCACTTCACGGTATGCAGTATATGTTATGAAACTTTTTAAAGGGCAGTGACTACTGCACAACAGATGACACAGGTACTGAAACTGAGGGTAGTAAAGAACATCCAGCACTATTGCACCGCTGCAAAGATGAGTAATATTTTGTGGCAGCAGCACTGAAACTAAACAATACTTGTCGATGAAGCTGATGCAGACTTTGCGAGTATTGCAAGATCTTTGTGATTACAAATGACCTACTAGAATGCAGTAAACAAAAGAGGACACATTCCATGGATACAGCATGCAGTAAACATTTGTTAATATTATTACTTTAAACTATAGAGACAGTCCTGGGTAAGTGCAGTGTTTTGATCAGTATATGAAATGCTTTTATAGTATATTTTTATCTTCGCACTTCCCTGTGTAATGGAAGCCTAATATTCCACATGGAAAAATGACAAGGCATAATATACTGTTACTGTGTGGCAAATGGCAGCAACTGCCAAGTCTGTATCATGTATGTTGAAAAATATTCAGAAGATAGGGCAACATCTGCACAATTATTCAGCTATATTTTCCAGTGACTAGCAGACTCTCGCCCTGTAGCTCCAACAATGACAGATTGTGGTAGACTCACACCATTCGACTCCTGTTGTGGAGGAGCAAGTATTGCTATGAGTGAAAGAAGACCCGGGAACTAGAGTACTGATACATAGAATTTCAATATCTAGGGGTGCGTTAGTCAATCTCTAACGTAGACAATCCTATATGAACAGTTGCTATACTGATATTCTGTACAAAGTTTCCAAGCCCTCTGACAAAAGATCAGCCAGTCTGAATACAGTTCTGCCAATGGCTGTTCCAAAGGTGTGCTGAAGGTCCACTTTTCACAACAAAGATGCTGTTCACAGAGGAGACTAGTTTCACATGAGTTGGGATTGTCAATTTTCATAACCAATGTTGTGGACTGTTGCAAAACCACATACAGTTGAAGAAGCAAGATGTCAAGCACTGATTTTCAGTTAATGTATGGGCAGGAATTATTGACAATAGACTGACAGGATATTACTTACTATCAAACAGATTGACTGATGCAAGGAACACCAGTTCACATCAAACTACTTGTCTGTCCTACTAGAGGAGTTCCCATTCCAACAATGGCTGGAAACAGGGTTCACCTATGATGGAGCACTAGTTTGCTTTCTCCAAAATGTCTGAGAACACTTCACACAGACATTTACTGGGGAACAGATAGATTGGGGATGTCAAATATGTTGTCCTGCTCATTTCCTTGATCTTAAATCCTGTGGGTTTTTGGTTGTGGGGATACTTGAAATCTTTTGTGTACGCAAGCCCCACTAATGATGTGCAGGCACTACGAGAACACATCATCAATCCTGGCCATGAACCTGGAGTTATTCAGAGAGTGTGTGATTCTCTGAGATGTTGGAGAGAAGTATGGCTTACTATGATGACACCATACTGAGCACTATTGTAGCGAAGGCTCACAAGTGCAGAGCATTTGTAATAGCAAACAGTTTATGTTTGAAGCTCTGCTGTTTCGCAGTAACAGTATAATACGTTTTCACTCATTTACTACAGTCTGCAGGTTGTTCATAATAGCAAAGGTATTGCAGTAGAAAAGGTGTGTTTCACAGTAACGAAGATGAACAAGTGTTTATAGCTCTTAAGGTTTGCATTTTAGAGATCCTGTTAAGTAGATATTTTTCCTTCTTTTTTAAAACACTGTATACAAAGGACAGATTGAATGGTCACAGGTTTGTCTGACCCACAGAAGAGGCTCACAAAAATGCTGAAAATCCTAAAGTGGCAGACAGTATTAAGTGAAGAATTTATTACAATATGCTGGCCCCCTAAGTATCACTCCCATAGGGACTATGATGACAAGATTAGACTATTTTCAGTGCATGCAAAGGCATTTAAGCAATCATTCTTCCTGCCCACCATTTGTGAATATAACAGGAAGAAATTTTAATATGCAGTTGAAAGATAAGTACCCTCTACCAAACACTTCAATGTTTTTCAGCATTTGGATGTAGATGTAGCAATCAATCAATCTTTCCTCCGTGATGAATGAATATCTAGTTTTAAGAGCTAAAAGTGTTGTATCCAATTTTACACATTTCTGTCCGCATGCCTATCATTGTGCCACATCAAGGGAAATATTGGCCAGCCATTCTCTCTCTCTCTCTCTCTCTCTCTGTCCTATATGTACTTGCCTTAAGTAGGGTTGTATGCTTTGGAATTAGGTTGATGGTACCTTACAATTAAGGTGAGTTTCAAACATTCCATTACTTAGCATTTACAATTTTCTGAGAAAGAAATGCAATCTTGATATCGCCAGACCACAAGAAATAACCACCACAGGACTTACGTACAGGTAGACAGATGTTACTAATATTTACTATTTATTAAGAAGTAGAGCCCAAATTAAGCAGAACAACTATTTCTGTTGAGAAAATGTATGGAAATGATTACAAAGTATAAAAAATGTTCACCATTAATCCCATTAATGATGTGAAAATTCTTGTTATTTTATGAACTAAATCAAATATTCAAGAATCACAAAGCTCTCTGGTGGCAGTTTTCAAAAGTAAGAAAATCAAAATTTGTCATGAGTCAGTCAGGTAGTTCAACAATCTGCCAATGACGAGATCATTAGACATGGAGTAAACACATATTCATATTCAGTGTATGTCCTTTCTGTGGTAACATTTCAAAAACTGAAACTAATTTTGTTTTTGTTGTCTAGTGATCAATTTGGTCTACAAGTAACAAAACATAGCCTTTGCCTAATACATGATTTTGCACAAGGTTGTAACATTGGGGATTATTCTTTTTTTTCGTCTTCTTCAGCCAATGTGGATAAAGTTCTGGACTTCTCCATCTGTTACAGTTTTTAGCTACACACATCTACATTGCTCTTGCATACTTTTAGTGTCATTTACCTACCTTCTTTTAGGCAGTCATCTTAGAATTACTTATCTGTTGGAATCCAGAAAATTACTTCACTGGTCAGTCTACCATTTATTCACCCTACTCTCTCTAACTCAGTAATTATTTGCTCTTAAACTAGATAAGTGTCACAAATAGCTTCCTTTGTGCTTGTTTTACTTTTATTCAACATCCCCCTGGCCACAACCTTATATTTTCCTCCTAACCCTATAATGCAGCTATCTCTCCATCCTCAGCAGTTTCATTTTATTAACTATAATGTATTTCTACCATTATTCATCAAAAATATTCATCATTTCTGGGGCAGTAGCTATAGTTCCTTTTAATATTACACATAAACCGTGCTAAAGGTTCTACCTGAATGACAAGGGAATGGTCCAACCCAATGTGTTGAAACCTACTATGAAATTTTTTGCACAGAAAGAATACACCAAAATAAATGCACTGTCATAATTTTAGCTGCTAAGGGCACTGCACATATTCAAAAAAGTTTAAGCTCCTCTTTTTGCTACATGAAAAACTGTTTCTAATGGCGGTTTGTACAGCCCTTCCTGCCTAGCATGAGATCAGCAAATAAGCAGATGCAGCAGTGACATGAGAACGTACCGCCACATAGCGTGAAGTCCAAAGTGCAAATATGCAAATTTAAACCATACTGCACATGTCTCCGATTGTTAGTTTTTTGACACCTATTCCCTTGATATTGGCAAATAAATTGTTGTAGATGTATTTCTTACACCAGTGTATGACATTACATTACAAATGACTTCTGTCAATCAGGATTTCACAACTATTTCATAATAATTCCTTTAGCACCATTCCTTGTGTATTCCCTGTAATCATAAAAAAAAAAAAAAAATGCAAAGCATCTATTGGATGATGAAAACAAATATTTTCCTTACACCAGGCATACCTGACAAAAAATTTATGTTGTCAGGCACTTAATAATAATTACTAGTTTTATTTATACAGAACTGGAATGGAGTAAGACAGTTAGATGAGATTAGATTATATTCGATTCGTTCTGTAGACCCAAAAATGAGACGACTCTTGCAAGTGTGGAACAAGTCAGAAACTATAACATAAAACATCTGAATACAATATTAACTAGCCTGATCATTTGTCAGGAGAGTCAAAATAGGTGAAAACATTACAATAAACTGGACCTGCTATTATTTACAGAATTAACAATGTCAAAATGAAACACAGTTATGCACTTTTTATAAGTTTATCATACACAAAATACCTAATCTCGACCGTTGTGGCCAAGTGTTATCAAAACTGAAATCTAACACATTTTTACTTAAGCTGGTCTATCAGTCCCTGCTACCCCTTTCGCAGGCTGTGGGGGATATATTTCCCACTAAACGTACTTCTTCACAGCATTTAAGGAAATATATGTTATCACTTCTGTACGCTCCTGGCATCTAGTGACAGTCTGCTGCACCAGCTGTAGTTTCTGTTTGATGTGAAATACAGCCTTCAGGACTGTGGGAATATATATCCCACCAAACAATGATGTTTTGTGTGTTATTGGGAAGCATAGTTACCATCAATGTAGTTTCTGGAAGAGGCTTTGGAAGCACACTTACCACCAACTTCGAGGTGTACCCCAAAGATTTTGGCAATACGTTTTATGACCTCTGTCTATGCCTGATATCTTGTGGTAGTACATTGCACCAGTGTATGAAAACTGCTGTCTTGGGATCACTAATGTTGTCAGAACACACTGCTTCACTTCTGCAATATACATTATTGTGACATGTATCAGTTCATATCTTTATTGTGTCATAAAGTTTCAAGGATTGTTTTCACATTATGATATGAAAAATTTAATATCAGTAACAAAAATTTTTTAAATAAAGTACAAGAAAACAAAACAAAAACAGAAAACACTGTTCATTTTTTTACTTGTAATGGCAACACATAACAGTACACAAAAGTGAAGTGGGAACTCCATCTACCACCAGTTTTAATACATCACAAAGTTGCCACAGTGATACAGGTATCGCCATAGTTTTTGGTCCTAAAACTTAACTAAACTCTGCCCGGATACTGGATGCCGAGACGGGCATGTGGTCAGCACACTGCTCTCCCAGCTAAATGTCAGTTTACAAAACTGGAGCCGCTACTTCTCAATCATGTAGCTCCTCAGTTTGCCTCACAAGGGCTGAGTGCACCCTGCTTGCCAACAGTGCGTGGCAGACCGGTCACCCATTCAAGTGCTAGCCCAGCCTGACAGTGCTTAACTTGTCATCTGACGAGAACCAGTATTACCACTGCAGCAAAGCCGTTGGCTGTTTGGTCCTAAATCACAAAAATAAAATTATCGTCACTGAGTTCCTACAAAAAATGCACCCACGTAAGGGTTATAGAGTAGAAGGAGTTGCCTATCAGAAAGTCTTCAAACTCTGTTTAGACTGTGCTTTACCAGAAACAAAGTTTTTTTTATGGTTGCTGGCAATTTATTGAAAATGTGTATTCCTGAATATTGGACACCTTTCTGGACCAAGGTAAGTGATTTTAGGTCTTTGTGTAGATTGTTCTTATTCCTAATATTGATATTATGTATTGAGCTATTGGTTGGAGATAGAGATATGTACTTACAACACATTTCATGAAGGAATAAATATACTGAGAAGCAGTGGTTAGAACACGAAGTTCCTTGAACAGGTTTCTGTATGATGTTCTTGAATTTGCACATTAAAATATTTTGCTCTGTTTGACGAGTTACCCCAGAATATGATACCGTTTGACATAATATAATGAAAGTAAGCAGAGTATGGAAGTTTTTTTTTATATTTATATCTCCTACACCTGACGTCATTTCACTGCAAATACAGACTCGTTTAGGCACCCCCCCCCCCCCCAACTGAATTTATTATTGAGTTGTAATGACAGCAATTTAACACTGTCAATCTCTTCAATCTGCTTGTCTTCATATGTTATGCAAATGTTGGAATGAAATCTCTTACAGATTCTGAGCTGCCTCTAGTGAGTCTTTTCAAAGTTTAATGACAGTGAATTAGCTTTAAACCATTTATTAATGTCAGTGAAAACTTGATAAAAAGCAGCCATTTCTAAATCTGTACCTGACTTGCTGCATAGCAGGCATATTTGATCAAATTCATAAAGTGTGGTGATAGAAATAGACAGTGAGAAATATCTCAAGTTTAACAACTCTTCCACTAATAAACCTGGAATGACAAAGAGCTATCGGAAATTATATTATTATATTAAGTCTCTTTGTTGTCATCCTAAACAGAGGTGTCATTATGTCCAGGCCAAGAATCCAACACAAACAATGAATTAATTTCTGCAACTGATACGAAGACTTTTCGGACATAGTATTAGAAATTATTTTCTCCAATTTTTCCAAATTTTGCTATGTCAGCTCCGAGATTTTTGCAAGTAAACAGTCTTTTTGCCCTGATGTTTCTGAAGACAGAGACAAAGCAGCAGAAACAGTAATCATTGGTGTTGTTGACTATGAATATGTCATAGCATTCAGCAACTGCAGGTAACTCTTGTCTTTTTTTCGCTCAAAATGATAAACTACTTCAGATGAGGCCAGTGATTTCAATTCTACACCATTCTTCATATTTCATCTTTGCAGGGTTGGATTCCACATTCTGCGAAACTCTGCAACTTGTGCAAAGACTGATGCTGTTAGCAACCACTGCTAATTATTATGGGTATTAAATAAGTGTTGCAAATTCAAGCAAATAGTAACTGTGAACAATTGTGTCAGAGGAATTACCTATGGAAACTGAAATTCGCTTCACAAGTTATGGCTGCCATGTTATCTGTTTACCAACGTGCCATCAACTAGAGCCCCTATCACATCATGTGCGTAAACTGTACACCTATGCACCAGCACCTCAAACATGCATATCTGTAACTACAGGCTGGTTCACATAGACTTATTACAGCATCCACGTGGGATATACCCGGCACTCATGCACAGTAGAAGGTAATAACGCGCGAAATGCAAATAGAAGCAGCTGATCTCTTGCAAAGTCGTTTGTTCTACCGTGCAAAACACAAGGGGGGACCATATGACATACTGGAACGTCATTCGTTCAAATTATTTATGTAAGCTACAGGTTCCTATTTAAAAGAAATTGTTTTTTATCATTATTTATTAAGTAATTGTAATCTATTATGTAGGTTATTATTGTTCTTAATTACAGACTCAACAGCTAGTTTTATATTACAATACTTGGTTACACAGGTACATGTATATCTAAATTTACATTTTACACATGGACGACCCACTTGTTTTTGGAGATATTGCCCTGGCAGTGACAGTAAATCTTTGGATTAGGGCAGAACAACAATGAAAACGGAAAGCCAGATGTTGTTGAGTTCGAACCTGGCTGAAAAGAAGGAACAAAGGCAGGGGATCATAAAGAACCAAGGCCCGATGATCCGCAAGAATTTCGGAACTTCGTGAGGGTGGACATGGCCTGTTTCTAGAAGCTGCTGTCTATAATAGAAGATGGAATTAGCAAGAGTGACAGTGTCACGAGGGAGGCTCTCACCTTCTTGAAAGTAAGAATTAAATCATATGTTTATATGTTTTATGATCATACCAGCCTAGATCACTGATAAAATACCAGTACATGCCCTGTTATGTTGCAGGCTGGTTGTAACATTATATTTCCAGGTGAGTGGGAAATCATTTAAGAGTGTGGCTTTTAGCCACAGAATAGCACAGCCCACCATTTCAAAAGTTGTTGTGGGTGTATGCACTGCAATTTGCAAAACTTTCAAGGACCAGTACTTAAAGGTGCACTTGTGTTATTTTTCCAAGTTTGGAAAATGCAATGTGCTACTGAGAGTTTTTCAGTCATCATCTGTCGCACTGGGCGAAACTGCACGGACTTCCTCACTATCACTGCCAGTTTCTCTTTTCTGGCATGCTGAAATAAAGCAAGAGATGCAATCAAATCAAACATGAACATTCGTAAGCTAAGGCATTATGATACAAATCTAAAATCACCATGTAACTATCTATCGCTTACGCCTTAGTTCCACAGCGATCACATGGTTACAATGGAGTTGGCAAGGTTAGTTTTTAGGTGTGGCCGGATGCCCTTCCTGCCACTACCCCGTAACCTCCCCACCCCCCCTTCCCCCAGGACAGAATCAGTGTACCCCAATTGTCTGTATCTAGTGTAAATCGTGAAATAGTGTGAACGTGTATCAAATGTCTGCGACGCATGTAACTGACGTGGAACATGGGGACCAGCCTGGCATTCACCTAGGGGGATGTGGAAAACCTCCTAAAAACCACATCCAGGCTGGCAGGCACACCGGCCCTCATCGTTAATCTGCTGGGCAGATTCGATCCAGGGCTGGCGCACCTACCAGAGTCCAGGAAGCAGCGCGTTAGCGCTCTTGGCTACCCTGGCGGGTGAAAAATCACCATGTAACATTATACGCATATTACTCAGAAAGAAACAATTGAACGATTGCCAACGTACCATATTATGATACAATGGGTCGTATGGACACCTTTCCTCGCTGTATGCCAGAATTAAGACGCTTAACACCTCTTTCCACAATTTCATTTCTATAACGCAAAGTAATTAAAAGAAAAAAATGCTTTCACAAACAGCTAGTATTAGTCTCCTGGGATAAAAAAAAATAATCCGCATTTATGAAAACCTACTTATTGAAAAAAAAAAAAAACACGGAAAATCCCCAACACAAAAACTGAAAATAACTACTAACGTGTCTGCTAATTTTCGTAGTTTCACCCATTCTACCGTTAGACGGCTGTAGCGCTAGACCAGCACCCTTTGTGGCAGATCGTTGTGTAATACCTGCTTAAGGATATGTGCCTGCTGTGTTGCACATGAGCAGTCTGCTATATCCATGGCAGGGGCATATATTTCTCCAGATACCTGGTGAGCTAAAAAATTTGGCAATTTTCAACATTTTTAAGAAATATTTGCAATGTGTAGTAGCAGCTAAAATCTTGGCCTTGTGTTACTTTTGGTGTATTCTTCCTATATAAAAAAATTCTGGGGCAGGTTTTGACATGTCAGACTGGACCGTTCCCTTGTGGGTGTTGTTGTACGTAATATAATGCTGAATGACAGCAACTTTTAGAAGAACAATCAATATTTAATTGTACATTTTTAACATATGGATACTCATAATCTTAAATTTATATTATCATGAACTTCACAGCTCTCACTTATAACAATAAGTACAGTATTCAAAGTTTTATTAATCACTTGTGTCGAGGCCCATAAATTTGTTGCTATATCCAACTGCACCAACAGACTCTTCTTCTTCATCATCATCTTCCTCCTCTGAATCACCCTCACTTTTTTCTCCTGTATTTTCATGACTAATCTGCTTCTCAGATGTATCACTTTCTTCATCAGATGACTCAGTTCCATCCTTCAGCTCTGTGTTCTTCTCTTGTCCTTTTGCCTGAACCCAGTGCACAGTTTCAACATACTCATGGTTTTCCCATAGCTCTAAAAGAAAGAAAAGTTATTTGTTACTTTAGAAATGACATTACTTACTATCAGAAATAGAACAAAACACAGTGTTACAGATGAATAGCAGCTTAACATGCATAAAAATAGGTTAAAATACTATCAACCAATTGTAGAAAACTAAGGCCAGGCTAACAGCAACTGAAACAAAACAAGGGAATTACCAGATATTATCTGCTAGGGCCTACAGTTGAGAACTTCATAAATATTAGAGAACAGGAAAGAAGACTGACACTGTTCTGCAGCTATGAGAGGATGGAGATCACCCATTAACACACATGTTGGGTCAACATGACTTGTGTAGCTTTTTTTTTCTTTTTCTTCATTGGGTGTGTTCACCTTTGTTGTCTAGCATCTACTTTTCTCCCAGTTTTAGCATATCAACCAACAGGGTATGTGAGTGCAAGAAAATTTATGATGTATTACACATGTATGAGCTTCTAGGAAAATTCTTCAGTATTAATATCCTGACAAGCTATTGTTTCCTTAATATTTGCATAATAATGCAGTAAATGAAGCAAGCAAAAAGGAATACAAACGTCTCAAAAATGAGATTGACAGGAATTGCAAAATGGCTAAGCAGGGATGGCTAGAGGACAAATGTAAGGATGTAAAGGCACATATCACTAGGGGTAAGATAGATACTGCCTACAGGGAAATTAAAGAGACCTTTGGAGAAAAGAGAACCACTTGTATGAATATCAAGAGCTCAGATGGAAACCCAATTCTAAGCAAAGAAGGGTGGAAGGAGTATATAGAGGGTCTATACAAAAGCTATGTTCTTGAGGACAATATTATAGAAATGGAAGAGAATGTATATGAAGATGAAATAGGAGATATGATACTGCGTGAAGAGCGTGACAGAGCACTGTAAGACTTAAGTCGAAACAAGGCCCCGGGAGTAGACTATATTCCATTAGAACTACTGACAGCCTTGGGAGCGCCAGTCCTCACAAGATGTATGAGACAGGCGAAATACCTTCAGACTTCAAGAAATATAATAATTCCAATCCCAAAGAAAGCAAGTGTTGACAGATGTGAAAATTACCAAACAATTAGTTTAATAAGCCACAGCTGCAAAATACTAACATGAATTCTTTACAGACGAATGGAAAAACTGGTAGAAGCTGACCTCGGGGAAGATCAGTTTGGAACACGTGAGGCAATACTTACCATACGACTTATATTAGAAAATAGATGTTTCTAGCATTTATAGACTTAGAGAAAGCTTTTGACAATGTTATCTGGAATACTCTCTTTCAAATTCTAAAGGTGGCAGGGGTAAAATACAGGGAGCGAAAGGCTATTTACAAATTGTACAGAAATCAGATGGCAGTTATAAGATTCAAGGGGCACGAAAGGGAAGCACTGGTTGGGAAGGGAGTGAGACAGTGTTGTAGCCTATCCCCGATGTTATTCAATCTGTATATTGAGCAAGTAGTAAAGGAAACAAAAGAAAAATTTGGAGTAGGTATTAAAATCCATGGAGATGAAATAAAAACTTTGAGGTTTGCCGATGACATTGTAATTCTGTCAGAGACAGCAAAGGACCTGGATGAGCAGCTGAACGGAATGGACAGTGTCTTGAAAGGAGGATATAAGATGAACATAAAAAAAAAACAAAATGAGGATTAATGGAATGTAGTCTAATAAAATTAGGTGATGCTGCGGGAATTAAGATTAGGAAATCAGATGCTTAAAGTAGTAAATGAGTTTTACTATTTGGGGAGCAAAATAACTGATGATGGTCGAAGTAGAGAGGATATAAAATGTAGACTGGCAATGGCAAGGAAAGCGTTTCTGAAGAAGAGAAATTTGTTAACATTGAGTATATATTTAAGTGCAGGAAGTGAAACATGGACGATAAATAGTTTTGACAAGAAGAGAATAGAAGCTTTTGAAATGTGGTGCTACAGAAGAATGATGAAGATTAGATGGGTAGATCACATAACTAATGAGGCGGTATTGAATAGAATTGGGGAGAAGAGAAATTTGTGGCACAACTTGACTAGAAGAAGGAATTGGTTGGTAGGACATATTCTGCGGCACCAAGGGATCACCAATTTAGTACTGGAAGGCAGTGTGGAGGGTAAAAATCATAGAGGGAAACCAAGAGATGAATACAATAAACAGATTCAGAAGGATGTAGTTTGCAGTAGGTACTGGGAGATGAAGAAGCTTGCACAGGATAGAGTAGCATGAAGAGCTGCGTCAAACCAGTCTCTGGACTGAAGACCACAACAACAACAACAACAACAACAGGAAGATACAAGATGACTTGGACAGGATTTATGATTGGTGTAAAGAATGGCAGCTAACTCTAAATATAGGTAAATGTAAATTAATGCAGATGAATAGGAAAAAGAAACCTGTAATGTTTGAATACTCCATTAGTAGTGTAGCGCTTGACACAGTCACAGTCACGTAATGTTTGAATACTCCATTAGTAGTGTAGTGCTTGACACAGTCACGTCGATTAAATATTTGGGCGTAACATAGCAGAGCAATATAAAGTAGGACAAGCATGTAATGGCAGTTGTGGGGAAAGCGGATAGTCGTCTTCAGTTCATTGGTAGAAGTTTAGGAAGATGTGGTTCATCTGTAAAGGAGACCGCCTATAAAACACTAATACGACCTATTCTTGAGTACTGCTCGAGCATTTGGGATCCCTATCAGGTCGGATTGAGGGAGAACATAGAAGCAATTCAGAGGCGGGCTGCTAGACTTGTTACTGGTAGGTTTGATCATCACGCGAGTGTTACGGAAATACTTCAGGAACTCGGGTGGGAGTCTCTAGAGGAAAGGAGGCGTTCTTTTCGTGAATCGCTACTGAGGAAATTTAGAGAACCAGCATTTGAGGCTGACTGCAGTACAATTTTACTGCTGCCAACTTACATTTCGCAGAAAGACCACAAAGATAAGATAAGAGAGAGTAGGGTTCGTACAGAGGCATATAGGCAGTCATTTTTCCCTCGTTCTGTTTGGGATTGGAACAGGGAGAGAAGATGCTAGTTGTGGTACAACGTACCCTCCGCCACGCACCATATGGTGGATTGCGGAGTATGTATGTAGATGTAGATGTAAAATGTGTAGATGAAGATCCAACACTGTTACTTAATTATTTCAAGAAAATTACTGTGTTGTTAAAAGTGGGGACATAATGTTCGGCAAACAGTCTGGGGAAATTCAGAGGATGATGACACTGTTGAATTATGGAAACCAATGAATGTGTTGTGTAGCAAGCAAGAGGCACACAACAAATACATTTAGAGGCCACCACCACACAGGTGCAACCGCAACCTTTCATTTGGTACCTCTCAGTTCCATGCAGCAGCCTCCAGATGACACTCACATACCTGGACCTCTTTCTGCTTCTGCATCACGTTTTTCTGTGTGTCACAAATGTCCGCCAAAAGTGTGGACAGCCAAAAAAGAGAGTGCTGCCAATCATGGTAACATTGTATCTGCAGCCAGCTTAATATAGTTCCCGCAAGGCTACCGTACATTCCGACTTAGCAGTCAATATTTACAGAGTAATAAGATGATGAAGAGTGTCTGCAATATTACTTTCAGACAGAGTGACAATATCAGACACTGCAAAGAGACAGCAAAGTTAGCCTACCTAAATTTCACTGAATTAGTGACAGGACATCAAGGGCCATACATGAAACTGTACAAAAGCAAAGTACCATTTTGTAACACAATCTTAACAGATGTTATTGGTTATTTCTAGGGAGAGGAAAGAATTGTTTTATTTTATGCCTAAATTCAGTGCTACTTTGTTGCCTAATTCATTTTTTACACTTTTAATATTTTTTGGTCAATTTCAATATTATTTCATTCCAATTGCCAAATTTGTTATTATTGTTCGCTGCATTTCATGGCAAATCTGGTGCAATTCTTTTGCCAAATGCAGTGCTATTTTTTGCCTAAATCAGTACTTTTTTGCTGAATACAGTGTTAGTTTCTTACCAGATTCGATTATATTTTTTGTCAAATATGGTGTTACTTCTTCGGCAAATTCAGAGTTTTTTTTCACTGTTTCTGTTATTTTTTGCTAATTTTGGCATTTTTTCCGATTTTGGCACTGTTTTTCAACATTGCATCGTAGTTTGTTACCCGGGAAATAAAATGACACTTTAAGATTATGCATGAACCTTGGTTTCGAGGAAAAAAGGAGGCCAAATGCATGTTTCAACATTCAATAACTACCAGTTACAGTGACAAATTCCACAATATTTCATAAAAATCAATGGCTTTGGAATGTCTGCTGTAAATAGTGTAAAACTGATACAAGGAGTTAATGCAACCCTCCACTTCTAAAGTAACTCATGACAGTGAAGTAGTTTTTATGTGACAGTCAGTTATATGGAATCAGCACAATAAGACGGGTTGACATGGAGATGTGACAGAATGGCAAAAAGAAGCTACTGTGTTTGACATCCTAATGACAACATATTGACTGAAGCTGCTCCATTTGTTGATGTATCAATGCAGACTGCTCGACAAGGAAAGATATATCACTCACAGACATGTAACACAGTAACAGTAGTCATAAAAAGATCCTAGCTGTTATGCCTCATCACTTACTATCATTTTCAAACATGAATTGCTGCTGTCAGTGAATGCAGGTACACCTCAACAAGTTTTCAAAGGAACATTACAGAGGAACTGCATGTAATGGTCATATGCAGTCAGGTAATTGGCATAAGGCCACTGCTCACTGTGGCAAATACAGCTGTATGTCTTCACTGGGTGGACGATGTACAAACTGGAAAGTAACTGACTGGAGGCAGATAGTGTGTAGTCTCACAAGTCGAGATTTTGCCTATTTTCAAACTACACAAGTTTCAGAGGCATGAATAACCCAATGAGTTATTTATTCTGTGGTGTGTGGAGGGTGTAGTTCAAGCTGGAGGTTGTTGTGTGGCATTTTGGGGACATTTACATATCATATCTTATAGGCCTACCTGGATCAGAATTTAAAAAAAGTGATAAGATGGTTCATTACTTACAAGACACTACCATAGCAATAACCAATCAGAGTACAAGTTTGGTCACACCTTCTGTTCTGTGCACAGCTGTCATATTGATCTGCAGTCACAACTGCATATAACAATTGTGATCTGCGACATCATGTGAAATTTCTTCGAAAAGTGCTAAGACTATTAAGATGTTACAAAATGAACTCAGTACTACAGGATAACAGGGGAAGCATAAATACTTTAAATAGAACTGCACAGCTGCTGCTGTACTGGAGCCATATGGCGCTTTGGTGTAATGGCAAAATGATAACATCTGCTCCTTTCATGCTGTAGATTACTTTGTTATTCTGACCCAGGTATAGGCCCACTCATTGAGGTTACTGTGAACATGAGCCAGGATGATTATTTCAACACTGTAGGTGCCCAAATGTAGCCCTTTCTTCTGTATCTTCATGATGAGTATGCTGTGTACCCTACTGTCTTCCAGTAAGTCAACAGCCATGTTCAAAGGGCTGCACACATACAATCCTGATTTGACAAACACTTAGCCAGCATATCTCATCTTGACTACCCCATTAAATCACCCAATCTTAATTCAATAGAAAATGTCTTGTACCATTTGTAACAGGGGATGAAATGTATGAGCAACACTGGATGGTGAATTAAACCAAAAACATCACAACAGCCAAGTTGTGTTAAACCATAAGCATAAATGTGGACATCAGTTTAATGACACTCTTTGTCACCATTGCTATTATTGTTTAATATGAGCTGCACTTCATATGCTCACCACCGTTAAAATGTTATTTTAGGCTTTTTGAGAGAAACAGACACATGCAAAAATGAGTTTACTTCCCCAATTCATGTCACAAGCTTATTAGAAGTGGGCTCAGTGAATTCTCTACACCGTGTGAAATGTAAATTTTAAAGAATGCTCATGTGCTACAGTTTCACTTCATGCTATCTATCACTGCTGCCTATCTTTGTGATCTACAGTGTGTGGTGTAAAGTACATACATAAGTGGTGTACATAGTTGCTGCGACTGTATCATGTCAGATTTGAAAATGAAAGTCTTTAAAATGAGCTATTGCAAAACCCTCGTTCTGTTTCCATGTCACATCTCTGTCATAGCACATCATCTGCATGAAAAGTACATTTTCAGAACTTTACAAAATGCTTTCACCCCCACCTGCAATCACAACAACAGGTAACTCCCACTCTACACGTATTCAGTAGCTCATTTTACTTGTGTTAGTGTGGTGTAGTGACTGCACTGGCTATTGGGTGACTTAACAAGTCGCCAGCCAATAACACTTCACTAATCAGAAATGGGCGATGTTTCCTCGATCATGATTAAGCATATTCTTTGAGACTCAGCGTTTGAATTTAAAATGTTGACAATTGCTGTTGTTGCTGAATATAGTACATCGGATATACATGTAAAAAGATGAGACTTAGTTATAATTGGCACAAAAAAAGGTGGTGGTTGGACCCCTTCTTCATGTATTGGTTCGGTCCGAACACTATGCATCAACTGTCTTGTTTTACCATTATCACTGCAACCTAGCAGTAATTGTATCATAGTTCTGCAGTGAAGTTAAATGTTGCAACTTGTGCTGGCAATACAGATCGAGGATTACTCAGTATTCCCTCTCTCACATCTCCTCTCTCCACAATTGCCTAAAAGACTTCCTGAATTCCACCACCAACCGTGGTGCAAACCATCTATCTTTTGAGCCATGAATTTATGGTGTAGAATTGCGAAAAACATAAAATCAGAGAATGTAAAGTTGAAGTTCCACTGTATATGGAAAATACTATGTGCCTTACTCATAACAGGTGAAATTGTTCAGAATCATTATTTTTGCTGATTACAAATGAATATTCCAAAGAACTGTCTCAAGTAGCAAACCAGTTCTTTTTCTTGTTATACTGAACTAACTTTAGTTGTCAGTGGGATTCAGACAATGGGGAAATTACCTTTATAATGTATAGGATAGGATATGATATGCCCATTTAGTTTATAACTGATCCTTTTTTCTCCCCAACACCTACTGGTTTAGAAATACATGTCTCTAAATCATGCAACTGTTACAAATATTTATAGAATCCTTACCTTTATTGTTGCTGTAGCCTGCTGGCCGCATGCAAAGACATATTTTTCCATCAAGTGCCATACGTAACAGATGATTTGCTGCTCGATATGAATCGAGGCGTGATGTCCTTGCTGTGAAAAAACCACGTTTCTGAGCCCACCCTGAAACATGAAAAATAAGACCATAATGTAAGCAAGGAGTAATTCAGTCACATCTGTTAAGACCTTTAATAATACACTACTGAAAACAATTTTCATCTACATCAAATTACATTGGTAGAATGAATTAACTACAGCCATTCACATAACAAAAACAGAAAAATTATGCAAACACAGCACTGTTTCATGTTTGGGTCTTGTCATTTTAGTTATTTTATTCTGTAATAACACAGGAAATTGCCAAAAGATATGACATTTCATGACATTAAATAAATAATAATGTAGCTGCAAAAGATTAATACAGAGCATGGACTATGAATGTAAAATGGAATTCATGGCTGTTAAAAAGTTGTATAGATCCATCTCATCTATCAGCCATTCAATATTTTCTTTTTTATACGAGGAGTGCCACGGATAGTTTTCAGGAGCACTGGTATATCGTAGTAGATTCTTACCATCACAGATGTCCAATGCAGACCACTCCTCATCTCCCTCAGGATGCTTAATTTGTAGTAAATGTGGTAAATCCATTCTCTCCCCAAGAAACTGAATTGCTGAATATGGTTCTCGGAGCTGAGCAATTGGGTAACTCCCCATTAGCACCTTAAAAGAACAGACATAGTTATTAAAGAAATTGAACTTCATCAAGCTCATTACTAAGTGAAGCATCTTCAAATGCAGTTAACTCTTGACAAGTTTGACAACAAGTAATTAAGGTACACACAGTTCCAGTGATTGATTATCATGGCAAAATGGAGAAATCAGGCAGAATTCTGGATATCAAATTACTGAATAGAGCCAGTCTTTACAGTTTACTGAAAACAAGCTATCCTGTGTTATACATCCTAAGTTCAGAAAAAAGTTCAGTAACTAAAACACATAAACAAAAACACACACACACACACACACACACACACACACACACACACACTTGCTACAGCAAAACGAAACAAAAGAAATTCATTCCGCACATAAAAACAAATTGCATGAATATATTTAGCATTAGAGAGTGTGCTTTGTACTTGAATCTACCATATAAGTGTAGAAGAACGTAAAGAATGGTGCAGCAAACAAAAACTGTGAGTAATGATAATAGTTAATACTGCTTACAAATGCAAGGTAAAGCATGAGAACTGTCCATGATCCCTAACCCAAAATTGTAAGAAAAACTATTGGGTTGGTGCATAAGTTTGTAGCATTTTACTGTAAGTTTAATGAACACAACAGATATACATCACAGAGACTTTCAAGTCATCAATTTTCCTTGCCTATTTATAACAGTCGGCTGACATAGGACAACTTTTCAATTCAGTGACATTAGAAATCACACAGTTTTGAGGCGAAGAACTCATCGAATCATGTTCGGAGCGCATTTTCATCAAGAAAGGAAACCCCAGAAGGTTGTTTAATAGGCGAAAATCTGAGGGTGAAAGATCAGGTGAATAAGGTGAATGGAGGAAGATTTCCCAACCCAACTCCTGTATAGTGTTTTTTGTCACTCTAGCACAATGTGGGCACGCATTATCATGGAGTAGCATCAACTCACAAGGTCTTCTTTGGCATTGTTCTTTGATTGCTTCTGCAAGACATCTTAGCTGTTGACAATACAGGCCAGTAGTCATAGTCACATCTTGGTGAAACCATTTATAGTACAGCACACTGTCGCTGTTCCACCAGATGCATAACTATCTTTTGTGGATGTGCACAGGTCATTGTACAGGGAGTTGTTGCTTTGTTTCGGCTCAACCATTCCTTTCTTTTCCTTATGCTAGCATTAAGATACCATTTCTCGTCACCAGTAGCAATACATTATAGGAATGGCTGGAGTTTTCACAAGCCAATTGATGGCAAGCAAGCAGAGATGCATATATGGCCACCCGCTGATGCGGTATGCACGCACCCAATATTTGAATCTATCCTAGTACATGCAAATTTTGCACAATGGTGGAATGACCACAGTTCATCACATTTGCCACTTCTCATGTACAATGATGTGGATCATTTGGATTAATGTGTTTAAACTATCTTCATTAATCCCCAAAGGGCTTTCTGAATGTGGAGATTCACTAATGTCAAAATTATCTTCCTTAAAATGAGAAAACCATTTTTTTTCTTTTTTTTTTTCTATGCTTTGTCCAATGCCATTATCATGTCCAAAGCCATTATCACCAAATACAGCACAAATTCTTCTGGCTGCTTTTGCTGCTGTCACTCTTTTATTGAACTCAAACAATTCTGATTTCTCCATTTTCTAGTGTTCACATCTCCAAATGACAATGTGACAATATGCAAACTCAAATAGCAACAGTGAAGTACAAATAAAAATGACAATTG
Source organism: Schistocerca nitens (assembly GCF_023898315.1). Taxonomy (NCBI): domain Eukaryota; kingdom Metazoa; phylum Arthropoda; class Insecta; order Orthoptera; family Acrididae; genus Schistocerca; species Schistocerca nitens. The sequence goes on from NC_064614.1 coordinate 1,047,754,750, forward strand.
ATAAGTAAGCCCAAAGCATTTGGAATACCCACATGAAAAACAAAAACTCTACATACTTATGCACCAACCTAATATATTGTTATACTGACTACTAATGATAATTTACAATAAAGACTTTATTGCAGTCACAATTGATGGTATTTAACCTGTATCACCTGTAACTCCAAATGTACACAGTTTTTTTATGAAACTACCACTATTCTCCCGAAACATACATGTAATAACAGGACAAACAATACCTCTGTGGGAAAATGAATCCTTTGAAGCATTCTCCTTCACCAATTGTCTTTCTTAACTAATCTAGAGCAGCATGTTTCAATTTCACTCACCACTGTACTCAACACATCTCCTCACCCTTAAAAACTACTCTTCAAACAATTTATTTTCCCACACGCCTTCTGAAAACTAGGCATGCTCACTGCCTCAGGCCTGCAGAGGTTCTTCAACTTCAGTTGTGGAAGAAAGGTAATGTCATATGAGAGTGGCTGCTCAATAACTCTGAAGCTTATTGCTGCTGAAAAATCACTACAAATTTCGTCTATGTCTTCGAGCAATACTGTGATGAAAGATCCTTCATCAGTGTTTTGGCTTGAAACATATTAAAGTGTCTCTGCGTCTTGAGTAAGGCTTTATTCTATATACTTTTTCTGAATGGATGCCTGCTGAAATCTGAATGCCAGTACATACTAACACACATCTTATAGTGAAGAAAATTAATGTCTTTACAGTCGGGGCTTTCAGGCTGCGACTGGTGCAGCCTCAAAACAGATTAGTTTTTTGACTTGCTTAAAAATTACAAAAATAAAGCCAAGTTCTGTTGCTTGTTTGGTGATATAGTGGTGAAGTGGCAGAGTACAAATCAAAGATCTCAGGTTCGGTACCCGGTCAACCCTAGGATTTTTATCTGTCACTTGTCACTTTTTTCACCTCTTGCAATGTTTGCTGATGTGTAAAATGTTGAGTTGCACAGTAGTTTGGAATCCATGTTAAATTGTAGGTGTCCCTGTAACTGGCTAAGTTGGTTCAAAGGCCAGAGGAAGACAGCAGCCAACAGGACTAAAGCACTGCAGTGTTCAAAAAAATCTTCAGGTTGACTCATTTTGAAAATAAAGCCGTTTTGTTGCTCGTAAAAACAGTATTCACATAGTGAGATGTATCAGTTCCACACTGTTTGAGGATTTCTTTGCACCACATGATACAATGTGCCATTTAATCCTCTAGTAATGAGTTTGGTACCAATAAAAGACAAAGACTTGCCATTTTAATGTGTTCTTGCTGACTTGTGTGAACTGCTGGTACAGAAAGTGTTAAGAACTTCTCTTTATGATGATATGAAGTACCCTGGACCTTGTTCCCTTATTCCATAAACAGTAACATTTTCCTCTGTAACATATGAAGGAAGTGAGCCTACTAAAAAGCAACACTGGGAATGAAGTTACTACTCACAAACACTCTGTAAATTGTCTACATAGCATGGACATGTGAACAGCCTCCTTTTCCAAGCACTGAAGGTTGCTGTGGTATATTTTTATATAGGCTAGCATTAGTCTTCATGCTTTACATAAATTCAACATAAATATACAAGAGAAGTGATGTAACTACCAATAATTATTCTGGCACATATATAATGGTTATGAATGTGCAGTATCTGAAATTGTGCAGCCCAGCTAATTACGGCAAACTCTCGAATCTGATGATGGTCCATTCCAAGACTGTAAGTACTAGTTAATAGAGAGAATCTTGACATTCAACTAAGGAATTAAATCATCAACTTCATCAAATTTTAATAAAGTATGAGTCCACTATCAACTTCTAACAATTTATTCAATTCAGAGTCAATGAGTGAAGCTCAGCACTCTGAAAGTTAAGTCTTAGTGAAACCTGTCTCTGATTTGGTCTGTATATTTTAAGTAAACATTTTTACTCTGGTGCAAGTTGCTAAACCTATATGTCCTCAACATCAATGATTGCAAATTGGCTTTGGCTGGTGGGAAAGTGAAGTATCAGGAGTGAAATAAAGTATATTTAGTGCAATGTTGTATCAAACACCAAAAAGATGTTAATTATTGCAAAACTGTTTATTGTTTTTTTTCCTAGTCGAAGGAGATCATTGTTAATACTTACAGAGCAGGTCAGTCTGATTCAGTACTCATTTTTTTTTATAGAGAATGTATTGCAGTACACCTTGCAGGAGCGTAGCAGTCACTTAAAGTAATATTCTGAACAAGAGATTTCCTTGTACAAAACATAACCTCCAAATTTTAACAGAGGCAGTGCTTATGGGTCACACTGTTTAAGAGCATATCTTAATGGTGTTACCTTTAAACCACTGAAACTCAAAGATGGAAATTATTTACTCTACATTTGACAAAATTAATGAATCTGTTGACAGACTTTTTTGTCAGGTCTGAAAATATGTACAGTTCGTGCAAACCTTAACTTGAATGAAGAAAATCATTGTGCCCATGAATTCATTTAGGAAAGGTATAACTTAAACACTTAAGGCTAACCTCCTATAGCAAACTCTTATGAGGCCAATGTCTGTATTCTACCTAAGATTTTCATTACTGTGCACAAGTCTGTCTGTCTGGTGCAAGCCTGTGACTGGACTTTGGCCTGACTGCAAGTATGCTGCAGCCTTTCTATTTGACATGGCACTAAAAGGAGGAAGGGAGTACACAAATACGCACAAAAATAATTTTCTTTTATGTGAAAGACACTGTCAGCAATTAAAAATTCAAACAACAATTTTGCTTTATCTGAATAAGTGAGAAGAAACCCCAACAAAAGCATATGTTACACAATGTACTGTATATGAGAGATTAACTTTTGCTTTGGGACATTATACACTTTTGCCTTCTTCAGCTCATGTTATACTCCATCAATTAAAAATAACCAATTTCTGAAAATGTCATATGATTGGATGGTTAAAAAAATCTATTCACCAAGCAGTGGCAGCAGAAAACACAGGTAAAAGTTATCGAAATGTTCAAGCTTTTGGAGCCAGTGGCTCTTTGTTCTGGCAGAAGGGCTGAAGGGGAAAGAAGAGGGGTGAAAGGAAAGGACTGATCAGATTTAGGAAATGGGGAGAGGTACAGAAAAGTCACAAGACCCTGGGTTAGGGGAGACTTGTCGGACGTGACTTTTTCATAACTCTCCTGATTTCCTAAACCCCATCAGTCCTCTTTCTTTTCCGCTTCAATCCTTCTGCCAGAAGAAGAAATCACCGGCTCCGAAAGCTTACGCATTTTTGTAACGTTTGTTTGTGTTTCCTCCCACCGCAGCTTCGTTAGTAGATTTTTTATCCCTCCAATTATATGATAATCTGTTATTCATCTCACTTCAACTAACACACACGTACATATACTGCCAAGTTGTTACTTCATTAGAATTTATTACTCGACTGGCACACATTACAATTCTCTCTCCCAAGTCATATTGTCTTCCTCTCAATTTCTCCATTTGCCTGCACCTGTTATGGTTTCATAAATTCCTGTTTCTTAACATTCTTCTTAAGAGGTTATTCTTTCCACTTCCTGCATACATTTCCCTCCCCATCAACCACATTCATAGGAAATTATACTTAGTTGAACTGTGAAAATAAGTTTAGTATCATAAGAATGGTTCAAATGTAAATGCGAACATTTTTGGTTGTGTTTTACTACAACTTATTGATATCGAATGAAACAAAAAGTTTACTGTTACCAGTCACTGTTTATTTATTACCACAATGTGTTTTGACAGTTTAAATATATGAAATGTATGTGTTCTGTTATGACTTTGGACTAACCAGTGATACTGTCTAGTGGAGAAAGAGCGAGAGAGAGAGAGAGAGAGAGAGAGAGAGAGAGAGAGGGGGGGGGGGGGGAAGGGGGCAATATTTCAGTGTGGAATAACACAACACATACCTGCCGTATTAAGACACATAAATTTATCTGATGATGGAAGTTTAAACCTTCAAACATGTTGCAATAAATATACAGAGACAGGCAACAGTAAACTTGTTGTTCAATAAGAATGGATTATTTTACACTACCCAGAGAAAGGAGTTGCGGCATGACAAATTGATGCTTTGAGTCTGCCTGTCATGCATGCTCACAAGGCATAATTAGCATTGCATTGTAATCGAGAGAAAGAAATTCAAGTTCAAGTCTCAGACTGGTACAAAGAACTTGACTGCCGCATACAACTGTCGCGTCCCAGCACAGGTCCCGGATACCAATACAGAGTTGGGCGAGCCTGCGTGGCGCAATCGGGATGTTGACGACAATTATGGGTTTGTGGTTCCCTTTAACTAGCCTTTATTACGGAGGTGAGAGGGAGTGGAACCTCCTGGACTGTCTAAGGGCATGTAGGAGGTGTAGATACATTAGACAATACTTTCAATAGGTAGCGGGTATGAGGGGGGAATTGGTAGCACTGAAATGTCAAAACAGTAAGGTGAGATTTCTCCTTTAACGCAATTTATTGAACTAATATCACAAAGAACATGTGAGGTGTCAGACCCTTCCTCTTACTCTGTACACTTCTATAGATTCAGCCAGAATATCCACTTCTCACTCTATGTCGAAAATGACTACTCACAAGAACTACCACCTTTGAATTCACTCTTTGTTTAAATAATGGACCCTTGTCCTATCCCAAAGGAGACAAGCACCAGCCAGTGGCTTGTTCCTTCTACTGCTGCAACTAACTATAGAAGCTACTTGAGGCAGAGACAAACTGTCCCTGTTCAAAACTATTCCAATGCAAAACTTCTACTTAACTGACAGTTGTACTTGCTTCCACCAGAGCATCACCGTTTTCTCGTAGTTTCAGTTCCTATAGACTCATCAGTAGCGGTTGCTACCTTCTCAATGGTGCCGGGCCTCATCTGCTTGTGCCCTCTTCAACTTCTGCGATGACTCTGCTTCTTGTTGCTCGTGGATGCACTTAAATACCCATTTTGAAGGTCTGCCCTGCTCGGACGCAGCCCTCGCATCCACTTTCTCTAACTTATTTTTCGGTCTTCCCGGACATTTTGTCGCTGTGGACCTATATGGTTTCGATATGTCTGGCAGAGTCCCGGGGCAGAAAGTTCCTTCTCGCCCTCCAAGGTCCGGGAGACGCGCTGTCCGTACCCTCGACGTGTTTACTAGCTCAGGCTATTTGTACTGTATGACACTTTCCCTTCTGTATCTGCAGAACTCCGGGTTTCACTGCGCGGTGTCCGCGTAAGAAATACTGGCTGAACCTTTAAATTATGCATTGCTAAGAATAGCTATGTCATTTTGTTAATTAAATCCTCTGGGGACCTGACACCTCCCCCCAAAAGTACATTAATGAGCACTACTAAAAGTGCCATTAATACATCAAATTATTACAGTTCTTTTTTTTCTGAAAGAGTAACAATTTTACATCACAGTATTACAAAAAATTGTCCTTATATTACCCTGAAAGAAAATGAATACTTGCTATGTTCTATCATCTATTCTTTATAAATACTCTGTTGTCTGCATCTCGTGGATGCCTTTCATAAATTACTATTTCTTCGTCTCTGTCTCCTGATCTTACAGGTAGTCTAGATGTTTCAGTTGCATTAACTACAGTTGTTCTTACACAAATCAAGCGACAACAACTCCCTCCTCCCTTCTCATCAAACGACTTCTTGTATAAATATTTACAACAATTACACTTCACACAACACAGAAATACAATGACTATGATAATTAAACTTATACTGATATATGTAGTAATTGAATATGTTTGGACTCTTTTCTCTCTCTCTAATTCAATTTGTTCCTTGTCTATGAATTTACTAATTTCGTCCAATCTTTTACCTGCGACTCTTAAATCATCTAGATTGGAAGTGACGTGCTTCAAAGGTAAATCAAATCTTATTTCCGACTCATTAATTTTCGTTTTCGCTTCCTCACAACAATCTAAATTAATATCTACGTTAGGTATAATATCTTTCCTAGTATAATTGCTTTGAATCACTTTGTCTGATTGGATGTGTGTCCCATATCCTTCACAATTCTTTTTGAATGTTATTATTCCTCTCCCAAGAAGTTTTACGTCCTGTGATGGATGTGAACTGCATAAAATCGTAGTTTCTTCCTCCTTAGGTACTATATACAACCATTAATTGGTACTTAACCAAGTCCATAAACTTCGTTCAAAGGAAATCATTTTCTTAACACAATTAGTTGGGATCTGTGAATCTTGTAGTAACTTCACAGTCCTCTTGGTCATACATTGATATTAGGCCAAACGTCTGTTTACATATTTTCCTATTCTTATCTATTTCCTTACATTCTAAATGCTCATAGGATACCTTAGCATATAACTTTTTAGAGCTATCTAACAGTAAATATTCTTTTTCCGGCTGTATGTAAGTAAACTGTCCTGTGCCAGCCGTTACTTCCACGTGTACTGATAACATCTTATATAGATTAAATTCTTATTTTCAATTAGGGGTATATTAATCACATAACCTAATACTTCCTTGGTTACAAATACATACAGCTCCATAACTTTTAAAAGTATATACCCATATTCTTCTACTAGAGGGATGGGAAATCTTACGTCTCTTAAGTTGTCTTCAATTAATCTTAAATTCTGAACAATTTGCACTGGATTTAAAATAAGAGGTGCAAGGATACCCTTCTGTGCATGAACTATGGCACTTACTAATTGTTCATATTGTGCACCTATCTCATTAAACAAGCCTTGCAACTCTAGGAGCTGCTCATTGATCGTCATGAATGCTGCCATCCGTCTCAAACCATGATCAGTTGTTTTCAATGAATAGGTGATAAATTGTTCCAGCTTGGCCATTCCGTTCTTGAGCAATTGCTCATTCGAACTGATTGATTCTACCGTTCTATTTAGACCAGTCAGCGTGGATCTGACTACAGCCACTTGCTCTTTTGACAACTTCAATCACTGCTCGGATCTTGCTTCCATCCAATCAATATGTGTTTTATAATATGCAGCATTCGCCTCGTCCAATGTGCTGAACAATATTTTACTGATTTCTCCTACAAAGTTAAAAATACCTCTTTTCTGCCGCCTTCCGGGCCTAGTTAATTGATGTATATGTGATTTCGTTTCTCGTAACCTTTCTACACTCTATTCGACTCCATTACTTAATACGTTTCACTCAGTTCTGCTAATGTTTAAACACGCTAGCTTTTCCCTACATTGTTGCACTGCCATTGTTCTCATCCTTGCAACAGCATAGAATTTCTCATCCAATGTTTTAAGGTTAACATATGTTACCAGTTTCCACGTTGTACTAGTAATTTCTACTTCTCCTTCATGGTGGTAGTATAGACCTGGAGATGCCTTTATCGGGTGAATTTCTATGACATTGTCCGCTTCTCCAAGCGCTTGAAAACAGTATGACCACCCCACGCAGATGACAATCCAAATCCAAAACGTCACTGGTCTGGGCACCATGCTGGGTCTGTATAGCCTAATAATATGGCTTCAGCCTGTTAGCATGTACTTTTAATTGTTGCTTTCTACTTCCACTACTTCGTAGGGACCTCTAAATTGGGAATCTAGTTTCTTCGATTTCCCGTGTCTTACGGTCTTGTCATGTACTAGCACTCTGTCACCTATCTTTTAAAGTTTCGGGAATTCTCTGTCTTGTCATAGTAAGCCTTGTTGGTTAATTTTGCCTCTTTTATTTTCTCTCATGCTATCCTATGTGCTTCCTGCATTCTTGTTTTGAACTGGTCTACATAATTGTCATAATTGTACCCTATTGTGGCTGTCTCTTTCTGCAAGATTCCTGGTACATTCACAATTCCCCCAAACAGTAACTCGAATGGGGTATACCCGGTGCTGCTATGAGGGTTAGTATTAAAAACAAATGTACTGTACGGAACCCACTTATCCCAATTGCTGTGGTCCTCGTTTATAAAGTACCTTATGTATTCTACTAGTGTTCGATTTATCCTTTCTAACGCTCCATTAGTCTGGGGATGAAAAGCAGTGGTCTGGATCTTTTTGATTTTCAATATTTTACATAATATCTTAAACACTAGACTCAGAAAGTTTGATACTTGGTCTGTTAACAATACTGATGGAATTCCATATCGTAATATAATTTCTTCAACGAATTTCTCAGCTATTGTATCTGTGTCCTGCCTCTCCACTGGAATAGCTACCGTGAACTTACTCAAATCATCCTGAAATGTTAAACTATATCTATTACCTCCTGTTGTTACATCTAAAGGACCAACTACGTCCATATAACATTTCCCAAACACAGTTTCTGCCATGTCTGTAACAACTAATGGCATCTTTATCTTACTCTGCGTAAACTTATTTCGCTGACATTTATCACGTGTTCTAATGTATTGCTCGACATCACCTTTCATTCCTTTCCATGAACCGTATTTCTTTAAATGTTCTAGAGTTCGGTGAATACCTTGGTGTCCGCCTAGTGGATTATCATGTACCTCCTTCAAAATTTCGGCTTTCTGTTCCTCACTTAGCTCTGCCTCCTCTTCCTCTAACTCATTGGTCTTGGTTATCATTCTTATTAGCTTTTGGCTTTCCTTCACCTGTGCCTCTTCGTCACTTTGTCTCAGTCTGCTTAATGCATCTGCATTGGCGTTCAGTTGCCCTGGTTTATATATAACTTCATATGAATACTCTTCTAGTTTTAGCCTCCATTTTAATAAATGCGATGATGGGTCTTTCACACTGAAAATCCAAGTTAGTGGCTTATGGTCTGTGACAATTGCAAATTTTCTCCCATATACATATGGTCTGAATTGTTTTGTTGCCCATACTAACACTAAAGACTCTAGCTCAGTTGCTGAGTAATTCCTCTCTGCTTCATTTAATGATCTTGAAGCATATACTATTGGCAAATCGCTTCCAATCTTCCCCTGAGAAAAAACTGCTCCAATCGTGTCACCACTGGCATCTGTGGTAATAATGAACAGTTTCTCAAAATCGGGATATTGTAATATAGGGGGATTGATTAACTTCTCTTTTAACTGTTCAAACGCATCTTGCTGCTGTCCTCCCCATTCATAACTTTCATTTCCCTTCAGCAATTTGTGCAAGGGTGCTGCAATCTTACCGATGTCCTTCAGAAATTTCCTATAGTAGCCTATTAATCCTAGGAATCCTTTTAACTCTTTTTTGGTTTTCGGTACTGGGAACTTCTTCACTTTTTCTATGTTCCTTTCATCCGGCTGTACCCCTCTGTCTGTGATTTTATGTCCAAGAAATACTACTTCTTTACGCAAAAATTCACACTTAGCTGGCTGCAACTTTAGCCTGTGTTCCCTTAGTCGATCGAAAATTTCCCTCAATTTTTCATTGTGTTCCACCAATGAGCTTCCACAACAAATTATATCGTCTAAATACACCAAGCACTTGGTTCCTTTTAACCCCGTTAGTGCAACATTCATTAATATCTGAAATGTACTGGGTGCCCCTTTTAATCCCATTGGCAGTCTCTTGTACTAATAGTGCTGATAATTAGCACTGAAAGCTGTTTTCTCTCTGTTAATATCTGATGGTAGCCACTTGCTAATTCTAACGTGGAAAAATACTTGGCCTTTCCTAACTGGTCCAGTATTTCCAATATATTCGGTATTGGGAACGCTTCCCCTACTGAAATCTCATTTAACTTCCTGTAATCCGTCACCAACCTTCTGTAATCCGTCACCAACCTGTACTTCATTTGCCCACTAGCATCAATCTTCTTTGGAACTAACAATACTGGTGCGTTCCAGGGACTCTGACTTTCCACAATAATATCATCAGCCAACATTTTCTCTGTATGTTCCCTCAATATCAGTTTCTGTGCTTCTGGAATCCGATATGGTCGAACACTGATAACTTCGCCTTTACGCTCAGGCATTATCGGAAGGGTATGCTTTACTGTTTCTGTAAAGGATAACCTGTCCCCCTTTAAATGAAACACATCACAATATGCACTACACAATTTCTGCAACTCATGCTTTTCTTCTTCGTTTAAATGCTCCATTCGTAAAGCTTCTCGGACCTGTAAGCTGTGATTCCTATAACTTTTTGCCTGTTCCAGCGTGTCTTGCACTCTTCGTACTGCGGCTTCATTGCATATCTTTTCTGCCATTAATTGTATGGAACTTAAATCACATTATTCCTCTCTTGTATTCAGTACACTAATGATACATTTCCCTTGTACGTTTCATACTATCGCTTCTGGATCATAAATACCCTGTGTTATCTCTTGTTTCGGTACAATAATCTCTTCGCCTTCTGAAATAGCTTCGTGTCCCTTGACGCAAATTCTCATAACTTTCTCCTCCCTTGGTCCGATGTTCCACTTCTGTCACGACTTTTGCGCTCCTGGCTATGCGTCATCCCGCCTGATGGCTGTCTCGGACCGTTACTCTCACCGACGACACACTGGTCCATTAAATTTTTGTGGTGCGGCCTATAACATCGTTTCTTCCCACACTTTCTATTTGTCGGGTCTTTACCCTTCTGATGCGCATTTACCTCTCTCATGCTTTGTACTTCTCTTGGTTCCTTTGTTGCTTCCTCTTTGAGCACTGCTAATAATGGTGTTGTCCATCCATTTATTTCTAACTTTCTGTTTCTGTAATCAATGACTGTCCTTTGCTTTTGTAGAAAATCTCTGCCTACCAAAACATTATAAGGAACATCTGTTCCCTTGCTTAACACGTGAAATGTGTGTTTCCCCAACACAGTTTCGACTATTCTCAAAGTTAATATCACAGTACCAAGTGTACTTACTGTACCATTTGTTACCCCTTTTAACCTCCGCACTTGTGCTCTGTTAACTGGTAACCCTGGGATCATAGCTTCTTCCTTAATTAGACTAATATGTGCTCCTGTATCTATTAAAAACTTCCTCTACCAATTTCTTTGCAATGAGTCGTCATAACATCATTTTCTGCCTCGCAGTCTATCACCCTAACCTTGGGCCATTTGATGGTGGTAACATGTGACTGCTCCGTATCCCACCTCCTTAGTTTCCCGAAACCACTTTCTTTTTTCCCGAGGCTACTCCTACTTTTTCCATACATTGGTATGCGGTATGTCCGTATTTATTACATATAAAACACTTGGGGGTTCGGCAGTCCATCGCCTTATGCCCACGTCTCTGACATTTCTCAAAAATTATAATTGTACTACATTTAGTATCTGTATGCCCTGACTCATCACAATTATAACAAAAATTCTGGAACCTCCTAGCTTCCTCTGCCCTTGTGGGTGTCTTTACCTACTGTACTTTACTAATCATCTTTGATTTCCTACATTCTCTAGCAATGTGACCCTTTTTCCCACAATTATAGCATTTTTCTCCCTAGTTATTTCTAATTTCTGTCTACCTATGAACCCCTTTATGAAATCGTCCCTTTTCTTTCATCGATAGCAGTGCACTTTCCTCCTGCTGTGCTATTTCTACTGCATCCCCAAGACTTATTTCTTCCCCTCTGCTGCGCACAATTGTCTGTATTCTATCATTTACTAGTCCCTGAATAAAGCATGCACAACCTAGTACGTAAACCAATTCTAATGCACCTTTCAGCTGTGCCTTCTCTGTTACTTGTGTTATGGCAACTCTGAACGATTTGGATAACTCGTCTATCCTATTACCCTAAGATGCTACAGATTCTCCCGGATATTGCCTTGCTTGGAACATGCAACATGCGTAGAAATCTATGGTTCTCTTATCCGAATAATTCTCTTCCAATATGCTTCGAACCTCCGGCCAATTATTTGTTTGATCCCTCACTAATAGTTTCGACCTGGCCTCCCCTGTTATTTTGGACTTTACATATTGGAACAATAACTTCTCATCCTCACTTTTAACAACATCGATTGAAGCATTCAAATTCTCAATGAACTCTTGCAATTCCCTTTGGTTACCCTCAAAAACCTTAGGAACTAAAACTAACGCATCCTTCGCACTTATGCCACTCTTATCAGTACTGGAGGACGTCACTGTTTATAATTACGAAGGACCTTATTACTACTTCGACACGCTGTCTTGCCTGTGTCTGCTGCTTGCTGCTGGGCCGCTCGTCCCGTCCACTGGGCTCTGCTAGGCCTCCCTATTGCCGGCTCTGCTGCTCGATCTCTCGCTGGGCTGCTGGGCTCCTCTGGTCTGCCAGGTCTTGGGCGCTGCTACTCGTACGGGCCTCTTCTTCATGCGGTGATACTCGGTGGTACAACTGTCTGCTGCTCCTTATCTTTCCCCCACTCTGGTATTATAAATCTACACATATACGGCACCACTCCACATCTGATACCAAATATAATTTTTTTTTTTTTCTCCGTCTCAGCACAGGTCCCGGATACCAACATAGAGTTGGGTGAGCCTGCGTGGCACAATCGGGATGTTGATGACAATTATAGGTTTGTGGTTCCCTTTAACTAGTCTTTATTATGGAGGTGAGAGGGAGTGGAACCTCCTGGACTGTCTAAGGGCATGTAGGAGGTGTAGATACATTAGATTATACTTTCAATAGGTAGCGGGTATGAGGGGGGAATTGGTAGCACTGAAATGTCAAAACAGTAAGGTGAGATTTCTCCTTTAACGCAATTTATTGAACTAATATCACAAAGGACATGTGAGGTGTCAGACCCTTCCTCTTACTCTGTACACTTCTATAGATTCAGCCAGAATCTCCACTTCTCACTCTATGTCGAAAATGACTACTTACAAGAACTACCACCTTTGAATTCACTCTTTGTTTAAATAATGGACCCTTGTCCTAACCCCAAAGGAGACAAGCACCAGCCAGTGGCTTGTTCCTTCTATTGCTGCAACTAACTATAGAGGCTACTTGAGACAGAGACAAACTGTCCCTGTTCAAAACTATTCCAATGCAAAACTTCTACTTAACTGACAGTTGTACTTGCTTCCACCAGAGCATCACCGTTTTCTCGTAGTTTCAGTTCCTATAGACTCATCAGCAGCGGCTGCTACCTTCTCGATGCTGCCGGGCCTCGTCTGCTTGTGCCCTCTTCAACTTCTGCGATGACTCTGCTTCTTACTGCTCGTGGATGCCCTTAAATACCCATTTTGAAGGTCTGCCCTGCTCGGATGCAGCCCTCACATCTGCTTTCTCTAACTTATTTTTCAGTCTTCCTGGACATTTCGTTGCTGTGGACCTATATTGGTTTCGATATGACTGGCAGAGTCCCGGGGCGGAAAGTTCCTTCTTGCCCTCCAAGGTCCGGGAGACGCGCTGTCAGTATCCTCGACGTGTTTACTAGCTCAGGCTATTTGTACTGTCTGACACTTTCCTATCCATGTCAGCGGAACTCCGGGTTTCACTGCGTGGCGTCCACGTAAGAAATACTGGCTGAACCTTTACATTATGCGTTGCTAAGAATAGCTAGGTCATTTTGTTAATCAAATCCTCTGGGGACCTGACACAATCATCTGAGACTTAGACATTTGTTTTCTTAGGAATTCTTTAACTGTCCTGAGATTCAGTCAGCTGTGTTAACACAATAGTGTGTTGTGTGAACATTAGTGCACAGATACACAGTTCGCACCATAAATACAGTAAACTGCATTTGTAACTGTGCTCATGAACTGATGTAAATGTTTCACAATTCAAGCCCATGTGTCCTCTAAAATGAACACAACAATTACTCTTAGGTGAATGAGTGTTGTGCTCAGGTGTTACAGAACGAGTAGTAGAATAATCCTGAAAAGAATGAAATTACAATGACTTACTTGCAATGTCTTTGGCACTTTTGATGGAAAAACCAGACCTGGACAATCACAAAGTCTGACATTTGATGTGAGGTAAATAGTTTGGAAGTGTTTCGTGTGACCTGGGGTCCTAGAAACACTCACCACCTGAAATATTATACAAGTACTTTATTTTACACAATCTGCACTGTTACTTGCATTAAATGATATCATTATCAACATAGAAAATACAGTAAGATAATTATTACTTTACCTTTTTTCCCATTATGGCATTCATTAATGATGATTTTCCCACATTTGGTTGCCCTAAACAGCCAATAGTAAGAGCTCCCTCTCGATACCTCACATGTTCAATATAGCTCGTGTCTACCTTTTTCATCTGGGGGAGAAAAAAGGAAAAATATCATTTATTGGATTTATTTATTTCAGTTGTATGAAACGGATTGCAACAGAATTTCATGTGGAAAAACAAAACAAATATTTTCAACAACTTACTTCCACAGTTTCTTCTATTTCTAAATCATCACATTCGTACTCTGTTTCCATCTCCTCGGAGATTTTACTTTGCCAGGAACTAAGGTCAACTACAAAGAAATACAACAGAATCTGATACTGATCCAGAACTGTGACAAAAATTGTCATTGTACATTAATATGATTCATTTCTATTTCCCTCCAAGCTCTGCATACCAGAAACTACCACCTCATTCTGTTATGTGGGTAATATTGTATCATCCCCAAGTGTTGCTGAAATAACATGAGGAGCCTAGATTCCAATCTAAGTGGAAAACTGTAGATGCAACATTTAATAACAAATGGTTTTAGGAAAGACAACAATTCCTCTTATACAGGCAGCAATAAGCATTCTGAGCTCCTGAGAGCTTGCTAAGGATGAAAAGATTTCAAATTCATAGTAAATTGCAATGTTCAGATATACAATTTATTGACTTTTTACAATATCTCTAAATGTCTTTGTCTTGGCATCTCCAAATAATGAAATGAACAATAGACTATTTAGCCAACAAGTACATTTTATTCTGCCACTGAGCAGTTTTTCTTACTGAGGATGCTTACCAGCATTACTGGATTCTTACAAATTGGAACAGTAATGGTTAAATTAAGATTCATATTGTGACCAATGTGATTAGAGACCAATCACATACTGAACCTCTTACTGAGCTGTATTACCTAATGCATCTTTCTCCTCTAGTATGAGTTTCCTCCTACTTATAAATCTAGATACTATCTTTTTAGTCCAGGCACCCTTATTATCAACTACATCTTTTGTTACTATACATTTCAGTGCCCAGTACAATAACAGTGCCATAGCAAGAGAATGGAAAGGAAAGGAGGGGGAAAAAAGGAGAAGCATTCAACCTGAATTTAACTGTTTCCAGAACTGAGCACTTCTTCCATGTCCACTGATTCCTTTTTCTTTGTAAGTAAGTTTGTTTTACACTGCAGAGCTGCATCACACTTAACAAAATGAGGGGGCACCCAAGTGAATTTTATGTATTGGGAAGTAAAAATGGAAGATTAAGGTTTAACATTATGTCAATAACAAGGTAATGAGATATGGAAAACAAGCTTGGTTTTCTTTCGAACTGAAACACCCCAAAATTTTTCCCCCTGTTGAAACTTTCAGTCATTGCTTCTTTGCTGTAAAGATGGCATTGTAGGTGTGTGTGTGTGTGTGTGTGTGTGTGTGTGTGTGTGTGTGTGTGTGGAGGGGGAGGTAGATTGGATCCCTGCCCTGTTTTATGTCCTTTTTACTCCAGGCACTTTGTTCTTGGTCTTCCAGTCTTACTCTTTCTTCTTGCACACATCGCATATTACCTGTCTTTCCCTATAACTCACTACTATTTCTCTCAGAATTTCAGACATCTTGCACCACTTTACACTCTCAAATGCTTTTCCTGGGTCAACAAATCCTATAAATGTGTCTTGATTTTTGTTCAGTCTTGCTTCCATTATCAAGTGCATCGTCATGAATGTCTCTCTGGTGCCTTTATCTTTCCTGAAGCCAAGACGATTGTCATCTAACAGATCCTCAATTTTCTTTCCCATTCTTCTGCATATTATTCTTATCAGCAACTTGGAAACATGAGCTGTTAAGCTAATTATGTGATACTTCTAATGCTTATCTGCTCTTGCTATCTTCGGAATTGTGCAGATTCTGATGATCTGATGGTGCATCCTGAGTCTCATAGATTCTACACACTAACTCAAAAAGTTTTTCGATTACCATTTCCCCCAATGATTTTAGGAATTCTGATGGAAAGTTATCCATCCCTTCTGCCTTATGTGATCTCAAATCTTCCAAAGCTCTTTTAAATTCTGACTCTAGTACTATCATGTCATCAGACAATTCCTCCCCCTCACACACGCCTTCAATGTACTCTCTTTACCTATTCACTAGCTCCCTCTGCACTTAACAGTGAAATTGCCATTGAATTCTAAATGTTGCTGTCTTTGCTTTTAATTTCACCAAAGGTTGTTTTGACTTTTCAGTACGCTGAGTCAGTTCTTCCAACAACCATTTCTTTCTCAATTTCTTCACATTTTTCCTTCAGCCATTTCATCTTGGGTTCTTTGTACTTCCTATTATTACGTTCCTAAGTGTCTTATATTAGTGTATTCCTGAATCTCCATGAACATTTTTATACTATCTTCTTTTGTCAATCAACTACATTATCTCTTCTATTACCCAAAGTTCCTTCACAAATTACCTTTCTTGTATCAATGTTTGTCTGTATGGCATCTGTGATTGGTCTTTTTGGAGATACCTATTCCTCTTCCAATGAACTGCCTAGTTGGTACCCCTTATAGCAGTATCCATATCTTGGGCGAACTTCAAATGCATCTCATCACTCATCAATACTTCCATGTCCCACTTCATTCCACAGTTATGCTTCAGGACGATTCTCTTGAAATTCAGTATACTCTTCACCATAACTAAATTGTGAGCTGAGTTTATATCTACTCCTGCATACACCTTACAATCCAATATATGATTTTGAAATTTCTGTCTGGCCATGATGTAATCCACCTGGAATTTTCCCATGTCTCTGTGACTTTTTCATGTATAACTACTCCTCTTGTGATTCGAGAGTATTCACTGGAATTTACTGCAGACTCATTCCTACTATCAATCCCATATTCTCCTGTAATCAATTCTTCTACTCCTTCCCCTACAACCACATTCCAAGCCCCTATTACTAGTGGATTTTGATCTTCCTTTAATAACTGAATCATCTGTTCAATATCCTCCGTCTCTTCCTCTTCTGCTTGTGATGTTGGCATATTTACCTGAGCTACTATTGTCAGCACTGGATCCTATTGAATCTGACGAGAACAACCCTGTCACTTACCTGTTCACAGCAACACAGTCTCTGCTCTACCTTCCTATTCATAACGAATGCTACTCCCGTTATGCCATTTTCTGCTGCTGCTGATATTATACTATATTCTTCTGACCAGTAATCCTTATCTTCTTTCCATTTAAATTCACTGACCCCCTCTATATATAGATTGAGCCTTTGCATTTCTCTTTTCATATTTTGTAGCTTCCCTACCATATTCAAACTTCTGACATTTGACACTCCAACTCATACAATGTTGCCCTTTCATTGGTTAATCCGTCTTTTTCTCATGGTCACTTCTTCCTTGGCAGTCCCCTACCAGAGACCCAATTGGCAGACTAATCTGGAATCTTTTGCCAATTGTAACGGGCCGGGCTGAATCCTTGTATTAGCACCACTGAAAGTTCACGTCACAACCGGATGTAGTGAAACATTTCCTCACCCAGTAGACAGTGCGCAGTGCTCCTGACCTAACTTGCTTTGCTTATTCAATACTGTCTTCTCGGCAGCCGTGTCCGTCTCACCTAAATCACACTGCAATTAAGAAGCCAGGATCCTAGATTATGTTTTCCAAAATCAAAACTCAAGATCGTATTCATTGTCGAACACTTATGACAACCACAGTGCGATTTATTTGTTATCACTCACACACACAATATTCATGTGACCAGACCTCTTACACTTAATAATCATCACATTAGGAAGGTCAAAAACTTCCAGTCTTTAACAATGTTCACAATACCTGTTACATGTTCAAAGCCGAATACAATTACACTTTTTTCGTACGGACTGGAAAAGTTAAGCTTCTGTTTCAAGTATTGTCACATCACATTCCAGCACCGACTTGACGCACTATGAGGCTGAAGGCCTCAGAATCTGTAGTCGGAATCTGAGAAGTGAAAATGAAAAAAAATAAAAGTTCACTGCTTAACTAAGTTACTGAAGGAGTGTAAAACCAAAACAGGATAGCAGTGGGCAACCCTGCTTCATTACACAATGGAGAGGACACTTTTCTTAATTACAGTGCAGAAGTTCTGTGGTACACCAGATGTGTCTTTAATACAGCGGTTTCCATTGCCTTATTCATTCTTATGGTGTTAATCATCACAGATTCTTCCACATTTTAGGGGCAGTTTCCCACCTGAAGGGCAAGAGGGTGTCCTGAACCACTATCAGCTCCTCTCATCACTGATGATTTTTTTCAAAGTTTCAGCTGCGGTGAGGTTCAACCTGGGACCCAGGACATTTGATTACTAGTCAAAGATGTTATTCCCTGGACTACGAACACCAGGCAAAGGCAAAGGCTCCACCGCTGTGATTATGAACTACAGGAATATGTCCATTTACAAGTCCTGCCACAGAGACCCCTTTTCAGAAATCCAGCAGGAGCTCCAGTCCCTCTACAGATCCCAAAGTCCATCCCAGAACCTCTCCCTCCTCACCCCCATATTCCGACATTCTACATGCTTCCTGAAGTACATAAACCCAACCACACAGGATGTCCCATTGTGGTTGGTTACTGTATGCCCACAGGGAGAGTCTGTGCCCTGTGGACCAACACCTTCAGCATATTAACCATAACCTATCCTCCTACACAAAAGACACTAGGAATTTCCTCAACTGATTCTTCACAGGTCCTATTCTTCTATCATCCAGCACCTAGCTCATCACTATCAATTCCACTTCCCTCTACACTATATCCCCAATGCCTAAAGCTTGCCACTATTGACATTACCTTTCCCATTGCCTGACTCCAAACCTACAACCTTCTTCCTGGTCACCACAACCAACCACTTCCCCATCACAATTACTTCTCCTTTGAAGGCACCATCTACAAACAAATTACTGGCACAGCAATGGGCACCAACTTGATGTGATCCTATGCCAACCTATTCATGTGTCAACTAGAGGAAACCTTCCTAACCACCCAGACTCCCTAACCACTCACTTGGTTTGGATACATTGACAACACCTTCACAATATGGACTGAGGGTCAGGCCACCATGTCCCATTTCTCCAGAACCTCAACATCTTCTCCCCCATCTGCTTCACCGTTTCCTCCTCACCTCAATGATCCACTTCCTTGATGTCAACCTCCACCTCGAGGATGGCTATATCTGTACCTACGTCCATATCAAATCTACTAACCACCAACAATATCTCCACTTCGACAGCTTTCACCTGTACAACACCTAGCAGTCCCTTCCATACAGCCTAGCAACCCATGCTGACTGCATCTATAGTGACAAGCTGTCCCTCTCCAAATGTGCGAAGAGTCTCACTGAGACCTTTATAGAGTGAAATCACTCTCCCCAACCCGCCCATAAACAGATCTCTCACATCTTGTCCAATTACCCACTGTAGAGCTCCAAAGGAACACTCCCCTTGTGACTCGGTACCACCCAAGACTGAAGCAACTGAGTCAAATTCTCTGCCCGAGTTTTTGTTATCTCTCGTCTGGCCCTGAAATAAGAAATATCGTCCCTACTATCCTCCTCATCACTCCCACAGTGCTACTCTGTCTGCTACCCCAACTACACAACAACCTTTCTGTCCCTATTCAAACCCTGCTCTCAACACCTTACCCCATGGTACACCTGCGATAGACCTAGATTCAAAATCTGTCCCATAAATTCCTTCACAACCACCTCCATCATTCCTGTCATAGGCATCTCCTCCCTCATCAGAGGCATGCCCACCTGTGAAAGCTGCAACCAATGTGCCCCATCCAAAGTGAGCATGACCACTAACAAGCTTTCTGTCCACATGAACAGGCACTGCTTAACTGGGGACAAGAGACAGGTGGAACACCCGACTGCTGAGCATGCTGCCCACCACAGTGCACTTGCTAATGACTGCTTCACAGTCTGTGCCATCTGAATTCTTCCCACCAACACCAGATTTTCTGAACAGTGCAGGTGAGAAATCTCCCTGCAACATATTCTTCATTCCCATAACCCAATGGCCTTAGCTTTCACTAGTCTCTGTCCTGATCCTGCATATCCCCTTCCCCCTCCCAAGAACGCCCTACATACACCTTCTATCCCATCAGCACACCTGCATAATCTTTTACCTTTCTCTACTCTACTCTCCCCTTGTCTCTCCCTCCCCCCTGCCCCCTCCCCATGCAAGTGGATAGGCCTTGAAAAACTGAACACAGATCAATCAAGAAAACAGGAAGAAGTTGTGTGGAACTATGAAAAAAATAAGCAAAATATACAAAGTGAGTAGTCCATGTGCGACATATGTAACATCAAGGAAAACGTGAGGTCAGGAGCTCCGTGGTCCCGTGGTCAGCATGAGCAGCTGTGGAACAAGACGTCCTTGGTTCAAATCTTCCCTCAAGTAAAAAATTTATTTTCTTTATTTTCACAAAGTTATGATCTGTCCGTTCGTTCATTGACGTCTCTGTTCACTGTAATAGTTTAGTGTCTGTGTTTTGCGACCGCACTGCAAAACGCTGCGATTAGTAGACGAAAGGACGTGCCTCTCCAATGGGAACCGAAAACATTTGATCGCAAGGTCATAGGTCAACCGATTCCTCCACAGGAAAACACGTCTGATATATTCTATACGACACTGGTGACAGATAATAATTGTATGAAAATGAAAAATTAAACTCTTCACTCAAGGGAAGACTAGAACCCAGGACCTCTCGTTCCACAGCTGCTCACACTAACCACGAGACCACTGCGTTCCTGAGCTCGCATTTTCCTTGACGTTGCGTATCTTGCACATGGACTACTCAGTTTGTATATTTTGCTTATTTTTTTCATAGTTCCACACAACTTCTTCCTGTTTTCTCGATAGATCTGTGTTCAGTTTTTCAAGGCCTATCCACTGTGCCAACTTATAACTAAATCTGAGGGGGGGGGGGGGGGGGGGTGCGATGTGGAGGTTCCCTTGTCAGTACCCAGAGACGACAATGGCCATGCATGTGCGAGTTACGGAATTATGCACATGTCTGAGTGGTTCTCTTTCCTTTTCTTTTCACCATGTGTGATGAAATATTTGTCTGATAGCCAATAATATGATTTTTTTC
This sequence comes from Schistocerca nitens, assembly GCF_023898315.1. Classification (NCBI taxonomy): domain Eukaryota; kingdom Metazoa; phylum Arthropoda; class Insecta; order Orthoptera; family Acrididae; genus Schistocerca; species Schistocerca nitens. The sequence continues at coordinate 1,047,775,849 of NC_064614.1, forward strand.
TGAGTCATTAGTCATCAGACTGGTCTGATGTGTCCCATCACAAATTCCTCTCCTGTGCCAACCTTTTCATCCCAGAGTAGCACTTGCAACCTACATCCTCAGTTATTTCCTGGATCTATCCCACACTTTGTACAACTACATAGTTTTTACAGCTCCCTCTAGTACCATGCCAGTTATTCCCCGATGTCTTAAGAGATGTTGTACCATCCTGTCTTTTCCTCCTGTCAGTGTTTTCATTGTATTCCTTTCCTTGGTGATTCTGCAGAGGACCTCCTTATTCGTTAGCTTATGAGTCCACCTAATTTTCAACATTCTTCTACAGCACCACATCTCAAATGCTTTGATTCACCACATCTCAAATGCTTTGATTCTCCTCTGTTCCAATTTTCCTGTGGTCCATGTCTCAGTGCCATAAAATGCTGTGCTCCAAACGTACTTTTTCAGAAATTTCTTCCTCATAACCTTTGTTTGACACTAGTAGACTTCTCCTGGCCAGGAATGCCCTTTTTGTCATTACTAGTCCACTTTTTATGTCCCTCTTGGTACATCCGCCATGGCTTATTTTGCTACCTAGGTTGCAGAATTCCTTAACTTCATCTACCTTGTGATCATGAATTATGATGTTAAGTTTCTAACTTTCTCATTTCTGTTACTTCTCTTTACTTTTGCCTTTCTTCAATTTACTCTCAGTCCATATTCTGTACTCATCAGACTGTTCATTCCATTTAACAGACACATTAATCCTTTTCCATAAGCGAATCTTAACATTAAAATCCTTTCACCTTGAATTTTAATCCCACTTTTGAATTTCTCTTATTTTCATCACTGCTTCGTCGACGTATAGATTGAACAGCAGGGGCAAAAGACTACATTCCAAACTTACACCCCTTTTAATCCATGTGCTTCATTCTTTGTCTTCCACTCCTACTGTTCCCTCTTGGCTCTTGTAATTATTGTATATCATCCATCATTCCCTATAGCTAAACATATTTTTCTCCGGATTTCAAATATCTTGGACCATTTTACACTGTTGAACACTTTTCCAGGTCAACAAATCCTATGAACATGTCTTGATTTTTCTTCAGCCTTGCTTCCATTACCAATCGCAATGTCAGAACTGCCTCTCTGGTACCTTTACCTTTTCTAAAGTCAAACTCATCACCATGTAACAGTTCCTTAGTTTTCTCTTCCATTCTTCTGTGTGTTATTCTTGTCAGCAACTTGGATGTATGAGCTATTAAGCTGATTTTGCAGCAATTCTCGCACTTGTCAGCTCATGCAATCTTCGGAACTGTGAGGATGATGTTTCTCCGAAAGTCTGATGGTATGTCGTCAATCTCATACATTTTCATAACAATGTGAATAATCCTTCTGTTGTCACTTCTCACAATGGTCTTAGAAATTCCGATGGTATGTTATCAATCTCTTCTGCCTTATTTTATTTTAAGTCTTCCAAAGCTCTTCTAAATTCTGATTCTAATACTAGATCCGCTGTCGCGTCCCTAGTGAACGCATTATTGTGGCCACGATAGACACGAAGCCCACGCCTACCACAGTAGCAGAAGTTTATATGCCAACTAGCTCTGCTGATCACGAAGAGATTGATGAAATGTATGATGAGACAAAAGAAGTTATTCAGACAGTCAAGGGAGACGAAAATTTAATATTCATGGGTGACTGGAATTCGATAGTAGGAAAAGGAAGAGTAGGAAACGTAGTAGGGGAATATGGAACGGGGGTAAGAAATGAAAGCGGCAGCTGCATGGTAGAATTTTGCACAGAGCATAACTTAATCATAGCTAACACTTGGTTCAAGAATCATGAAAAGAGGTTGTATACATTGAAGAGGCCTGGAGATACTGGAAGGTTTCAGATGGCTTATATAATGGTAAGATAGAGATTTAGGAACCAGGTTTTAAATTGTAAGACATTTCCAGGGGCAGATGTGGACTCTAGCCACAATCTATTGGTTATGGACCGTAGAGTAAAACTGAAGAAACTGCAAAAAGGTGGGAAATTAAGGAGATGGGATCTGGATAAACTGACAGAACCAGAGGCTGTAGAGAGTTTCAGGGAGAGCATTAGGTAATGATTGTCAGGAATGGGGGAAAGAAATACAGTAGAAGAAAAACGGGTAGCTTTGAGGGATGAAATAGTGAAGGCAGCAGAGGATCAAGTAGGTAAAAAGACGAGGGCTAGTAGAAATCCTTGGGTAACAGTAGAGATACTGAATTTAATTGATGAAAGGAGAAAATATAAAAATAAATGAATGAAGCAGGCAAAAAGGAATACAAATGTCTCAAAAATGAGATTGACAGGAAGTGCAAAATGGCTAAGCAGGGATGGCTAGAGGGCAAATGTAAGGATGTAGAGGCATATATCACTGGGAGTAAGATAGATATTGCCTACAGGAAAATTAAAGATACCTTTGGAAAAAAGAGAACCACCAGTATGAATATCAAGAGCTCAGATGGAAACCCAGTTATGAGCAAAGAAGGGAAAGCAGAAAGGCGAAAGGAGTATATAGAGGGTCTATATGAGGACAATGTATTTTAGGACAATATTATGGAAATGGAAGAGGATGTAGATGAAGATGAAATGTGAGATATGATACCGCATGAAGAGTTTGACAGAGCACTGAAAGACCTAAGTTGAAACAAGGCCCCGGGAGTAGACAACATTCCATCAGAACTACTGACAGCCTTGGGAGAGCCAGGCCTGACAAAACTCTACCATCTAATGAGCAAGATGTATGAGACAGGTGAAATAACTTCAGACTTCAAGAAGAATATAATAATTCCAATCCCAAAGAAAGCAGGTGTTGACAGATGTGAAAGTTACCAAACTATCAGTTTAAAAAGTCACGGCTCCAAAATACTAACATGAATTTTTTACAGACGAATGGAAAAACTGGTAGAAGCCGACCTCGAGGAAGATCAGTTTGGATTCCGTAGAAATATTGGAACATGTGAGGCAATACTGACCCTACGACTTATCTAAGAAGATAGATTAAGGAAAGGCAAACCTACATTTCTAACATTTGTAGACTTAGAGAAGCTTTTGACAATGTTGATTGGAATACTCTCTTTCAAATTCTAAAGGTGGCAGGAGTAAAATAAAGGGAGCGAAAGGCTATTTACAATTTGTACAGAAACTGGATGGCAGAAATAAGTCGAGGGGCATGAAAGGGAAGCAGTGGTTGGAGTGAGAGAGGGTTGTAACCTATCCCCAATGTTATTCAATATGTATATTGAGCAAGCATTAAAGGAAACAAAAGAAAAAAATCAGAGTAGGTATTAAAATCCATGGAGAAGAAATAAAAACTTTGAGGTTCGCCGATGACATTGTAGTTCTGTCAGAGACAGCAAAGAACCTGGAAGAGCAGTTGAACGGAATGGACAGTGTCTTGAAAGGAGGATATAAGATGAACATCAACAAAAGCAATACGAGTATAATGGAATGTAATTGAATTAAGTCGGGTGATGCTGAGGAAATTAGATTAGGAAATGAGACACTTCATGTAGTAAATGAGTTTTGCTATTTGGGGAGTAAAATAACTGATGATGGTCGAAGTAGAGAGGAAATAAAATGTAGACTGGCAATGGCAAGGAAAGCGTTTCTGAAGAAGAGGAATTTGTTAACATTGTGTATAGATTTAAGTGTCAGGAAGTCATTTCCGAAAGTATTTGTATGGACTATAGCCATGTATGGAAGTGAAACATGAACGATAAATAGATTGGACAAGAAGAGAATAGAAGCTTTCGAAATGTGGTACTAAAGACGAATGCTGAAGATTAGATGGGTAGATCACATAACTAATGAGGAGGTATTGAATAGAATTGGGGAGAAAAGAAATTTGTAGCACAACTTGACTAGAAGAAGGATTCGGTTGGTAGGACATGTTCTGAGGCATCAAGGGATCATCAATTTAGTATTGGAGGGCAGTGTGGAGGGTAAAAATCGTAGAGGGAGACCAAGAGATGAATACACTAAGCAGATTCAGAAGGATGTAGGTTGCAGTAGGTATTGGGAGATGAAGAAGCTTGCACAGGATAGAGTAGCATGGAGAGCTGCATCAAACCAGTCTCTGGACTGAAGACCACAACAACAACAACATCTCTTCCCTATTGACTCTGGTTTCTTATTCTATCATGTCATCAGATAAGTCCTCCCCCTCGAAGAGGCCCTCATTGAATTCGTTCCACCTATTCACTCTCTCCTCTGCATTTAACAGTGGAATTTTCAACATGTATGTCTGTCACTAAACATCTCCTCTGTGTAGCAAGTCTCAGCATTTATCCTTTTCAAATTGTTGTTAATCACCCATATGACATAAAAAACTTTTTAGTCTTAGCTGTGGATCTTCTTTGACAGCTTCTATCATCCTCTCTACATAAGGATATCAAATAGTGGAGCAGCACTGTGGAACAAGTTGTACAAGTATCTTGTATGCATTCACTGCCCTTTTCTGTACACCTCTAAAAAAACAGATTACACAATCTTTTGGTAGAAAATATTCCACCAGGTGGCTGGAGGGAACAAAACTATTAACAGTTCAGATAGCAAGTTACTTACAAACACCAAGTAAAACTAATTATGATTACTATTACAATTATTTCTAGCCTGCTCTGGTTGCTGGTGTATTTTAAACTCCTGTTCGAATTCTTTCCCCCAAAATCCCACATCTTGTTTTATTTGGGATTTTTGTCAAGTTTGTATTCTGTCACCAGACAATGAGCCCCACTATTTTGGTCTTGAATATGTTCTTTGTTCTACGCCCCCCCCCCCTCCCTTTTTCACCACCTACTGCAATATCTAGTGTTTTCCCATTACTTCATATTCATGTCTCTTCATTTGCTCTTCAACTCTGCAACATTATGGCCTCATAATTCATGATTTTAATTTAATTCATGTGTGTTTTTATTAATCAGAACACACTTACTGGTGGATGTGCTTATTTAATTCACTGCATTCTTAGTGATATGAACTACTTCCTAAATTTCCAGTTTTACTTTATTTGTGCAACCAGTTTCAGTATTACCTTATGCCATCTTCAGGTCCCCTGACCAAAGTGCAGGAAGAATCCCACCTCTGTACAAAAGGTGGAAATTCTTCCTACATATCGATCATGGGGCCTGAAGATGGCATAATATAATACAAAACTGGTTGCACAAATAAAATAAAAATGGAAATTTAGATGACTGAAGGTGTTTTGATATAACCTTTCATTCCTTATACATCTTACTGACTATTCTCACACCTAACTACATTTCCTTTGAGGGGGAGATATCCAAACAAATCTGTCACACTCCCATGGGCAACAGCATGGCACCCTCCTATGCTAACCTGTTTATGAACCATTTAGAGGAAAGCTTCCTAATGTACCTTCGTTATCTGAACCAAGGGTCAAAATACCATAATCTCTTTCTCTGTAGCCTCAACACTTCTCCCATTCACTTCAACTGGACCTTCTCAGCTAAATGAGCAACCTTCCTGGACATTGACCTCCACCTCTCTCATGGCTCCACCCACATTTCTGTCCACACTAGTCATCAACAATGCCGACAGCCATAATCCCTTCTATAACAAAAATTCACTTCCATATAGTCTGGCCAACTGTGGATGGTTTATTTGGAGTGACAAAAAAATAATTCCCTTTCCCAGTAGGCTGAAGGTCTCACAAAGGCCTTTACAGGCAGGCAATATCCCCCAAACTTATTCTGCAAACAGATTTCCCACGCCATGTCTCCAAACACCCCTAATCCTCCCGTCACACCCTAAGAACAAGCTGCAAATGACCACCCTGCTGCCCCCCTCCAATATCAACACGCAGTGGAGCAATTTAACCATGTCTTTTGCCAGGTCTTTAAGTATCTATCAGCGAGCCCAGAAATGAAGAACATGCCACCCATAATCCTTCCCACCCATTTTAAAGTTGTATTCTCCTGTCCACTCAACTAACCCAATGTACTGGTCCATCCCAATGCCACTCACACTCTCAATCACATGTCATGAGTCAGACCCCTTTGGGAGACCCAACTGCAAGACCTACCAGCACATTCTATTCTGGTCCCATCACAGGATTATCCTATCCCATCTCGGCACAAGAACCTGTGAAAGTAGTCATGTCATGCGCTTGCTCTCCTGCAATTTCTGTACAGCTTTTTATGTGGGCAAGACCACTTGAATGAATGGCCACTGCCAAACTGTAGCAACGAGCAGAGTTGGCCACCTAATAGTAAAACACACTGCTGAGTGCAGCATGCTGGATTACAATGGCTGCTTCACAGCCTGTGGCATTTGGATCCTTCCCCCCAGCACCAACTTTTCTAACTATGTAGATGCAAGTCATCCTTGCAACTCATCCTTCATTATTATAATCCTTCTGGCCTCAATATCTGCTAATCTCCTGCCCCATACCCTCTCCCTATAGTTCTTCCTCTCTTCTGTCACCCAGCTCCCAATCCACTCACTCACAGCATCATCAATGTGTGCTGTACCAACTCAGAGGCCGTGGTGCCCATGTCTCTCATTTCTGTCCTGTGCACCAGCTACCTCTCCCTCCCATATTTGTATCTTGCATACCTGCTGCCTCTCTCCAAGCTGTCACCTACACCTTCCCAATCCATCCTCTCTCTCCCACTACACCAAATTCAGTCCTTCACCACAGTCCACCTGCAGTCCCAGTATTGTGTGTTTGGCCAGCACAATGGTGTGTGTGTGTGTGTGTGTGTGTGTGTGTGTGTCAGCCAGCAGCACTGACTGTGTATTTGGCTGGCACAATGTATTGGGTTGGCATATAAGTTGGTAGCGTTTTCCTTAAGTTTCATAAACACAACCAACACACATAACACATAACTTCAGTGATCAGTGATATAGTCTCCTTCACTATTTACAACAGTCTGCCAATGCTGGGGTAACTTTTCAATTCCGCAACTGTAGAAATCTGTGGACTGCTGAGGTGAAGAACCTGTCGAGCCACGTTTGGAGTGCATTTTCATCAGGAAAGGAAGCCCCTGAAGGCTCTTTGATAGAGTGTGGAAGAGGTGAAAATCTGAGGGTGATAAGGTGGGTGCAGAATGCCTTCCTAACCCAACTTCTGTATCGTGTTCTTTCTCAGTCTAGCAGAATGCGGGCAGGCATTATCATGTATCATGGAGTAGCATCACTTTACATGGTCTTCCTTGTCAATATTCTACGACTGTCTCTGCAAGACATCTCGATTGTTGACAACAAATATCAACATCATGGTTACGCCTCAGGGAAGCAATTCATAGTACACCACATTGTCACCGTTTCACCAGATGCGTAACTTTATCTTTTGTGAATATGCACATGTCATTGTACAGGAAGTTGCTGCTTTGTTTGGGCTCAACCATTCCTTTCTTTTCCTCGTGTTAGCATAAAGACACCATTTCTCATCACCAGTAATGATACAGGACATGAATGGTCAATGTTGTTCATAAGCCAATTGATGACGATGAAGCAGAGATGCACATATGGCCATCAGCTGATGTGGCACCTATAATACAATACTTGAATCTTCCCCTGTGCATGCAAATGTCACACAATGGTGTGACAAATCCCGAAGATCCTTCTAAATGTGGAGAGTCACTAATGTCAAAACAATCCTCCTTAAAACAAGAAAAACATTTTATTTCTGTGCTCTATCCAATGCCATTATCTCCATACATGGCACAAATGTTTCTGGCTGCCTCCCTCTATTGAACTCAAACAAAAGAATATGTTGAAAATGTTCAGATTTCTCCACTTGGCACTCCACTGTCTAGTGTCCACAGCTCCACTCACTATCTCCAAATGACAAAATGACAATATGTAACTCAAACAGCAACAGTGGACTACAAATAAGAAATGGCAATCGATAAATAAAGCCACTGCACCCAGAATACGAATATGCAAAACAAAAACACTATGAACTTATGCCCCAAACTATCAGGCACGTGTGTGTGTGTGTGTGTGTGTGTGTGTGTGTGTGTGTGTGTGTGTGTGTGTGCGCGCGCGCGCACGCGCGCGCACACTCTTGCTCAAAAACAGGAGACACACAAAAGCTAATTCTTTTATATGTATGTATCTGTGGCTGAATGACTCTACTATTTGATGAGTTGTTATCTTTACTTGTAAATTATTCAGCTGTTACTTCAGCAATGGAAGCACCAGGTAGGAATATCAACAATCTAGGAAAAGACAGATTGCTACTTACTGTAAAGAAGAAATGTTATGTTGCAGAGAGGCGCAATTAATTGAGCTTGTCTGCAACTTAACGTGTCCTCTTTACGGTAAGTAGCAATCTGTCTTTTCCTACATTGTTCGTCTGTTACTTCTAAAATTTTAATATTTAGCTGTGAAAATAATACGGTCACAAGCCCAAGATTGGTCTTAAAACAATATGCTTCATTAGGTGTGGTTCTTTAGCTTCTTGTATGTACTGAAGTTATTCTAATCAAAGGACTAATTTATGTATCCAGGTACAAAAGGATATACAATTAAAACTGTCTATAGTCATAGTGCTGCTTGAGTTTTTCATACACATAAGCCACAGTCAGAGACCAATGACATATTAAGTATCAGAAAATTTCCCAAGACTTTTTGGAATCAATGTACCAAATCATTGGATTTGGGGGTCCGATACATACCAACTTAGTCATCATGCCATCTATGGGAAATGCAACCATTCATCTATAACTTACTGACATGTGTCACATAGACACATGTAACAGCATGAAGACTTAACTAATTTTTGATTTACCACCCATTTTTTTAGTATTAAGTACATACACTCATCTGGATGGCTACAAGCTAATACCATACTACTACAGAATCAATAAGAAAAAAGGGGGAGTGACTAAATATACCAAAAATTGAGTTACATCCCAGACCCTTCACTTTAACAAATATTTTGAACAGCTTTCTCATACACACGCTACAACTGTGGATAAGAAAATAAGCAAACTTGTAATATTGGGAGTTTAGGGGCAGGAAGTATCATATGCTTCATAAAGAAGCTAGAAACAATTTTAATAAGTTTATGTAAACTTAACCTGAGAGTCACTGTTTGTGGTATACAGGGCTATTACAAATGATTGAAGCGATTTCATAAATTCACTGTAGCTCCATTCATTGACATATGGTCACGACACACTACAGATACGTAGAAAAACTCATAAAGTTTTGTTCGGCTGAAGCCGCACTTCAGGTTTCTGCCGCCAGAGCGCTCGAGAGTGCAGTGAGACAAAATGGCGACAGGAGCCGAGAAAGCGTATGTCGTGCTTGAAATGCACTCACATCAGTCAGTCATAACAGTGCAACAACACTTCAGGACGAAGTTCAACAAAGATCCACCAACTGCTAACTCCATTTGGCGATGGTATGCGCAGTTTAGAGCTTCTGGATGCCTCTGTAAGGGGAAATCAACGGGTCGGCCTGCAGTGAGCGAAGAAACGGTTGAACGCGTGCAGGCAAGTTTCACGCGTAGCCCGCGGAAGTCGACGAATAAAGCAAGCAGGGAGCTAAACGTACCACAGCCGACGGTTTGGAAAATCTTACGGAAAAGGCTAAAGCAGAAGCCTTACCGTTTACAATTGCTACAAGCCCTGACACCCGGTGACAAAGTCAAACGCTTTGAATTTTCGGCGCGGTTGCAACAGCTCATGGAAGAGGATGCGTTCAGTGCGAAACTTGTTTTCAATGATTAAGCAACATTTTTTCTTAATGGTGAAGTGAACAGACACAATGTGCGAATCTGGGCGGTAGAGAATCCTCACGCATTCATGCAGCAAATTCGCAATTCACCAAAAGTTAGCGTGTTTTGTGCAATCTCACGGTTTAAAGTTTACGCCCCCTTTGTCTTCTGTGAAAAAAACGTTACTGGACACGCGTATCTGGACATGCTGGAAAATTGGCTCATGCCACAACTGGAGACCGACAGCGCCGACTTCATCTTTCAACAGGATGGTGCTCCAACGCACTTCCATCATGATGTTCAGCATTTCTTAAACAGGAGATTGGAAAACCGATGGATCAGTCGTGGTGGAGATCATGATCAGCAATTCATGCCACGGCCTCCACGCTCTCCCGAATTAACCCCATGCGATTTCTTTCTGTGGGGTTATGTGAAAGATTCAGTGTTTAAACCTCGTCTACCAAGAAACGTGCCAGAACTGCGAGCTCGCTTCAACGATGCTTTCGAACTCATTGATGGGGACATGCTGCGCCGAGTGTGGGAGGATCTTGATTATCGGCTTGATGTCTGCCGAATCACTAAAGGGGCACATATCGAACATTTGTGAATGACAAAAAAAAGTTTTTGAGTTTTTGTATGTGTGTGCAAAGCATTGTGAAAATATCTCAAATAATAAAGTTATTGTAGAGCTGTGAAATCGCTTCAATCATTTGTAATAACCCTGTATATAATGCTGATTTTCTACCAGTTGGTACTGAATGAGGGCACCTACAGTTGTTGACTTCCAGCTCTGTATTTGTCCACAGCAAAATTCCATATGATACTCGATGGATATAGGGCAACAGCTGCTGACAATTTGTTTTAGCCCCCAACAACCTAGACTAATTTAACTGTAAAACCAATAGTCAATGGTTTATCTGACCAGGATGGTCAAATGTTAACAATAAAAATTACTGACCATTTAGGTCCAAATCAGTGAAGTATATCTCAGAATCATAAGCAATGACTTGGTATTTAGAGAGAAATTATGGGAAGAACACATAGGAGACATTTATAAAGCAGATGCCATTAATGGAAAATTTAATTCTCTCTTAAAACTAATTTCTACAGCACTTTGGAGTCTTGTTTCCCCCTAAAGCAAATAAGGACAAAATTGAACAGAGACATGTACAAGGGATGGATAACTCCTGGTTTAAAAGTGCCGTGTGCTTGGGAGAGACAGTTCTACATTATTCAGAGAACAAACAGTAGTCAAGGCTTGAAACTCCATTACAACCAGTATTGCAAAATCCTCCAGCAAAACTATGTACTATACTCAAGGCAAAACCTGTTTGGAAATTTATTAGACCAGAAACAAAGTAAAACAGAGATGCAAATGAAACTGAACTCCCAGAAAATAGCTCTGGCAGAAATGGTGCACTTTCAAGTCATTGGCCACCAAATTCAATGATTACTTTCCAGCAGTGGCAACAAACACTGCATCTAATAATGAACAAGCAAATAAAAGTGCATTAGACTTACTTGAGCAGAAATTGTATGCACCACCAGCAGACATTAGTCTCAAAAATACAATGCTTGAGTAAAAAATGAAGTACGCTTAAGGGGACAAGAAAATGAAATGAAATTTTATGCGTTGAGAGGCTATGTGCCATTATTTCAGTGATTACAAAACCAAGTTAAAATTACAAAGAACTTCGCAGTATGAGCCCATTTATCAGTACGGTGTTGCATCTTCTGTGGCCTGGGTGTCTACACTGATTCCATTATGAAAGATGTCAAAAAGCCTTTGGATCTTGTCCTGAGGCAAACTGGTGCACAACTATTGTAACTGGTCCTTGATATCCCTGATACTGGCACTAACATGGAGTTAACGTCCAAGCTGGTGCTATACATATTCTATCTAGAACAGATCTGGGAATCTTGGTGAACAAGATAGTGTCTCAACATCAAGTATACAGTTGATAATCATGTATCGTGAGTGGACAACTGTTGTCCTGTTGAAAAATGGCACAATTATACTAGAAGATGAGATGTTTGTTTCATACCAATGAGCTGTCAGAGTTCCCTCCACCACTACCAGCTGTGACCTGAAATCACACCCAATGGCTCTCCACACCACAATGCCAGGAGTAACACGCCTCCAGTTTTCCAAAATACTGGAAGAAAGGGACCTCTCCCAGGTCACCACCACACTCGTCAACGATGGTCATCCACTGTATTGCAGGACTGCAATTCATCACTGAACAGAATGAAACGTCATTCATCAGCAGTTCGTGGTGCTTCTTGGTCATGGCAGCACTCCAGGTGCAGCTGTTAGTGCTGTGGCTGTGGTGTTAATGGCAGCCCACATGTGGGATGGCAATTCCCTAATCCAGCTGCTGCTAGTTTCCGATTAATGGTGTAGGGTGACACAAGATGGGAAGAGCTGATATGAAGGGAGTGCAAAATAAAGTGATACTCTATTGTGGTGGTCAGACATGGTTGACCAGAACCTTGATGATGAATATGCCTGTTCTCATGTTCTCACACAGTCCAACATGGGGCCACTGTCACATCCAAAGATCCCACAAATTTGGATATTGCGCAATTCAACCAGCCACCTAAATGGGGACCACAATGAGGCTTCCTTCAAACGGTCTGATGCTGATGATGCTGTCTCATACTAGTGCACAGCATCTCTATGTCCTTCACAGCGTTCATGAGTCAGCCAAGTGTCTCAAGGTACATTGATGAAGTTGTGAGGGCTCTCAGCTGTGGCCTAATGGCTACAAATTAACAGAGTTTGCTATTCTGAGGAAGGCCAGACACACTGGTCAAAACCAGCCAATAATAAAGTGCTTACTGCATCCTGGTTGCTGGCCTTGTTTCAGACATAGCATAAAGACGGACAATGACAATATGCGAAGCCATTTCACTGTCACTTGGATATGAAAGTACTAACCTTCTCATTTTATTCAGTCATTTCCACTCATATCTTATATATTCTCTGTAAACACACTTTTTGAAATCAATAATGGAAATAGTGTGTCTGGTAGTTGTATCAGCTGGCCGCTTTGCATGTGGGGCACTGTGCACACTGCAGTGCACCATGCCAGGTGCGCAATCATCACGTGTCTGCCGCTGTAGTCACTTGTTTTCGATTGGCTGGTGTGAGTAAAGAAGGCAACATGGCCCGGGTACCTCAGGAGCCAAAACAATTCACTTATGGAATTGCATGGAGGCTCGATTGTGGTAACCTTACTGTTCAATGTGCTCACTAACTGAACCGATTGGAAGAGCGAGCGAATGATACAGAATGGGGCTACTGGTAGCATTAAACATAAACAACATTAATGAACTGCGATGGCTGTTTACTTCAATTTCAACTCAAATTATTTACATATCCACCAATGGTGTGCAACTTTCCAAAGTTACATTGACATTCAACAATATTTTCTGGGGGCTTCAATTTTCTTGTCAACCAGCGAACAACCTCTAAGCAGATGGCGGAATTCATCACGTCATTAAAAAGTATTTTTTTTAATTCCACTGGATAAGATGGTGTTTCCAGCAGAATATTAAAATCTTAGGCTGATTTGGTGTGATTATGCTTAACCTTCATTTGTACTCAATATATTTCCCGACAGACCTGGGTGATACTAAGTTAAGAGTGGAGTACTCTTCACTTACTAGTTCGCAGTGGTTACATATTTGTTTTATTTTCAGTCTGGGAGACAGTGATTTGATAATTCAAAAGTCTCTGGCTGTTAAATGTGTCTATGTGCCACATATCAATTGTCAGTAATTGTGTGGTTGCCCCTCCTCATTAAAATTCATTTAATCATTGAATAAATTATACACTTGTAAAATGACACTGTGATCAAAGCTGTCATTCAAGAAGATGGTTCATCTGCCAAACAAAGAGAAGGGTTACAGGAAATGTAATTTGTTTTCCCTTATCAATGTCCCTTCCATTTTGTTTTTGTATGCCCCCCCCCCCCCCACTCCCAACAGCATTGTGTGATCTTTTCCTACTTTATTTCTCCAACAATTCTTTCTCTTTTGGCAGATGGAAGAGCCTCTGACTACAAAAGATAACATTTGTATTACCTACTTTTGATCCCCACACCTGATTCTGTCCAGCAAGCAACAATTTTTATCTGTCTTTGAAGTTCGGATGTACATTTTATAGGATCTTTCCTTTATACACTGGGGGACCGATGACCATAGCAGTCTGGTCCCTTTAATCCCACACACCAACCAACCTTTATACACTGGAAAACATTTCCATATGTTTAATATAAAATGTGAGCACTAATTAAATATTAAAACATTGGCTCTGTAAATATTTAAATCTTACACCATTTTAGACATGCTGACTGAAAATAATACCTTCATCTTTAACAATGTCTTTGCACGCCTCAAGGAGTTTCTGTGCACCTTCTGCTGCCATACGTAGTTTGCCACGTCTACGGCGTGTCTGTAATCCTGTAAAGTTTGTTGTACAATTAATGTTAAAGACAAACAGCTAAAACACTCTAAGTGGTCAATGAAATTCATTTAACATATTACAAATAAATGTTACTTACCTGTTCTATTTTCTTGATTTCCACGAATATTGTAACTTGGAAAAGATGTAAATATCAAAATGTGCAAAGAAGGATACCTTTCTTTGAAATAATGCATCCATGCTGCTACAACAGGAGCAGGACACAGATCAATTTTGTTCAGTACTAGTATCATACTTTTGTCAAGTTTCTGAACATGATGGTACAGTGATGGTGGGAACATTAATGCCTGTAATAAGAAGAAATATAGTAGCACAAACCTGTATAGTCAATTACAGGAATGTGATAAAGCATAAGGTAACAAATCATTATCAAACGTAAAGCAAAACTCACAGCATATCGGATATCCACAATTATCAGGATAATATCAGACATTTCAAGAACCCTCCACAGCTGTCTCCAAGTTTCCAAATTCAGTTCAAAATAGCTCAGCTCCTTCCTGTCATATTTCTTCTCAAGATCTGAGAGATATTCCTGAAATCATGAGTCCTTGTTACTGTTAGGACTGTTACAGGATTAAGTACAATAGAGCTTCTCTATTTTTAAAAATTAGGACATGAAATTTACACCAGTTATCAATGAAAAATAACAAGCAATTTGTAAATTAGAACAATTCACTCCAGTACTCAACAGCTTTTAGGGGAGTGTTACGTGTATCTCTACACCTACAGAGATATTCCACAAGCACTGTATCACTACCAGTCATTTCCTTTCCTGTTCCATTCGCAGACAGAGTGAGGGAAAAATGACGGTCTCTATGCGTACGTATGGGCCCTAATTTCTTGTATCTTATTGTCATGGTCCTTAAGTGCAATGTATGTTGGGTGGGTGGCAGCGGAATCATTTGAGTCAGCTTTAAAAGCAGGTTCTCTAAATTTTCTCAATAATGTTTCTCCAAAAGAACTTCACCTTTCCTCCAGGAATTCCCACTTCAATTACTGAAGCATCGTTGTTCGAACCCCTTCGATGTCTTCCTTCAATCTGACCAGGCATGGATACCACACACTCGAGCAGTACTCAAGAAAAGGTTACACCAGCATCCTACAAGTGGTCTCCTTTACAGGTGAACCACTCTTTCCTAAAATGATCTCAATGAATCGAAGTCAACATTTTCCTTCTCTACCACAAATCTCACATGCTCGTTCCATTTCATACTCTTTTGCAATGTTACGCCCAATATTTAAACAACTTCACTGTGTCAAGCAGGGCACTACTAATACTGTATCCACACATTACAGGTTTATTCTTCCTACTCATCCACATCAACTTACATTTTTCTGCATTTAGAGATAACTCCCATTCATCACATCATACATAAAATAATATTACGTTTTTCCCAATTATTTTATCGTGTTGCTCTGCTTTAGATTGTGATAATTGTCAACTGCTGGTCTACGCAGTAAGGTTTGATCATCTGCACGACTTTCTATGTCTTATCCTTATTATGTGACTGAAATTCGATTGATACTTCAATAAATAAACTTTGTAGAATTTATTTAGTTATTTTTATACTTAGAGGAAGTTGACTATTCAGCACTGACAGCTATGTGATGTAGCATCTGCATCTGAAGAGCAGTCAGTCAGTTACATGTTCCGTAGACCGTCAAATGATTCTTTCATCAAAATGATGTGGAACAAATCAGTTTACAGAATAGGTATACCTGATTAGTGTTAACACTAGTGAACACACTATTTTTTAGTTCTACTCATTCACCTGCAATTAAAAACAATCACTTTTTCCTAGGATACTAGTTTTTGAATAGACATTTGTCCATGAACAGAAGAAGTCATCCACGAGAAATGATTGTGGGTTACATTTAAAACTTGCTTTCCTATCTGTCAGACATCTTATGTTATTGGGCACTTGATGAAACATTTTGTTTTACATACTGAACTCTTTTCTGAGCCACTGAAAGCTTTAATAATGGGCAATAAAAAGTCATTTTTTCCTCCAGTATTGTAGGTACGAACATCACTTTCTGCTCAAATTACGATGGATTATTTATGACACATTTCATTAGCAAATATATTTATTGTGATGGAGCAGTTAAGATGCCTAACTCCTTCAAGAGGACCTACATGATGACTGTGGATGAACACCTAATATTAGTCTTACTGCTCACTGTTTTGAAATCTATGTTTTCTTTCAAAGGGGGTCAAAGGGGTAATATGTGCATTTTTCAACTATAGTCTTACATGTGGTCATGCCCCATCTGAAGAGAAGAATGACGAAGAGGATACTTTTTATGATGAGTTAAATGAAGTATACACTGAATGTCCTAGAGGAGACTACACGATAATTGTTTGGGGATATGAATGCTAAAACATGAAAAGAAAATGAATGTCAGTCTAACACTGGAAAATACAGCCTACATGATAACTCAAATGACAATGGGATCAGACTTGTACGCTCTGCCTCTTCAAGAAATAAGGTAGTGGACAGTACAACTTTTAACCACAAAGATAAATGATATAGAAATCTCCAGATGGAAATATTTTAACCAAAATGACCATCTCCTAATAGATGCAAGACATCTGTCAAGTGTAATGGGTGTTAGAAGTTATAAGGCTGCTAATGTTGACCCTGACCATTACTTTGTAATAGCAACAATCAGAAGTCAAATATCTAATGCAAGGCACATACATGGATCTCGTCCAAGAAGCTTTCATACTGATAAGCTCAAGAAGCCCAGGTTTGATCAAAGATTCTCTGCCTCACTCAAGGAAGACCTGTCACACTTTCCTGACAGTGAGAGTATTGAGGAAATATGGAAAAACCTAAAAGACACCCTTACAAAAACTGGTGGTTAAGGTCTGGGAACAGTAGATTACAATGGCTGGTTTGATGAAGAGTGAACATAAGTAACAAGAATTAAAAATGAAGCCTACGGAGAATGCATGAAGTAAACCATACCCTAAGAAAAAGAGAGGGCATGAAAGAATATCTTTTTACTGGATGTTAAATTAGAGCTTGAAGGATTTTGAACCAAGGGTGAATTTATGTAGAAACACAGGTGGTTCAATTTTGAGTAGTGATGAAGCAATATTTAGACTATAGCCTCCACCCTTTGATGAACTGATGAATGATGGTACAGTGAGACAAATTAATCCTACACTCTATAAACACAAATAACTCAGAAACAAAGGAACCAGTACCAACTGCTGGGGAAGTGGATGCAGCCATCAAGAATCTGAAGAACAATAAGGCACAAGGAATGCATCTAATACAAGCAGACTCATTAAAAATGCAAGGTAGGAGTTTGTTAAACATTTCCACAGGCTTGTAGTTAAGATCTGGGTGATGAAATTATACCTGATGATTGGAGCATAGGTATCATATATCCAATACACAAGAAAGGTGATAAAATGGTGTGCTGTAACTACAGCAGAATTTGTCTGTTACCTACAGCATATAAAATATTTTCCAATGTCCTTTTTAACAGACTTACACACTACGTTGAACATGCTGTTGGTGACTATCGGTGTGGTTTTAATTGGGGAAGATCTACTGTTGATCACATCTTCCTGCCTTCTGTTTAATGATGCCTTAGAAAAGGTTATAAGAGACGTGGGTGTCGTATTGGCCCCTTACTGTTAGAGGGCCCACACAACCGACACACAAGATGGGTTGCCGAACCCCTTACAGGAGTGCGCAGAGAAACATCGCCAGTGGACAGAAACAATAACAGACTTTCAAAATACAGATGGAACTACTTCGCCAGACAACATGTGACAGTGTTCCACCAATTGGAACTCATATAACTCATGTAGCACTCTGCCGACCTGGCTTTATAATCATGCCTAGACCGTCAGACTGGCAGTGTTTACCAACCACTAGGAACAGTTCTGGCTAGTACTTACGCCAGCCCAGACTTTGTATTCATTCGCCGTAGCACTGTAGTAGCACATTGTATTTTGCACAGTACATTTTGGTCAGTATTTTCTTCCATTGTCTTGTTTCCTTATCTGGTTTGCCACCACAAGAGTGGTGGCATTTTTCTGTTCATTCTTGAGTTTAGCACTTAGTATCTGCCAAGATGGCATTTTTCTTTAATTATAATAAAGTGTGTTCAAACTGACTGTTAGTTCTTTCCTGCCAACTGCAGGACACTACAGTGGGCATCAATCCTGTATAATCGGTTCAGGTCCTGACATGTGCGGATGACATTGATATAATTGCAAGAACGCCAAGAGCAATGAAAGAAGCCTTTACAAGTCTTGAAAGGGCTGCTAGAAAGATTAACCAACAGATAAATGAAGGAAAAACTAAGTGTATGACTGTAACTAAGAAAAAAATTATCCAAATGAGTCCCTGCCCATAGAAATTTGTTCCTGTTTTTGATATGTATAGTTTCATTTACACTGGATCAGAAGTAAACTGCAAGAACAATGTCAGCGATGAAGTGCTACCATGGCCTCAGAAAACATCTGAAATCCAAGTTGCTCTTTGTGAAAACTAATGTTATAATGTATAAAGTTTTAGTAAAGCCAGTGTTAACATGCAGTGCACAGTGCAGAACATGGACATCAGCAAAATTTGATGAAAGGCAACTGGGTGTATTTGAAAGAAACATCTTAAAGACAAATTCTTGGGCCAGTGGAAGAAAATGGTGTCTGGAGGAGGAGATTCAACTATAAATTATATAATCTGTGTACTGAACCAGACTTTGCCAGCCACATTAAGATTAAAAGGCTGGAATGGGCAAGACATGTACTGACAGCAAACCACAGAATGATTACATGAAAATATTCAGTGCAGTGCCTGAAGGAAGATCAAAGCTAAGATGGGAGGAAGGTGTGAGAGAGGTCATAAGGAAAATTGGAGGAGTTCGGCACTAAACAGGGAAGAATGGTTGGTTGTTTGGGGGAAGAGACCAAACAGCGAGGTTATCGGTCTCATAGGGAAGGATGGGGAAGGAAGTCGGCCGTGCCCTTTCAAAGGAACCATCCCGGCATTTGCCTGGAGCGATTTAGGGAAATCACGGAAAACCTAAATCAGGATGGCCGGACGCGGGATTGAACCGTCGTCCTTCCGAATGCGAGTCCAGTGTGCTAACCACTGCGCCACCTCGCTCGGTAGGGAAGAATGGAATAATCTTCTACAGAAGGCCAAGGCTCACAGATGGCTATTGTGCCAATGATGAAAATGATGATCATGATGATCACTTTCTAAGCAGTGAGCTATTCCATAAGATATTATTAAGTGGAAATGTGAAAAAAGTCAGGAGCTTGATTCATCTGTTTCCGAGACTAGCTATAATACAAAGACCAAAAACAGCAGTACTTAACTACTGAATAGACACAATAGGCATGTTTCCTCTCAGAATGCATCAATGAGGAGATGTGAATGAATAAAATGGGGTCTGACTGAAAGGTTTCACAAATTCAGACATTTCATCAGAAAATTATCTTTTCAGCTTGTAGGGCAGGTACAAATGTCAATGACAAATTTATTAACCATGAAGTTATAAAGCCCTGGGGTTCATGCTTGTCCTGTTGTCCAAAAGTCACTGACGAGGTAAGAATGTCTGCTTGATGTCACTTACAGCAACACAAACAAAGCCTCATTTGTCTGTGGAACAGCAGATGAAAGTTTAAAAGTTATGGATCACAGTAAATGCTAATGTACTCAGTTCAGTGTGACTAAAATGGAGAAATTTTTTCCGTTCTGGCATTCACAGGCCACATAAAAAGGGGTTACACTATGAGTAGTCATAAACAAAGACCATACATAATCAAAATCTGAATCAGTTTATATTTACACAGATATTACTATCTCGTAAAATACTTTATGTAGGTTATTACATTGAAATATCTGTGTTCTCGTGCTTCCAGTTCTTCACGGGACATATCAAAGCTCCATGGTGGTCTCTTAGGAAAATCTAAATCTGGTGGAAAGTAAGTGTTACCATCTATTTCCAATGAAGTTTCAGGAAGAGATAATAGAGCATGACGTGCAGCTTCCTTCCTCTCATGAATTTCAGCTTCAGTTTCACGATGGAATTGCAGTGCATACCTAGGACAGAAAAAATAATAATATGTGGCATAAACTATGAATGTAAATATTTAAGGCTATAAAATAAGGTTATTTACATATAACCATCATTGCTGAGAGACATGCTGTGACATCAACACAGTTATACTGAATCTCAAAGTTCTAAATCAACTTTTTTGCTTAGGGGAGTTTAAACAGAAATTCAAAAATAGAGAGACAAATGACACTCTTTTACACTTTTTGGTGACATTTCTACACAGAACTAATAATAAGGGCACTTCAGATAGCATATCAAAGTAGGGCAGACTGTTAAAGAGATACCTCAGCTTTACTGGACTGATTAAAGAAACCATAAGGAACCAA
Organism: Schistocerca nitens; assembly: GCF_023898315.1. Taxonomy (NCBI): domain Eukaryota; kingdom Metazoa; phylum Arthropoda; class Insecta; order Orthoptera; family Acrididae; genus Schistocerca; species Schistocerca nitens. Next base: position 1,047,796,454 of record NC_064614.1, read on the forward strand.
TGAGAGAAATATTTCCCTAGGATTTGAACTGTACTTACTTCTCCAGTATCTTACCACTGAACTGGTTTGAAGTTTGAAGCTGTTTAGGTAGAGGGAACAATAAACATTTCACATTAACTTATAGGTGAAGCAATGTCGCTACTTTACATGAAATTTACGATTATTTTTATTTCGCATAACCAAATTTATACTTACAATGGCCTGCTACTACCTAGAGTCTGCAAATATGACACCTAGAATAAGAAGACAACTTACAACAGTGCATGCATTTTCTGTTGAGTGCTCAGCCCCCTATTTGTGGATTTCAAATTTCAATTTCAGCTTTTGTTACGTCTTATGCTTTCATGGATACCTGTCTTGAATATTACGCATACATAAAGTAAATGCACTGCAAAGGCAGCACATGCTCCCTTCACATTGTTCCTCTCTCACTGGTAGTCTAGGTGTGAGACGCAGCTTGTTCCCTCTTTTCCTCACACTACACTCTTAACTTGGATTACAAGATCCTTTTTTCCATGTAGAACATTCCTTCCCAATCAGTATAACATATTTCTGTTCTGACACTGAGTCTCAGCAGCACAACTGAACTCTGCAACTTGAACAGCAGACTTTTGGCCATTTACAGCTAACCAAGCCTTGGCAAATCTAGCATCAAGTTATCAGAGCAGCATTGTTCTTGAAACCCAACATCCTGCAACCATGCTTTTCCCTCATAATGTTAAATTAATGTAATTCAGTTAAATCTATGGTATTTTTCCAGATGGGGCCAGATCAACAGATACTGTATATGATTACCAAAAACATTTCGGACAGGACATTTTCTATCAGATATTTCAAAATTACATAAATACCTACACTCTACAATGCCAGCAAAATGTCTTTTCTTACATCACACTTTACATGCAATTGATGAGTATGAGCAGATGACATATTCGCAAAATCATTCACACTCACATACTCTAAATGTTTCAATAGCAAGAGTTCTGCACCTACCTTACAGCCGATATGAGAACAGCAACCTGAGTTAAGCCCACATGAAAAAAGCTTTGTACTGACCAAAAATGATGGCACTGGGGTTATATTACTGGTCATATAGTTTGGAAAAACCATGGTAAAAACCCATCCAGATTTAATTTTTCTGTAACATTTCTAATTCCTTCCAGTGAATACAGGTGTGGTTCATTTAAGTAAGACATAGCCAATTTCATTTCTCATCTTTACCGAATAAATAAATAAATGTATAAGAAAACACATGTGCTATAAGATGATCATGTGTTGATTTGGGCACGTAACAGCTATGTCGTACATGCATAATATTAAGTACATGGAGGAATGAAGAAACATGTTTAAGTGTTCATGGTGCCATGGATTCAGAGACCCCTGTGTTTGCAGTCTGATATTTCTTTAATGATGAAGAATCCACAGTGAGTATCGAACATCGCTTCAGACAACATTTGTTCTTGTACAACACTCAGCAGTATTCAATGTACAACAATGAGCAGTATTCAATCACAACACTCAACTAGGATTGATGACATGTTCCCAATGACATCAAACATTATTAAAGTGAAATCACACAGCTACCTTAAAACATACAGATGCACAGAAAAATGGAGGCAGTGTAGAGCAAGTCCACAATATTCTGTGCACCACTATGCAGCAACACTCTCAATGTTAAATTGGTCCTTAAGGTTAAAATTTCAAACTAAACTGAACTTTCATATTTGTAAGTAGTGCTTTTGTTAAAGCTGAATGTCGGGGACTTCACAAAACACAGACTGTTCCACCAGAAACGGCTTACCATTGGGACCAAAGATGATAATTCTAGAGTAGTGATGTGTGGAAAAGCACATTAATGTTGTAGCTAACTGAGATAGTCTTAGGTAATGAGAGACAGATAACCAACAATCACTGCATAACAGCTTTGTGCTCACTGTACGTTGCAGTGTGTTTACATCACAAATCTGAATTAATTTTAATGAGGTGGTTACTATTTTAGTTACATATCATCTGCTACTCAAATCCAGCTGTTGAATTATGGCTTTATCTTTCAACTATAACTTGGAGCAGTTGCCGCCAAAACTGTAGTAACAATTTTGGCTACAATACAAAAGCATGGGTGTCATAGCCCACTACTTATTATATTTTAAAAGCAGTAGATAATTACAAATAGAGCTCCATATGTCATACAAAATTATCAAATACCTTTTGTTTGTCTGCACAAATTCTTATTTTTGTAGTGAGTCCTATATCTGCCAGGCATCATATATAACTTTATTTCATTGTACAATTTTATCCCTTCTCTTCACTTTGTTATTCTGTATTCCTCCACATCTCACATTCTTGTTACATTCCTCCTTACTTTTAGTTTTATTTCTATATTCCTCTTCAATTTTATTTATCTACTATTTCACAATGTAGTCTTGTTCTAAGATCTGCTACAAGATGTGACCCAGCAGTGAGCATCAAACCAAATTAGTTTTAATATCTAATAAAAATAACAATATCCAACAACACATGGAAAAGAAAGGATGAATTATCTGAGGATAAAATTCACACTGATGCAGTCTTTTAGAAATGTGAAATATATGCCTCTCAAGGTTGTTCGCACATTTCCAGATTAATGTAGTAATGAAACTAATTCACCAAACTACAGCACTGACAGTAACAATCAAAAACTTAGTGTGGAGAATACTTTTGCTGCTTGGCATTTAAGTCAGACCACATACACACTCAGCATATGTCTAAGGCATCAACATTTTGAAAAAGTTAATTAAATAGTTCTCAGTTTTCATTAAGGCCAAGTCATGGAGCTATACACAATCAAGATGAGATAAGCTAGATGGGTAGAAATTTATTCAGGGCAGAGACAGCTGTTCCAGCCACAGTGTACATTGTTACACCCACACTGTTAACATAAATAATATCATATGATTGATAACCAAATGAGCACTGCAATAAATTACCTATTTGCATTTCCTCGGCCTTTCTGGCTTGATGGCTGCTTGTTTACTGTATTTATACCAGACGTTTCACCCTCAGAGTCACCTCGGACAACAAAATTTGGAGCACCTCCTACATTAAAGAAAGAAAACTTGGGCATAGCATTTGGTTAAAATCAACTACTGTACAGCACTTTTATTTGTACAGTGGCATCCATAAAAAGTAAAATTTCAGTTTTCAACAACACAGTAAATCTACAGGGTAAATTATCTTATACAATTACAGAAAATATTTCTGACGTCAGACTCCAAATGCAGTAAACTGGCAATGCCCAAGTCAATTACCAGCTGTTGTGAAAATTGACTTGAACAACAAACATTTCTACGTCACAATGGACCCAGTCTTATTACTAAATGCAACAAAAGCTTTCAATTATTTTCACAGCCTATTTCTTCAGATTCTTGTACTTTATAGTACAGTATAGCCTACTTGAAAAGTAATTGAAAAGTCTTTTGACCAGGTGGTTATAAATAAAACGTAGCTATTCATGGAGGTCCAGTGTTGGCTTTAATTATAGTATTGCAGCAAAATTTAGTAGATATCTTAATGTGTTAATGGAAAAAAAGACTAGTTCAAATTTTGGTCACCAGGTGCAAATGTGAAGATGTACACTGTTTCTATGACAGTATGACAGCCATAAAGTCATCTGACATGCCATAATGTGAGTGAATACCATGGCTATCGAGAAGAGAGACCGTGCGCTGTTAGTAAAACTGTTTTATGTGAACACCAGCAAATACAGTGCTGCACTGACAGATTATCATCAACTGAAATGTCTAAGGAGAGGCCTGACATCATTAAATGGTGTAAAGAAGATAATAATGAAATTAAACAAAAAACATGGGTGAGCTTTGTGTGGCGCCTGGAAGAGGAACGTGTCCTATCCTGGTGGAAGTTATTGATGAGGTTGCTAGTGCTGAAAGTGACCATACAGCATGTGCCCCGGTTAGTGCTAGTGCTCATGCAGTATCCAAGAACTGTCCATCCCATGGTCAACAGTGTGGAAATTTTTGTGGTCTATTCTACAGTGGTTTCCGTACAAAATCCAGACAGTGAGGCAACTGAACCTGATGATCTGCAACAACATTCTAAAGTTGCTCTTAAATTTCTGGCATGGATGGAAATTGCCGGGCAATATTCTATGTAGTGACGAGGTGCATTTTACACTACAGTGTGGAGTGAATACACAGAACTGCTGAATTTGGTGTACTGTTAAACCGAGTGTTATGCACAAATCACCATTGCACTCACTGTATGTGAATGTGTGGTAAGGATTCACAAGCACCTTTATTCTGGGTCAATTCTTCTTTGAAGAGAATACACACAGAGGCGCAGTGATGTGTACCGTAATGTCTGCATGTTATCGAGACCACCTTGTACAGCATGTGATACCTGACCTGGAAGAGCACGACTGATGGAAACCACTGTTTTCATGCAACATGGGCAACAGCTCATGTCACTCATTCAGTGAAAGATCTGATTAACGCAATACTCCACGAATGTGTTATCTCTAGAGGTTTTCAGACGTATAGCCTGCAAGATCACCTGCGCCTTCCTCAGTTGTTTGACCTATCTGCCCACATCCCGTTCCTAATCCATTACATATAGAAATATTTCCATATGTCTTTCTTTCATTCACAGTCCCAGATTTGCACCTGGTGGCCAAAACTAGAACTATTTTTTTTTCCAGCGTACATTAGTTTCACATTAAGACACTAGAAAATCTACCAAGTTTCACAGTCATATGAAAATTACAGCCCACACTGGACCTCTCTGAGTAGCTGCTCATTAGTTATAACCACCTGGTACTAGCACTGCAATGGACCTCTCCAAGAATTTCTTCATGTTATTAATTAACAACTCAAGAAGAGTGAGGTTATGAGAAGCAGACTAGAAATGGGGAACTATACATTAAGGAAAAGTAACCACTCATCGAACTAAACTGGTGTGTGGCACATATAGATGTGCAACAGAAAATAATATTCACACTAGCTTCTGAGTTCTTGCTCTTTCTCCAGCCAAAGTTCACTTGTTCACTCACACAACCACACAGACTCCCAAGCACACAATTTTATATTTCTGTACATTTAAAGTGAGTTGCCAATCTTGGCACCACTTTAAACCCTTATCAAGATTTGATTGGATATTTGTGCAGATTTTTTCCCGAGAAGGTACTTCATTATAGACAAAGCACTATCTGTAAAATGTCTGAGATTACAATTAACATTGCCTGCCAGATCATTAATGAACAAAATGAACAGTACAGGTCATAACACACACATGAAGTCACCTCAATGTCTGTTGATGATTCTCCCTACAAGATATCATATTGCAACTTTTGTACCAAGAAATGATATTTGTTCTTCCATATGGTTCTACTTCATTAATAAGTGTCAATATGGTATTGAGACAAAAGTTTTTTGGGAGACAAGAAATAACTTATTGTATATACCTGTTTGCCTTTCAGAGTTCCACATGAGAAGTGAATAAGTTCTCTTTTGTATGACTTATGTTTTCAGAATCCACTCTACTTGGCAGAGAGCAGGTCGCTGTGAGTTATTGCTTTATCCTTTAGCTCCAATTACGTCTGAAATCTGAAGCAGATCGACACCAATGAGACTGGATGGTACTTTTTTGTATCACTTTTGCTGCTCTTCTTGTAGGCATGTGTGGCCACCACTCTCCTTCAACCCCCAGAGACATATTTCTTTTCAAGGAACCTATGGTACATAATGGGCAAGAGTGAGGGTATCAGCTGCAAATTCTGTACAGAATCTGACAAGTATTGTAACAGGCCCTAGGGTCTTTGTAAATTTCAGCTGTTTCTTAATGCAACTAACATCTATGTAATTTCTCTCTGTGCTGGTACAAGAATTAAAGGAGGACATTACTCTTGGATCTTCCTTTGGAATCAAAATTTTAAAAATTGAGTTTAGCATTTCTGCATTTGCTTTGCTAGTTCCCATTTCAATTTCTGTTTATCCATGAGTACCTAGATATTGGTTGGTTGGTTGGTTTTGGGGAAGGAGACCAGACAGCGTGGTCATCGGTCTCATCGGATTAGGGAAGGATGGGGAAGGAAGTCGGCCGTGCCCTTTCAGAGGAACCATCCCGGCATTTGCCTGGATTGATTTAGGGAAATCACGGAAAACCTAAATCAGGATGGCCGGACGCGGGATTGAACCGTCGTCCGCCCGAATGCGAGTCCAGTGTCTAACCACTGCGCCACCTCGCTCGGTACCTAGATATTAATTTATGTGCCACTGATAACGTTAACGCGTAACCTCAAGTTCTTTTGACAGTGAAATGCATTTAATTCAGCATCTCTCTAGGTTAGCCATGTGCTTTGTTTCACCTTGTCAATGTTTCTTCATAGAGACTGAGTACCATGGAGGGTCTGTACCATTATCATGTACTGATCTGTTTTGCTACATAACCATCCAGCACTTAGTCAACTGTTCTTCTTACTTGAGCCACAATTCCTGCACATATTCCTGTAACAAGCTAAACGTTCCAAATTCCTCATTGAGATAAGACTCTATTGCTTCTTTATCAAATTTATTGAACATGTATATTTTTATATTTGCTTTTTCGACCTTTGTAATTTGGTGCAGCACGATCAACGAAGCCAAGTTCAACTTCAAAGAATTTTAGTCTATTTGTTGATTGGTTAATTTTTATTTTGTCCCATTTGATTACATTATGTACAGAGCGTGCACTTGTAATACAGGAGAGCGCAATGTAATCTAATATCTTAAAATATTTACCTGACTTATTACAATATAAAATGATGTACTACAAGTTATTTACATACAACCTAATACAACATTTTCATCTGATTACAGTATACATATGCACGTAATAAAAGCACTTCTCATTCTTTACACATATACTCCTCTACACTATATGATTCTTTTTTCCATTACATAATTCTTTAGGCCTACAAGTTTCTGAAGTGTCTTTTCACTCGTACTGTCCTGTAGACTCTTTGGAAGATGCATTACTGATTGGACGCCCAAGTATCAAGGACCTTTTCCTGCAGCTCTAAGTTTTGTGTGGTATGCTTCTCAGCTGACCATCATTTCTTGCGTCATAAGAATGACATCTTTTTCCAGCAATGTATTGCGTTTGATTAATGAAATCATTGTTCTGTATATGTACATCTATGGAAAAGTCAATATATTTTTAAATTGTGGAAGCCTCTTTTTGCAATACAAAAATTATTTTTGTACTACTGCTGCTGCTGCTCATGTTTCCCAAGCAATAATTCCATACTGAAAGTATAGATCAAATAGAGCATGGTACACTGCTGTACATAGAAGTTCTTTGTCAGTATAATGTGCTAGAGGTGACATAATAAACATTACTGTGATTAATTTACAACAGACACTGTTTACATGTTGTGTCCACTGGAACTTATTGTCAACAGTAATTTCCAAAAAGTTCATAGAAATAACTTCTTCCAGTTTTGTTCCATCTATGACTATATCTATGTAGTCTTCCTTTTCTCTATTTGTGAACACCATGCACACTGTTTATTTACTTATAATTACGTCAGTCAGTATGAGCAACTGTAATGTGTTGTTTGTTCACATAAATGCGCTTATTTCCACATAATCTACTGCAGTCAGTAATATCGTGTTGTCAGCATATGAGGGGTGGCAGCAGACACTTACAAGCGACACACCCTTTTCGACTATTACATAAAAGGCGCAACATACATACAAGTGAAAAACAAACATGAAACTAACAGCTCCTGCAACTCCTTTTAGAGAAACATGTACACCTTTTCTCCCTACCTCTAGAAAAAAACTTCAGCAGTCTTGTTTCTCGTTTTTGACAGTCGGCAAACTACATTGCTCAAAGTATTTACCTGAAACTTTGGCAACAAAATTCCCCACAAGCGCACACATGCTTGTGTGAGACAAGATTGTCCCTAATTATTGGCGCCCCGAAGTAAACTATCAACATTTCATACGTTGTTAAATGACTGCGAACACAACACGAGGAAAGAACAAACACACGGTCTGAGAGAATAAAAACTGTATCACCAGGCTTGCAATCAGAATTAAAATAGATTAAAAAGCCATTAGGGCAGCCAGCGTACAAAACTGTGACAGTTATTTGTATTCTCATTGAGTCTTTTCTTTAGTGAATTACATAAGTTATCCATTTTTTCTTATAATAATAAATAACACATATAATGTCATTATGACATTAGATGACTACAAAATACTGACTTTATGAATATGGCAACACACCTTTCATCTTCCTCTTGTTCTGCAGCTGCATTTTCTTGGCTTTCGCGCTAAAAGGAACCTTCCTCCTTCCTTGCGGCATGTTATTTTTTTTTAAATTATTTTTGCAAATACAAAGTGTAAACAATCAACACCACCACGCGCGAGGCGCGACTCACAATACACCACAGATAACACACACACGAATATACTCTATCATACAACAGAGGCGCCTCGTGACTTGAAATAATATCAATGTTTCTCTGTTGACAGTCTTAAAAGTAGATTTTGGTTTGCTTAAATTACAGTTTCACACACGTTCAAGAGGGATACGGTACTTTCTTTCCCCAGCTTAGTTTGCAATAACCCTTGCGGCCTCTGCGCCAAAGTTGAACAAAAACAATTACGCTGAATAGTGCCGTATGAATTTAATTAATTACAGTTTGTAGATATTGCGTCGCGTTCTTCTAATAACTGCTGTTCCATAGACATGAGTTATACAAAATAAAATATAAAATATGTTCAAGCGCAGACCCAGTAGTCAACATCACCCTTATACAAAACCTATGTACGTCTCGCCTTTTTCTTTTTGCTCGAAATATTATTTTGAGTATCAGCTACAGCAAGTGATTGATTTTTTTTTCAGTTCATTTTTATTTTACGCCAGCGTTATTGCAACTGGCAGTTAGAACTTAATTTCCTCTTGTTCACTTCCCAGTGTAACAAAAAAACCCATACGTGTGATTCTTGAAGCTTTCACGGGGTACTGAATGTTCGACGAGGTTTCGGGATTGCAGCCGGATCATGTTGAGTTCTTGCCACGATATTTCGGCTGGAAATCGTCCAGCCATCTTCAGGTGAGTGTCCGTCATTGGAGACTGCAAGTTTGCTTTTTTTAAAAAAAAAATAAAAACTTTCTGTCTCCAGTGACGGACACTCACCTGAAGATGGCTGGACGATTTCCAGCCAAATATCGTGGCAAGAAGTCAACACGATCCGGCTGCAATCCCGAAACCTCATCGAACAAACCTATATGTGCTTGTTTGTACTGATTACAGGATGACTTACTCTTAAAAATAATTACATGTTTTTCCGTTTCCAGAAGCAATCCCGATGGAATAAAATCGAACACTTAATAGTTGCCAGGTGACTAATTCAAACGAATTGTTGCTGTAACAGTATAACAGAATAGGACATCTTAGTAACACTGATTTTTTTATATTTAGATTTATGTATTATCTGACTTTAAACATTAAAAAATGTAATCGATGTCGTGTTTGGTGCACCTACATACACACTTACAAATATAATTTCATAAATAACAAACACCATGAAACTTTCATTTTAGATAATTGTTGTTTATAACAACACAAAACTGTCCATCATACTGCACATGATACACTAACGTTCATAAATTATGGATAATGCTGATATATGGTGAAACAACGCTCTAGTGGGCGGTTTGCGGGTTCAAATCACCTCGGGGTATGATCATGCGGTGCATTTGATCTGCGGTCATCACACGATAGCGCTGGTAGCAGTCCACATTCACAGAGGTGTGTTGATCCATGTCAAAATACGGTGCAGCGAGTAAGTGTGCAGACGTTTTCAGACGTGCTAATGGTGACTGTGTGTTGAAAATGACTCAAAGAACACATATTGATGACGTTATGAGGGGTAGAATACGAAGGCGACTGGAGGCTGCTCAAACTTAGCAGGTCGTAGCACAGGCCCTCTGTGTGTCACAAAGTGTTATCTCAAGATTATGGCAACGATTCCAGCTGACAGGAAACGTGTCCAGGCGCTACAGTACGGGACGTCCACTGTGTACAACACCACAAGAAGACCGGTATCTCACCATCAGTGCCCACAGATGGCCACGGAGTACTGCAGGTAACCTTGCTCGGGACCTTACTGCAGTCACTGGAACAGTTGTCTCCAGACACACAGTCTATAGACGACTGAACAGACATGGTTTAGTCACCTGGAGACCTGCAAGGTGCATTCCACTGACCCCTGGTCACAGGTGAGCCCGTAAAGCGTGGTGTCAGGAACACAGTACGTGGTCATTGGAACAGTGGTCCCAGGTTATGTTCACAGACGAGCCCAGGTATAGTCTGAACAGTGATTCTTGCCGGGTTTTCATCTGGCGTGAACCAGGAACAAGATAATAACCCCTTAATGCCCTTGAAAGGGACCTGTATGGAGGTCATGGTTTAATGATGTGAGGTGGGATTATGATTGGTGCACATACAGTCCTGCATGTCTTTGACAGAGGAAATGTAAGAGGTCAGGTGTATCGGGACGTCTTTTTGCACCAGTATGTCTGCCTTTTCAGGGGTGCAGTGCGAGTGATAACGCACAGCCCCACTGCGCTGCCATCGTGGAGGAGTACCTTGAAATAGAAGATATCAGGCGAATGGAGTGGCCTGCCTGTTCTCCAGGCCTGAACCCCGCCGAGCACGTTTGGGATGCTCTCAGTTGATGTATTGCTGCACATCTTCGAACCCCTAGGACACTTTAGAAGCTCCGACAGGCACTAGCAACTGTTCGACCACCTGATCCAGAGTATGCCAACACGTTGTGCAGCCTGTGTACGTGTGCATGGTGATCATATCCCGTATTGATGTTGGTATACATGCACTGGAAACAGTGGCGTTTTGTAGCATATGTGTTTCGGGATGGTTTTCTCAACTTATCAACAATATTGTGGACTTACAGGTCTGTATTGTGTGTGTTCCCTATGTGCCTATGCTGTCAGCGCCAGTTTTGTGCAGTGCCACATTGTGTGGCACCACATTCTGCAATTAGCCTTAATTTATAAGCATGAATGTATATTCAGTATATTCAAATACATAAGTTTAATTTAAATGAAACTATATTAGCACTTAGGACTGTCTTCAGGGCAAGTTTTGAAACCTATTGTATAAAATGCTATTTCTCCAAGCCATCTCTGTGTGGTGTTTTTAAACATGCTCAGTGACACATTGTTTGCCTATAGTGGCAATACGTTAAATGCTTTTACCACCATGTGCCTGTAACTATTTTGAGTTTTCTTAAGTCTAGTAACTGTGATGTCAATCTGCCATTTTGGGCTTTGGGATTGTCATAGCTTGTGCCTGTGTTGGTTTTCTTTTGTATATCTAACGACAACTCTGTATAAAGAGGGATGCAACTGTTGATATTTGTAGTTTCTGGAACATGGTCTACAAAACACTACTTCTGACTCCACACATTTATCTGATTGCCTTCTTTTATCAAATCAGGGCTTTTTTGCTCCAGGGGAATTGCTCACAACAAAATGGCATATGTCAATTAGATGTGGAAAATTGCTTAGTATGCTCTGAGCAATAACTTACCACTAGTACAAGACCTTTACCTAACAAATATGTCACATGTGCAATGCTAGTACAGGTATAATTAATATGATTCTTCATTCTTAATTCTGAGTCAAAATGGGTCCCAAGTAGTTTAGCTGAAGCACAGTCATTGCTATCAGCTTCAGTACACAAACCAAAGACGGTATTTACGATTTTTTCATGATTAATAAGCAACTCACTGATTTGGAACCGCTTACTGACTGTTACGAGATGATTCCTGCTTTCCTGATTTAACACTCCTAAGTCTTTCCCAGCTGTAACAGAAGTGGTATCATCTGGAGAGAGTATGGATTTACACAACGTAGTGTCAGGTATGTCATTTACATATATTATAGAGAGTAAATGTCCAAACACAGAACCTTGGGACACACCCTGCATGATTTTCAAGACATTTGATCTCATACTGTTGAACTGCAGAATTTGCTTTCTGACACTCAGGTAGGACCCGATCAGAAATAGTTCTGAGCCGCTAAAACTATAATAGTAGAATTTTTCTACAAGAATGCTATGTTTGATAGTGTCAAATGGCTTGCTGATATCCACAAAGGTAGCATTAACAGATAATACTGAGTCAACTGACTGTACTATAAATGACACAATATTTTGAACTACTTTTTCTGTTGACAAACCAGATCTGAATCCATACTAAGAGTCACTAAGAATATTATTCACAGACAGATATGGATTGATTTGGAGCTGTACACAGTATTCCACTGCTTTCAAAATAGTATAATAATATAATTATCAGTTCTCCTAGTCTTTGTATTTAGAGAAGTTTGCAATATCGTTTATATCTTCACAACTTTTTATAAGCTGAATCGAATAACTTTAATGCTGTTGAACAGTATATCTATTCTATAGGCACTATAATAGCAAACCAGAAAGGGCTGCCTTCAATGATGAAAGAGGAATGTTCCTTGAAAAGAGAATAATTTTAGTTCTAGTGGTATTGTAGCTATGACATGGATGAACAACAAACCTGTCACTATTTTGATAACTTCAGTTAACCCTAGAGACACCATACATGTCTCAAGGAAGAATAAGGATGACACCACCAGTATTATTACTTGTCCAACGGCTGTAGTAGCATACGGTAATATGATGAGAGGTGTAGATCACTCTGATCAACTTACAGAACATTATGCATTAGGTCGACATTCATGTAAGAGGTGCACTGGATTCTCAATATCCTACTGGACATGAGTATTGGTACCAGGCCAGTTCTGGCAAAAAGTACCATTATCAAAGATGGCGGCGATGATGTCATCCAAGATGCCAGCATGACGTCATCCAAGATGACGGCCATGATGTCAGCTGATGACGCAAGTACTGTTATCCAAGATGGCGGATTTTCGAGGGGAAAGTGCCATGCCCCCCTCCCCTCCTCCAGAAAAATGGCGGGAAGTTCAAATTCCAACAGGATAGGGCATCACACCTCAGTTATCTCTACTAACCTAAGAAAATCGCGAAAAGATAGGTCACTTGGGCTACCCTCACTAACCTAAGTCACCCGACCGCCACCTCCTCCTAGGAACTGGGGCCAAGTTTGAATTTTTGTGGTAAAGAAAGGACAATTTGCATATCTCTGCTAAGCTAAGAAAATGCCGTGAAAGAAAGGATACTTGGATTAACTTCAGTCACCCGTCCGCCACCTCCTCCTAGGGATTCGTGGCGAAAGGACTCAGCCTGCACTGGGCTGCTGGAGAGAGGAAGGAATGTACTCTATTTATTTTGGAACAATTTATTTAGGGATGGGGTACATTTATCACAGAGATACAGAACAAACGCTCTGACGAACCACACAGTATACTGACCTGCAAACTACTCCTAAATAACTCATGTATAATGCTCTACACACACGCTTGCTAATTGTAAACTGTCAAAATAACACATTGCACAGCCTACAAACCTGCAAACCACTCGTAAATAATGCACTATATCTACACCCAGTGAGCCAAACAACTCGTAAATTGTCAAAATAATAATCCATCTAAAGGACTCTACAAAGATGCTTGCCAATCATCAACTGTCAAAATCAACACCAGTCTTTATTTAAACAATTAGAGACAGCACCACCATCCAGTGTGCTGGCCGGGAGATCCGCACTCCAACTGACCTAGTACACACCAGAGGGTACTGTCATCCCTTCTGTGACGAAATCCAAGATGGTGGTCTGGAGGGTGAAAATGGTGTGAAAAATCACTCAGCCTGCGCAGGGCTGCTGAGGAAAGTAAGGAAGCAGTGTACTCTATATTTTGGAACATTTTATATAGGGATGGAGTATATTTAACACAATGACACAAAACACTAGCCCTGATGTTCTTGGGGTCACAATACACAGTCTGCAGACCTGTAAACTACTTCTAAATAACGCTCTCCAGACACACAAACAACTCCTAATTTACCAAAATAATTTCAGCACAGACATGCAAACTCCTCCTAAATAATGCAGTGTACTGATGTGCAGACATGAAATCAACTTGTAAACTGTCCAAATAACGCATAGCACAGCCTACACACCCACTCGCAAAATATTTGAACAGACACACAATCAACACGTGCAAGCACCTTCCGCCACCCCTGTTCACCGGACTGCACAGGAGCTTAGCGGCAGTCCCCCCCAAGTGACGGGGCTGTCAGCTGTCAAACTACACACAGGTGCCCTCAAGCATGAGGTGGCAACATCCCTTTCATACTTGGCACCTGAGAAATTCCTCTCGAAATACATGTTCACCTAGACACCATTGCTGACACGACTGGATGGGGGCGCAGACGCTCCAGGGAGGAGTGCGCGCGCTGTCACAACTTCGAGCCGCTGCCGGACGCAGGTGAAAGCTACCTCTATTTTCGGGTATACAGTCAGCGTTATATTGATGTCACAGAACTCCAAGGTACACTCACGCAGCTCCCATATGCGAGACGCCTCTGGCCAGCACGTGTCTTTACCATTGATGATAGTGTAGCACAGGGTGCATTGTTCCTAGTGCGACATGAGAGAAGCATCTAACCGTACTTAACTGCCCAGTGTGACTGATACAACACTGTGCGTAGCTACATACCCTCGCAAGTGCATCTAGCAACATTCCCACTGCTATACTGAAGCCAAATGGCTATCTAAAATAATAACCAATTCGACCTCACGGAAATTGTATAGTGTACCAGAAATAGTTAACGCTCTCTTTCTTGATGTCTCAGCTTCTATACACGGAAATTCTTGCTCTGACAGAACCTGTTTACGAAAATAGCGCAGAATAACGTCGAATGCAGTATTCCTCGTGGACCTAACATGGTACCCAGTCCATCACATATTACCATTCCTTCTTTCAACACACACAAACGTTCCCACCGCTATGTTGAGGCTCCAATATCCCATCACAAAGGATGTGAATGAATCGAGCATTATGGTTGGCTCTTATCGAATTCACCTGATGAATTACTGATGCTGCTGGTATTGAAGCACCATCCACCTTTTCTTTCTTTCTTCAGACGGGACTTGCAGCAGTAAAATTATTTTGCACAGATCGTTAATTTGCTTTGACAGTTAAACACGCAAAGTTGTCTACAGATCATCGAATACATATGAGACTCACAAGAATATTGGAAGCCAGGAACATATTTAACATTGTAACTACAATTAAATATTACGATTGCTGCTACAGTCGGACACCGATCGATATACAGGTAATGGCTCCTCTTGACGACTGTGCATCTGGAATGGATCTCAGTATCTATAGCACATATAATTTTCCACATACAAAATCTCTCTCATACCCTCATGGTTAATGATGTGCTGAATATATATGTACCTCACGTTAGGACACACAGTCATCCACCCTAGTCATGCCACAACATAAACCACAGTAACTTTACAATGCAATATATACATATTTTACACAACGTAAGTCACAGTAACTTTACAATACAATATATACACATTTTACACGGACAGTGCAGTTATCTTTTATATCTGTACAGCACCCAAAAAAGTTATGGTATGCCTACACTCAGACTGCTATATGTCACAATGCTCCTCAGTCCTAGGGAAGAACCGTCAGCCTTTTCTTTCTTTCTACAGATGTGACATTCAGCAGCAATAAACTATTTTACACTGATCACCATACTGCACTGACAACTAAACCTCGCAAAGTGCCATACATATCGTCAAATATGGAAAGACTCTTACTCAATTACACTGCTGTCCCACCAAGGACAGGAACTTGAACATTAGAGCGTGAAACCGATCTCCAACCCAGCAATATATCTTCACGTACTGTGTCAATGTATTAAACATACAATTCATATCCACCACCACACAAAATGACCCCTTTTACATCAGAAAGCCGTCAGTGGATCGAAGTTGACTCTCAGAACTGTTGTGCAAAGACTGGCTCGTCCCCCCCCCCCCGCCCCCCCCGCCCCCCCCCCCCCCCCGCGGTACAAACGCATTACTGTTTCTGGTCCAGACCTGCCTACAGACTCTGGGATTACAAGAACATATCTAATTTAACATGGTTCGCACACAGCAGTATCACACCGATCGCTCAAACAATATAATTCCGAAGATATAGACTGAGAATTGTTTCTATACAATCTTGAAACTTTAGCTAGGTGGAATGTGCTCTAGACCACTGAGTACCTAGAAACAAACAGACGAAAAATGATATTTCCATCCGCGAATACTGATCTCGGTGATGTAACAGATTCGAAATCATCCCTATAATTTATAAGCTCAACTAAGGTATTTCTCATATCTAGAGAACCGGCAAACATGTCTTCCACATGCTAGATGCACACCCCACAGTCGATCTTCTCTCAGCTAAATAAAGATGCGAAATGTGCAGAAGCAGTCAACCAAACAATTTACATGGTATAAGTGCAAATGCACCTCCATATTCATTCTCAAATTTCCACGCAATCACGAAAGCTATCCAACGCATTCTAAGTATTAGTTCGCTATTCGGTAATCAAGAGAACAACACCTTACCTCATCTACTTTCCTACACTCCAAGAGGCCTCTCCATTCTGACAGCTCATACCGTTAAAGGGAAATGTGAGTCAACGCCACACAGGTCACCAGCGCTGTAGGCCGAGCATGCACAGGTAGAATCAATCATCCTAAGAAATCGGTCACATATACATTTCATCCCTGTATTTACAACTAAATGTTACCATCACAGTCTCAGTTGAACGGACATTCGACAATGAGCGAAGTATCAGAAATAAACCCTGTTGATGGCTATGGCTCTAGAAATAGAAATATCACTACCATTCTTATGACTTGACATACTACTGAGTGAGGTGGCACAGTGACTAGCACATCCGGCAATCCTGATTTAGGTTTTCCATGATTTCCCTTACAAATCGAGGTACGACATTACCTCTGAATGAAGTGGTTTTTCTCTCTGGACAAATACCGTGACGGTGATCGCCGGAGTGTATATTATCAGACCAACACATTGGCGATGGTGCAACCTCGTAATAAAATTACTCAATTTAGAAAGTGGTTCGGCTATAGATCGCGGTATGTAAGCGGTATTTTGCGACTCCCTCACACCGTCCCAGCTAGATATTTCTATAGTACTTGTAATGTATTGTGACTCGATACCATATCAGAGGTTATGTGATATATCCACTCAGTTATAGGCGATGACTGATTGAGACGGAATACAAATTGTTGTGGTAGACGATGTGCTGATTGAGGTTGTAAGAAAATGTACAGTAGCTTCTCAGATCTCTAGTGTTACACTATCTGCTAAAAATTTCGTCCATTATTTGGAATTGGGCCTTTCCATTCAAGCACATATCTGCGTTGGATCCTATAAACAATTCCTTTAATGATTAGACCCACCACTCAATCACATTTCAGGCAATCCCATATCTCAAAACAAGTTACCCTTCCCGAACCTTGCTGCTACAGTAAAATTCCAATGTGGTTTTAGTCACCCCCTATGCATCTTGCAACTGATCCCATTTCTACAGCTTTCCACATATGATCGTTCCAATTTAAATCTGAACTGAGCAGAAGTCGGAGAAAGACATATCCACCATCTTCTGCAACCAGTGTGGAAACAGAACGACCTGAGTTAGTGCAACAGGACCATGTTTTGACCATTCGGCGGAAATGCGCGCAATGTGGTACATCTCAAAACTAGATACAGATACTACAGTGTGAAGCAGATCCGTGTCCATTCAAATCAATCAACCCAACATGCTATCATCATTACTCTTTACCTCCCAATAGAGAAAAAATTACGAACTATAAAAGCTCCACTAACTTCACCTAGGCACCGATGTTCTCGCAAAGACGCATAGCTGCAGTGCGGTCCAGCACGGAGAAAGAGATTTCGCAATGCTCCCCAGAATAGCGCAGCGTGCAGCCCTCCAAGCATTCCTAATGCTATACCCCGTCCGTCACCGAATTTACATCTCAAACTGCTGCTGGTACTGCTGCCTGTGAGGCACGATTCTATTAAATATACACACACTGTAGAGGCCGCTTTAAAGTTTGATCACCTATATTCTAGGTGAATGATCGCATCCCACAGACTATACTAAGTCGCAAAAGACGCTCCCTCTGGTCCTGTTTAGTTGTTTGAAACATTGTTTTCTAACACGATTTTGTACAATGCCAAACATGTTGTCTTTCTGCCACGACTTTGAGGCCTGTGCCAGGTTCTAAACTGACATTAGGAAGTTATGATCCACGGCCTTTCTCAGGAAACTAGACATTGCACAGTGTAAATCATGTTCTTATGGTGGATACGATGACACGCCACACATCGGCTGATTTTAAATAAAAGACAGTTACAACACAAGGAAACCGGAAGAGTTTGCTTGCGTTGTGTAGAGTCTCCAAACTGATGTCCGAAAGTGATTGACGACCTCTACATTTAGACTCATTTGTCACAGTGATGGAATAGATGATGGCTCTGCGTTCCCTTTCGACTGATTCCTTATATTGCACTTATGTACGTGATCACTGTTACTGTGCTATGCATCTCAGAAGGTATAGCCCAGCCGCCAAAACTCTCTCTCCAGCTCAAACAAGTGATGTCAGTCAATCATTATGTGATAACCAACAGCGCGCCAATGCACAGATGGGGTGCAAAAGACACCACCGATGTACTGTAATAATAAGCATCACAGTTGATAGCATGAACAATTTTAGCAATTTTACAGTAATTTCAACACCAGCCAATGATATGGTAGGATGCTTCCACAATTTCAGTATCATAGCTAAACCGCTGCTTCTATACTTTGCGAGCATCACTGCAAATGCAGATAGATGACTGCGCAGTATGTCCATTCTGTGTCAATTATCGAATACATAAATCATCAAAGTGTACCAGACAGCGCTCTACATACACTCCTGGAAATGGAAAAAAGAACACATTGACACCGGTGTGTCAGACCCACCATACTTGCTCCGGACACTGCGAGAGGGCTGTACAAGCAATGATCACACGTACGGCACAGCGGACACACCAGGAACCGCGGTGTTGGCCGTCGAATGGCGCTAGCTGCGCAGCATTTGTGCACCGCCGCCGTCAGTGTCAGCCAGTTTGCCGTGGCATACGGAGCTCCATCGCAGTCTTTAACACTGGTAGCATGCCGCGACAGCGTGGACGTGAACCGTATGTGCAGTTGACGGACTTTGAGCGAGGGCGTATAGTGGGCATGCGGGAGGCCGGGTGGACGTACCGCCGAATTGCTCAACACGTGGGGCGTGAGGTCTCCACAGTACATCGATGTTGTCGCCAGTGGTCGGCGGAAGGTGCACATGCCCGTCGACCTGGGACCGGACCGCAGCGACGCACGGATGCACGCCAAGACCGTAGGATCCTACGCAGTGCCATAGGGGACCACACCGCCACTTCCCAGCAAATTAGGGACACTGTTGCTCCTGGGGTATCGGCGAGGACCATTCGCAACCGTCTCCATGAAGCTGGGCTACGGTCCCGCACACCGTTAGGCCGTCTTCCGCTCACGCCCCAACATCGTGCAGCCCGCCTCCAGTGGTGTCGCGACAGGCGTGAATGGAGGGACGAATGGAGACGTGTCGTCTTCAGCGATGAGAGTCGCTTCTGCCTTGGTGCCAATGATGGTCGTATGCGTGTTTGGCGCCGTGCAGGTGAGCGCGACAATCAAGACTGCATACGACCAAGGCACACAGGGCCAACACCCGGCATCATGGTGTGGGGAGCGATCTCCTACACTGGCCGTACACCACTGGTGATCGTCGAGGGGGCACTGAATAGTGCACGGTACATCCAAACCGTCATCGAACCCATCGTTCTACCATTCCTAGACCGGCAAGGGAACTTGCTGTTCCAACAGGACAATGCACGTCCGCATGTATCCCATGCCACCCAACGTGCTCTAGAAGGTGTAAGTCAACTACCCTGGCCAGCAAGATCTCCGGATCTGTCCCCCATTGAGCATGTTTGGGACTGGATGAAGCGTCGTCTCACGCGGTCTGCACGTCCAGCACGAACGCTGGTCCAACTGAGGCGCCAGGTGGAAATGGCATGGCAAGCCGTTCCACAGGACTACATCCAGCATCTCTACGATCGTCTCCATGGGAGAATAGCAGCCTGCATTGCTGCGAAAGGTGGATATACACTGTACTAGTGCCGACATTGTGCATGCTCTGTTGCCTGTGTCTATGTGCCTGTGGTTCTGTCAGTGTGATCATGTGATGTATCTGACCCCAGGAATGTGTCAATAAAGTTTCCCCTTCCTGGGACAATGAATTCACGGTGTTCTTACGAGGGTCGGTCAAAAAGTAATGCCTCCCATTTTTTTCTACTTAAAGAAATTAAGTTAAGTGAAAAATTTGAATTTGGCGCCATTCCTCAAACCTTCTTCTGCAATCCACTGCAGTAGTAACTTTCTGTGTCAACAGGTGGCAGCACAGCAGAAGTTTGTAAGATGGCCGACATCGATGTTCGTTTGAGACAGCGTTGTGTGATTGAATTCTTGAATGCAGAAGGTGAAACGCCCATACGCATTCATGAAAGACTGAAGAAGGTGTATGGTGTTGTGACAGTGGATGTCAGCACTGTTAGACGATGGGTTCGTCGTTGTAAGGAAGCTGAAGGGCAAACACTGTTGACTGACGAAAAGCGGAGCGGCAGGCCGGTGAGTGCAGTGACTCCACACAACATTCAGCAAGTTGATGACATCATTCGTGGCGACCGTCGGGTGACTGCAGATGAAGTGTGTCGCATTATTTCTCTTAGTAAAGGCAGTGTGATCACGATTGTTAAACAATTGGGGTACTCAAAAGTTTGTGCACGGTGGGTTCCAAGAATGTTAACCGATCAGAATAAAGAGGCAAGGAAAACAATAGCCTCCCAACACTTGCAGCGCTTCCGTTTGGAGGGAGATGAGTTTCTGAAAAAAATTGTGACCGGGGACGAAACATGGGTGCATTTTTTTGAACCCGAATCAAAGAGGCAGTCAATGGAGTGGCGTCACACAAGCTCGCCGAGGAAGAAAAAATTCAAAACTGTGCGATCGGCAGGGAAAGTTATGGCAACAGTTTTCTGGGATACAGAGGGTGTGATTCTGGTTGATTTTTTGGAGCAGGGATGCACAATAAATTCTGTTCAATACGTCACAACCCTCAAAAAACTTAAAGCACGTCTTCAGCGAGTTCGCCCAACAAAATCAATGGCAGATGTTCTTCTTTTGCATGACAATGCAAGACCACACACCAGTCGTCACACCTCTGACGAGATTGTCAAAATTGGATGGGAAGTTTTGCCTCATCCCCCATACAGCCCTGACCTGGCACCATCAGACTTCCATCTGTTCGGGCCACTAAAAGAAGCTCATCGTGGGATTCATTTTGAAGATGAGGAGGCCGTCAAAACATCCGTGCGTCAATGGCTTAGGAAGCAGAGCTGTGATTTTTACCGTGCTGGGATACATGCCCTTGTTCAAAGATGGACCAAAACTGTAGAGATGGGCGGAGATTACATTGAAAAATGACAAAATGATCCTCAATGTTGTGGTTTTCAACCTATGTAATTGCATTTAAATTTCCTGACAATTAAACGTAGAAAAAAAAATAGGAGGCATTACTTTTTGACTGACCCTCGTAATTCAATTTCCAGGAGTGTATTTCTAACACTTGGAGCACATTGCTTAATTTACGATCTATCTCTCTGGGGATGAGAGTCATAGAGCATTCTCGCTGTCTAAGGGTAAAATTAGAGATTGAAAGACCCTCATCACACTGTCATTGACCAACCCGACTTGCAGCACCGTTACCGAATTAATCTGCAACCGATCAGAAGTATACTACTACACTCCACGCCTCGTGAATGAATAGAGCTTTCCGAGTACTCACCCATCCAAGTGCATGAGATTTCTCGAGATGTGCGCATGTCGATGAGCTTAGCACTCCTTGTCGATGGATAGTAACAGATTTCAAAGTGTCGTGATGTAATAGCAGACAGTTAAGAAGAACAAGAAACGAATGATTTTTATACGCAATGGATTTCCAGATGGATGGAGTTCGACGCATTTTTACGTAAATTAACCAAGCTATCAACTCTAAAGTATTGTTCTAGAGTCTAGGATCGGTACTGGGAAGATATTGGTAAGAGAGAACATGAACATACGCACTCCTAAGGCTACAATGTTGCGCACTTAAAACGGGCTATAATGTTAGATCGCTTGCGTTTCCAACCTAACAGTCGTATGGAATGTAGCGCTGTTAATATTCCAATGTAAGAAATATATTTCAGGCACAGGACATACATCCTTCTTCCCGGTTTAAGCTATGCTACCGAACTGTAAAACGAAAAAAAAAACTACTTCTTAAAACTTCAGCTCTGTGTGATACGAGTACAATACAGCTTTCCGGAGGTGTATAGCGCCCACAGTTCACATCCGATCACGCTTCGAACATTATACCTCTTACAAGGAAACAGATAAACGCATAGCAGCAGCGTCCGACATGCGAAAATGACAAGTCAATACGTCACTAACTCTGTAAACAGCACACCTGTCAGGCAAATGTGCACATGGGGATTGCACTCCCTCACAAGCACCTTTCGCTAACTTAGTTATGACGCTGAAGTCTCGATTTTACATCCAAGATGCGACAGAGGGGATGGAGTACATCACATAAATCAAAGTTCGTTTAGAGGAATGCACCATGTTTCATCACACATGAGATGGAAGTCCTCTGATGACCGACAGGTTTACTGTTAACGATAGCAAGTAGACAGTGCTTCAAACCACATACAGAACACTTGGCTGTATAAGAGCAGAATGCAGGCTATGTCACGCGACTGATGCATCCTGAGAGAACAGTGGAAAAATTGACCTCCAGCAACTTCTCCTTCTCCAGAATGCATCATCAGTCAACCATTAAAAGAATCGTACCTCGTTACAGCTCCATCTCAATCGATCACCCCCTCCACTCTCTGTTATCCTTTAACGCAGATGTGGATGGTTTAGAGGCGGATGGTTCTCTGTCTTCCTGAAAAGCATCAAATACAGTAGTCAACTCGCATGTAACACAGCTACCTCAATGGACATACAGTATAACGCTGCCTCGACAGAGAAAAATTGACTGCCTCACTGTTTCCCTTAGTTTAGATGTCGACGTTTTCTCGGATTCCTCTTGCTGCTGCATACTTTTTCACATGTACAAATTGTTCTGCGCGAACTACAAGATACGCAAGTACTTTCTCAATTTCTCCGCATTTCGATGTATATTCAGTCAATTTATATCTATTCACCCATCATTTTTCGCAATTCTATCGATTTTATGCCAGATCTATTCATGCGATCATGACATAACCTCTCGTTCTGTGTTCTAATATTGCTTGTAAATGTAGCACAGCTGCCAACACTTAGCCCAAATGCACTGATCAGGAGGTGTAACATGGCACTGTACTCGACTGTATGCAGTCACCTCCACATTTGGAGAGCATTTGCTCTGTTTTCTGTATGTCTGTGTATATGCGTGTCTCACGGAAGGCTCCCAGGAACCAGTCTCCTCCGCTGGTGGACCAAACTTTGAACATTATGTGTCCAGACATAATGTGTGGTTGGTCCACCCACGAGGTCAACTTGGTTATTATCTTAGATAGCCATGTGGTTTCAGTGTAACATTGGGAACATAGCTAGATGCGGTTGCGAGGATATGTAGCTATGCATCAGTCACTCTGGCCAGTTAAGTACAGTTAGACGCTTCTCTCATGTCGCGCTAGCAACAATGCACCGTGTGCTACACTGTCATCAATGGTAAAGACACGTGCTGGCCAGAGGCGTCTCGCATATGGGAGCTGCATGCGTGTGCCTTGGAGTTCTGTGACGTCAGTATAACGCTGACTGTATACCCGAAAATACAGGTAGCTTTCACCTGCGTCCAGCAGTGGCTCGCAATTGTGACAGCATGCGCACTCCCCCCTGGAGCGTCTGTGCCCCCATCCAGTCGTGTCAGCAATGGTGTCTAGGTGAACATGTATTTTGAGAGGAATTTCTCAGGTGTCTGGAGAGCGTTATTTAGAAGTAATTTACAGGTCTGCAGACTGTGTATTGTGACCCCAAGCACATCAGGGCGAGTGTTTTGTGTCATTGTGATAAATATACTCCATCACTATATAGAATATTCCAAAATAAATACACTCCTTCATTACTCTCCCCAGCAGCCCTGTGCAGGCTGAGTGATTTTTCACGCCATTTTCACCCTCCAGACCACCATCTTGGATTTTGTCACAGAGGGATGACAGTAAGCTCGGGTGGTAGTACTGTGTACTAGGTCAGTTGGACTCTACATCTAGTGGTGGGAAGGCTGCCTGCAAAATAAAGACTCATGTCCATCACAGGCATAGTACTGTGTACTAGGTCAGTTGGACTCTACATCTAGTGGTGGGAAGGCTGCCTGCAAAATAAAGACTCATGTCCATCACAGGCATAGTGCTTTTCCCGCCATTTCACCCCACCATCTTGGATTACGCCACAGAATGGACGACAGCGCTCTCTGGTGGTTGCACTGTGTACTGGGTCTAGACCTCGTGGTGAACACACTGTTTGCCGTCATCTTGGATAACAGTACCTGCCTCATCAGCTGACATCATGACAACCGTCTTGGATTACATCACGAAATGGACGGCAGTGCCCTCTTGTGGTGGTACTGTGTACTAGGTCAGTTGAAGTGCGGATCTCCTGGCCAACACACTGGTTGGTGGTGCTGTCCCTTATTGTTTAAATAAAGACTGGTGTTGATTTTGACAGTTGATGATTGGCAAGCATCTTTGTAGAGTCCTTTAGATGGATTATTATTTTGACAATTTACGAGTTGTTTGGCTCTCTGGGTGTAGATGTAGTGCATTATTTACGAGTGGTTTGCAGGTCTGTAGGCTGTGCAACGCGTTATTTTGACAGTTTACAATTAGCAAGCATGTGTGTAGAGCATTATACATGAGTCATTTAAGAGTAGTTTGCAGGTCATTATGCTGTGTGGTATGTCAGAGTGTGTGTTCTGTATCTCTGTGATAAATGTACCCCATCCCTAAACAAATTGTTCCAAAATAAATAGAGTACATTCCTTCCTCTCTCCAGCAGCCCAGTGCAGGCTGAGTCCTTTCGCCACGAATCCCTAGGAGGAGGTGGCGGATGGGTGACTGAGGTTAGTCCAAGTGTCGTTTCTTTCACGGCATTTTCTTAGCTTAGCAGAGATATGCAAATTGTCCTTTCTTTACCACAAAAATTCAAACTTGGCCCCAGTTCCTAGGAGGAGGTGGCGGTCGGGTGACTTAGGTTAGTGGGGGTAGCCCAAGTGACCTATCCTCTCGCAATTTTCTTTGGTTGGTAGAGATAACTGTGGTGTGATGCATTATTCTGTTGGAATTTGAACTTTCCGCCATTTTTCTGGGGGAGGGTAGGGGGTCGTGACACTTTCCCCTCGAAAATCCGCCATCTTGGTTAACAGTACTTGCGTCATCATCTGATGTCATGGCCGCCATCTTGGATGGCATCATCGCCGCCATCTTGGATAACGGTACTTTCCGCCAGAACCGGCCCAGTACCAATACTGACAAGGCAATTGTAAATGCTTTATTGGTTCAAATGTCTCTGAGCACTATGGGACTTAACATCTATGGTCATCAGTCCCCTAGAACTTAGAACTACTTAAACCTAACTAACCTAAGGACATCACACAACACCCAGTCATCATGAGGCAGAGAAAATCCCTGGCCCCGCTGGGAATCGAACCCGGGAACCCCGGCGTGGGAAGCGAGAACGCTACCACACGACCACGAGCTGCGGACTAAATGCTTTATTACTGAGCAAAATGAGTAAATGGCAAGAAGAATACAAAGATCAATTGAATTTTCTGTTATGATTCGCAAAACACTTAATTGATGGTTTCACATCCTGCACAAAGAAAATTCATCCAGCAACCTTTCTAATCAAGGAGAAATTCGTTCCAAATGATGATAGATTGGCAAAAGTTGGGGATCTTATGCCTGTTTTGGAAAAAAACATACAGATGGTGCCGAGAGTGTTCTACAAAAGCTCAAGGCAAGAGAACAAAATGATATGTTGCTCCTGCAAAGTGCCTCTGTGTACTGAACAATGTTTCCTCCAATTTCATGGAAAGTAGAAAAAAAATGTGACAATCATTTGAACATTTGTTTTCGAAAGAAATATTACTTCTATGCAGGCGCCAAATTGTTAACATAGTATATAAACCATGTAAACAAGAAATGTACATATTTTTAAAAATAAAGTAAAATAAAAACAGAAAACACTTTCTTTTTTTTTGACGTGTAATGGCAACACATGACAGCTCACAAAAGGGAACTGGGAAATCCATATACCAGAACAGTTTAATAGATCAGAAATGTGGCATGATGATATATGTAGCCCATAAGTTTTGGTCCTAAGTCAAAAAAATAAAATTAGAAAAAAATATCTGTAATGAATTTATCATAATTCTTATGAGATAAAAAATTGTCTTGGCTGAGTCGCTAGAAAGAGATGCACCCACAAATGGGTTGAATCTAAAAAGTAATTAAAACCAGCGGTTAAAACCATTAAATCTCTACACAAGTTAATTTTCAGAGAAGCTCCACATGACAGAAAAAATCGGAAACGCATGACAGAATTTTCTGATTTTACCTTTCAATCAATAGCTGGTGAACTTGAAGCTAAGAAGTCATTCACTGAAGTATAATTTTTCAGACGTGGTGTTGAGAGGAATCTGCAATATATTGTGCATAGATAGCAAGACGAGAAACGAAATGACTACCAAAATTTGATATTTATGCAATATTGTCAAACTTGCACATACAAATTAACGACAATATAGAACATGAAGAGTATGGTGATGATACTGATGATGAAAAAGGGGATGCATCCCAAAGGGGTAGCATTAAGAGATTGACTTTAGTCGAAAAGAAGGTGGAAAAAGGTTTTGATTTATAAACAGATGCAAAAGAGAAAAACGATTCTAATTACATCCAAAAGATCAGTTGTAAATTTTCTCTATCATTTCGTGACATTGAGGAAGGTCTTGAGTCATTTAGCGGCAGTGATGGATATCGAGTTAAAAAGTGGATCATGGATTTAGAGGAAACAGCGTATTTAATGTTTTCGTAAAAAAATCTATTTAAGATTTGGCTAAGATTTTTATTCAGGGTAAGAATGGCATTGCGATGTGGGCTGCACTGTATAAAGCTTTGCAGGAACAATTCGACATGGAAACAAGTGCTGTGGAGATCCACCAACTGCTGTCTCGATGAAAAAGAAACAGGAAGAATCTCTTCAAGAATATTTTCTCTTAATGAAAGAAATTGCTAGCCGTGCTGGTACTGGTAACGACTCGCTATTTCAGTATGTGATTGATGGGATAGAACATAATTCAGGTTCATAACTTCTACTTTTTGACCCTGGAAGTATGAAAGAGTTTAAGGAAAAAATGAGATGATACGAAAGACCTGCGAAGTCACTGCCGAAAGAAAAAATAAGAGTTGCAACAACGAAAATTTCGGAAACTCCAGTAGGTAAGATGCTAAAGGCTTCAGTAAAAAAAGTGCTAAAAGCGTAGCTTCGGATCCAAACAGGAAGCGTTTCAATTGTGGTGTCATTGGACACAGGTTAACTAATTGCAGCCACAAGAGCAAGGACAAAGAGATGCTGTAATTACAACACATTTTTGAATATATCTCATCTGTAAGCATAATGTAGAACAACGATCAATAGGCGACGATTAATGCAAACCCATTTAAGAAGAGTATTAACAATGGCAAATTTAAAAATATACAGATAAGTAGCAGAGAGGTGAGGGCGCTAATTGGGGTGGAAGTCAACTTAATAACTTTATTATGACAAGATTATGAAGTTTGCAAGACACAGATGTAGTCCTGACAGGATTTGGGAAAAAATTCATCTCTCTAAAAGGGTATTTTACAAGCATTGTTGAGACTGACGATGTGAAAATTGAAACAGATATTTATGTGGTTTCTGGGCCCCCTATGAACTTAGAAATGGCAGCAGGGAACGATCTTCTAGACCAATCTGAAATTCTAATAAACAAGGACAAAATCACTATTAGGAAGCCAGAAGGGGAAACTCATGTGTACCCATATAGCAGAAAAACCAGAGTTAGATTCTGAAACCTCTGTTAGTGATGAAACAACGGAACATATCAAAGGTCTAGCGAGTAATTGCACCCCAACAGAGACAATGTCCACTGATGTCAGAATAAAAATTTAAGTATTTTTGGAAGGTGACTATTAACACCCGTCAAGTAATGTATTAACAGCATGTTTGACCATCAGTTGCTTTTTTATTTTAAACCCAAATATCGACTGGTTTCAATCACAGACTAACTTAATGGCTTAGGGTTAAAACAGTTTTAGCCACATCATGTCTGTCATTACTTAAATAATGGCCACATCTCATATGTAGAGCATGTCATGAAATCCAGTATACCACACAGAACTGTTAAAGGGAAACATACTAATCATTAGTATGATTGCATTAATATTCTTGAATTTAAAAGTCTTGTGTGGTATATTGGAAATCACGACATGATCTACATATGAGATGTGGCCATTATTTAAGTAATGACAAATGTGTCGTTGTGGCTTAAACTGTTTTAACCATAATCTCAGAATATGACCTGTGACTGAAACCGGTCGATATTTTGGTTTTAAATAAAAAAGCAGCTGATGGTCGAACATGCATTTTATACAGAATGAAGATTGTGGTGAGAGAAGAGCAACCAACATGTAGGTGACCCAGAAGACTCCCACCAGGAGAGAAAGAAATTGTTGATAACCAAGTCCCGATGTGGCTTGATCAAGAAATGTTACAACAAATTTCATCTGAATATGCTACTCGTTTTGCAATAGCAAAAAAAGGCACATAGAGAGTATCACATCTGTATAGTGTGATGCTACAACTGATTAATCCCTGATCTACTCTGCAACGAAACATCTAGTTCTTTAAAAGAAAATGACTTTATGAACACTTGGTACAGTTGAAATGATATAAACTCGCTTCAGTTTTAAACTCGATGAAATGTGAACAGTCTTTATGGTTTGGTGCATCTGAGGACATTTGTATCAGCTCTTTGTCCTGGAGTCCTTTCTGAGAACTGGATTCATATCTGAGGACTATTAAACGTGCTACGTGGATTAAGAAACACTTACACTTTTATATTTTTCATTGCATTTTTATTGCACATAGAGCACAAAACCTCTGATTAACAATGGTGCCCAGTGAGCCTACTTTCACTCTTATGTAGCGTTTTAAATAATTCTTTCAGTGTGAACGTTACGTTTTTGGATACTATAATTAAAAAGTACCACATCAAATCGATCTCACACACGTACAAAATAGTTTACACTACTCTTATTAGTTTTAGACATACAATTCCACTAAATAACAATGTTATTACTTGAGTTTACATCAAATATGATGGCCATTCAATAAGTAACGCAAGAGATTTTTTTTCTGAAGGTAGGTTGGCTTTATTCAGGATTCCAATACACCATATAATTCTGTCTATTTTTGCTGCAAAACTCTATTTTTCAACGTAATCTCAACTGAATGTGACAGCCTTATGCCATTTTACTGGGAGGGTGTGTACGCCCACATGGTACCACTCTACTGGTCGACATCGGAGCTGCACCTTCCCGTCATCTACGTACTGCTTCCCACAGAGTGCATACATCATTGGGCGAAACATGTGTGAGACGAAAGGTGCGAGATACGGGTGGTAAAGTGGGTGTGGAAGAACAGTCCAATGGTGTTTTGTGATCTCTCGTGTGCACAGAGTTGTCTGAAGCCTTGCACTGTCACGGAGAAGGAGAAGTTCGTTTGCATTTTTTTGGTGACGAACACGCTGAAGTCCTTTCTTCAATTTCTGAGGGTAGCACAATACGTTTCAGAGTTGATCGTTGTACCATGAGGAAGGACATCAAACAGAATAACCCCTTCAGAGCGCAGAAGGACATTGTCATGAATTTGCTGTCTGAGACAGCGCCTTTGAACTTTTTGTTTTCTTCAGTTTCTGAGGGTAACACAATACGTTTCAGAGTTGATCGTTGTACCATGAGGAAGGACATCGAACAGAATAACCCGTTCAGAGCGCAGAAGAACATTGTCATGAATTTACTATCTGAGACTGCGCCTTTGAGCTTTTTGTTTGGCACAGAGGTCGAGTTGCGCCACTTCATGGATTGCCATTTTTTTCTGTTTCGAAGTGACGAACGCATTTTTCATCACCAGTGACGACGTTCGACAAACAATTATGACCATCAGCCTCATAACGCGCAAGAAACTCCGCCCAAGTGGTCCTTCACTGCTCTTTATTGTCTTCTGTTAGGCGGCGAGGGTCCGCAGCTCGTGGTCTTGCGGTAGCGTTCTCGCTACCCCTGCACGGGTTCCCGGGTTCCCTGCTACGAGATCACTAGGTGTTGCTGTGTCGTGTTCATCATCATCATTCATCCCCATTGCGGGCGGAGGAAGGCAATGGCAAACCACCTCCTAGCGGAGGTGCCTGGTACGGCGGTGCGGGTCTCCCGCGTCGTCCCCTACGCTCCTCGGAGTATGGGACCTCATCATCATCATCATCAGGCGGCGAGGAACCCTTCGGCACACATTTTTGGGTGCCGAAACTGGTGGACAAGTGCGTCAGCACTGACAACACAGACGTCACTGCAGCGAGTGTGTGATTATGATCCATCGATCACCTCAAATGGGACTGTCTGCACAATCCAACACTGCATGAGCCACAACTGTGTGAGGCCGGCTTATTGCAATGATGACAGGCGACTCGACCAACGACTCATCATGCTTCAGGTCTCTGCAGACATTCTGCAAGCGCCCTTGAATATCTGTGTTGCTCTTGTTTTCCGCCAAAATAGACTCACTGACAGCTCTCTGCTTGGGACGCACTTCTGTTACAGACGCCATTTTGAAGGGTATGTTTAGTGCCGTCACCTATCGGAACTTCAAGAAACTATAGGGGCTGAAGCATGAATATTTCACGACGTCCTCTAACAAATCCCGCATTTTTTCATCCGAAATTAGCCAAGAAAAATTGTGTTGCATTACTTATTGAACTTACGTTTTTTTAAATGGACCTCCTATATTTTTTCTTCAGCAATCCATAGCATAGCATGACAAAGCACATACACCATGGCGTCGATTGCATCGCAATATTCCCATTACATCCCGAGATATTGAGACGCGAAGTTGACGCTTGAAACACCCGACATGCGCTGCTAGCGCACATCCTGAGGCTCAGGCGTGAACCCCATGCTGCCCGTAATCGCGATGTGATTGGCATGTGTAATCACGCCTCTATACTTATCAAGAGGTCCGAAACGAATAATACGGTCTGCTGCCATCAACTCTCATAAGCACATAATGGTTTCCCTCTTGCACGTTTTACGTATCTACGTACACAATATGAACCAGTACCGATCGGTGTACACCCGTCAGGTTGTCTTATTTATCCTGCACACCCAAAATAAGGTTTATCTAATGCGTTATATGATCCATTGTGCCTGTCGCGCAGGGCCTGGCTCTACCTAGTCAAGCGTCCAACGTAGTTGCCACTACTGCCACAGTTACCTCTTCGCCTTGTTTATGATTTGCGACCCATGCAAACTCCTGTACTCCACCACCCTCCGAGCATCCCATTTGTTGTTGCTTTGGCGTGCAGTACACCGCTTGCCAGTGTAGTCGTGCATCAGAGTAATCTAGTGACAGCACGGAGGTAGTACACATTGTGAATAAACGTTGTGTTGTGGAACTTATACTATACAGTATAATGTACACACATGAAGATATGGTAGAAATGCTGCTGATCTATGGAGAATGTATGTTGACGGGAAATACGTTATGAGATTGCTTGTTTGTTGATAGTACTGTTAGCGAACATTATGATTATTATGTTAATATGTCTGTTTTCTACCCTACTCTACATACCTGTACTGTACCCTGTTGTAGGTGGACGAAATGCTGTTCAGGCAGAACGACTGTACAGAAGACGATTCCCTGACAAGCCATCGCCTTCGCGCCGGATGTTTGGTCGTCTCACATCTCGTCTACGTGAAACGGGAAGCTTAAATCCAAGACCTCGACATCGTCCTAGAACACGCACACATGAACGTGCTGAAGTTGCTGTGCTCGCTGCCATAGCTGTGAATCCTCAAATCAGCACACGTCAAATTGAACGTGAAGTTGGTGTGCCGAAATCAAGTGCACAGCGTATTCTTAAACGTCATAAATTTCATCCTTACCATGTTCATTTACACCAGGATCTTCATGGAAATGACTTCCGCAATAGGGTAACATTTTGTCGCTGGGCTCAGCAAAAACTTCTGACTAATCCAAATTTTTATGCAGGTGTTCTCTTTACCGACGAGGCATCATTCTCCAACAAAGGAATTGTCAATATGAGGAATATGCAGACAATCCAAAATGGCTCCATCAGGTAGAGCATCAACGTCCGTGGAAAGTTAATGTTTGGTGTGGGATTATTGGAGATACCATTATCGGACCTTTCTTTATAAATGGCACCCAAAATGGCAGACAATACTCCAGATTTATACGACACAATCTTCCTGTTCTCTTGGACACCGTACCTCTGAACCGGAGAATGGTCATGTGGTATCAGCATGACAGATGCCCTGCACATAACCCCTTACGAGCACGACGACTTCTGAACCGTAAGTTCCCTGGTAGGTGGTGGTGGTTAGTGTTTAACGTCCCGTCGACAACGGGGTCATTAGAGACGGAGCGCAAGCTCGGGTTAGGGATGGATTGGGAAGGAAATCGGCCGTGCTCTTTCAAAGGAACCATCCCGGCATTTGCCTGAAACGATTTAGGGAAATCACGGAAAACCTAAATCAGGATGGCTGGAGACGGGATTGAACCGTCGTCCTCCCGAATGCGAGTCCAGTGTGCTAACCACTGCGCCACCTCGCTCGGTCCTGGCAGGTGGATTGGACGAGGTGGCCCAGTTAGGTGGCCTGCCCGATCTCCGAACCTTACACCGCTGGATTATTTTCTTTGGGGAGCAGTGAAGGATGCTGTTTACCAACATGAACCAACAGCACCAGAGGACATGAAGCAACGCATTATTGATGCTTGTACAGCCATCAAAGAGGAAACAGTAGCACGAAGTAGGGCATCCTTCATCAGCAGAGTGACCCTATGTATGCGAGCCAATGGGCATCACTTTGAGCATGAGATGTGAACGCTATGTTTAGTATGTAGTGCTGGTATCACAGTGGAAGTTTCTACGAAGGGCCATTTTACCCAGTGATGTTAAGAAACATTTGTTTGCAACAATTTGTTATTTAATGCATTAGATAAACATAACATTGATAATTATGTGATAATAAAACTAATTGGTTAAACATGTTTACATTCATCTTCCATGTCCTACCTGAACTTCCCAAATCAAAACATTTTTACCTAAAAAACGGTAAAACTTTTAGTCCACTTGCTCGTTTCACTAAAACCATCAACATGAATTTTACTATTACGAGTGAATGATTAACTGTCACTTGCGCTAGATCTACAGTAAAGTAAAGTTTTAACGTTGAACGGCATTACCTTTTTAGTAACGGATTAACGACAAGCGAAATTAACTTTGTGACTAACGTTGCTGTACACAGATATGATACAGAACCGCATCACCCCTAGCCTATGGGATAAATACCTGCTGGAATGTACGATGTTAATGCAGGATGGCAGCAGACCGTATTATTCGTTTCGGACCTCTTGATAAGTATGGAAGTGTGATTACGCATGTCAATCACATCGCGATTACGGGCAGCATGGGGTTCACGCCTGAGCCTCAGGACGTGCGCTAGCAGCGCATGTCCGGTGTTTCAAGCGTCAACTTCGCGTCTCAATATCTCGGGATGTAATGGGAATATTGCGATGCAATCAACGCCATGGTGTATGTGCTTTGTCATGCTATGCTATGGATTGCTGAAGAAAAAATATAGGAGGTCCATTTAAAAAAACATAAGTTTGTGTTAAAAAACACATATGCTTTCGTTTTAGAATGTTTCCAAATATGTACATTCATGGGCCCCAGCCCTACGTTGAGACCGGTGAAAGTCGTTTTCCAATAGCTGTTATTGTTCCAGAGATATTTTGGGTGGACAAGATAGCTGGGACACCCTATATATATATATATATATATATATATATATATATATATATATATATATAATGAACGGGATATTCCACTCAGGGAATTTCAGGATGTGCTACATGAGCCGCCATATAGCTCTATCCTGTTGCTACCATTAACAGTTTTAAGGAATTGAAGGCCTCCTGGAAAGATTCAAGAGTTGTATATACACTCCTGGAAATTGAAATAAGAACACCGTGAATTCATTGTCCCAGGAAGGGGAAACTTTATTGACACATTCCTGGGGTCAGATACATCACATGATCACACTGACAGACCCACAGGCACATAGACACAGGCAACAGAGCATGCACAATGTCGGCACTAGTACAGTGTATATCCACCTTTCGCAGCAATGCAGGCTGCTATTCTCCCATGGAGACGATCGTAGAGATGCTGGATGTAGTCCTGTGGAACGGCTTGCCATGCCATTTCCACCTGGCGCCTCAGTTGGACCAGCGTTCGTGCTGGACGTGCAGACCGCGTGAGACGACGCTTCATCCAGTCCCAAACATGCTCAATGGGGGACAGATCCGGAGATCTTGCTGGCCAGGGTAGTTGACTTACACCTTCTAGAGCACGTTGGGTGGCACGGGATACATGCGGACGTGCATTGTCCTGTTGGAACAGCACGTTCCCTTGCCGGTCTAGGAATGGTAGAACGATGGGTTCGATGACGGTTTGGATGTACCGTGCACTATTCAGTGTCCCCTCGACGATCACCAGTGGTGTACGGCCAGTGTAGGAGATCGCTCCCCACACCATGATGCCGGGTGTTGGCCCTGTGTGCCTCGGTCGTATGCAGTCCTGATTGTGGCGCTCACCTGCACGGCGCCAAACACGCATACGACCATCATTGGCACCAAGGCAGAAGCGACTCTCATCGCTGAAGACGACACGTCTCCATTCGTCCCTCCATTCACGCCTGTCGCGACACCACTGGAGGCGGGCTGCACGATGTTGGGGCGTGAGCGGAAGACGGCCTAACGGTGTGCGGGACCGTAGCCCAGCTTCATGGAGACGGTTGCGAATGGTCCTCGCCGATACCCCAGGAGCAACAGTGTCCCTAATTTTCTGGGAAGTGGCGGTGCGGTCCCCTACGGCACTGCGTAGGATCCTACGGTCTTGGCGTGCATCCGTGCGTCGCTGCGGTCCGGTCCCAGGTCGACGGGCACGTGCACCTTCCGCCGACCACTGGCGACAACATCGATGTACTGTGGAGACCTCACGCCCCACGTGTTGAGCAATTCGGCGGTACGTCCACCCGGCCTCCCGCATGCCCACTATACGCCCTCGCTCAAAGTCCGTCAACTGCACATACGGTTCACGTCCACGCTGTCGATGCATGCTACCAGTGTTAAAGACTGCGATGGAGCTCCGTATGCCACGGCAAACTGGCTGACACTGACGGCGGCGGTGCACAAATGCTGCGCAGCTAGCGCCATTCGACGGCCATCACCGCGGTTCCTGGTGTGTCCGCTGTGCCGTGCGTGTGATCATTGCTTGTACAGCCCTCTCGCAGTTTCCGGAGCAAGTATGGTGGGTCTGACACACCGGTGTCAATGTGTTCTTTTTTCCATTTCCAGGAGTATATATATATATATATATATATATATATATATATATATATATATATATAGGGTGAGTCACCTAACATTACCGCTGGATATATTTCGTAAAACACATCAAATACTGACGAATCGATTCCACAGACCGAACGTGAGGAGAGGGGCTAGTGTAATTGGTTAATACAAACCATAAAAAAATGCACGGAAGTATGTTTTTTAACACAAACCTACATTTTTTTAAATGAAACCCGGTAGTTTTATTAGCACATCTGAACATATAAGCAAATATATAATCAGTGCCGTTTGTTGCACTGTAAAATGTTAATTACATCCGGAGATATTGTAACCTAAAGTTGACGCTTGAGTACCACTCCTCCGCTGTTCGATCGTGTGTATCGGAGAGCACCGAATTACGTAGGGATCCAAAGGGAACGGTGATGGACCTTAGGTACAGAAGAGACTGGAACAGCACATTACGTCCACATGCTAACACCTTTTTGTTGGTCTTTTTCACTGACGCACATGTACATTACCATGAGGGGTGAGGTACACGTACACACGTGGTTTCCGTTTTCAATTACGGAGTAGAATAGAGTGTGTCCCGACACGTCAGGCCAATAGATGTTCAATGTGGTGGCCATCATTTGCTGCACACAATTGCAATCTCTGACGTAATGAATGTCGTACACGCCGCAGTACATCTGGTGTAATGTCGCCGCAGGCTACCACAATACATTGTTTCATATCCTCTGGGGTTGTAGGCACATCACGGTACACATTCTCCTTTAACGTACCCCACAGAAAGAAGTCCAGAGGTGTAAGATCAAGAGAACGGGCTGGCCAATTTATGCGTCCTCCACGTCCTATGAAACGCCCGTCGAACATCCTGTCAAGGGTCAGCCTAGTGTTGATTGCGGAATGTGCAGGTGCACCATCATGCTGATACCACATACGTCGAAGCGTTTCCAGTGGGACATTTTCGAGCAACGTTGGCAGATCATTCTGTAGAAACGCGATGTATGTTGCAGCTGTTTGGGCCCCTGCAATGAAGTGAGGACCAATGAGGTGGTCGCCAATGATTCCACACCATACATTTACAGTCCACGGTCGCTGTCGCTCTACCTGTCTGAGCCAGCGAGGATTGTCCACGGACCAGTAATGCATGTTCCGTAGATTCACTGCCCCGTGGTTTGTGAAACCCGCTTCATCGGTAAACAGGTAGAACTGCAACGCATTCTCTGTTAATGCCCATTGACAGAATTGCCCTCGGTGATTAA
The DNA here is from genome assembly GCF_023898315.1 of Schistocerca nitens. Classification (NCBI taxonomy): domain Eukaryota; kingdom Metazoa; phylum Arthropoda; class Insecta; order Orthoptera; family Acrididae; genus Schistocerca; species Schistocerca nitens. The sequence continues at coordinate 1,047,833,618 of NC_064614.1, forward strand.
AGTCATCACCATGTAATTGCTGATGTAGCGACACATGAAACGGGTGAAAGCGGTGACGATGCAGTATGCGCATGACACTACTTTGACTCAGTCCACCGGCTCTCGCAATGTCCCTTGTACTCATGTGTGGGTTCATGGCAACAGCAGCTAACACACCAACTGCACCCGTTTCTCCTGTGACGGGCCTGTTACGGACCCGTTTGCGTGCTACGACCATACCTGTTGTATACAGTTGGCGGTAGATGTTTTGCAATGTGCGGCACGTTGGATGCTCTCTGTCCGGGTACCGTTCTGCATACACCCTGCAGGCTTCAGCTGCATTTCGCCATAGATGATGAGTATCATCTCCGCCTTTTCAGAGTTCGAATACACCATGCTCACAGTTCCTACAACACTACACTATCACAGACGTCTGGTAACACGGTGTTTGGTCTGCGTGCGGAGACGAATGCAGAATAACAATAGCAGCAAGCGCTATATGCGGACACTGCGACAGCTAGACCAAACCACAACAGTGCACTACAGCCACACTCGTAAACACGGTCGTCATCGTAAACATGTCCCTGCAGATGCTGCTCGCCGACCGTGGCCCGTGTTTGTTACAACACGCAACTGAACGTCGGAGGTTTCAAGCGTCAACTTTAGGTTACAATATCTCCGGATGTAATTAACATTTTACAATGCAACAAACGGCACTGATTACGTATTTGTTTATATGTTCAGATGTGCTAACAAAACTAACGTGGTTCCATTTAAAAAAAAACGTAGGTTTGTGTTAAAAAACATACTTCTGTGCTTTTTTGTATGGTTTGTATTAAACAATTACACTAGCCCCTCTCCTCACGTTCGGTCTGTGGAATCGGTTCGTCAGTATTTGATGTGGTTTACGAAATATATCCAGCGGTAACGTTAGGTGACTCACCCTATAATCTAACTTCTGCACCATTTCAGTGCAGTAATGTGTTCATTGTAAATAAGTATTGTAGTAGTTCTATTATATGTTTATTACCTTATAAATAAAAAAAAACATTTTTTTTTTAATTTTAAATTCAGTGCATTAATGCGATCTTGGAAAATGAGTGTTTGTAAAATGATTCTTTCATATAATGTTCATTAAAAAATGACGATTATTCCACTTGAGGCCTCTGGAAGGTACATTAGCTTATTTGTTTCAGTATTATTATTTTTCTGACATGGTCTCCATCCTGGAGGACCTCCTCACAACGGATCAACTGGAATGAAAGTAAATCTAATCTAATCTCGGTGCTGCTTGTGGCAGTGTGTATGACATAAATTTCCGATTTCCCTCATGATCCATTCGGTGGAGTTCGAACTCTGATGATACACCGATATGTAAAAGGTCTCCATTCTGTGTCTCCGTGGTGTGGCCCTCCATTGTTCTGATTTCAACTGTGGTTCATTGTCAGATATAATTCTGTCCACATGTCGTACTTGTGAGAGGAAATTCTTGTGCCTTGGACGCGGTGGGTGCAGTAGTCTCGCTCTTCTGCTCAACATGATGAGAGTCATGTAGTTAGATGTTAGCTCTAAGACAACGAGAGATGTACCGATGACCTTGCCTTGTTATGGGTAAAGGTCCCATTAAATCATCTATGGCTATATGTCGTAATTTCCTTGGTACTATATAGTAAAGTGGTGCGTGCGTAGTCTGGGTGCTTGTTTTAGCCTTCTGACAAGTGTTGCAGACAGAAAGGACTTTTCAGATTCTGCCCTCCATGTTGTTGAAATGGCATAACGTTTTCAGCTTTAAAAACATTTTCTCGGATCTAAATGTGTATAGCTGAGATGGGTGTACAATATTATTTGTTTATTAGCTCTTTGGGATGCAGAGTGCCCACAATGAATCTGTAACACTCCTCCAGTGAAACAAGATTCCCTTCTAGACCAGGTAGGAAAACTGGGTTAATGCATCTTCGTGTTTCACCATTTTTCCTTCAGTTGTTGGAGAACTGTATCGTTATCCTGTTCCGAGTCTGTGTCCAGTAATGTTACCATTATGTAATTTTCAAACGCGCCATTACTCAGATAGCATAGTCTACATTGGTAGTCTTTGATGTCCTCTGCTATTTCATGTTTCTTCCCTACCAGCAAGCATGACAGTGGATCAGCAATGATATTCGCTGTCCCACTACGTGCATAATGTATGCACAATGGAGAAGTCAAACTCTTGCAGATAGAGTACCTATCGTGGTAGTCTGTCGGGGTTAATTTAGGTGTGAGTAGAAATTCTAATGCTCGGTAATCAGCGTATACCCGCAGCCTTCATCCAAAGAGGAAGTATCGGTGAGCCGTGCTGCGGCTTGCGTTGCTGCTGTTTGTAGGTTTGCGCCCTCTGTTGAAGGCCAGACAGTATCGTTTAGTTGGCATGGTTGCAGTTGTTTATCTTCTTCTCGGGTTGCCTGGCGCCACTCGGTTTCGCAAGCGTTACCTGTCCGCTAGTGGCAGCAGCGGCAGTTATCGATACGTAGTAACTATTGCCCTATCTTTGGGGCGACGTCGTTATTTTTCTGGGTCGTGTGAGTGGGCCAGATCGGGTGGGGACTTAGGAGGAGCCAGGTCCGCGCAGTGACAGAACACGCCGGGACCGTTGGTGGCACGCATGGACTGCCGGATGGAAGGGCTTTGCTCACCAGGGTGCGCGACCTCGTCGTAAACCGCATCCCGCAAGCCTTAAGATGAGAGGATTTCAATCCAAGTAGAGAAACCTCCACCATAGTGATATCTCGCGATTCTCCAATGACTTGGGTTCGTGTTGCTGCTCGTAGTGTCGCCGAGGCGAAGAGCAGCGAGTGGAGTGCTTGGGGAAGGCGGATCTGATTAGCTTTCCTCGACTTCTTATTGCTGTTTACTGCGTTCAGCTTGTTACAATTAGTTAAGTTCAACCAGCGATAATTTTTCTTGCCTGGTGGCCGCTAACACCCCAGTTACCTGCCCTGGGGGTTAGTGTATGTAACGGAAGTGTCCGTTTCCTAAACGATCGGTAGGTTATCGATGTAATACATGATGTCCTTCCCTACTGCCTCATTGAGAATCCAATTCAGTCCACGGATAAATGGTTCAAATGGGTCTGAGCACTATGGGACTCAACTGCTGTGGTCATAAGTCCCCTAGAACTTAGAACTACTTAAACCTAACTAACCTAAGGACATCACACACATCCATGCCCGAGGCAGGATTCGAACCTGCAACCGTAGCAGTCGCACGGTTCCGGACTGCGCGCCTAGAACCGCGAGACCACCGCGGCCGGCCACGGATAAATGCGCCCAAAGATATTTTTAGGCCAAGAGTAACAGACGAAATTTGTAACAGCGCCCAAAATGAGGAATGCTGTGTACTATTAACAGAATGGATGTATCTCTGTTTACCAGAAGCTCGGTCAAAGGAATACGGACAAAAAGACCTTCACCCTATGAAACATCGATAACAGTTCCTCTAGCTGTTCTAGTCTGCCGGTTTCCGATTTTATTATTATATTGATTTGCCTGGAGTCCAGTACCACGACAACGCATAGTGGGCTGTTGTACATCGAACCAGCACGTCCAATATGCCCCTTGTAACATGTACTCAATTTCCTTTCTCACCTTGGACCAGTAGACCAGTGGGGTAGTGTACGAAGGTGCAACGAAGTTGTACCGTTCTTTCACTCTGAAGCTGTATTGGAAGTTGTCAACTGCGCGTTTCTTTCAGCAGGAACACAACACAGTTTTCTTCTCTGTCTCCTGCTCCTATGTTTGTGATTTGATTCACATGTTCTTGGATGGCCAGTCGATGTCCCTTCTCATTCCCACTTCCTCGTTCCTTGGCTTATCATCATATTCTTCCTCCCCATTGGTATTCTCGTTCTGCCTATTTCCATGGTCCACATATAATCCCAAACAGCTCCCCAGTACCAGCGCCCGAATTCACTTATTCTCAGATCGAAGTTGCATCTTCAGTTCCTTCAGCTTTCCCCAGATCTAATAAAGCACCATAATCATTCAGCAGGTCCATCCCTATTATAAGCTCTGTTGCCAATTTTGGAACTACCAGCAAGCTTCCTATCAAAATGTGTCCTTGACACATTAATTCAAGTCTGACTTGTCTTTGTAGTTCAGTGATTTTTCCTATGATTGCACCCTTAATTCTGATTATCGTTAATGATACTTCCAGCCTCCTCCTTATATCCGTTGAACATGGTTTGTGATATCATAGAGCCCGCATCTCGTGGTCGTGCGGTAGCGTTCTCGCTTCCCACGCCCGGGTTCCCGGGTTCGATTCCCGGCGGGGTCAGGGATTTTCTCTGCCTCGTGATGGCTGGGTGTTGTGTGATGTCCTTAGGTTAGTTAGGTTTAAGTAGTTCTAAGTTCTAGGGGACTGATGACCATAGATGTTAAGTCTCATAGTGCTCAGAGCCATTTGATATCATATAAATTTGGCTTCCACTTTCCGGAATTCCGAATATTTCAAAGTCACTTATGGTCATTTTTACTACTGGATGGATGTCACTTGTACTAGTTTCCTTTTCATCAAGTAAGGCTTCCAAAATGTCATCATACTGAATAACATTAATGAATATGGGTCCAATTGCTGATGTGTGTTTCAAATTTGGCTCCACCGGGCTTTCCAAACGTCAGTGCCATTATTTCGCTTTTCCTCCGTTCCTTTGTCCGCAGCTCGTGGTCGTGCGGTAGCGTTCTCGCTTCCCGCGCCCGGGTTCCCAGGTTCGATTCCCGGTGGGGTCAGGGATTTTCTCTGCCTCGTGATGACTGGTTGTTGTGTGATGTCCTTAGGTTAGTTAGGTTTAAGTAGTTCTAAGTTCTAGGGTACTGTTGACCATGGCTGTTAAGTCCCGTAGTGCTCAGAGCCATTTGAACCAACCTCCGTTCCAATCCCCATTAATTGGCCAGTGATTGTTTCCGAAGCCTGAGTGTCCTTTTATTCGCGGCTCCCTTCGTGGCTGTGCTGCGTATTAAACGTAAATTCCACTTCATGTAGCATGTATCGAGAAGTATTGATATCCGCGTCGCATCTCCCTCCAAATACTTGTTCGTAGTGAGGCGCAAGTTTCGAGTAGCAGTACGTGACTATCTCCCCTGGCGTGCATGGTTCGTCTATAAACTGATTTTGTTTCCATTTTTCTCCAAAAATTTTACTAGGCTCTTGAATCCTACCCCTTCATCACCTTTTGCGTCAGTAATCCCACGTTTTATTTGTTCTTGTGTCTTCCGAGAGCAGTAGCTCTCCAGAAATGCAGCATTAAACTCTTGGTAAGAGGGGCACGTTGTCGCAATTACGCGCATCCTTTCGATTGCTATTCCTTCTGTCTGCAGATGAAATCAGATGCATAACGTAATGGCCAAGACTGTGGTGAATTCCCTTCGTAAATTTCTGACCTTCAGAAAATGTTTGAAATCGAACTGTACTTCTGATGTTACATTTGTCCGGTCACTCGCATCTATCCTTTACACATCTTCTTGCCTCTACCCGACTTCCGATCTTTTCCTATTGTCAATTCCGAAGAATTCTCTCGTGGTCTCATCGTGGCTCCTACTCAATGATACACAACTGCGTGAATCGATTGATACTCCATCTGCACTGACCGTCCTGTATTTCTCATGCCGTTGAGTATATTTCCTGAACTCCTCTTCTGTCTTCCTCTCCATCCCCAAACTGCTTGCTTTTTAAACTTTAGTAGCACACGCATCTCCTCTGTTTGAGCTAGTGGTGTCAGGGTTTTATGTCCGATCCCACGACAAGTTCCTGAATCGTGTTGTTGATTCTGTCCTGGGTTTCGTTCACAAGAGATTCGTAGTTTCCTCTAATGTCACGTCGATGAGCCACTCTGCACTCTCGGCTCTTTCGTCCATTTTTGATATGTCCCCACGACTGTTCTTATCGGTTTGTTTACTTGCTATTAGCGCCTCATTTGCCATCGTTTTTGCTTCCTTGGATTTGTCCATCGCCTGATCAGATTCCTCTGCCACTTCGACAAACTTCTTGGTTTCTTGCCTTATCTCCCGAATTTCATTCCATAAACTCTCCCCCATGTCTTTATTTTCTTGTCTGATCTTATCCCCATGCCGGCCGCGGTGGTCTCGCGGTTCTAGGCGCGCAGTCCGGAACCGTGCGACTGCTACGGTCGCAGGTTCGAATCCTGCCTCGGGCATGGATGTGTGTGATGTCCTTATGTTAGTTAGGTTGAAGTAGTTCTAAGTTCTAGGGGACTGATAACCACAGCAGTTGAGTCCCATAGTGCTCAGAGCCATTTGAACCATTTTTTATCCCCATGACATTTCCTTTCCTCATGTCTATACTTCCTTTTCTGATCTGCTCCCCCAAGGCCTTAATTTATTTCCCCATGTCTTTGTTTTCTTTTCGCATTGCTCTTCAAAAGTCTATAATGTTAAATTCGTTAGCTCCTCACTCACTGTCTTCATCTGGCGATGTTACTCTTGAATGTGTTGGGTCAATTGCTCCTTCATTCTAGTTCGATCCTCGTCTATCTTCCGAATTACGGATGACTATCAACTGCCCCGACGTGTTGAGGTCAGACCTTCGCTGTTTCCTCTGGCGTACTGCCACTCGTCGACCTGATATTATTCGCAGATTGTCTGTTGTTCGCTACGCTATTGTCCCGTCACGTTCGTCACCTATCGGGCTTGATTGCTGCATGTGGTTAATTACCTGTTCCTCTTGAGACTGACCAGAACCCACTGTCTCATGTAACTCCATAAAACTGACAATTTCAACGCATTTCCGTTCTAATTCGTGTTGTGCCTTGCTCCAAAGTGAAATTACAGGTGCCCACAAACTACGTTAAGTGTACCATTACTGTCACTGACTACTTCCCAGAGATCAGAAACTCGATCCTGACACGGCTTAGCAAAATTACGCAAAAATTCCAGTGAAGGTTATATTCCCAGCACTTCGATATTAACTGCATGCAGATCACTCCATTAAGCTCCACCTTTTGAATTACAACTGTGGGCAAAGTTAAATGGATAACGCGAAATTATGGTAATCGGCATAGACCTTAAAGTAGGGAATATGAATAAATCTCAGTATGATTGACGCTATCTGACTGGAATAATTTATTTGCATATCATTTAATATGACTGAAAATATCTCCCTGAACACTGGTTAATTGCATCTAAATTGACTTGCTGAAGCTACCAAACAGAAACACTGATTAGTTGAATACCCAAATTTATTCACAAACATATCAATTAACAATATATATAAATTTAACTTCTATCGTCACTTGTTCACTAATGTTAAGTTGTCTAGGTGTTGCACTACCACTTCACGCAACTGACTGAAGAGGTTGACAAATAATTGGCTCCTAGCACTATGGGACTTAACATCTGAGGTCATCAGTCCCCTAGACTTAGAACTACTTAAACCTAACTAACCTAAGGACATCACACACAGCCATACCCGAGGCAGGATTCGAACCTGTGACCGTAGCAGCAGCGCGGTTCCGGACTGAAGCTCCTAGAACCCTAGAATAGGGTTAACAGGGGATATTGGACGTATACAGAGAAGAGCAGCACGAGTGGTTACAGGTTTGTTTAAGCTATGGGAGGGTGCCACCGAGATGCGAAAGAATGCGTCTCGACAAACACTTGGAGATAGATGTAAACTTTCCTGAGAAAGCCTATTTACAAAATTTCAAGAATTGGCTTTAAATGATGACTCCAGAAGCACACTACAACCTCCTACATGTCACTCCCATGGGGATCGTGAGGACAAGACTGTAGTAATTGCAACACACTCAGAGGCATTTAAATAATCATTCTTCCCACACTTACGTGAGTGGAACAGGAAAAAACCCTTATAACTGCTACTGAGACGTACCCTCTGCACTGCACTTCACTCTGGTTTGCAGAGTATAGATGTAGATGTGGATTTAGATCAAGCTACGCTCACTCAGGTAAAGTTTCGTACACAATGGCTTTCGATATACGTAAAGACCAAAACGTCCAAATGCCTTCCCTTCAACCAATACTTCTAAGAAACGTAACTTCCCGTCCTTCTCAATCTCTGATGTGAGTCGTATGTTAGGATGTATACAATCAACGGTCAATGGACTAAACATCTTGCTTAGGCCATGGTCAACAGCAAGTACAAATTTTACAAAATGCATGACACTGTGGCATCTGTAATTATGCTATTTATTCTGCTACCGGTTTCGGTTCTAAACCATCATCAACAGCAAAAAAATTTATCACAGATGTATCATATGCCATACATGATTTGACATAAGTTACCACTCAAAACCGTAATTGCTAATAAGAATAAAAAATGCTGACAAGATTAAAATATGATGGTACATTGACAAAAGGACAACATGTGATAGTAATACAACAGGTCGAATCACCAGTTTGACGTACAGTTATGCACTCAGGGTGCGTGGGATAACCACGAGAGTGCTCCTGGTGTCATACGAAATCGCACCGCAGACCATAACTCCAGAATAGGTTCAGTGTGTCTAGCTTGCAGACATATTGGTTGCAGACCCACAACTGTCCTCCTTCTAAACAAAACTTGGCCATCACTGGGACCTAGGCAGTACCAGCTTTCATCAGAAAGCACAACAGACCTCCACACTGCTCTCCAATAAGCTCTCGCTTGATACCACTGAAGTTGTGAAGCAGCTGAATGGGTTGAAAATAAATAAATCGCCAGGTCCTGATGGGATTTCAATTCGCTTTTACAGAGAGTACTCTACTGCATTGGCTCCTTACTTAGCTTGCGTTTATCGCGAATCTCTTGCCCAACGTAAAGTCCCGAGCGACTGGAAAAAAGCGCAGGTGACGCCTGTATATAAGAAGTGTAGAAGGACGGATCCTCAAAATTACAGACCAATATCTTTAACATCGGTTTATTGCAGGATTCTCGAACATATTCTCAGTTCCAATGTAATGAATTTCCTTGAGGCAGAGAAGTTGCTGTCTATGCATCAGCACGGCTTTAGAAAGCATCACTCCTGCGAAACGCAACTCGCCCTTTTTTCACATGATATCTTGCGAACCATGGATGAACGGTATCAGACGGATGCCATATTCCTTGACTTCCGGAAAGCGTTTGACTCGGTGCCCCACTGCAGACTCCTAACTAAGGTACGAGCATATGGGATTGGTTCCTAAATATGTGAGTGGCTCGAAGACTTCTTAAGTAATAGAACCCAGTACGTTGTCCTCGATGGTGAGTGTTCATCAGAGGTGAAGGTATCATCTGGAGTGACCCAGGGAAGTGTGGTAGGTCCGCTGTTGTTTTCTATCTACATAAATGATCTTTTGGATAGGGTGGATACCAATGTGATGCTGTGGTGTACGGGAAGGTGTCGTCGTTGAGTGACTGTAGGAGGATACAAGATGACTTGGACAGGATTTGTGATTGGTGTAAAGAATGGCAACTAACTCTAAATACAGATAAATGTAAATTAATGCAGATGAATAGGATAAAGAATCCCGTAATGTTTGAATACTCCGTTAGTAGTGTTGCGCTTGACACAGTCACGCCAATTAAATATTTGGGCGTAACATTGCAGAGCGATATGAAGTGGGACAAGTATTTAATGGTAGTTGTGGGGGAAGGCGGATAGTCGTCTTCGGTTCATTGGTAGAATTTTGGGAAGATGTGGTTCATCTGTAAAGGAGACCGCTTATAAAACACTAATACGATCTATTCTTGAGTACTGCTCGAGCGTTTGGTTTCCCTATCAGGTCGGATTGAGGGAGGACATAGAAGCAATTCGGAGGCGGGCTGCTAGATTTGTTAGTGGTAGGTTTGATCATCGCGCGAGTGTTACGGAAATGCTTCAGGAACTCGGGTGGGAGTCTCTGGAGGAAAGGAGGCATTCTTTTCGTGAATCGCTACTGAGGAAATTTAGAGAACCAGCACTTGAGGCTGACTGCTGTACAGTTTTACTGCCGCCAACTTATATTTCGCGGAAAGACCGCAAAGATAAGATAAGAGAGATTAGGGCTCGTACAGAGGCAAATAGGCAGTCATTTTCCCTCGTTCTGTTTGGGAGTGGAACAGGGAGAGAAGATGCTAGTTGTGGTACGAGATACCCTCCGCCACGCACCGTATGGTGGATTGCGGAGTATGTATGTAGATGTAGATGGTGGTTTGGGCTCCACAGAATGCACGTTGCAGGGCTTCAGGCTTGGAGCTGTCCTTGAAGTAACCGACTTGTGACAGTTCGTTGTGTCACTGTGGTGCCAACTGCTGCTAAAATTGATGCTACAGGTGCAGTACAATGCATCAGAGCCATACGTCGAACACGACAGACTTCCCTCACAGTAGTGCCACATGGCTGTCCAGAGCCCAGTCTTCTTGCAACCGTACATTCTCGTGACCTCTGCTGCCAGCAATCAAGTATAGTGGTTGCATTCCTGACAAGTCTTCTCTCAGTATCGCAGAAGGAACATCCAGCTTCTTGTAGCCCTGTTAGAAGAGCTCGTTCAAATGCAGTGAGTGTTGATAATGACGTCTTTGTCGCCTTGAAGGTATCAACTCACCATACCCTATTTCAAAGATACATAACTCACGACTGTTGCAGCGTTTGTTTAAAGCAAACTTGATTTGCATCCTCATAGGGCGCAACTAGTGCCACTCTTACGCGACTGGCTCGATATCTGAATACACATCATCTTTCAGATGTAGAAACACGCCTACCATCTTTCGTTTATGTCGCACAACTCCTTCTTGACGTTGCGATTCTTTTTCTGTAAGTGTAAATGCATAATTTTGTAAATACCTATACATGTTAATTATGGTTTTTGTTCTTATGTTGCAATATCATGACATGTTGAGTATCTGTATGAACTTAAGACACAGATGAATAGAACTGCATTACTACTGCTGAACTCGCCAGATAACACATTAGTCACTCTCTTAAAATGGCACGTTGGTCACTTTGGAGCACTATAAATGGCGTAGAACTGGTACCAGATTGCCATGTGACCCTCCACCGCTGACTTAAGTCTTGGCAGTGAAGTGATCTGTAGGTGCCAGTCGGTTGCGGGGGAATCATTGCAGTAAGATGGTCCGAGGCAGAGACATTGCAGAATGGCAGAAACAAACTGTCGTCCTTGCGCTTGTCCATGATTGCACCATGAATGAAGCTGTCCAATTTGTTGTTATCTACCCCGACGTGCCTACAAGGAGTGATGTATCACTCATAGCCATATTTGTCTAATACGGTGTAAGAACAGTGGGCATAAGAAGATTCTAATCAACAGAGACCGGAAATGAGAGTCACGTTTTATCAATGGCAACCAGTTTTAAACCAGGCAGTAATTCTTGTTAACTGATTCTCCGTCGCTTCTTGGTAGAGCAATACAATAACAAATGAAAATCACTGTATTGCGTATATTTTACAGAATTAATTTATTCAGGTTAAGTGGTTTTCGGCTTACATATAGATTGCCAATGTACTCCATGTATTCTGTTGTTACAATAATATTGTTAATTCTTAATTTTACTTGATTTCTGTGTGACGTTTCATGTGTAACGCCTCTTGAAGTAGTTTAGTCAAGTACTAATTTCATTTTATATCACTGGTCTCGTTTATTTAATGCAAACTGTTATATAGGCAATGTTTTGTGAGTTTAGTGTTAATGTTTTTCCTGATTTTCGTTTATTTATTGTTCTACTTCTTAGGTTTTAATTCACATTACCACAACTCTGTCAAAGATAACATTTGCTGTCTGTGTCTACCGTGGAAGTATAATAAGGGGAACTGTCGTAACGTCAAAAACTTGAAACCAACGTCTGCCGTATTAGTAGGATCAAACATTAGCTTTGGTTGAAAGTGTTTTGGAAAAAAAAATGCCAGCCTGCATCATTTTCAGATGCACTAATCGTTCTGATTATAATCTAAAGTGTAAAGGAATCAAATTTCATCATAAGTGGACTTGTTCAAGCGATGTTTCCTTTTGTATACATGAGATTTAGTTTACTTTTACTGTGGTACCTTTATTTCAGTAATCTGACTTTAGATTTCCTACCAATATAACTCGAAGAGCACTCTGACTAAATGCTATGAAGAGAAAATACTGTAAACCGTTGAGGTGTAGCAAAATATGTTCTCAGCGTTTTTAGGAAGATGGCATAGATTGAACGTCACTTTCATCATTCTGTATTAAGAAAAATGCTGGATTACGAAAGCAACCTTTCCACAATACATACTATGCTCCTTGGTTATTTGAAATGTGTAACGAAAAGAAAGAACATTATCAAGGCTAAATGCGTCGTAGTACAGCATCAAATATGCCTTTAAGCTCATAAAAATGTCTCAAAATGTCTTCCTGACAATCACATAGATGTAGATGTGCTGTTTACAAAAGCATTATAATACACTACTGGCCATGAAAATTGCTACACCAAGAAGAAATGCACATGATAAACGGGTATTCATTGGACAAATATACTATACTAGAACTGACATGTGATTACATTTTCACGCAGTTTGGGTGCATAGATCCTGAGAAATCAGTACCCAGAACAACCACCTCTGGCCGTAATAACGGCCTTGATACACCTGGGCATTGAGTCAAACAAAGCTTGAATGGCGTATACAGGTACAGCTGCCCATGCAGCTTCATCAAGAGTAGTGACTGGCGTATTGTGACGAGCCAGTTGCTCGGCCACCATTGACCAGACGTTTTCAGTTGGTGAGAGATCTGGAGAAAGTGCTGGCCAGGGCAGCAGTCGAACACTTCCTGTATCCAGAAAGGCCCGTACAGGACCTGCAACATGCGGTCGTGCCTTATCCTGCTGAAATGTAGGGAGTCGTAGGGATCGAATGAAGGGTGGAGCCACGAGCCGTTACACATCTGAAATGTAACGTTCACTGTTCAATGTACTGTCAATGCGAACAAGAGGTGACCGAGATGTGTAACCAATGGCACCCTATACCATCACGCCGGGTGATACGCCAGTATGGCGATGACGAATACATGTTTCCAATGTGCGTTCACCGCCATGTCGCCAAACACGGATGCGACCATCATAATGCTGTAAGCAGCACCTGGATTCATCCGAAAAAAATGACGTTTTGCCATTCGTGCACCCAGGTTCGTCGTTGAGTACACCATCACAGGCGCTCCTGTCTGTGATGCAGCGTCAACGGTAACCGCAGCCATGGTCTCCGAGCTGATAGTCCATGCTGCTGCAAACTTCGTCGAACTGTTCGTGCAGATGGTTGTTGTCTTGCAAAGGTGCCCATCTGTTGACTCAGGGATCGAGACGGGGCTGCACGATCAGTTACAGCCATGCTGATAAGATGCCTGACATCTCGACTGCTAGTGATACGAGGCCGTTGGGATCTAGCATGGCGTTCCATATTACCCTCCTGAACCCACCGATTCCATATTCTGCTAACAAGGGAACCTCCCCATCGCACCCCCCTCAGATTTAGTTATAAGTTGGCACAGTTGGTAGGCCTTGTAAAACTGAACACAGACCAATCGAGAAAACAGGAAGAAGTTGTGGGGAACTATGAAAAAAATAAGCAAAATATACGAACTGAGTAGTCCAAGGGCAAGATAGGCAACATCAAGGATAATGTGAGCTCACGAGTGCCGTGGTGCTGTGGTTAGCGTCAGCAGCTGCGGAACGAGAGGTCCTAGGTTCAAGTCTTACATTGAGCGAAGAGTTAACTTTTTTTATTTTTCCATAGTTATGATCTGTCCGTTCGTTCATTGACGTCTCTGTTCACTGTAATAAGTTTAGTGTCTGTGTTTTGTGACCGCACCGCAAAACCGTGCGATTAGCACACGAAAGGACGTGCCTCTACAATGGGAACCGAAAACATTTGATTGCAAGGTCATAGGTCAACCGATTCCTCCACAGGTAAACACGTTTGATATATTCTATACGACTCTGGTGACGGCATGTGCGTCTCATGATAGGAATATGTTGTCGACCCACCTAACTTGAACACTTGACGAATGGGCAAAAAGATTTTTCTAACTTGCCTTATTTAGGTTTTCTTGTGGATGTGATAATCACTCCCAAAAAAGTGATGAATATAAGAGTTTGTCAGATAATAAAAAACTAAACTTTTCACCTGAGGGAAGACTTGAACCAAGGACTTCTCGGTCTGCAGCTGCTCACGCTAACAACGGGACCACCGCGCTCCTGGTCTCATATTGTCCTTGATGTTGCCTATCTTGCACATGGACTACTCAGTATGTACATTTTACTTATTTTTTTCGTAGTTCCACACAACTTCTTCCTGTTTTCTCGATTGATCTGTGTTCAGTTTTTCAAAGCCTATCCACTGTGCCAAGTTATAACTAAATCTGAGGGGGGTGCGATGGGGAGGTTCCCTTGTAAGAGTCATTGGATCTCGACCAACGCGAGCAGTAATGTCGCGATACGATAAACCGCAATCGTGATAGGCTACAATCCGACCGTGATGGTACGCATTCCTCCCCCTTACACTAGGCATCACAACAACGTTTCACCAGGCAACGCCGGTCAACTGCTATTTGTGTATGAGAAATCGGTTGGAAACTTTCCTCATGTCAGCGCGTTGTAGGTGTCGCCACCGGCGCCAACCTTGTGTGAATGCTCTGAAAAGCTAATCATTTGCATATCACAGCATCTTCTTCCTGTCAGTTAAATTTCGCGTCTGTAGCACGTCATCTTCATGGTGTAGCAATTTTAACGGCCAGTAGTGTATTTACTGTTTAAAGTAACTGTTACTTGGGCATGACAGAAATTAAGAACAAATTGTAAACAGTAGTCTGCTAATGTTTAGGGGCTACTAACATAGTGGCATCGCTTTCAAACCAATGCACAGAGTAAGTCTGTAGCACCACCTCCTCTTCCGGCCCCAGCCTTTGCAAGCACCTTTCCCTTCTGTACTGCATGTCTATCCTCCTGCTATTCTTTTGTTCCTCCGTTTGGGAACATGTCTGGAATATTTTTGGGAAAAGTACTGAATTTCCAGTACCATGACATCAGAACAGTTCCTCCACTGTTTTTTTCTTTCTGCACCTACCTTCTCCTATCCTTCCTCCGCTTCGGCTTTTGAAGTTGCCCTTTTTCTTCTTCCTCCCTGTCCGTTCCTGAAGGCTGGCCCACGCGTAACAGGTGACTGGGTAACTCGTAATTCCCAGCCCGGGGCCGACATATAGTGGTCGCACATATCCCTTGGTGCAAGCCAGGTCCAGGGAGGGGTGACTGCCTGAACTGTTTCCTTCCCAAATTGCCAATTGGCCTCTCTGTCAGGAGTTTGGGAGGTGTGACCTGAGGTGTGAACAATCACCTAAGGTGGGTGCCCCCCCCCCCCCCCCCTCCTCTGAGGGGGAACCTGAGTTGGAGTCGCTGGCAATCATGGGAGATTTTTTCACAACGAGCTATCATCTTTTTCACCGTCAATGTCTACTAAACATAAACGAAATGAGGCTAACGATTCAAAGACCCTGCCAGCTGCACATCAGTTCCTCATGATTTCACGTAGTGAACATGGTCAGTCCTTTGCTGCGGTTGAAACGTCCACTTTAGAAAAAATTATGAATTACTGTACTGGTAACTTCTGCGTTATTTGATTTTCAAACAGCTGAGCTAAACTCAACGTACTCAAACAGTTTTCTCTTTACTTATTCTGATCATCAATAAACTGACACACAATATTTTTAGTGCAACGCAATCTGACTTTCCATAATCCCTACAAAAGAATGGCCCTGACTAGCAATAACCTACATCTTTCATGAATCACTTACCTCACAAAAATGTTCGTTACTCGAACTACTGCAATACAGCGAGCGCCAATACTGCCAGCTAAATAAAAGATTCTACCTACGGAAGGCACTAACTACTGATAGGCATAGTTAGCAAATGAAAGACTTTTATAGAGAACAAACAGTGTAGTGACCTTAATAATGTTCAAAAGTCATTATATATATACCTATCAATTCATGACATCCATTTACAAATTTGCTTTTTCTAGTGGACACATTTCCAGGCCGTCCGCTTATAGCAACCTCTCAAAACTCTGGCATCTCTCTCTCTCCACATCCACCAGTGCTGGCGGCTCACCTCCAATTGCACAACGCTACCCGCTGTTCTCATCCAACTGCCCAACACTACATAAGCGAATATTCGCACAATGAGTCCAACCAATCACAGACTGCACACAGCACAGTCAGTGATTTTCATACCTAGCAGTACATGGCGTTACCAACATAAAAACCTAAACAGCCTGCTACGTGACGTTACCAACATAAAAACCTAAACAGCCTACTTACATAGCCCCCAAGCTCCCCACAAAACATTTTACAAATTGTTTTGAGCAGTGCCCAACACTGATTTGAAAACTTTTTTCATAATTACAATAACAAATATATCAAATGCACACATTTATTGATACAATGTTGGTCAAAAGCAAAAATTGTTCTTATAAAGACAGTCCTGATCATTCATTACAGTAGTACAAAGTCTGAGCAATAAAAGAAAATGCACATGAAAGTAGTGGATTTTCATGCAGTCTTGAAGAAGTAGTGTTGTCCTCCCAGCGGAAAGACAGTGCTGACTCTTGACATGCAGACAGGTAATGGGGCACAACAGAGCAAACCCACAGCAGAGTCAGTCGAAGTTTTGAAGAATGTTGGTAGGTAGGTCATCACAGAGTAGACCCACAGTATTTCTTGTAGCGATTATGGTATTGGTGGGCCACCATAGATGCAGACCTGCTGCTGTCCCTGTAGAGGTAACGGTATTGGTGGGCAACCAAAGGTGCAGGCCCATGGTAGTCCTTGTAGAGATGGCCAGCAGCCATCTGTTACAACTGTGCGGCTGCACAATCACCATAGAAGTGTCTTGCGGATAATACAGCAAGTCTATCAACCACCACTACTGCACTCACTAATCATTTTTTTTAATGTCCTTAGAACCAGCAGTGCTGTTAACCAGTCCCTTGCTCAATTATCAACACACATGCAAACACTAACAGTATATTGTGCATATACTATGACCAACAGAAACGTGTGCAGCGAAATGAAACTTAATTTGAATAATTGGTGTTATACAATTACAAATTTATGGCATAAGAATATGATTATAAGGATACAAAATACATCTTTAAAGAACATAACAGTACAGATAACATTTGTAGTAATACGGGTTTACAAAAGAATAGAAATAAACATATACATCAGTGTTACAGGAATTACGACATAAGTAAATAAATAAAACAATGAGAATGGTTTTCGAAACATGAACTTCACAAATGAGCATTAAAACTGAACAGAGTAGATAATGTCTAAACATCTTTACAATGTAAATAACATATTATTAATGCAAATTATAGTTCAGGATAACAGTATTCCTCATCATAGTGAATGTAGCTTAGTATTAGAAAAAATCTACAACATAACTCTTATCAGATAAACACATAAAGACAGGAAGAACACAAATACACAAGGGTACACAAACACATAGCAGAATAACACAAAAGGAAAGATCAGGGTTTATTTCAGTGCAACATTTGGTACTGCAGTCCAACCCAAAACATCATTCCATAGGTCTTTCCTTTTCTTTAAAATTTTTTTCCTGCAAAAAAAAAAATGCTATCTGAACCTGTTGTCCCTAAACCCTACTCTTTCAAAATAATTATTCTTCATTGTACACTACTTTTTTGGCCAAACCTTTTTCTTATAGCTTCTCAATGCATTTCTTCCAATTCATGACACCTCATTCTCTTATATAGCCTACCCCATCTTCAGCTAACTTAAATCTACTGAGCTCAGATGCATAAACTAAGGGACAAGGCAATGCAGCAGCACAAAACAATTAACACAAACAGCAATGACAAAAGAATTGAGCCAACGTGCAGCAACAAGAAAAATAAATCAGTAGTAAAACTGGCTTAATACAACGTAAAATTCAGTAGGACAATGTCTGACAAATAGCAGCAGCAAATGCAATAACTTATACCTAAACATGACAAAGCTCAAGCAGAAAAAATATTACACTAAAGATAGAAAATGTCAAATACCTATGTCACATCTTAACACTAGAGTGATACAAACACTAACTCACTCTACCAAACAAGTTACCAAATCGTTAAAAAAAATTATGTATGCAATGCCTGTGAAGGGAAATGTCTATTTGTGTTCCCCTTTTTTAAGAAAGTGGTTCATAAAATTATTATTAAATTTTATTTTAACCAATACTGCAGTGGAGCTAGAAACTAGATATTAAACAAAATAGGCAAATATATACATAAAGCAAAGCATAAACCATCATTCACTAGCCATGTGGCATTTCAGTAAATATCAGCAATTACGAGCTCCAAAGTGTAATTATATAGCTTCAAGTATGAGTGTGTCGTATTTGCGTTGCTTTCTAGGAAGAAATGTGAATACCGAGGTTAATGGCATCTTTTTTCTCCAATGGCTTTTTCCAGGCGACTGTCATGCAGCTGGGCTCCTACAGCGCATTACGTCAAGGTCACTTACCTTCCTTACCGAAATACTTAGGACAGCAGTTTCCGCTACAGTGACAGTCTCATATAAAAATTTCACAGGTTGAAAATTTAGGTTACAAATGTGTAGAAACAAAATCCCATAAATATAACAGTGTCCAAAAATTTCTACCAGCATTGTGATACATTCACGCATGTACACACAATTCATAACTCTTAAAGTATGATTCTTGGTTTCCAACATCCTTTTCACAAACCAGTGTCCCTAACCTCTTTCCATTATTCACATACATATAAACACACAATCACATTCCTCATATAGCATCATCTTATTGATCATAAACATATCTCAACAGCATAATACACATTGTCGTCGTGATAATAACATCATAACACCTCAGTCAAATATCAAAAACGTCGTAGCTTTCTTCAACAATTTCAAAACCTAAAATAAAATTCTCTGCTGATTTCAATAGTGTCATCTACCTTAAACGTACTTCAAAAATCATGATCCCATACCAGGTACCTCATTCAAAGCTCTAATAGTATCACAATGGTTCCGAAACAATATGAACAGTTCACAAAATACAGACAAGATACAATTTCATAAGTGTGAAGTTATCCAACTGTGTAATTGCGTGAACATGTGTCACTGATGTCGTAAAAAAAATTTTTTTGTCTGACTCAGATAAATGATCAGATAGCTATGTAATTCTGTGTTAGAGAAATGTGGTACCGATGTGTTAAGTTGTATAAGTAAATACCATATTAGCTAGGGCTCCTAGCGCTTGCCACACGCTTAGTACACAAAGTAGGTGTGTGCCCCGTGAAGATGAATGTAATTATACCCTCAGATGCTACAGATTACAGCAATTGAATGAAATGTATCGCCAAAAACCTTCTTTGTATCTTTGTAATTCAAAAATCTTCAAAAATAAATGTTTTAAATACAAAATTAATCACTCAAATACCTGTACTGTAGCGCTAAACTGTGTGTCTTGTTGTAAGATAATCTCTGTCATTACGTAACGGTAAAAATGTGCGAAGTGTCGTAATTATCGTCGTCTGTAAGCAAAGTTCTGTAGAAGTCAATGTACTTACCTCATAATAAACAAAAGTGAGATGCTATGCGTATAGATATCATAGTTATTATGCTTATTGCCATGATCAAGAAAGTTCTGTACTGTAACATATTGTTGAGCTACGGAAAAGGCTGTTTCATTGTAACTATACCATAAAAGTTACTACTAAACATGTTTTACTTTCCAGAATAGTACAGAAAATCTGTGCAGATATAAAACAGATACAGCGCAAAAGCAGCAATGCAAATTGTGTCACTCATTAGTAGAGTCGTGATATAATCGTGTAGCTGTCAAATAAACTAACCACTGTGTCATATGGTATCTCTCAGATAGTACTTTAAATCCAGAATGTCTTATCAATAAATCGTAATGTTGCATTAAAGTCTCATTAGCAGTACCGGTATATGTTCTAAGTATGTAAGCCTTATAGTCGTTATGTAATTGTGCAACAACCAAGCATGAATGTACACACAATAACACTGGCCGGCCGGATTGGCCAAGCGGTTCTAGGCGCTGCAGTCTGGAACCGCGCGACCACTACCGTTGCAGGTTCGAATCCTGCCTTGGGCATGGATGTGTGTGATGTCTTTAGGTTAGTTAGGTTTAAGTAGTTCTAAGTTCTAGAGGACTGATGACCCCAGATAAGTCCCATAGTGCTCAGAGCCATTTGAATCATTTGAACAATAACACTGTGTCGTCTGTTCACTATAACAATGCATTCGTAATTACTGTCTAAATAAGTTCCGTAGTTCCTAGCTGAATAGTTAACTTGTAACATTGTTGTATGTTAACAGTTTCTACGTGTCACAAAGTGTATTGGTAACGTGAAGTGAAAAATTTTGTGGCAAAGACTAAGTTAAAAAGCAGATTATCTCTCAATAAACGGTTTCACATGTGAAATGTGGTGTAATCCTTTACCTATCTTCAGTACGCAGAATATCAACTTGAACGCAATTATCATGCGGGGTATGTGGGTAAAGAATACTGGAATGTTTCTCAAGGTTAGCTTATGTTATTTTTCTCAAGCCCAGCTGGCGCAAGTGGCCGCCTGCGGTACGCGTCATTGTCTGGTACCTTTGTTGTCATGCGTCGTTACTGGGATTTGGAGATCTACCTTCTACAAAATCACCTTGTCGAGTGGGCCCTGCCCTGTTTGAATCCAGCCAGTTCTGATTAAATTCTGGTCTGTTGTTAAGATTATATCGTCTGTCGTCCTGTCGGTAGCTTCTTTCTTGTCGGTTAAGTGGTGGAGTATTTCTCCCGGAATCCTAACTGCGAGGTGGGCCGTTGTGTCTGAAGTTATTCTGTCTCCCCTGATAATAAATGTTTTGGTTCCTATATGGTCTGTTTCTATGGTTGTCTCTGCCATATTCATTACTATGGAAATGCAATCTTTCTCTGTAATTATGTTACTCTGCCTACGGTTGTCATACGGGTGGTTTCTGTATTGGTCACGATTTCTTTTGTAGAATAGCCTTGTCGTGTCCAGTTATTACTTCTGTCATCACAGTATTGTGGTGGATGTGACCTGTAATTGTTGTTCTCTTGGTTTCGCGTCCACGATTGTCAGTGTCAAATTCCAATTCTTGTAAGAGTCTCTGAAAAGCTTCAGTGTCATCTTTGCAACGTCCTGCCAAAATAATATGTTGTAAATGTTCAGGCAATTTGATTAAACAAATGCAGATGAGTTCTGAGGGGCTGTTTGAGTTTGACAGGTACTGATTCTTGTGCAACATGTCTTCAAAATATTTGACAAGACTGGAAAATTCAGCTTGTTCAAAGTGTTTCATAATTATGATGCAATGCTCTACTCGGTCTTGAGTAGCTTGAGACCAATATGCTGAGAGGAAGGCATGATAAAATCCTCCTTCACTGTTACCGATCGCATTCTTACAGCCGGTTCATTCTCGAAGTAGCCACACAAAAATTCCAGTCTGTGCTCTAATGACCAGTTAGGAGGAAAACAATGAGAGAATTGATGAAGCCATGCTTGTGGAAGAATGTCGTTATCGGATTTCTTAAATGTTTTGTATTTACGTGTAGTAATGAACAACTTATAGTCAAAATCATCTTGTCGGCGAGTCGCATATCGGTCATTGTTATGTCGTGTCGGCGGTTCTACCTCAAAATTCGGTGCACCATGCCAATTTCTTTCATAATTTCCGAAATACCCTGTGTTGTTACTTTGTGACTTTTCCTTATTTCTGGATCCTTCCCATGTCGGAGAGTGAGTTTCCTCTGAAATACGCAATTATTGTAATACTTGTGCCAACTGATCTTGTACTTCCCAGATTTCTCTTTTGTGTTGCGGTTGATTCTGATTTTGTTTAAAATTCTTAATTTTTTCATACTCTTCTGTGTCAGTGAAGAGTACCGGTCTTGTGTCATTCATATTATCATCTACCTTTGTAGATAAGTTAGTGAACTGATCCGAAAGTTCGGCTACTTTCTCCAACAATGAACTGATTTCCTCCGTGTGTTTTTCTGAACCAAGTTTTAGAGCATACACTATGTCCTTTAAGTTTTCCTGAGTTTTTGCAAGTTGCGTAACTGAATCAGTAGATGCAACTGAGTCAATTTTAGCTTGCAAGGTGTGATTTTCATGAACATTTAGTTTGCAGTTCTTTTATAGCTGCTTCGTGATTCCGTAATGCATTTTCAAGGCGCGAAAAAATAGGTTGAAAATGTTCACAAATTTGTGTTTTTACATCATTACAGACTTTTTGACATTTAGATTCAATTTTAAGTAACTCTGCAGTTAAATCTTTACGCGGTGTTCAAGCGTTTGTTCCACTGAGTCTAACTTTTGAAGCTGTTGCTGCGTTTGTCTCTGATTTTGTTCCATTTGTTGCATGAATTGCAATAATAATGTATTAGTGTCTGAAATCTGTTTCTCTATGCTTTTCGGCAGTGCATTTGCACCGGCAACATTCGCATTTTGAAAAGCAGAAAACATGTCTTGACTTAATTGAGAAAAAGATGAGGACGCAAAACCTGAATCTACGGTATTTGCAAGAGTGTGTCCTGTCATTTCGAGATTTCGACTTCCTGGGACGAGCTGTTGCCGACCAATCGATCGACAATACTACCCTGTTCACTAGCTGTTTCACTGTCTACACGATTATTTATTGCCTGGTCCATTTCCCTATGCACAACTATAAGATTACTATGTTGAACATTAGTTAATTCATTACACGGTGGCGCTAACACACCACTCTCGTCTTCACTGTCCTTTCTCAGTTTACTTTGGAGCCTAGTATTACGTTTTTCATACGCTATAATTGTCACAATATTTCACACGATAACACAGAAAAGCACAACTTGAAGAGCAAAATAAAAAAAATACATTAACATAGCACTGAAAATAATATCTAATTAATTGCAAGCGCAGCTGCGAAATACTTAATGCAAATCTACATGCATGCCACAACTGTTTTACTGTACAACAATGAAAAAATACAACTACAAAGGAAATTCTCTCTACAATTACGCGCTAGCAATAAACAATAACTACACTAAGTGCTCAAACTACAAGAAAAAAATCAGAAGATTCCAGTGAGGTATCCTGGGCTAAGGATCGACATATGTAACGCCCCTATAGAAAAAATTATGAATTACTGTGCTGGTAACTTCTGCGTTATTTGATTTTCAAACAGCTGAGCAAAACTCAACGTACTCAATCAGTTTTCTCTTTACTTACATAATCCCTACAAAAGAATGTCCCTGACTAGCAATAACCCATACCTTTCATGAATCACTTACCTCACAAAAATGTTCGTTACTCAAACAACTGCAATACAGCGAGCGCCAATACTGCCAGCTAAATAAAAGATTCTAACTACTGAAGGCACTGACAACTGATAGCCGTGGATAGCAAATGAAACATTTTGATGGAGAACAAACAATGTATTTACCTTAATAATGTTCAAAAGTCATCATATATATATACACTACTGGCCATTAAAATTGCTGCACCACGAAGATGACGTGCTACAGACCATGGCTGCGGGTTACCGTTGACGCTGCATCACAGACAGGAGCGCCTGTGATGGTTTACTCAACGACGGACCTGGGTGCACGAATGGAAAAACGTCATTTTTTTCGAATGAATCCAGGTTCTGTTTACAGCATCATGATGGTCGCATCCGTGTTTGGCGACATCGCGGTGAACGCATATTTGAAGTGTGTATTCGTCATCGCCATACTAGTGTATCACCCGGCGTGATGGTATGGGGTGCCATTGGTTACACATCTCGGTCACCTCTTGTTCGCATTGACAGTACATTGAACAGTGGACGTTACATTTCAGATGTGTAACGACCCGTGGCTCTACCCTTCATTCGATCCCTGCGAAACCCTACATTTCAGCAGGATAAGGCACGACCGCATGTTGCAGGTCCTGTACGGGCCTTTCTGGATACAGAAAATGTTCGACTGCTGCCCTGGCCAGCACTTTCTCCAGATCTCTCACCAGTTGAAAACGTCTGGTCAATGGTGGCCGAGCAACTGGCTCGTCACAATACGCCAGTCACTACTCTTGATGAGCTGTGGTATCGCGTTGAAGCTGCATGGGCAGCTGTACCTGTACACGCCATCCAAGTTTTGTTTGACTCAATGCCCAGGCGTATCAAGGCTGTTATTACGGCCAGAGGTGGTTGTTCTGGGTACTGATTTCTCAGGATCTATGCACCAAAATTGCGTAAAAATGTAATCACATGTCAGTTGTAGTATTATATATTTGTCCAATGAATACCCATTTATCATGTGCATTTTTTCTTGGTGTAGCAATGTTAATGGCAGTAGTGTATCTATCAATTCATGACATCCATCTTTACAAATTTCCTTTTTCTGGAGAACACACGTCCAGGTCGTCCGCTTATAGCAACCTCTCAAAACTCTGGCATCTCTCTCTCCACATCCACCAGTGCTGGCGGCTCACCTCCAACTGCACAACGGTACCCGCTCTTCTCATCCAACTGCCCAACACTACACAAGCGAATATTCCAACAATGAGTCCAACCAGCCACAGACTGCACACAGCACAGTCAGTGATTTTCATACAGAGCGCTATGTGGCTTTACCAACATAAAAACCTAAACAGCATCCTAAGTGGCGTTACCAACATAAAATACTGAACAGCCTACTTACACCGTTAATCCATTTATTGTTGAAAAAGGTGTTGTGTTGATGGAATTACTGGCGTTGTGAAATTCTGCTCTCGTTTACGCAGTGATACTTTGCTTTTGGAGACTAACGTGATTTTCAAGCACATCAACTGCTTTCCAGTTAGGGTCGAGGCCTATCGAACGCTATATTCTTCACATGATGTTATTTACACTAGGCTGCTCGGCGGCCTGAGCCAGGCAGAAATTGAAACTTACCTCTTTGATCAAGGTGGCACTGCAGTCCATCGAGCGATGAAAAAGGTTGATGCATTCTTAGCGTCCACACACGCTTTTTCTCACTTTTGATAGAATTGTGCTTCCGTTAAAGATCAAAGGAGGCTATAAAGTCATCACAGTCCGACCTTACATCCCAAACCCGACTAGCTGTTACCAGTGTCATCATTACTACCACACTCCAATGTACTGTGGAAACATGACCCAGTGTGTGCTTGTGGTAGGGATGTTAATAAGGGCGATTGCCCAGCTCCTTCTCCCTGTTGTATCAATTGCAGTGGCGACCATACAGCCTCTTCCCGCGAATATTCCGTGTATCTCGATGAGCGGGCCATCCAAGAGATCTGAATGAAGGAAAAAGTGTCTCATCCTGCTCCCACAAGTTGTTGGCTAGTCGGTAGCCCTGTGTTTTAACATCTGGCATTTACAGTACTAATCCTGCTGCATCTCGCTCCACGAAAGACATGGCCACGCAAACTTGCGACCTCAAATTCAGCACTGCAGTTGTAAAATTGGCCAGTGCCACGGTAGCATCCCCGACTTCTTCTCCACCAGCTGTGCAAGAAGCCATTAAATTTCGCCTCACTTGGAGAAATCACCTGCTACACAACCAACAGGTCGAATAGGACAGAATGAATACTATCGTGAAGACTTTTTACGTCTCTCCAGCCAACAACCATTTGAATCTTCATCTGCCAACCGCAAAGGTTCCAAGAAATCAAACAAAGGCAACCGGTCTTCTCCTTCACCAACTCGGAGATCCTCTTCAATGGTGTCGCCGAGTGATAACCTCAACCGCCAGACCTCTGTGTCGCCAGTGCGCATCGCCAACCTTTTTCTGCCTGAAATCCGCAGGCCGATCGAAGGTGAACGCTGACGTCTTTGCAGATCTAATGGAGCAGGATCCTGCAGCCTCTGCGCCTTGTAGCAGGGAGTCTTTAAAGGTTGGCACTTGGCAGCTGCCGAGATGACACTCCTTCAGTTTGTCCCTTCTCCCCTTTCCCCATCTCGATTCTCCTCCAATGAAACATTTGCGGCCTTAGCTCCAAGAAGGAGAAATTATGGCTGCTTTTGGGATTGCAGCATCCACTTCTTCTCTGCCTCCAAGAAACAAAATTGCGTTCTCACGACTGCTTTGACCTCTCGAATTTGTTTCTGTCCACTTTGACCTCCCCCCCCCCCCCTGAGGATGGCATTCCATCTCACGTGAGAGTCATGCTGCTCATCTGGGATGATGTTCATAGTCAAACCATCTCAATGAACACCCAACTGCAAGCTGGTGCAGTCAGCATTTTTCTTTCCTCACTTCACCTTTACTCTTTGTACCACCTACATCCCTCCATCATTTAGTTTCACCAGGGCAGACTTTCTCTAGCTTATTGAGCAACTCTCTCACCCTATTTTTGCCGCTCAGTGACTTTAATGCTCACCATTCGGTTTGGGACTCTCCTAGAATCTGTCAGAGAGGTGCCCTCTTGGCTGATATTCTCAATCACTTAACCTCATCTGCCTTAATACTGGAGCATCCACATTCCTTTCAGACTCCACACACACCTATTCCCATTTGGACCTCTCATTCTGCACTGCTCAGCTTTCCCGTCATTTCGAGTGGTCCATTCTCTCTGACATCTACTCGAGCGAACGTTTCCCATGTGTTATCCATTTGCTGACTCCTACCCTCCATAGGTGCAAACAAAAATGGCAGCTTTCTAAGACTGACTGTAGGCTTTACTCCTCCCTGGCGATCTCTGATGAACAAAATTTCCCCAGTTGTGATGACTGGTTGAATACCTTACAAACGTTATCCTTACCACCGCAGAATGTTTCATTCCTTGCACTTCATCTTTACTGCGTCGTGTACCGGTCCCCTGGTGGACTGAAATGTGCCGCGACGCAATTCACGTGCTGTGACATGCTCTCAACGTTTTTAATCGTCATCCTACATTGGCGAACTGCATTCGTTATAAACAGCTGCGTGCACAGTGTCGTCGCGTTCTTCTGGTTAGCAAAAAAGCTAACTCGATTTCATTTACTAATTCTTTTAACAGTTCCACTCCATCTTCTATAGTGTGGGCCAACCTCCAACGGCTCTCTTGGTCCAAGGTCCATTCCCCAATTGCCAGCCTGACCATAGCATATGATGTCATAGTGGACTCGACTGCTATCTGCAACACCTTTGGGCCGCTATTTTGCGAAGATGTCGAGCTCCACCCACTATCGCCCTTCCTTTCTCTGTCAGAAATGAGTGGACGAGGCTCGGGCGATATTCTGTTCCTCTCAGAATCGTGAGTGCTACATTGACGCTTTTACTATGATGGAGCTAGATCATACTCTCACTTCATTCTGATCCTCTGCCCCAGGGCTGGATGATGTTCACATTCAGATGTTGCAGCACCTTCCTCCTGCGGCCAGGCAGTTTATCCTTCATAAGTACAATGACGTCTGGCAGACAGCACGTTTCCTAGACGCTGGCGTGAAACCACTGTCATATCCATTTCTCTCTCCAGCTATTTTTGCAAGATGATGGAATGTATGCCCGGCTGGTATGGTGGCTCGAGTATTTGTATGAATGTGATCACTTCTAAGGAATAGTTCACACCCGTTTATTTGTTATTTTCATTTCTGTGGGACGTCTATGTGGTATATCAGCTGCTCTCATTATTCATCATATTTACTTGCGACAGTAACATATACTTACAGTATGACTCATATTCTATAACCAGTGTATAGTATGACAACTGCCAAGACTACAGAATGAGCACAAACATTTCAGTGACTGGATGGACAGTTCATAACGTTGTGAAAAATAAATAAACAGTGCGATGAAGTTTTGAACATGGGACGCCAGTTTGGCAGTCCCACACCATGACCACTTACCCACGACACCGATGCCATTTGAGGATGCTCTTTATTGCACTTCTTGTTCTTCGACCGTTCACTGTTTCTATTTCGCTTTTTTTTTTCGTAGTCAGTACACCTGCTTCCAGTTTTCATGCTTGATCTGTGTGCAGTTTTTGACGGGCTATCCATTAGCCAATCTTACTGCAAAATCTGAGGGGGTACGATGGGGAGTATCCCTTGTTTGTAAAATATTTTGGGTTATTATGCCTTAGTTACTCCAAGTAATTCGTGTGACTATGGGATAACAGTGCGGAATATTTTAATAAGTGAGAACTGAAAGTTTTGCACACAGTCTGTTTTTACTTTATGCTTGAGACTTCTGTTTCTGTGAAGATATTCTGGCATATACCTAAGTAGTGGCGGGAAATGCCCACATAAAGGCTGGTCAGTGTATCAGATCGCCCGTCATTAATTCGGCGCGTGTATACTGAGTGGCGCACATAAAACCGGCCCCGCGCTGAAAGGAATATAAATGAAGAAAATCAACGTACATCATCGCTTACTTACATTTTTATTGTACAGTTTCATTATTAACTATGTAATTAACAGTTTAAGTAACAGATTTATTTTTATTAGTTTAATAAGCATATTTTAGAAAGGAATTTAAAGTCTGTGGTCAAAATGTTGTCCGTCAACATCCAAGCAAAGTTGTGCAAAAAACAAAAAAACAAAAATGTGTGTGAAATCTTATGGGACTTAACTGCTAAGGTCATCAGTCCCTAAGCTTACACACTACTTAGCCTAAATTATCCTAAGGACAAACACACACACCCATGCCCGGGGGAGAACTCGAACCTCCGCCGGAACCAGCCGCACAGTCCAGGACTGCAGCGCCTGAGACCGCTCAGCTAATCCCGCGCAGCTAAAAGTTGTGCACGTTGAAGCGTGTTAAGGAAAACACTTTTTAGTACTCTTTGAGGAGTGTTCGAAATTTCTTTAAATATGTTGTTTTTTAATGTGTCAAGTGTTCTGGGATTGTTGCAGTAGACTCTAGCCTTTAGAAATCCCCAGAGGTAAAAGTCACATGGTGACAAGTTGGGAGAGCGGGGTGGCCACAAGCCCTTACTAATGGTCCTCTCTTCTGTAAAATCAGTATGTATACGAGCTAAGGACAAATCTGATGTATGAGAAGTTGCCCCATATTGTTGGAAATTTGCACAACATTTTTCGTTTGGAGTTAACAGAGCCGAAAATTCATTGTAGAGTTGGAAGTAAACATGTGTGTTGACAGTTTCATTGAAGAACAATGGCCTGATAATTCTGTTACCACATACAGCACACCATTCACCAATTTTTAAATCGTATAATTGCTTTTGCAGTATGCCATGGGGATTCTCTGTAGCCCACTGTCTTGTATTTTGCGAATTAACGTAACCCAACAGATGAAACCAAGCTTTATCTGTAGAAAAAAGGAGGAACAGATCAAGATGTCCCCAGGGACATTTTCCAGCAACCAATTACAGTAATGTATTCGCTTACCCTTGTCTGCTTCTTGTAATTGCTGAACAATACTCACACTGTAAGATTTCATTTTTAAGTCATGAAGGATGAGTAGACATGACCTGCGAGATATTCCACATTGCTGTGATAAGCGGGCCGGCCGAAGTGGCCGTGCGGTTAAAGGCGCTGCAGTCTGGAACCGCAAGACCGCTACGGTCGCAGGTTCGAATCCTGCCTCGGGCATGGATGTTTGTGATGTCCTTAGGTTAGTTAGGTTTAACTAGTTCTAAGTTCTAGGGGACTAATGACCTCAGCAGTTGAGTCCCATAGTGCTCAGAGCCATTTGAACCATTTTGTGATAAGCGTCGTGTTGACTTGTAGGGACTTCTTTGAATGTGTGCCGTCATGTTTACTACAACTTCAGGTGTACGTAAAGTCGGTGCCTTATTTCTCTTTGAATTAATAACACTGCCTGTCGAAAGCCATTTTTCATTAGATCCTGAATCGTTGATTTTGCAGGAATATAACTTTCAGGAAACTTTTCACGTAAAGTGTCAGGAACAACTTTAATGGATTCAGACTGCACATATTCTTCAACAATGAAAACACGTTCTTAAATGGAGTAAGGCATAACAATGAAGTAGACGGTTTATAACGACTACTTTCCGTAGAACTACTCAGACGCTACTGCTGTTGGAAGGTGGCAAGCAACTGACAAGCTACTAATGCTACTCACGCGCGTTCGTAGTCCGGTTCGGGCCGGTTTCACGTGCGCCACTCTGTATAATCCGTGTCTGGATCGCCTTCGTTCTCGAAAGATAAAGTTATACTCATTAAGCTTCGAAGGCTTATTGTTAACTCAGGTAAACAAATATGAAAGCCCGGGGAGTTTTTCTAAACCGCACTCGTATTGATGTGAATGATTCTGACAATGCTTTCGTATGAAGCATCCTAAGAGGTTAGAATATACGGGAGAAGGCGTTATCAGTGCTCTGTGTTAAAACTTACCTTCTTAGCATTAATGCGCTTACCTGACAGTCAGTTCTGAACATGCACTTTGAAACAATATGCTTTCGTGGATGAATATTAATCATGAGACAGGTGAAAACAATTCGCACACAACGTGCACGGCGTACATAGCGGCAAAACAGCGGAACGTTTAATTGCTGTTATAAGTGAGAGCGAAGGGCAACTCTGCTGTATGAACACTTCACCAAGACTCACCAATGTGGCGGAGTCAGGCTTCACTTTTACGGCCAAAGGGCACCTCCCTATACTTGGAAGAATCAAATGGGTTCTAGTAGCGCCTTTTGAATTTTGACGAAAACAATGAAAGAAACACAATTATTTCGGTATAAATCGTTTGAGTTATGTCGGTATATTACGTAGGTAAGAGCATTAACATTCGTTTTCACTTTTTCTCAACATATTCACAGTTAAAATTTACACATTTTTGCTTGC
Source organism: Schistocerca nitens (assembly GCF_023898315.1). Taxonomy (NCBI): domain Eukaryota; kingdom Metazoa; phylum Arthropoda; class Insecta; order Orthoptera; family Acrididae; genus Schistocerca; species Schistocerca nitens. The sequence goes on from NC_064614.1 coordinate 1,047,864,349, forward strand.
GTTTGAATAATTCTGGAAAGTTTTATTTTTATTTTTTATTAATTTGGTGCTGATAACTAGAAAGCATTCAGCAACTTCTTGAGATGAAGAAAATTGCTGTCAACACATAATTTTGGTTTACAAGAAGGAGCAAAGAGATCTCGTTAGGCGATGAATTAGGTGAATGAGACATGAAATCAATGCCTTACCCCAACAAATGATCAAGTATTAGACGTGCTGCATGACATTTGGCGTTGTCGTGATATCGAATGTTGGGACGTTTTCGACTTTTTCCTGATTTCTTCGGTGACTTGCAGCAAACAAATTGTTGTACACCATTAAGAATGAGTTTCTTTCGATGATCCAAAGAAGTACTGGTGATATATCCAGAGTAACCAAAGAAAGGAAGTGGTTTACGAGGGAACTTCTTTTACGGTTTCAGTTCATCTTGGAACACCACAATAGTTGACTGCAGCTTATTTTCGGCTCACATGAATATATTCAAGTTTTTTCTCCCGTCACCATGTCATATGGATGTAGCATTTCCTCGTTAATATTTTTTAAACATTTCCCTACACCGTTCGACGTGAGCCTCAATTTAAACTTAGGACCAGTAGCGAGGACTCCGTCGGGAGTATCACAAGTACGCGGACACCACAATGTAAAACGAAATCGACAGCTGTATGTCACTACATGCGGACTCGTCAGTATGAAAGGTGGTGGGGAGTTTCATTGGGTTCAGATCGGAACTCTGGGCAGACCAGTCCGTTCGGGGAACCTTACTGTCCACAGTCCATTGTCTCACAGAGCTGCTTTATGACAGGCTGCATTATCATGCTAGTACAAACTATCGTCCTCTAAGATCTGTTCTTCTACTATACAAAGTACACAATGCTGGAAGACGTGTTCATATCCTTCCGCATTTATCGTTTTCTTGAGAGCAATAAGCGACCGTGCCAAAATCACGGAAAGAGCAACAGCACCTCCTCCGTATATATATATATATATATATATATATATATATATATATATATATATATATATGAGGATGGTATCTGTTCTTCCGGACATGTCCGAAAGAACAGATACCATCTTAACATGTGTATATAGTTAAGGCTCACCGGCCATTTGACCATCTTCTTCTGTGCGGATGCACAAGCAGTGCCCGAACTCTTACGGGAATCGGCAAAAAGCCGCGAGTAATGAGTATAATGGGTAGGGGCACTATGAATATAGTGCGGGACAATAAGTTGGAAATGTGGATCTCACGGGAGGCGTGCCAAAGATAAGTCCCTGCAGTCGCACTATCCTCTGTGTCCTCGGAAGCTCAGATGGATAGAGCGTCTGCCATGTAACAGGAGATGCTGGATTCGAGTCCCGCTCGGGACACACATTTTCAACTGTCCCCGTTGACTTACTTCAACGCCAGTATGCAGCTAGGGGTATTCGTGTCATTGCAATTCCCCCGTATTTCACTGTTGGCGATACACGTGATGGCGGGTAACGTTTTCCAGGCTTTTGCCTCACCCAGGCGCTTCCATCGGATTGCCACAGGGTATAGAGTAATTTATCGCTCCATATAACCTGTTTCCAGTTATCCATTGAGCAATGGCGTCGCTCTTTACATCTCCTCAAGCGTCGCTTAGCACTGGCTACAGAAATGTGTGGCTTACGAGGAGCTGCTCGACCTTTGCCCCCCATTCTTCTTAAGTCCCTACTCACAGTCATTGCGCTAACTGGACTACTGGTGGGCCGTTCGAACCGACGAGCGATTCTTTCCGCTGATTTCATGCGACTGTTTGCACACCCTCCGCAATCTTCGATAGACCGCGTCTGCCGTTACGTGAAGTCTGCATAGTCGTGGTTTAGCTATGGTTGTTTCTTCGCGTTTCGACTCTACAATAACGTCACCAACAGTCGACTTGGCCAGCTTTAGAAGCGTTGAAATGTACCTGATGATTCTGTTATTCGGGAGATATTCAATGACTGGTTCACAAATCACGTATGAAGTCACTGAACTCTCCTGATCGACCCATTCTGCCGCTATTGCTGCTCTAGTGATAACACAATAATCCCCGACGTTTTATTATACTGGCGAGTCCATCTCTCGTGGCATGTAAGTCCACATTACATGGGGAGAGGAGGGGGGGGGGGAAATCTGGATTCTTTTGGCCAGATAGTATATATCTCGTCTAGGTATGCTTGGACGTATTGGCATGTGCAGTCTCCGAGGAGAACGAATGTTGCTTGATTGCATTTCGTCATACCCTGAGGAACCCACCACCTCCAGTAATGGTACAGGGAGCCGTTGAGCACACAATAAGTTCACCCCTGTTTCGCACAGCCGGTAATTTACACAACAGCCGTTTCATTCCTGACGTGATAAGGCCTCTGGCTGTTCCCTACTTCCGAGGGATCCGTAATGCTATCTTTTAACAAGACGGTACAGTGAATGCAAAATTTGTTTTATGTCAGAATCTGTCGTTTGTTAAGCTCACGTAATTCCGTACAAGGGTACGCCTTACACTTATGTATACTTTGTGTCGTTAAAACCAACTGTTGAGTAACTATCCAGTGTTGAGATGGCTGTATGAGCACATTCCGAAAGGCAATACCTTAAAAATAAATAAATAAAAACATAAAAAATGAAAGACAGTACAAATCTGACTGCCAATTCAAGTAAATGTGAAGTATTGGTAATAACGTCCGTCCCTGGTAGCTGAGTCATTCCTAAAGGCCCGGGTTCGATTCCCGGCTGGGTCGGAGGTTTTCTCCGCTCGTTTTATCCCCATCGACGCCCAAGCCGCCGAAGTAGCATCAGATCGATAGAATTGCACTCGGCGAACGGTCTACCCGACGGGAGGCCCTAGTCACACGACATTTATTTTCTTTATTTATTGCTAATAACGATGAAAATTAGTTTCGTACGTCTGAAAGCTGCCACATTGGCCGCTATAACTCGAAGTATTTACTCGTTCTGGATGCATCTGCTCTGTTTGCCATTTCACGTTAAGTACGACGATGCTTCAAAGATCTCATTACATTTGATTTTTTACTGTTAAGAGTAGATGTTTTTGATGGAACACCACACGGCCAACGAATCCCAGTGGCTTTTATGAGACTGGCTGCGTATACTCGCCTCTTCTCAATCTAGTAGACTGGGATTGGTTTCATGATAATTGATAGGTACTACAGACATTCTAAGAATAGCTGGGATAATAATTATGGATGCAGAATGTGACACATTTATCCGGTGAAGCCTAACACACTTTGGTTGCGACAGGGCCTCAGAGGTCGTTCGCTGACAGCTGTTATCATATCAACAGCCAATCACTCCATTAATGAGCAGCTTAGCTTGAGAGAATTTTGGGCCGAAGTGTACTACATGCTTGGATGTGCGACACCACACAACCAAGGTGATACTGATGCCGTCTACATTGTGTATGTAAGAAAAGATTACACAGCGAGTTTCTTATCCAGAAATCACATCTGAATGTTGCTTGTTTGTGAGAAGACCGTGTTTTGTCTCGGGTAAGAAGGATAAATGTCTGTCAACTTGTGTGGCAACTCGCTAGCGGTAAGATCGTGGCGTACTGAAACTTCCGTCGCAGTATCAGGGAAGTGTTGTCAATAGGTCTCGTGTGCTGACCGCTACTGACCAGCCTTCGCTTCTATGTTGCTGTGCCGACACTCACAGTTATTAATCGAGAAATAATCCTAAATACACTCCTGGAAATGGAAAAAAGAACACATTGACACCGGTGTGTCAGACCCACCATACTTGCTCCGGACACTGCGAGAGGGCTGTACAAGCAATGATCACACGCACGGCACAGCGGACACACCAGGAACCGCGGTGTTGGCCGTCGAATGGCGCTAGCTGCGCAGCATTTGTGCACCGCCGCCGTCAGTGTCAGCCAGTTTGCCGTGGCATACGGAGCTCCATCGCAGTCTTTAACACTGGTAGCATGCCGCGACAGCGTGGACGTGAACCGTATGTGCAGTTGACGGACTTTGAGCGAGGGCGTATAGTGGGCATGCGGGAGGCCGGGTGGACGTACCGCCGAATTGCTCAACACGTGGGGCGTGAGGTCTCCACAGTACATCGATGTTGTCGCCAGTGGTCGGCGGAAGGTGCACGTGCCCGTCGACCTGGGACCGGACCGCAGCGACGCACGGATGCACGCCAAGACCGTAGGATCCTACGCAGTGCCGTAGGGGACCGCACCGCCACTTCCCAGAAAATTAGGGACACTGTTGCTCCTGGGGTATCGGCGAGGACCATTCGCAACCGTCTCCATGAAGCTGGGCTACGGTCCCGCACACCGTTAGGCCGTCTTCCGCTCACGCCCCAACATCGTGCAGCCCACCTCCAGTGGTGTCGCGACAGGCGTGAATGGAGGGACGAATGGAGACGTGTCGTCTTCAGCGATGAGAGTCGCTTCTGCCTTGGTGCCAATGATGGTCGTATGCGTGTTTGGCGCCGTGCAGGTGAGCGCCACAATCAGGACTGCATACGACCGAGGCACACAGGGCCAACACCCGGCATCATGGTGTGGGGAGCGATCTCCTACACTGGCCGTACACCACTGGTGATCGTCGAGGGGACACTGAATAGTGCACGGTACATCCAAACCGTCATCGAACCCATCGTTCTACCATTCCTAGACCGGCAAGGGAACTTGCTGTTCCAACAGGACAATGCACGTCCGCATGTATCCCGTGCCACCCAACGTGCTCTAGAAGGTGTAAGTCAACTACCCTGGCCAGCACGATCTCCGGATCTGTCCCCCATTGAGCATGTTTGGGATTGGATGAAGCGTCGTCTCGCGCGGTCTGCACGTCCAGCACGAACGCTGGTCCAACTGAGGTGCCAGGTGGAAATGGCATGGCAAGCCGTTCCACAGGACTACATCCAGCATCTCTACGATCGTCTCCATGGGAGAATAGCAGCCTGCATTGCTGCGAAAGGTGGATATACACTGTACTAGTGCCGACATTGTGCATGCTCTGTTGCCTGTGTCTATGTGCCTGTGGTTCTGTCAGTGTGATCATGTGATGTATCTGACCCCAGGAATGTGTCAATAAAGTTTCCCCTTCCTGGGACAATGAATTCACGGTGTTCTTATTTCAATTTCCAGGAGTGTACCTCTGCAGAGTTCACATAATATTAGTCCAATGTGATTTGATCTGTGTCTACGTAAATACGCCACACGTTACCGTAATATGCACGGCGGAGGATACAGCGTACCAATATTATCAGCTTTCTTCCCTATTTCCATACGCTTATTGAGCAAGAGAAAAATGACTGCCTATATGACTTTGTGTGCGCTCTAATTTCTTTTACATCTTTTGACGTTTGTTGCCAGACATCTTCAGTATCGTAATCTTAATGGCCAACAGTAATTGCACGGTCTCCAAAAAACACGAACAATGCTTAGTATGTTGTGCGGGAAGGCACATTGATCGGTTCTGAGGAAGGAACCCATATCCGAAAACACACGGCTTGGGCGGTGGAGAGAGTCGAAGTCTCAGATAGGTGTCCGTTCCACATTACGTCAATAAAATCAACATGAGTAGCACATCCCGCTGTCTACATTAAAGACGCGCTTCGAACTACGTACGTCCTATGTCGGTGCAGAGCTTACATCGGCAGTGCTGATCCTCATTCCCATGAGCCAATACGTGCTGCTGTCTTTGAAGTATTTCAATAGCTCCGTGGACTCAAGCAATAATGTGCTCCGCTGACATTATATGTGTGGCATACACCATAATCTTCACAGTGCCCCACGGAAAACAGAAGAGAGGTGTCAGATCTGGCGACAGTGGTGGCCGTGGAATTGATCCACCTCTAGCAGTACATCGATTGGGACATGCGACGTTGAGGTGTTTCTGCACATCGACATTGAAGTGTCCTAAAGCCACATGTTCGTCCGAATATTTTATGGCACTACATCCAATAGGGTAAGCAAAACATCTCAAATAAATGTAAGGTAGATCGGTGTTGCCACTCTGTCTGACAGTAGATATAGTCCAGTGGTATGACCACCAGTTATCCGGGTCCATACGTTAATACCGACACTGTGTCGGGGATTTTGAAAAACTTGCGCACGCGGATTTTCATCCGCCCAAACATGCATGGTGTGCAGGTTTAATATGCCGTGTCTAGTAAATGTACATTCATCCGTGAATATCACCAGGCTTGGGATTGTGGCTGGAGTATTAATTATTGTAAATACTACTGCACAAACAGTTCCCGTTGTGGCGCGTCCTCGTCCCGTAATGCCTGAACTGCCTGCAGATGATATGGACGGAGCCGGTGTACGTGGGCAACATGCCACATGACACTTTCACCTGTGTGCAGTGTCTGTAGCTGGGTCGTCTTCTAATATATTCAGCACATTCTCCTCCAGTTGTAGAGTTCGAGCCGAGCGTGGACGTCCCGCATCACGTTTCGGCACATATCAGAGGACCAACAGTAGACTGGGGGCAGTGTTCGCAAGTACCAAACACGAAATGCTACTACTTTACTGTGCAGTGGACATACCTCAGGCAGAAAATACCAACGTTCAACTTTCTGACTCCTCTGAGGCGTCTCTCGATGGCCGCGAACGTGGTATGATGAGGCGTACGTCTTTTGAAAAACATTCTACATATAACCTTACAGCAGCTCTCCCATTACAATCCACGTTGCCGTCTGCAAGCGCCATATCGGTCATTTCTGCAGCCGTGTACCGGTGTATGTCGCACTGCTGTCAACAACTTTACTGCACCGGCAGAACACACAAGCTCCGCAGTCGGATGCGCACAAAAGCTGTGTAGAAGAGTATAGCAAATTCGTAGAAATGTTGTTAGGCTCAGATCCTCCATACGCAGTACATAGATGGCTGAGAGGTTGCAAACATTCCGCATTCAGACACCAAAAGGAATAGGAACAACCCGTTACAACCGCTCCTTCTCAGACTTCGACGTACTGCAGCGCCCAAGCCGTGCGTTTCCGGATATGGATTCCTTCCCGCACAACATACTAAGCGTGGTCGATATTTTTTTGGGACACCCTCAATATACTCTTCTTCGTGTAATTCTTAAAATTTACCTAATGCTGTTTGTCATGTGACATTATTAAATACCAGTACACCCCTGATTCTTTAAAAAATCGAACTCTCTTGTGTACAACAGCTCCAAACTCCCGATTGACTTACAAACGAGTTTTAACGTGGAAGAGAATGAGATTTTCAGTCTGCAGCGGAGTGTGCGCTGATATGAAACTTCCTAGCAGATTAAAACTGTGTGCCGGACCGAGACTCGAACTCGAGACCTTTGCCTTTCGCGGGCAAGTGCTCTACCAACATTTTTTTTTTCGGTATAGTTCGTTGCGTTTGGTCTGGGCGGACGCCAGAAGACATCCGTTCAAGTTAATCGTTGATTCCTTGGCTCAGTTTTTTTTATTACAGAGAGCACACAGCCCTCTGACCGAACACGCTGAGCTACCGTGCCAGCAAAATTTAGTAAATTGATTGCATGCATCCAACTGAGCTACCCAAGCACGACTCACTCCCCGTCCTCACAACCTTAAGGTCCCGAGTTCGAGTCTCGGTCCGGCAGAGAGTTATAATCTGCCAGGGAGTTTTAACGTATTAAATGTATGTCGTTAAACATGCAAGCCAGAAAAAGCTTAGAAACGGTTCGTTGGAAGTCGCTAAGTGGTCTCATTATGATTGGATGAATATAGCTTGGATACTTTGCGCACCATTTTAAGGAAAACTTAGTTTTCAACGCTTCTCAATGTTCGTGTCTTCATATCTCTTGAACTATGAGTAGAGTATGTCGTACAATGATTTAATGCACGTAAATTCAGTGATATGTATCGTTACTGTCTGCAAAATGTGTTGCAAATAGAATCGGTAGTAAAGCAGTAATAAATTAAAACGTCATTCATGGTGCTAAAGTTTTAGTGCTTGAACAGTGAAAATGTAGTAAGCGATACTCATTTTTCCTTAAATCGTTTTGTGGGGCGTCAACAGGACAAAGCTTCGTAAAAGATTGAAATTATATTTTAACTCTGTTGGAAGTCTCTATACGCACTTATTCCCAAAACCTGATGACTTTAGTCTGGGTAATTTGTGCGCCGTAAGTTATGCTACCTCACACAACATACATAAAGTTTCATACTGTAGTACTTGTATAATTGTGTTAAACCTTTCAACATAATATTATACATTTTAATGAGCAGTTTAGTACAAGATCTTAAGTTTTCAAATTTGCACAATAATTATACGAAATATTCAAAATCAAATTTTTGTTGTCTCTGGAGGTTGTTAGACAGGCAACCTACAACTAGGATCGTGCGTCATGAACCACTAACTATGAATCGAGTTAGCTGTTTAGTAATTTTCACTGCACAACATAGTGAAAGGGTCACTTTTTCCGAACGGCGTAATTGACTTCCATTGTGACGCAGAAGTTTGAAATTTGTGTCAAATCCGCCAACAATCTTTCTCTGTAACGGTGCAAAGGCGTGGCGCCCTGCAACCTCACCCTTGGACTCAGCGACGCTTTAGACAGGTATCGGTACGTGCGCAAACAAGACCAGAGCTCTGGCACCAAATTTCACCACAGATCTGCCAAACGGTACTGCGGACGTGTCACTCGATGGGAAGGTCATCAGGCCCCTTCTTATTTGCATTTCACCTCTTCTATGAGGCCTCTGCGATGGAGGTCAGAGCCTTGAAGGCCAGCGTTAAAATCACGCAGTTTTCGCTCAGAATCGACTCGAAAAAGCCTGCGGAATGGCATAAAGAGCGCCACTGAAAGCTCCCCCTTCCGTGAGGCGTTGATTACCACGCAGTTCGCACAGTCGTAAAAGATAGTTCACAGTGCGATTAGAAACAGGACGACGTTCTTGAGAACTTCTGACACCGCAGATCCTCCCCCCCCCCCTCACTCCACTCCGCCCCCCCCCTACCCCCCTTCACGGACGATCCAATCCTCCTCTGGCATCGTGGGTCTGCAATCCTACAGAATGTGACTGCACGCCTTTGAAGTGTAGTATGATCACAATTTTTGATCTGATGTACAGTGTGGGACCTCTAGGGATCATTCCAAACCATTCGACGAAATTTGAATGCGGTCCGAAGCAGCAAAGGGTGTTTATGCTTTATCAGCCATCCTGATTCGCCGATCCTGCGGCATGATCACAGGGGGATGCGTGAATAAAACGGCAAAGGCCCTTCTAAGAAACTCCAGTTCGGCAGCAACGTCGGTGCCACCTGCACACCTTTAATAGGGACTTTAAAAATGTCACTGGGCAGAGACATTCATTCACTCATTCCTAAGCGCAGGTGTGGCGGCAAACCATTTCGACAAACTTCAGCTGAGTGACACTACGTCAGTGAACTACCGCCTGCTGGTGTTCGAAAGGGATGGCTGTCACGCCGGCGCCTCGGAGTCAGTGACTGGGGTCTTGGAGGAACCTTTTGCCATTTTATTCGCGCATGTGTCAATGTTGCATCCCTCTGTGACCACGTCGCAGGAGGACGCGAATCAGGAGGGCTGAAAATGCACACACACTCTTTGCTGCTTTATATCACTTTCAAATTTCGTCGAATGATTTTGAATGCTCCATAGTGGTTCCACACTGTACATCAGATCAAAAATTGCAGTTGCGCTAGCCTTCAAAGGGGTGCAATATCTCTCAATAGGGGTACAGGCCCGCGATGCCCTTATAGAAGGGATGAATCGTCTGGGAATGGGGGAGTCAGCAGAGTCAAAGAACGGCAAGGATCTCTTCCTGTTGCTAATCGCATTGTGAACTGTCATTCTCGACCGCGAAATGTATGGTAATCAACGTCCCAAGGGAAGGGATGGTTTCATTTACGCCCTTTATGCCCCCCCCCCCTCCATTAGGCCTTTTCTTGTTGATACTGTTGTGTTGGTGTCTGAAACATTTTCGTCGAAAACCCATAAGAAAACCGCTGGATTTCAACGCTGTGATTCGGGTTCTGACTTCCATCCCAGACGCTCAAGAGAAGGGATGCAATGTGGGTAAGGGAGGGTATGATGACCTTACTATACGACCTTACTATCGTGTGACCTGTCGTTAGTGGCGTTGGGCTGAAATGTGGTGGAATTTGGTGCTAATGTGACGCCATTATCAAGCAGTACACGTGACATCAACTTCTGAGCTCTGGGCTTTCTTTCGCAAATATCGACACATTGTTCTTTGAAGCATCTTCAAACCCGAGTGCAAAGTCGCAGTGCGCCAGACCAGACTTTCGCACCACTACAGAAGAAAGTTGCACAAGTAAGCTCCTCTGAGCCAAATTTCAAACTTCTACGTCGCAATGGGAGACAATTAGGGGGTGTCGAAATGTGGCTCCTTAATTATGTTGTGCAGTGTAGATTGTTATACTTAACTCATGGCTCTGCACCTCTTGTTACTTTGCAACAAAAATTAATTATTTAATTGATGTGTAAAGAATCCCTGGCGTTCATTGCTTAATGCCAAATACGTACTTTTTCTATTTTCCCCTTATTATTTGTCTTATAATCTTCCCCTTTGTCATTTGTATAAAAACTCTTCCCACATGTTACCCTCTTAGGTATATTCTCGCGACGGTTTTCATCAGATCAGTTAATGTTACAACTCTCCATATTCTCTGTAACTGTGCTAATATCCATTGACTTGCGTAATCTCCTTATTCTTTTAACAAACTTTTTATATAGCCTTTCTTGTTATTCTGTTGACACACCAATATGGAGCACCTAGACTTACATAAATATATTGTCAAACAGTATAATTCTATGCAGTGAACTACTGCATGTGGTACAGAATTACATTAACACGGCGGTATGCATCTTTAGGAAGGAGCAGCAGTGGCTATCAAAGCCTCACACAACATCCCAAACAGATTAAAGCTGAATAAATTGCAAAAAGGCAACAATTTAAGGAGATGGGACTTGGATAAACTGAAAGAACCATAGGTTGTAGAGAGTTTCAGGGGAAGCATTAGGGAACAATTCACAAGAACATGGGAAAGGAATATAGAAGAAGAATGGGTAGCTTTGAGAGATGAAATAGTGAAGGCAGCAGAGGATCAAGTAGTCAGAAAGACAAGGACTAGTGGAAATCCTTGGGTAACACAAGAGATATCGAATTTAATCGATGAAAGGAGAAAATGTAAAAATGCAATAAATGAAGCAGGCGAAAGGGAATACAAACTTCTAAAAAACGATACTGACAGGAAGTGCAAAATGGCTAAGTAGGAATAGCTAGAGAACAAATGTAAAGACGTAGAAGCATATATCTCTAGAGGTAAGATAGATACTGCCTAGAGGAAAATGAAAGAGAACTTTGGAGAAAAGAGAACCACCTGTATGAATAGAAAGAGCTCATATGGAGAACAAGTCCTAAGCAAAGAAGGGAAAGCAGAAAGATGAAAGGAGCATGTAGAGGGTCTATACAGGGGAAATGCACTTGAGGGCAATATTGTGGCAATGGAAGAGGACGTAGAGGAAAATGAGAAGAGAGATATGATACTGCGTGAAGATTTTGATAAAGCACTGAAAGACCTAAGTCGAAACAAGGCCCCGGGAGTAGACAACATTCCGTTGAGTTACTGATAGCCTTGGGAGAGGCGACCATGACAAAACCCTTCTGTCTGATGAACAACATGTACAAGACAGGCGAAATACCCTTAGACTTCAAGAAGAATGCCATAATCCCATTTCCAAACAAAGCAGGGGCTGACAGGTGAGGAAATTACCGAACTATCAGTTTAATAAGTCACGGCTGCAAAATATTAACACGAATCATTTACAGAAGAATGGAAAAACTCGTAGAAGCCGACCTCGGGGAAGCTCAGTTTGGATTGATGAGAAATGTAGGAACACGCGAGGTAATACTGACCTACTGACCTACGTTCCCAGCATTTGTAGATTTAGAGAAAGCTTTTGAAAATGTTGACTGAAATACTCTCTTTGAAATTCTGAAGGTGTCAGGTGTAAAATATAGGGAGCGAAAGGCTATTTACAATTTGTGCAGAAACAATATGGCAGTTATAAGAGTACAGTGGAATGAAAGGGAACCAGTGGTTGAGAAGGGAGTGAGACAGGGTTGTAGCCTATGCCCGATGTTATTCAGTCTGTATATTGAGCAAGCAATTAAAGAAAAAAAAGAAAAATTTGGAGTAGGAATTATAATCCACGGAGAAGAAATAAAAACTTTGAGGTTTGCCGATGACATTGTAATTCTCTCAGACACAGCAAAGGACCTGGAAGAGCAGCTGAAGGAAATAGACAGCGTCTTGAAAGGAGATTATAAGATGAACATCAACAAAAGCAAAACGAGCATAATGGAATGTAGTCGCATTAAATGAGGTAATCTAAGGGTATTATATTAGGAAATGAGATACTTAAGTAGTAAATTAGTTTTGTTATTTGGGGAGTAAAATAACTGTTAATGGTCGAAGTAGGGAGGACATAAAATGCAAACTGGCAATGGCAAGAAAAGCGTTTCTGAAGAAGATAAATTTGTTAACTTCGGGTAAACATTTAAGTGTCAGGGAGTCCTTTCTGAAAGTTTTTGTATGGAGTGTAGCCATGTATGGAAGTGAAACATGGACGACAAGTAGTTTAGACAAGAAGAGAATAGAAGCTTTTGAAATGTGGTACTAAAGAAAAATGCTGAAGATTAGATGTAACGTAACTAATGAGGAGGTACTGAATAGAATTGGGGAGAAGAGAAATTTGTAGCACAATCTGACCAAATGAAGGGATCGGCTGGTAGGACACATTCTGAGACATCAAGGGATCACCAGTTTAGTACTGGAGGGAGCGTGTGGAGTAAAAATCGTAGAGGGAGACCAAGAGATGAATACAGTAAGCAGATTCAGAGGGCTGTAGGTTACAGTAGTTACCGGGAGATGAAGAGGCTTGCACAGGATAGGGTAGCATGGAGAGCTGCATCAAACCAGTCTTCGGACTGAAGACCACAACAACAACAACTACTACTACAACGACAAAGTCAGTGATGGCACTAATCAAAGTGGCAGAGACACCAGTCATAACATATGTAATAGGGATCATATGGGAATAAATTAAGATTGGTGATATGAAAATAGAAAACCTCAAGACGATGTTCATGAAACAGATCCTACGACTGAGAAAAACAGCCCCATCCCGACTAAGTTATGAACTCATGAAAGAGAATTATTTCGCGGACGAGGTCAGACTACAACACTGGCTATCTTCAACAGAACGATATCAAGTGGAGTTCTACAGCACTCCAATCATGCTGGATAACAACTGGGCTAGAGAATGTAGGAACCAGTGACATGTCACAACATGGCATTCAATACTTGAATTTCAACGTAAATACGTATTCAACAACAAATTTCACGAACAGAGTGAATATAGTAAATGTGTTTTATGTGGAGAAGGGTGCAAAAAATACCGCATCAAACGTGTACGGAAAGAACAAAAACTATTACATACTATAGTGAAGACTAAAAGAAATTTTAAAAGCCTTGTAAAAATATTGTATAAGCTTGTATATTAATGCTCAGTCTGAGCGTATTTTTCTCATTAATAATAATAACAATAATACTTATAGAAATATGAAAAATAAAGAAAAAGGAAAAGCAGAATTCACTCTTTCGCTTCATTTATCATTTAAGATCTTTCTCGTTATGGAACCCTCCTCTCATCAATTACAACAGACTCAAAAGGAATCTCTCGTTCCTTGCACTCAGTTGATACACACATAAAAAGACAAAACTACTTACTGGTCTTCCTTACTCACATACTATTTCTATGAGCTTTTAGTAGTCTTTTGTCCTCAACTTAATAATTTGGTACTGGAGCTTTCTGATAATAAGCGTCGTCCTTTTAAGATTCCAGCTGATAACATCTTTCAACGGATCATCATTCCCAGTGACTACCCTTGCATCAATTAGTTTTCAAAATGGTATACCTTCGACTCTGTCTTTTATTACTTTCTTTGGTGAAATTTCAGTTCCTTTTTTTCCCCATTCTCAGTTGACATATACAAGACGTACCATAATTACAAGCGAAAGCTGACATGTGTGAATAAAAACACGATAATAACGACAAATGATTCTACTAAATCCGGCCCACAAATGAGCCATTTGCAATATAACAGCCAGCGTGTGGTTACGAGTCGCCACTTGCTTCAGTTGAAATATTGTCCTAGCTAGTACTAATATATACCAAATTTAAACTTTTCGATGAATTCATATGGTCGTCCTGTGTCTTTCCTCACGAGAGTATACTTGATCTGCCTACTATTTAGTTTCCTGGCTTCTTGTCCCGCCTATCACCATTGGACTTTCAGTTACTATACACTCATAATTGCATCTACCACCTCAGTGACCTATTTGTTTGTTTTCATATCTCTCCTAGTAATTCCCAACATGCATCTCTTCTTTGCCTTCTAGGCACTCTTGAGTTTTTGTATAATTTTCTCAATAAAACCTCCAAGTTTCAGTGCCGTAAGATAAAACAAATTACACATATTGATTATAAACGTTCCTTCTCATGCAATCGAGAGGTTAATTTTTGTAAACTCTAGTTTTACCAAAAACGCTCTTGGCAATTCGTACTCTTCCTTTCACGTTGCTGTCCATTAAATATCGTCAGCTGCCCCATACAAAAATACTTGACAGTTGATTCTACGAATTCATTGTTCATTTCCTCTACTTAATTTCTGATATGCTGGTCAATTGTTAACTTAGTCTTATTGCAACTGATTTTCACACATGCTTTCGTATGTGTTTTACTAGGTGTTACTTAGTGTGACATGTTGTGCTGACTATATTTTAATGCCTATGTGCAGGTATGTAATGTTTTAGTCACTGAGGTATAGTTTTTGTGGTTTTAGTGAGTTTGATGTACTTTTATCTTCGGCGCTTCTGACCGACAGACTGTCTTTTATTCGATTACATATTCTATCCCTATTATCATTATTAACTGCTAGTGTTCTGTGTTTTGTGCTTAAGTACCTTCTTTTTATCGAAGAAATAAAACTAGTTCATCTCAAGGTGTTAACATTTGTTTACAGTCTGCTCAACATTGAGTTTCCCCATTCTTTACTGAAGTTCATATGAACTAGAAGCATAAAGTAAAATGACATTCGCAAAGTGAAGGTAGTTTAGTTATAATACGTTAACACGCAAGCCTTCTTCCTTCCCATATCTGGAAACTTCCTTAGGACTGCTGGGAATAGTTTTGACGATCAAGAGTCTCATTGCCAGACTCCTCTTTATAGACCGGATTTCTCATTATGCTAATGAAAGCTAATGAGAATTTAATATTGCTACATATATTCTTCGATATACTAACAGAGGTTGAATTAATACCTCCTTTCTCTAGCGCTGTCAGTACAGATTTTGTGTTAACTGAATCGAAAGTTTTCTTGAAATCTCTGTAACCGAGACAAAGCAGTTATGCATACTCTTTGCTCCGTTCTATAAATTCATCCACGACGTCCATATAGTCAACTGTGCTGTAACCATTTCTGGGGCCAGCTTTTACTTTTGCCCTTTTTCTGCTTCAGACTGGTCAACTAAGGACCACGTACCAGTTTTTATCCCTTATTCATTGTTCTCTTCTTTTCTTCCAGTGCTCCCTTAAGTGTTCCCTATGTTTTTTCTTCCTGTCTTCTGACCACTTCAAACCATTTTTTTACTCTCCCACCTTGGAATCCTTACAAATTTTGTACTTTCTCCCTAAACGTTTCTCTGTCTGCAGCTTTTATTTTATATTTTTTGTAAATCCTTATTTATCTCATGAATTCAGCTTGTTGTAGGCCTCTTAACCTTACAAATATCTGAAAGTCATTTAGGTTAATCTACTGTCTTTTATCTGGTGTAAACTTCCAAAAATACCAGTCTTCTTTTTCTCACTAATTCTTACATGTTTTCTATGTTTCGATAAATTTCATCATTATTACGTGATCTGACGCTTCTAATCACAAGACCAAACGGAACGATGGACACACTGCAGTAAAGTATTTTTTTATTTAGATCTTCTGATGACTCTGTTGTTAGTTGATATTTAATTATAAGAAATCCTACCAAGGGTAACATGGTTGTGATAAATCTTCAGTGCGCCGAAAACAACCTTAGTAAGAAAACAAATACAACCTGCATTAAGGGAAACATAGCGCTTGCCAATTGGTCTTCTGGTTCTGACTTTTCGTTGGTCACTTGGTTAGAACTGGGACGATGTGTTCTGGATAGTGGTGTTTCTGTTCTCACCAACAACTACGCTGTACCCTGGCTCCTTGCGTGTTTCACGCACGAGTCAACACAAACGAGAACACGATTTCGACATATTAAGGTGGGTTAACACACCCAAAAATCAGTCTTTCATGGTCCAAATATTTTCCTGACCATTCGCCATTTTAGTCCTTCCCATTTATCTAATTCACAGTTTAATACTGAATATTCGCTTGCGTATAAACTTTCTAGCTTCATTATTGTGTTGTAATACCTTATATTTGCATTTATAGACAGGTATTTTTTTGTTGTAAAAGTCTTTAGTGATACCATATGGCCTTCTCATTTTCTGTATCCTTTCCTATATAGAAGCTTTTCCCAAACCAGTTTTTTGGATTATCTCCTCAAGACAAATAAATTTTTAACCTTTTCAGTTTGGCGAGTACCTGTTTTCATAAATTTAGGTGCATTTCTAATGTTTGTAGAGAAATTATTTTTTCTGTCGAAACTGTTAAGCCGATTCTGGCAGTTTCTCCTGAAAGATTAATTTGTGTTCCAGCATATATCCAGAAAATAAAGCGTTGTCATCTGCAAATGCGAGACAGTTGATTGGTGACATTACCTGTTCGTTCAGATTTCCATTCTACATTCTCACCGTCTTTTTGATAATCCAATAAAAAGAACTGGGAATGTGTCATCACCTTGGCGTACACCTGTGTTTATTTCAAGGGCTGAGATATTTCTCCCATAAATTTCACTTTAGATGCTGTGTCTGTAAGTATTTCAGGAATTAGATTTGCTAATTTAGACTTTATACCAAATTCTCGGATTTTTTAATCTGTAGTTTATCTGTCAATGGAATCATCGATCTCTTTGTAATTAACAGACTAACTACAATATCCTTTGAATTCAGTAATCTGTGGCGAATGATTGACAATGTTTGCTCATTACATGATCTGATATTCAGCTGCATGATTGCCAGGTGTTGTTTCCACTCAACTTGGTGAAATCTTGGAAAATATTTTGTATGCAACTGGTAGCAAAGAAAGTCCTCTGTAGTTGTTAGCATTTTTAGCGCCGTGGAAGTTACTTCCTTGATGTCTTAACACATGATCTATCATCCAGTCCTTTCTTCTATTCAGTGCTTTTCCGCATATTCTTTCTTTCGCCGATTCTCTGGAGAAGCTCCTAATTTCTTATTTTACTTCATTTTCAGCATCATATCTAAAACGCTTCTATTCTGTTTTCGGTTCTCCCACAATCTTTAATTCCCTCACACACAACGCTGCGGTCCAGACGCATATTGTTCATACTGTATTGCTGTGCTGTGCGGTGTGGGATCCGCATCAGGTGGGACTGACGGATGACATCGAAAAAGTACAAAGAAGGGCAGCTCGTTTTGTATTATCGCGAAATAGGGGAGATAGTGTCACAGACATGATACGTGAATTGGAGTGGCAATCATTGAAACAAAAGGGTTTTTCGTTGCGACGGGATCTTCTCATGAAATTTCAATCACCAGTTTTCTCCTCCGATTGCGAAAACATTCTGTTGGCACCCACCTACATAGGGAGAAATGATCATCACGATAAAATAAGAGAAATCAGGAATTGCACGGAAAAAATTAAGTGCTCGTTTTTCCCGTGTGCTGTTCGAGAGTGGAACGGTAGAGAGACAGCATGAAGGTGGTTCATTGAACCTTCTGCCAGGCACTTTATTGTGAATAGCAGAGTAATCACGTAGATGTAGATGTAGATATATTTGATACTGATAGAGTTCTTTGCTCTCTTTGCTTTTGTTTGTTTGCTTCTTATGTCCTTGCTTCCTTCGCGCGTGAAGCGTTGTTACCAGGGTAACAGAATTCCCTCTCTTTGTCTACTACATAGTCCCTAATTTTTCTGGTAACTTAATTACTCATGTCTTTTCTGCAACTTCTCATTACTTTCGTCTTTCTTCGGTTTTCTCTCAAGCCATATTCTGTACTCATCAGATTGTTGATTCCATTCAACAGATCATGTTATTCTTCTTCATATTCACTAAGGATAACAAGTTCGTCAGCGAATCTTATCATTGATATCACTTCATCCCGCATTTTAATCCCACTCCTGAACCTTTCCTTTATTACGTCTGCCTACTAAAGCCTAACGTTTTTTATATGCAGCTGGCGAATATTTAGTGAATATCTTGCATGTTACGGTGAGTTTCTGTGATTTCCCTAAATCGCTTAAGGCGAATGCCGGGCTGGTTCGTTTCAAAGAGCGTGGCTGATTTCCTTCCGCACCCATCGCCAATCCGAATTTGAGCTGCATCTCTGAAAGCTGTTGTCGACGGGACATTAAACTCGGATCTTCTTTCTTATTATATTTTTAGTGTCCTGTCAGTCCCCTTCCTTGTGAACTACAAGTGGCGATCAAAAGGTTTCCGTTCGAAGACCGTACAGTCCAGAATCTGTACGCCAATCCGGAAAAATCGCGTATGCATTCGAGACAATCATCCCAAAGACGGGGGACTGATGACCTCAGATGTTAAGTCCCATAGTGCTCAGAGCCATCCCAAAGACGCACCAGGTAGGAGGTACCCGTTTGGAAAGACACTGTCTCCTGCTGCGTGAAGAAGTTTGCAACTGCCTGCAGCACATCCTCGTCCGATAGGAATCGTAGATCCATCAAGGCCTTCTTTAAGGTACCGAAGGCGAGATAACCGCATGGGTTGAGATCGGGACTATAGAGCTGGTGCTTGAGTATCTACCACCTGAGTTCGAGCAACCTCTGCGTTACGACATTTGCGAAATCGTAAGTGCGTTATTATGAAGCAGCAGTACTCCTTGGCGCTCCCTTTCACAGTGGTGGTTTTTGACAGACATTCTGCCACATAAACATTCTTCATTCTCCTATGAATGCCTTTCAGCGTTTGTCCTTCGGCAGCCAAGAAAAGAATAACAGCACGTTGGTCCTGTTTGGAGGCATTTGGTGATAACATCACCATAGTTCACGTTTCCGCATTTACCGCACGCTCGCGTGAAAGACACAAATGCCACACTAATCCCTTGCCTACTTGTCGGTGCTTATATACCCGCATCGCAGTCGCGCTACGTTGCAATATTGGCTGCAGCAGCGCCTTCAAACTGGAACTTTTTGTTCGCCCCTTGTACAACAGTTACAACATTGTTCCAGTTTTCGGAAATTGTCTTTACCCACACAATTTCTGCATAAGGTTTTGCAATTACATTTGTTTATTTTTCTTCCAGCCTTAACCATTTCTAACGGGGCATCGTAGATACTGTGAGTAACTGAAGTTATGTGGAGGACTGACTGTGTCGTCGTCGTGTGGGAGCCAATGCATGCGCGTTGCGTTGGCTGCACTGTACGTCAGCACATTGCTCAATGATTGCTGAACCGACAACGGGGAACGGCGCCAGCAATACGGGCAGTCGGTATGCATACGCAACGTGGTTATCCGCTCTCTGCCTGTATGCCACGAGTACTGGTCCTGAACAATTCCACAGGCAGCCAACGACGAGCAATGTTTCACACCCAGCTGCGTCAATACATATCAAAATCAAGAGCGAACTTTGTAAAATAACAATATTAGCTAAAAACGTAGCATCCTAGCTTTTAAGACAAGGAGGCGAGCCAGAATAGGGGCGGATCCGCACCGGAAGATTAACGACCGTTGTAGCTGAAACGAGAGCTTGTTTGATGGTACTGCCGACAGCTTGTTTTATGACAGTTGACTTGCACTAGACGGTGTTCTCGTTTCAGAATTATCTCTAAAGTGTTTTTATAACGAATTCACGCATGGCTATAAGTCGTAAGTTTTGCGTTCGCTCGCCATATACCGGTGGTTTGATGACTTGTTAGCTTGTGGTCATGCACGTCAGTTGCCACTTGACAATGGTGTAACAGCCGAAACTGGGCACTAGTGGAAAATAAATAAAAATTTCATTCCAAGACGGAAAATGTTGTGGTTTCATAGATTGGAGAACGCCCATTAATTACTTGGGTTCAAATGGCGGGGTTAGGGAGGTCTGGCAAAATCTAACCAAATCTCATTTAACGGTGGGGAACAATAAAAATCTCACGTCGAGTTTTTAATTAAGAGAACGTACATTATTCTAACGAATAACATTTTGTTTTATAAAATTAAGTCCAAGCATTGACAATATTAAAGTGAGAACGAATCTTATGGCCTCTCTGAACTGAGCTGAGTGATTCACATGTGTGCATGCCCGGGATTCCCCCAGTTTGAAAAAAAAGTATCGCATAAGTGTCAGATTTCACTGGGGCAGGTCTCTACTACGCAGTCGAAATCACTATGTATCCGTCAGCGAGTCAGTCGTCATATTCTGCAACACATTTAAAGCCAATGTTACAGTGTTCCGCAAGAATTTGTATCAAAACTTTTACAATGAGCATGTTATGCGGCATGCCGACAGGTCGAAACAAAGGTGCCAGCAAGTTATGTGGAAGAAAGGTAAGCTGAAGTTCACCGAGAAGAATCCTCTTCTTGATCGTATAAATCAAGAGATTGAAAAGCTACATAATCATACGATTTAAATGAATAAACAATGATTTCTTTCATCTGCAAAGTAAGTAAACGTTCAATGACATTTAATGTTAATGATTACCGAAAACTACCTCAGCTGTTCATTGGCGACTCCATAGAGTGCTGTGTGCACAACGACCATATGATAAATAAAATTGGAAGGAAGGTCAGCATTGGCCGTAATTTAGTCGCATATAATGTTAAAGATAAAATCCAAAATTAGTGATCATGAATATCCCGCTGAGCGCCTGGCGGAATTGTGGCGAGCAGACAATTATTTTAACTTAAGTTGTTATAGTGCACCTTAAATATAGTTATCATTTCCACCTCTAATTTCACAGAAAAAATGCAGTACATAGAAGATATGCTTTAAATATTTTTATTTGTGTGAAGCAAAAGCATGAACATATTATATAGATCTAATTATTTATGATTTAAAAATTATAGGGTAAACCTCACGGGCGAATGGAGATGCGTCCCACCATACCTCACTAAGAGGGGACAAGGGGTCCAAATTAAAAAAAAAAAAGATCGTCCCATAATTAATTGACGTTTGCTTAGTTAAAACGTGTATAGACGTGCATAAAGACACCTGTAGGATAACCTGAAAATTTTATGGTATACACTAGAATGAGAAAAGAGGATGGGATTTCACCTATTTTATTTAACCCCGTGTTAGAGAAAACTGATAGTGACTTCATTAAAACAAATCCACGAGGGATTTAACTGCAGGGATCAGCATTATTAGACTTATCTATGCAAATGATGTAGCATTACTAAGAAGTACCAAAATAGAATTAACCTCAGTGATGCAAAATTATCACAAAATCTCTGAGAAAACAGGATTACATGCTAATGAAGAAAAGCCAGAGTATATGCATAAGCAAGTAAATCCGAAGAGATTCCTTTGGCTGTAGATGGATTCGCTTTCAAAACAGTTGAAGCTAAGGAGCCTTTATACTGACAACAGATACAGAAACAGATTCTCGTCCAGCAACAACGAACGAAATACGCTTTAGTTTATCAATATCTTAAGGAAAAAATCTCAGTAGTAACTTCAAAATACGCCTGTATCAATTGGCTACTGCACCGGCAACATTATACCGATGTGATGCGTTAATATTTAGAAAGAAAGAAGAAGAGAAACAATCAATATTCGAAAGAAAAATACTAAAGAAAATTTTTACATGTGTGTGATGAAAATAACATGAAACTGAGGATAAGAAAAACTGAATAATTACGAGAGCTGCGCAGAAGCTGTAACATCGTCCAAGTGCCAAAGGAGAGACAGTTGAACTGTGCCTACCATATAGTAAGAATGACGAAGAATAAACTACCTAGAATAGCATTCTGTAGGACAGGAGATGGAACTAGAGGAAGTTACGAGATAACATTCGGTAGGACACAGCTAGAATGAATAAAACCAAATTGACAAGCAAAGCTCTGGATAGTAAGAAATGCAAGAGGCTCCTATGGTCGATAAGGCCCTTACAACAAGAAAAGTAAGTAAGTGGTTTCATCCAGAGAAAAGTGATAAAAAGAGAGCTCCAATGTGGGCGACATATTCAGAAAGATGCCAGATTGTTTGACAACGGTCTCGCTGAACACACAGAGTTACGGTTGGAGAAACAAGGACCACACTGCTACGCGAGAAACTCTGGTCGTTTAACTGGTTAGAGGGGACACAGAAATTCAGGTCTGAGTTAAGGAAACTGAGCACACTGTCTCATGCCCGCCTCATGAAAGCATATCTGCGTGTGGTAAACAAAGTAAAACTACTTGTGTCTTATTTATTAATTTGGAAGGGAAATTAAAGTTCAAGGAGAAGAAATAAAAAACTGAGGTTCACTGACGACGCTGCAATCCCGACAGAGACGACAGATGGCTAGGAAGATCAGGTGCACGTGATGAATAGTATCATGAGAAAAGATATATGATGAACATCAACTAAAGTAAGTCAAAGGAAATGGAATGCAGTTGAATGCATTCAGGCAATGCTGAATGAATTGTATCAGGAAATGAGGCACTATTTTGGTAGCAAAATAGGCAGCAACAATCGAAGTGGAGAGGATATAAAATGAGACAGGAAATAGGAGGAAACAGTTTTGATACAAATTTTGACGAAAAGAGAAATTATCCAATATAAATTTAAGTGTTCTGATGACAAGGAATTTTTCTGGAGTTTAGCTTCGTATGGAAGTGAAACATGAACGATTAACGGTTTGGACAAGAGAACACAAGCTTTTGGAATTCTGTGTTCCAGAAGAATACTGGATTAGACGGGTAGATTGGGTAATTAATGAGGAAATACTGAATGGAATTGGGGAGAAAAGAAATTGATGGCTCATCTTCACGAAAATAACGGATCGATTAATACGACACAGCCTGAGGTAACAAAGAATCGCCAATCTCGAAATGGAGGGATGTGTTGGGGACAAACAATTATAGCTGGAGGCTAAGACTCGTGCGTAGTAAGCAGGATGAAGTTCCAGTAGTTAACAAGAGATGAAGAGTCTTGCACTAGCCTGGAGAGCTGCATCAAACCAGTCTTCGGACTGAAGACGACAAAAACAATTGCAATGACTCCTAGATTATGCAACAGAACGTGATTTTCATTTTGTTATACGTGTTTTATCTTTCTTTACTGAGGCGTCTTCGATGGCCTGAAACACATACACAGTTTCACTTGAACGCAGCACTTTTACTTTACATATTATGCCACTGTCCTTATAATATTAAAAGAATTATTAAAGTTGCCTCAATAAAGTAAGGCGAAACGAATATGGCAAAACGAAACTCTCCTTTATTCAGTTTCATACAAACGCAGGTAACCTAGGAATCATAAATATAATATTGCTAGAAATTGATACAGAGAAACTAACAACAGTTAAGATGATACTTTTATTCTACTGCTGTCACATACATTCATACTTTTGTTTCATTACTTAGTGATGTTTTGCGTATTCTTGATCCTTTCCTTGTTACCATCTCTGATTTTGTGTGACAGGAAGTTCTGCAACGGGATGTACTTAACCTCGTGAAGCTAAATGAGAAGCTGAAACTTCTTAACAGATTAAAATTGTGTGCCGGGCCGAGACTCAAACTCGGGACTTTTGCCTTCCTCAAGCAAGTGTTCTGCTGACTGAGCTACCCAAGCACGATTCAAAACCCGGCCTCAAAGCTTTCCGCAAATACCTCATCGCCTATGAGGACGGCTCCTGTATCATTCTTGGATACCTCGGTCATTTGAGCACTTGCCCGAGAAAGGCAAAGGTCCCGAGTTCGAGTCCTGTTCTGGCACACGGTTTTAATCTGTCAAGAAGTTTCATATGGCGTACACTCCGCTGCAGAGTGGTAATCTCGTTCTCGAAGTGAGAAGGTGCCTGACAAAATAAACATCGAAACTTGATAGGCGAGCGACCTAAATGACGCTAAATCTAAAGGCTAGCAACGTGACGCTATTATTACTACAGGTACATCAACAAACTACGCTTAAGGGTCGCAGTTTCGGTAACTTACGGCACACATCTTTAATGATGTTGCTCAACAGCGAACATCTTGCTACAGAATGGAACGTTCATTCTGGAAGCTACTAAAATTATGACATTATGGAACATAAACTATGTCGAATATTCTGTTGACACAATGATATGTTTCGCAGCTGCATAATTAGTGGTCTTTTGGTGTAGCTTGCAATGGTCATGCATTGCCTTCTGAAGATAAGCAATACAGGCTATAAACACTTCGTTATGCAATAAAATAAACATACCATAAACATAATGTAACTAGTAACATTTGAACACAAATGGTTCGTAGCATTCACGGTCTTCTATAAACAGATGCTTGTACATGTAAAGTTTGCTCTGCGGTATCTCTTTTTCTAACTATGCATTGAAGCTGATGGCACAGGTAACATAATATATTTATTCATAAGTAAATTTAATCTATTGCAAACACAAAATTCTAGTTTTTGCATACACCAACGTTTATGCCAAAATACACACCTGCTTATTGCTGGACAATGTGCAAGGAAGACTGCATTATTTATCAAATGAAATAAAACCAAGTACTTAAAACTTTCGTCGAAGATGATACAAAGCCAATTGATAAATGCACAAAATCCAACAGTGTTAAACAGCGCAAGTACCTCAGTCTAGTTTAGCAACAGAAAACGAATAACGCGCGTAACAGAGAACACAGTTATGACACGATCAAACCAAATGAGGAGACTCAAAGGGAAATATATCGAACTTGCACCAAAGGGGAGCGGTATTCAAAACCCCACGTGGGCGTCTCGATTTACGTCTTTCGCGGTAGCTCTGCATCGCTTAATGAAAATGGCGTGTGTGTGTTTTTTTAAAACGGTTGAGAAATACTTTTTCCTTATCATTGTCTAATCCGAGCTTGCAATCCGTTTATAACGTCGACGAGACAAGAAACTGTACCTTTTTGTCTTTTGGCAGTATAAAGATGAATTTCCAATCTTAACGATTCTCTTCACACGCAAGCTTTGTCTGTCGCTATCAAAATTACAGCATAACCTAAAACTCACTGCCGATATTGCACTATGGTCCAAATGTTTTGACAGTTGTCATACGTGACAAGCTTTGTGTTTTCAGGAGAAGAGTAACGAGACCTATCACGGTACCAGCACTAGATACATGCGAATTAAAACTTAGAAGGAACAGAGACATCTGTGCTATGAATCTATGAAATCATCTTAAGAGGTGAGGTACTTGCACTGGAGCGAGTAGCACAATAAAAAAAAATCGATAAAACGGGATTCCTAGCCCCTTGTTTAACGATACATTTGCTACTGCACGACGGCTAAGTAGGCTCTGGACACGAGAAGAAGATGAAATAACCAGAGATTACTCTTTATGTAGGATTGTGCACATCAACAGACACGCAGGAAAAAAGCCTCCGAAAAGAATCAGTGAAGGCGAATCGTTGGTGCGGCATGTGATCACTAGATTCTAGACAAATAAATCAGATTGAAAAGTAATACAGAAATTTAACTGCCTTTGTTAACAACTCACAAGCTTAACTTTGGCAAAGCAAGTCCACAAGGCAAGGAACATAGCAGTTATGAAACTTAATCAGTGAAAGAATGGTATTGAAATAGCAGAGCACCACGGAACCGAACGAGCGTCCAACAGGTTAGGTAGCTGCAAACAGCATTGCGTAGTTACAGTACACCATTACTTAATATCTCTATGTAGTCAAATAATTTGGTCACTTTCTTTTAGCGAAGCTGCGAAACTTACTGCAGCCTTCATTTTATCTCAGTGCCCTTCATCAAAGCTAACGATCCGAATAAGCATCTATCTACGTCAGATACCACGTAACTCTCGGTTTGCATGTTACACTACAACCGTAACGACTTATTCCGATAGCGATTTTCGGCACACGTGTCGCGTTTATATTTATTTGATTCAGAAAAATACTTATGAAACAGATTTTAGTTTTTCTTCCAACATCATTGAGCAAGTGTTTAGGTCAACTTACATTACAGTTTTTAATAAAATTCGATGTGTATGTACCTAAACTATTTATGTTTATATATACTAAAATAATGTATGACTCCAAAAACAGCTACACAAATAATCAAGAAAAATATATGGAATATGGGAAATGGGGCTTTTACCTTAAAATTAAATAGATTTACGTGGTTACGATGACTGCCCAGTCTACCCACATGTCGCTCCTGTGGTTTCCTGTGAAATAAATCTCACCAAAATGAGTTGAGGCATTCCCTTTAAAGTTCTTAACTAATGACACAGAGGAAGAGGTGGATATACGTGTAATGAATTTCATGGGAAGCTCATTCCTCTGTCCTGCTAGTATTATATAGAGCTCTAATAAAATCAGTACTGGGTTATGAAAGCTTTCATTGTGGCAATGTATAAAAAAAGAAACCTGTCGGAACTCGGGAGGTTTCAATATCGTTGTCTGCAGATATGTCTCGAAGGAATGCGATTTGCACCCACAAATTCATTGTTAGTCGAAGCAGTGGAAAAGCCTCTCTCGACCGGAAGACAGAGGTTAGCAAAGGAGCACCTCCTAAGGAAGATGCAAGACTCAAGTCATATTTTACAAGCACTCCTCCATCAATTTCAGTCAATGTATAACGTCAACAGTCGAAATTCAAATCAGTTTTCTACGAGGTTTTTACTGTTATTAACAGCAGTCCCCACTTATCAGATACAATGTAATATCAAAACTACTGATGTGGGTAATACCATTTCAATTCCCGTTCAGTTGTCAATTGAGCAATATTATGAATCATTATTGCATCTTGACGAGGCACTCTTTCTATTCTTGGAACAAGGATGTTGCGAATTGGGTCTTTGAAGTTTCGTCTAAGGCATTATCAATATTTACAAATGGTTAAAAAATAGGACGAAATTGATCGGTTGCGTGTGTCTTTAAATGTACTCAACGGAATATCGCTGAACTAAAGGAGAGTTGGGGTCCTCCACCGACGAATTGGTAAAATTTGGTTTCGCTTAAAGCAATTTCTTGTAACTGTTTTGGAGTTCAGGGTAAATAATATGTATTAATAAATAATAAGACACCCATTTTAAGTCAACCCCCCCCCCTCCCCCCTCGTTGGTGAATTCGGCCGTGAGCTAAGTAAAGATGGCCACTTACCTTAGGAGCGGAGGTGTAAGTAGTGCGGCCACTGTGGGGTTGGTTAGAGGATGTAGTGGGAATGTTTTATTGTGTGTCTTCCAGTACTGGCAACACGGGGGCGTGTGCGACACGTACCGGTCAGATGCAATGGCATAAATTTTGACACGGAAGTAACATGGATTCGTGAATGTGCATTACGGAAACGGTCATCTTCAAATTCGATACGTGAAACTAAATTAAGACTTTTGCAGTACGACACATTCAGTAGAAGCAAAATGACATGCGAAACATGTAGTAAAAATTTCTGACGGTGTCTCATACTGCACAATGCATTTAAAAGTAAGCACAGTTACTGTTATCAACCAGTTGATCATTTGTCTGCACAAACAACACAACAACATCGTCAAGCAATTACAGTGTCACAACTTTCGAATCGCTGAGGCTGGCACCAGTCTGAAACAGAGGACAGTCGACACGAAGTGTTCCGAGTGGTGCCGACTTTTCACGGTGAGTAGCTAAGGGCTGGCGGTCAACTTACCACGCCTTTACTGTAACAAATCGGTTGGGGGCTTGTAACATACTAATATGAGTCCGTTACCAATTAACAATAAAATAAGTACGTATGCGCCCCGAGGTGCCGCTCCACAATGTCAATATTGGCGCCTGAGCAAAAAACCTTGAAAAACCACTGCTTTACAGCAACTACGACCACATACGAGACGGCGGAGGAATCGGCCGTTTGTATGCCAGGAGAAAGTGCCGCTTCCTTCCTGGGGTGTAGGTTGCAGGGGTGCGCCAACTCGGCAGCTAGCACAGCACGTGGGCAAAGTTGCCACAAAGTGTCTCAGATGCAACTTCTGGGAACCTGACTAATTTGTGGGCGCCGTGTACCATTATGGGATTGACAATGCTTCAACCGTAACTACGAGCACAGGCAAAGATGAAGGCGTGGCCCACACTGGGTGGCGTTCAGCGACGACGGAGACACTCAGGAACTGGTGTACAGCAACAGAGAGACTAGGGTGCCCTAGCCCAGGCGCGATCATGCATCCCACTAGGGAGGTGGGCGCCAGCAGAAAGTAGTCACCCAGCAGGAGGTGCAGTGGTGCGACCAGGCGGAGGCTGTTGACACTGGAGACGAAGTCCCTGGGTGGTGACTGCGTGCTTCAACTGGCACTGCGGTGGCCGCCACCTCGAACTCAGCATCTGCTGGAGATGGCAATAGTCGGCCTCACGTCCGCACTTCTACACAGTCATGTACATCAAACGTAGACTAGCACATGAGAACATCTGAGGACGAGCGTCTGATTTTGTTTGTGTGTGTGTTGGGGGGTAGTGATTTATGAGAGTCTCCTGTCAAGTACTTATCCAACAGCAGTACCCCTAACATGGAAGGGACAAGAGACAGTAGCAGTCGAGAGTCCCCATTCGGTGGCGATGACCGTTCAGCTTACCTTGTTTAGTCTATCACGAGCTGTAGAATTGCCCCTCAGAGGCTCTGGATAGCTTCCTCTGCTTCCTCAATAAGCGCTCTTTTGTTTTGAGTACGTCTTCTTGTGAAACTGTGTCTTGGCTTGAGGTTGGCACTGGCTTTCCTCTGTATGACGTCGTTTTGTTGGGCGTCGCAAGAGCACTTCAACATGTGGTGTAACATACGCACTGAAGCGACAAAAGTCATGGAATAACGGTATGCACAGACACAAATGGCTGTAGTATCGCGTACACAAGGTACACAAGGACAGGTCATTGGCGCAGCTGTCGTTTGAACTCAGGAGA
The DNA here is from genome assembly GCF_023898315.1 of Schistocerca nitens. Lineage (NCBI taxonomy): Eukaryota > Metazoa > Arthropoda > Insecta > Orthoptera > Acrididae > Schistocerca > Schistocerca nitens. The sequence goes on from NC_064614.1 coordinate 1,047,893,523, forward strand.
TTCATCTGAAAAGGTTTCCGACGTCATTACGGTCGCGCTACAGGAATTAACGGAATTTGAACGCTGAATGGTGCTAGGAACTAGACGCATGGGACATTACATTTCGTATTTCGTTAGAGAATTCAGTATTCCAAGATCCACAGTGTCAAGAGTGTGCCGAGAATATCAAATTCAGGCATTGCCATTCTTTCGAATAATGCAGTGGCCGACGGTCTCCACTTAACAACCGAGAACAGCGGCGTTTGCTGAGAGTTGTCAGTGCTAACAGACAAGCAGCACTGCGTGAAATAACCATACCACCGTACGACGAATGTATCCGTTAGGACAGTGTGGCGAATTTTGGGGTCAGTGGGCTTTGGCAGCAGACGAGAAGCAGACGACTGTCGCGAGTGCCTTTGCTAACAGCACGACATCGCATGAGGCGGCTCTTCTGTGCTAGAAACCGTATCGGTTGGATTCTACACAACTGGGAAACCTTGGTCTGGTCAGATGAGTCCCGATTTCAATTGGGAGGAACAGATGGTAGGGTTAGAATGTGGCGCACTCACCACGAAGCAAGCTGGTGGCGGCTGCCTAATGCTGTGAGGTGTCTTTACATGGAATGGACTGGATCGTCTGGATGTTCGGCTACTTGTAGACCATTTCCAGCCATTCATGGATGTCATGCTCCCAAACAACGATGGAATTTTTATGGATGACATGACAGCAGACCACAATTGCTCGCGATTAGTTTGAAGAACCTTCTGGACATTTCTAGCGAATGGTTTGCTCACCCAAATCGCCCGACGTGAATCCCATCGAACATTTATGGGACATAATCGAGAGGTCAGTTCGTGCACAAAATCCTGCACCGGCAACACCTTCCCAATTATGAGCAGCTATTAAGTCAGCGTGACTCAGTATTTCTGCAGAGGACTTGTTGAGTCCATGCCGCGTCGCTGCACTACGCCGGGCAATAGGAGGTCCGACGCGACATTAGGAAGTATCTCATGACTTTTGTCATCTCATTATATAAGATAGTATCTCCATTCTTGAAACCTTCTCAAGTTACAGTGTAGCTTATATCTGCAATACTTAAATGTTATAGAAATTAATGTTTAAGATAATATTTGTAGTAACTATTGGCAATGCGTTGTATTTGCAGTATAGGTGGCTGTCGTACTATTCCACCAAATGCAAAATAAAATAATTAAAAATGTGGTATATAGTACTCGGTTGATACGGGTGACGCATTACCCTCTAGTGTACGTTAGTAGTCGTGGGTTAAAGTGTATTGAAACCATCTATTGGCATTTTAAGATAATGTTAAAGTTCTCATTCTGTGCAAGAAGTACGAAAATAAACTTACTTTAAAAAAGTTGGGTTATGAAAATTTTATCTTTTGCTCAGCGTCTGTTTTATCATGCATTTTCTCGAGGAGGGATATCCTTCGAGTCTCCTAGCTAGAGAGAACTTGTAGAGACTATCGAGAATAAACTTTGTATAAAATATCGGAAAAGCACAAAATTCATTGGCTTGAACACAAAAGAAAATCAGAATTATTATACTATAGATTTTTCCTTGGATTTAGGACAAAAGTAATTTGTCAGAAGAAAGAAGAGCCGGCAATAACCACGCCACATAAAAGTAACATTTTGATTTATTTGATATTATACACAACATCGCGTCTTTATACCGTCAGATACATTAGAATTGACTGGTATGTTCTCAGGTGACTGGTCTGTAATTCTCTTCCCTGGAATACAAGAAGAATATTTTTAATCCAGCGGAGTAACACAGGCAAAGGTAAAGCTACGCATATAATGACTATTTCCTGGTAAGGAGTATGGCCACCATGAACGACAAAACCACTTCACATGTGTGTAGAATAGATTCATTGAGATGATTCAAGATTCCCTAAGAAACACTTCGTACCTCTTCCAGCTCTGGCCCTATGCCAAATGATTGTGCTGGAACTGTCTAATTGATATATCTCTTACAAAAGCATCACACTGATGTTCAGTGGGGTCAAAGTTCGGAAAACATGCTAAATGTAGCCTTAGAATCGTACATGTGCCATGTCGCATAGCATCAAGCAACCGCTAAGCTCTATCGAACAACTTTCGTCTTCCATCAAAAATGTATAATTACCAACAGGACAAATTTACTGCAGTACAAATGATCAAGGAATCTTTTGCCTTTAACTTCTAGTAGTCAAACCATCGTTTGAGATGACCTGGAAGTTCGCAAGTCCTCCAGTGCGGGTTCTCCCTCACACCGGAGCAGTCACTTCGATATTGAGATGTATTTCCTATAAATGTGTGGTTTTTTGATGTTCCACATAGCCTCCAGGTGCAATTTTGTCAGCAGTATGGACCTTGACTCTAGGTTACTAAACCTTCGTAAAATTTACGATTGCAGTTGGTACCAATTCGTGGTTCTCACGAATCTGGTATTGTGACTATAGAGCGTAAAACAGGACATTTTGTACTTCTTTTCTATGTGATATGCCACTGGTGATCTTATGAATGTAATTAATTAGTGTATAAACTATAAATTATGACTTCCTTTGAATAAAATATGGAGTAGTAAAATTTACGATGGTTCAGTAACAATGTAACAGTATTCCCCCTTTAGTGTTCTTGGGTTAACTGGATCACGAGACATCAAAAACTAAGCCGTGGCACCACTGTGTGTGGCCCGGTCCGCCAGATTTTGCAAAGACGCCTACGAGCGGTTTGGCTTGCTGGTCTGACTCCTGTTTGTACGTAAGATCCACTGAAATTAATTTTAATCAGTCACTTAATCCAAAGGGTTGTGAGCAAAACCATCCTCCAAAATTATTGCTGCTCGTTCACTAACTTCATTTCACATTGTTTAAAGATGAATTTAGATCACTGATGAAAAAAAAATAATCTAAGGAACAGTACAAAAACAGTATGGTACACAATGGTTTCCATATGGTAAACATTAAACAATACGTTGACACGGCACGATTACCTGACAGACGGCCCGTATACTAAAACGCTTCATCATTGGACGTAGATAACGACTAGTAACAGTGACAAGTAGAAGACGTTGGTGGCGGCCTTCTTTAATCTAAACGTGCTTGGCAGTCAGCGTTGAATTACATCAGTTGAGCGCGAACGTAATAACTGCCATAGTGTTTGTCGTGTCCTGGAAGTAACACTTGTAGATTAGCAATCGATCTGAAACAAGTATTGTTTATTCCAACTTTTACATATTTACGCTAGCTTTCATATTACAACATTTCACATAGTAATTTACACTTACTATAACAACAGTGAGGCAGTAATGTGTTTGTGGCACTGGGGTGAAGGGGTTCGTGTAGCTATAAATATAGCACTATCTGTATTCCATGTCCTGAATTGCACTGAAAATACCGTCAACGTAAATAATAGCAAAAAGAAACTTGCGGTTTGGAGTGACGACTAAAAGCTATGTACCTGATGATTTACAAGAGGGAATTACTTCTGCTCGTCATTCTTCACCATTCAACACAATCAGAATGAAGGCAATGGACTTTATTGAGCCCCACACTGATGCTGATTAAGTAGTCACATGGAATAGTTCACATCAAAAGGATATTCAGCGACACTGAACAGTGTGAAAGTGTAAACACCTAAGGAAAGCCAAAACCGTTGACGATTTCACTCGTACACAACTTTCAGTAGTGAAAAATATTTCACGGTTGTCTGCTTAAAAGAAAGGTAAAGGGTAAGACGTCCTCTGTTCTCAAGTCTGTAATTTTCTTTTTCTGCACTATTCAATGCAACTTTCTCTCACCTTGCAGTGGAGTTTACATTTTCTAGATTGATGAAAATGTTCAGTACTATAAAAACGTGTGTGTTAATTTCGTAAGTCATACAATATTGTCTTTTTGTTGTATCCCACAACATTACTTTTGCTTCTTAACACGTTTGGAATGTTAGGTCAAGTGTTCTGGAGAAGGCAGACGTGTTGTTGATATCTGTAAGGGCTAAGCACGGCGTTGTGTGCTTCTTCCTGCTCCTCGGCAGATTTGCAGGTATGTCTTATTATCGTACTACCAGCAGCTTCTTCCATGTTGCGTCCCCGTTGCGTTTGGATTAACAGCTGCCGTATGTCCAATTACCAAAAACTGCCGCAAGGTGACATGAATGCTTTTCTTGGACATTCCATCCACCGGAACCTTCGAGCAATTTTTTGACTCCTGTTTGTTTCACATAAGACGTAAGTAATGCGCGGTATAAAATCGGTGCATATCTCACTGTTTCTTTTCAGTTTCGTTTACAGGTACTTAATGAAACACTTATTACATTGGGAAGTATAGCACGTTAACGTGACGGAGTATTGTGATGGTTTAACACATATCTGATTGAACTTCCTAAAGTTACGGAAGTGTTCCGCACAAACATTTACAAAATTGGTTTCATTAGTTGTGACAGAAACAATAATTTGTGGAACGTTTCAAGAATGTGCCAAGCTATGTTGTATTAAAATATGGCCACGATCGCCTTCTATGTCCCTAGGCAATGCAATGTGACGTACGATGTCCGAGCCGGCCAGTGTGGCCGAGCTGTTCTAGGCGCTACAGTCTGGAACCGTGCGGCCGCGACGGTCGCAGGTCCGAATCCTGCGTCGGGCATGGATGTGTGTGATATTCTTAGGTTAGTTGGCTTTAAGTAGTTCTAAGTTCTAGGGGACTGATGACCTCAGAAGTTAAGTCCCATAGTGCTCACAGCCATTTGAACCATTTGAACGATGTCCGACTTCAACAGACGAAAAAGCGTACCGAACGGATTAAAGTAGTTAAAAATTTTTTAATATTCGCTTATGAGGATAAAAGATTTGTAGATGAAAATAAGGGGCTTGTCTACCCGGCCAGACGTCTAACTTTCAACGGCTCGTCATGTGCGAGACCCGGAAAATCACTTTATTGACACATTGCATCAGCTTCCCTCCTATCGAAGTCAACGCTCGCACCGGGCACTAAGGATTCTTGGAGCTCGAACATTTGCGTAACGTTATCGGTTATGTGTCCAGTTGACGAGTCTCTGTGAACTTCACGACTTTTCCCGCTGCCTGTAGTAACGTTCAACCGTAATTTTTCAAGGTGTCCGAGGGACAACCATCTCCTTTCCGAGTAACAGAATATACAGAGTGATCATCTAATTAGTTTGTCTTCCCTGTCACAACTTCTACACCACAAACTTAATGAGTAAATACGCCACCCTCTATTTTATTTTAGGATTTACCTGAATTTTCTTTTTTAAGAGTTGTACTTTGTTTCTACTACATTTTTATCCCCATAACAGACATGAAACTTAAGTTGTCAAAAGGGAGCGAGGTAATACAAAAGTTGATGATGTTTGGTTTGTGGGGTGCTCAACTGCGCGGTCATCAGCGCCCGTACAAAGTCCCAATTTTTACACAATCCCATCTAGCCACTGTCACGAATGATGATGATGATATTGATGAAATAATGAGGACAACACAAACACCCAGCCCCCGGGCAGAGAGTAATACAAAAATGATCATACTGGACTCGCATTTGGTAGGAGCGAATTTCAAACCCCCTTCTATCTATCCAGTGTCAGGATTTCTCTATGTAACTTAATGAAAAAATGACAAGAACGCTTTCTTTCCCCATACTCGTCTAATTTGAGTTTGAGCTCCGCCCGTTATGACAGTGGTTTCTCTGAGACGTAAGTATGCAATATTGCTTTACTTTTTCCAGAGCTACAAAGCCCTACGAAATCGATTTTCCACACTTAGATATGCATCCATAATCTGCAAACCGCTGTGAAGTACTTTGCACGGGATACTTCCTCTTGTACCAGTTATTAAACGTTCTCCCATTCACTTACGGAAAGCGAGGAGATTGATCACTGAAACAACTTCTGTGCGCGCTGTGAGCAATCTAATCTCGTCTCCGTGACGCCTATCGGAGCGATACTTAGGATCTTGTAGTATTTTTTCTTTTTTTTAAGATTCATCACTTAAAGTTTGAACTTGAAACGTAGTAATTAGGCTTTCACGGTATAGCTTGCGTCTACCGCTTGTTTGTCAGTTCCGCATTTTCAGCACCTTCGTGACGCTCTCCCATGCGTCAAACCTGCGAACGTGCATGCTCCCCGTCTTTGCACCAGGTCAGTATCTCCCGTCAGTCCTGTGTGGTACAGGTACCACAAACTCGAGTAGCGTTTTAAGATGGATCGCACGAGTGTGGTGCAAGCAGTCTCCTTCGATTGAGCACTCTAAGACAGAAACAAAGACGCACCACGAAGGAATTATTTGAAAGGGACGGAAATCGGTAGATGTGGTGTATACGTACAGACAAACATGATTACCATTTCAGAAAACTGGATTATTCATTCAACGGAAAGAGCTGCACAGGTTGAGCAAGTCAACAACGCTTTGGTCCATTTTGATATCCTACAGCTGTTTGGGGCGTCTCCAGAAACGTCTTCGTTAGTCATCGGGACTCAGTGCGATGCGGGACTCATCACTCAAGACAATTCTACTCCCGTCAATGAGATTCCAGGCCGGTGACGTGTCGGGAGACGCATCTGACTGTCACCCGCCATACGGCCAGAGAACCAGGATGGTCCGGGGAGCCGTTTCATTTCATAGCAGGACCTCTTACGTTGACATCCGCGGTACCCTTACAGTACAGTGATACCTCTCCGATATTCTATGCATCGTTTTGTTACCCGTAATGCAAGCCATCTTGGGCTTACGTTCAGGCAAGAAAATGCCCGCCTGCAGACTGCGAGAGTTTCTACTGCATGCCTCCGTGTTTGCCAACCCCTACCTTGGCCAGCAAGGTCGTCGGATATCTCCCCAATTGAGAACGTTTGTGGCATTATGGGCAGGGTCCTCCAACCATCTAGGGATTTGGACGATCTAACAAGCCACTTGGACAGAATTTGGCACGTTATGTGAAAATTACCGAACTATCAGTTTAATAAATCACAGATGCAAAATACTAACGCGAATTCTTTGAAGATGAATGGAAAAACTGGTAGAAGCCGACCTCGGGGAAGATCAGTTTGGATTCCCTAGAAATATTGGAACACGTGAGGCAATACTGACCCTTAGAAAATAGATTAAGAAAAGGCAAACCTACGTTTCTAGCATTTGTAGACTTAGAGAAAGCTTTTGACAATGTTGACTGGAACACTCTCTTTCAAATTCTAAAGGTGGCAGGGGTAAAACACAGGGAGCGCAAGGCTATTTGCAATTTGTACAGAAACCAGATGGCAGTTATAAGAGTCGAGGGTTATGAAAGGGAAGCAGTGGTTGGGAAGGGAGTGAGACAGGTTATAGCCTCTCCCCGATGTTATTCAATCTGTATATTGATTGGTTCAAATGGCTCTGAGCACTATGGGACTCAACTGCTGTGGTCATAAGTCCCCTAGAACTTAGAACTACTTTAACCTAACTAACCTAAGGACAGCACACAACACCCAGCCATCACGAGGCAGAGAAAATCCCTGACCCCGCCGGGAATCGAACCCGGGAACCCGGGCGTGGGAAGCGAGAACGCTACCGCACGACCACGAGATGCGGGCCGGTATATTGAGCAAGCAGTAAAGGAAACAAAAGAAAAAAATCAGAGTAGGTATTAAAATCCATGGAGAAGATATAAAAACTTTGAGGTTCGCCGATGACATTGTAATTCTGTCAGAGACAGCAAAGGACTTGGAAGAGCAGTTGAACGGAATGGACAGTGTCTTGAAAGGAGGGTATCAACAAAAGCAAAACGAGGATAATGGAATGTAGTCGAATTAAGTCGGGTGATGCTGAAGGAATTAGATTAGGAAATGAGACGCTTCAGGTAGTAAAGGAGTTTTGCTCTTTGGGGAGCAAAATAATTGATGATGGTTGAAGTAGAGAGGATATAAAATGTAGATTGGCAATGGCAAGGAAAGCGTTTCTGAAGAAGAAAAAATTGTTAATATCGAGTATATATTTAAACGTCAGGAAGTCGTTTCTGAAAGTATTTGTATGGAGTGTAGCCATGTATGGAAGTGAAACATGGGCGATCAATAGCTTGGACAAGAAGAGAATAGAAGCTTTCGAAATGTGGTGCTATAGAAGAATGCTGAAGATTAGATGGGTAGCTCACATAACTTATGAGGAGGTAATGAATAGAATTGGGGAGAAGAGGAGTTTGTGGCACAACTTGACTAGAAGAAGGGATCGGTTGGTAGGACATGTTCTGAGGCATCAAGGGATCATCAATTTAGTATTGGAGGGCAGCGTGGAGGGTAAAAATCGTAGAAGGAGACCAAGAGATGAATACACTAAGAAGATTCAGAAGGATGTAGGTTACAGTACGTTCTGGGAGATGAAGAAACTTGCACAGGATAGAGTAGCATGGAGAGCTGAATCAAACCAGTCTCAGGACTGAAGACCACAACAACAACAACATCCCTCGAATGGACATCCAACAACTCTATCCATGAATGTCAAGCCGAATAAAAGCTCGCATAAGGGCCAGAGGTGGACCAACGCGTTACTGACTGGCTCAATTTGTGAAGCTCTTTCTCTTGAGTAAATCATCCAGTTTTTCTGAAATTGTAATAATGTTTGTCTGTACACGTACATAACTTCTACCGATTTCTGTCCCGTTCGGATAATCCCTTCGTGGTGTGTCGTTTATTTTTTTCTTAGAGTTTATTTTCCTGGTTTTCTGCCAATGAACTGAAGTCCGCCGCTTACTTTACCTATGGCTGAGCTTATGTGGTCGTTCCATTTCATATCTCTACAAATAGCGACAGGTGATGTATGACCTAATGAACCGTGACTCGTTAATATTGTAGCTGTAGAACGTTACGCTTTTTTTCCATTTTCCGAACACGTAACGCAAGCTATCAATGTGACATCCCTGGCTTACCTGGCGGATTTGTCGCAAATAAAGTTCCCGGGTCTGCCACCGAATATCATTGTGAAAGTCTCATAATATTTCACCGGAACAGCTGTTCGCCATCATCGGGTCTTACAGTAGTGACGACAGGAGTTAACAGCACCTAATTAAATGAAATTAAATGTCATTGTCGGCTGGGGTATTCCACGGGATGGGCTCAGCCGCCTGTCGGAAAGAATGTTTGTCCTCCGCGTACACTTGTCCCTTTCCTTGCGGATTTGTGAGTTGTGACGTATACATATTTTTGGAATGTAGATGCGTGTAACGGATAGATGTATAGTGTAGTGCTATGTTTGTGTTGTACAGTATGATGACGATAAGAAAGGGAGAGTATGACACCTAGTGCCGGTACGTAGCCTTGTCCTCTCGAATAACACCAAGGGGGCCACGGAGTTTAATGTCTCCATCCAACGGACGGGTCAGTATCAACAATGTAACCTGCCCACACATCACGAGACACTGCGGAGAGGCTCGGAATTTAATTGAAGACATTTTCGCAAATATAATCAGGAACTTTATTCGACCACACCTCTGCCATTTGTCCCCCATATACTGGCAACGAAAATTTCATGAACTGCTAGGATTCGAATCGACGTACCTTCGAGTGTCGTGTCACAGCACAGCGACCTCGGCTATGGAGGCTGGTACCACTACTTATAATGTCGAACAGCTGTTCTGATGAGATCTTGCACAGGGTAATCCGTTGGTCATCTGTGAAAAGTCTGTGGTTACTATTAATATACACTACTGGCCATTAAAATTGCTACACCAAGAAGAAATGCAGACGATGAAAGTGTATTCATTGGACAAATGCATTATACTAGAACTGACATGTGATTACATTTTCACGCAATTTCAGTGCATAGATCCTGAGAAATCAGTACCCAGAACAACCACCTCTGGTCGTAATAACGGCCTTGATACGCCTGGGCATTGAGTCAAACAGAGCTTGGATGGCTTGTACAGGTACAGCTGCCCATGCAGCTTCAACACGATACCACAGTTCGTCAAGAGTATCCGACTGGCGTATTGTGACGAGCCAGTTGCTCGGTCACCATAGACCAGACGTTTTCAATTGGTGAGAGATCTGGAGAATGTGCTGGCCAGGGCAGCAGTCGAACGTTTCTGTATCCAGAAAGGCCCGCACAGAAACTGCAACATGCGGTCGTGCGTTATCCTGCTCAAATGTAGGGTTTCGCAGGGATCGAATGAAGGGTAGAGCCACGGGTCGTAACCCATCTGAAATGTAACGTCCACTGTTCAGAGTGCCGTCAATACGAACAAGAGGTGACCGAGACGAGTAACCAATGGCACCCCATACCATCACGCCGGATGATACGCCAGTATGGCGATGACGAATAGACGCCTCCAATGTGCGTTCACCGCGATGTCGCCAAACACGGATGCGACCATCATGATGCTGTAAACAGAACCTGGGTTCATCCGAAAAAATGACGTTTTGCCATTCGTGCATCCAGGTTCGTCGTTGAGTACACCATCACAGGCGCTCCTGTCTGTGATGCAGCGTGAAGGGTAACCGCAGCCATGGTCTCCGAGCTGATAGTTTATGCTGCTGCAAACGTCGTCGCAGGTTCGAATCCTGCTCGGGCATGGATGTGTGTGATGTCCTTGGGTTAGTTAGGTTTAAGTAGTTCTAAGTTCTAGGTGACTGGTGCCATCTGCGGTTGTTTGCTGATGATGCTGTAGTGGACGATGACGTGTCGAAGTTGAGTGACTGTACGAGGACACAAGATGACTTAGAAAAAATTTCTAGTTGGTGTGATGGATAGCAGCTACCTTTAAATGTATAGCAAAATGTAAGCTAATGCGAATGTGTAAGAAAAACAAACTCGTAATGTTTGGATAAAGCATTAGTAGTGTCCTCTTTGACACAGTCACTTCGTTGAAATATATGGGCGTAACTGTCCAAAGTGATATGAAATGGAACGTGCATGTGAAGACAGTGGTAGTGAAGGCGAACGGTCGATAGGTTCATCGGGAAATTTTTAGGAAAGTGTGATTGACCTGTAAAGTACACTGCATATAGGATGCTGGTGCGACCTGTTTTTGAATACGCTCGAGTGTTTGGGATCCGTACCAGGATGGGTTAAAGGAAGACATTGAAGTATTCAGAGGCGGACTGCTTGATTTGTTACCGATAGGTTCGAGCATCGCGTAAATGTTACGGAGATTCTTCGGGAACTCCCATGGGAATCCCTGGAAGGAAGCCGTAGTTCTTTTCGCGGAACACTACTGAGAACATTTATAGAACCGACATTTGCAGCTGACCGGCGAACGATTCCTCTGTCGCCAACATATATTGCGCGTAAGGACCACGAAGATATGATACGAGACATTAGGGTTCATACGGAGATATAGATAGTCGTTTTTCCCTCGCTCTATTTGCGAGTGGAACAAGAAAGGAAATGAATAGTAGTGATACAGGGTACCCGCGTCTCGCGCCGTACGGTGGCTCGCGGAGTATCTATGTAGATGTAGATCTATGTAGATATTTCACAGAGTTTCCTTAGTATTTCAGTTCACAGTTTACTTTATTTATTTGTCTGTGTTGATAATTGTGCAATCACCGCTGAGGCCAACTGTTTTGAGAAGGTGGAACAAATCATGTTTAAGGCTCTGGAAGAATTTACCATCTGCTATAATGAAACACGCGTGTAGCCGAATCTTGCCAAAACTCAGACCTATGTATTCCACCTCAGGAAAAAACAAGCAACTAAAACTCTTCACGTCATCTGAGAAGGAATTTCCCTTGAACGCTCTCCGACTCCGAAATATCTGAGAGTGACTGTGGACTGTACGCGTACATTAAGAAACTCTGTCTAAGCATGAAACTGAAAATGTCTACTAGAAACACAAGAAACTGGGAGATACAATAGGGCTTGCATTCAGCACTGGCAAATATTTCCGTAACTGGAGGTTACAGTCAAGGGCTGCCAAAACAGTAGCCACCAGCTTCCAGCTTAACAACAAGTTCTCAAACAAGAAAATAATTCAATACTCCGAGATCCACAGTGTCCAGAGAGTGCTGAGAACCCATATTTCATCAATTATCTTTCACCATGGGCAGCGCAGTGGCCGATGGCCTTCACTTAACGATCGAGAGCAGTGGCGTTTGCGTACAGTTGTCAGTGCTCATTCACTAGCAACACTGCTTGAAATAACCACAGAAATCAGTGGGGGACGTAAGACGAACATACCCGTATGGACAGTGCGACGATACGGGCTATGGCAACAGACAACTGACGCGAGTGCCTTTGTTAATAGCACAACATCGCCTGCAGCGCCTCTTCTGTTCTCGAGTCTATGTCAGTTGGATTATAGACGACCGAAAAACTGTGGCTGAGTCCTCATTTCATTTGATAAGAGCTGATGGTAGGGTTCGAGTTAGGCACAGACCCCAAGAAACCATAGACCCAAGTTGTCAACCAGGCACTGTGCAAGCTGGTGGTGGCTGCACAATGGTGTGGGCAGTGTTGACACGGAATCAACTGGGTTCTCTGATCCAACTGAAACTATCATTGACTGGAAATCGTTATGTTCGGCTACTTGGAGCCAATTTGCAGCCATTCATGGACTTAAAGTTCCCAAGCAACGACGTCATGTCAATGTGCTGCAACTGTTCGCGATTGGTTTGAAGAAGATTCTGGACAATTCGTGCGAATGATTTGGCCAGCCAGGTCGTCTGATATGAATCCCTTTGTACATTTATGGGATATAATCGAGAGGTTAGTTCGTGTACAACATACTGTACCGGCAACACTGTCGCTATTCTGGACAGCCGTAGTAGCAGCATGACTCAGTATTTCAGCGGGGAACTTCAACGACTTGCCGAGTCCAAGCCATGTCGAGCTGCTGCTCTACGCTGGGCAAAAGGAAAAAGCGTTTCCGTATATCACTGAGTTGCATTGTCACAACAAAATACTTAATTTACCTCATTTACCATCACAATTTCATTAATCATATAAATATTTGAATACTTGCAGAAGGACTGATACCTCATTTCCTGCTGATGCCCTTGCTTATCCACATACTGAAGGAAAATATAAGCACCAAAAATCGGCAGATACTGGTGTCTCACTGTATACGATTGATTATTTAACATTGTTTATGCTATCATATGTACAAATTGCTTATATATATTACATATATTATTAGAGAATAAATATTCTCACAGGGTGCATCACTTTAGCGTAGCACCGTCTGTGCAAAGAGTTTGTGTGTTCCAACCTTTGGCCCAAAAACCTTTGGCCCAATCCTTGAAGAGAACACGTGGAGACATAGACAAAACCATGAACTGTACAATCTAATGAAACAAACAAACATCAAGCAGAAAATGAAAGCACTGAGAATAAGCCTAACAGGACACATTGCCAGAAGGCCAGAAGTGTGCTGTGCTAAAGCTATGCTTATTGGGAAGCCTGATGGAACTTGTCCAGTTATAAGATCTAGGAAACTATGAGAAGATGAACTGGAGAGATACCTACAGCAGGTCTGTGTCCATGGCAAATAGATCCAAAGTGCACAAGATTGACATCTATGAAGGAACACTACAAGATCGATGCACGATCTTCAGGGCTCGTGATTGCCAATATGTATGTATGTAGAGAAGAAGTAAGACGTTCATATAGTGCGACGCCACGTTTCAATGTATTCCACGTATGTTAGTTGTAGTATTTGAAAGATATATTTGTACTGATTACATTATTTTAGGACTTTATTCCTTATCGTGTATTTTTCACTGTTAAGGGACAGATGGTGTTGCATTACCTTGATGTATCTGCACCATTTCGCTGGTGTACCCATTTGAACGATCAGTATACTTGAAACAATATACATGGTATGGAAAAAAGTAAGCTAGCTTTATCTTATCTACTTCTCCCCATCCTCCGGCACTAATGATAGTTATTGTATTTTTTTTTATATTATATTTACCTTTGGGACAATGACTACATGTAACACTTATATCCAGAGACCAAGATACATTCTGTTAATTTCTTATCCATGTTAACAATGACCTAGCTGAAGACTTTTATTTCTACAGCCATGTACTTTTCTACAAGACCCCATTGCTGAAGAGATCGATTCTCTATGTAATTCCTATGTTCTCTCATGATTGATTCTTATGGGTAAGGGTAATTACATGTTCTGGCTACTATGATATCTCTAGTAGGAAATCTCTCCCCTTTTTATCAGTTAAGTTCTGAATGTAAGATTGATCATTTTGCTGTGTTTACACATGCAAAATATATGAAAGAGCTCAGTCTAATGCCCACTTGTTCCTTTAATCTAGTCTAAAGTAGTAATTTTAAAACTGAATGAAACACTGGGGATATGTAGCTATTCAGGTGACTTAGTGTGTAACATTATGACAAATTAATTATATTTACTTTATGCTAATCTTCCACAATTCCCAGAAAGAGACATCAATTTCATGACTTCCATGTTTTCATTGCTCTTCTTAATGCAGTTACTGTATCAACAAAAAATCTTAGATTATCATGTTCCATAGCCCTCGCTGTATGATGATAATGTAGTACATCCCCAGTCACTATGTTCATACGAGTTGTAGAAGTTTCGGCTCACCTCCATGTAGCTATCAGCAAATACCAGCCTAACGGCTACTCTGTCTTGTCTACCATATCTTTTGCACCACCACACTACAGCCAGTACTCATTGGAAGGCCAGTCACTTAAATGTTATTCTTATTGTTCTGTTTGTGGCTGTCAAAAATTTCTTATTGTAATGTAGCACCTTTAAACTTTTCATCTTCTTTCATAATCTCTCCAAAAGTTATTAGATCCCAGTCAGAGAAAAATCACCATATCATGACGACGTTTGTGAAGGGGGAGGAAACTGAAACGTATAATTATTATTACATATTCTAACAGTCTAGATATCTTTGATTCTTCTTCTGAGGCTTGTGCAGGGAAGCAGGTGTTCATGTGCCATGCAGCCAGGGCTGACACTGTGGAGTCAGCACTGATGTTATGGTACTTCCCATGCGACCAGTCAGCTTCTACCAATCAGATGAGGAAAGTTTCGCTTATAGCGGACCTGGTAGACAGCTCTCTCCCTCAATTACTGGTCTTGGCATGCATCAGATCAGTTTTGGAGAGACTGAAGTTTTTCGCAACGCCTCGCCCGTATTTCTTTTCAGTAAATCACTTGGATGTTATTACCCCTAAATTCACAGCTCGTCCTGTTGTTCACACTACCTTACATTGTGTCTAAAGTTTCATTGACTGTGCCCATCATTGTCTCATGTACCTCTTAGTTCAGTAGTTAATTGCTGTACCATCCGAGCAGTGTTCAATATGCCCTGCTCTATATTTGCCAGTTCTGTGGTATGTCACTCCAAAGTGGCCTTGTTGCTGTTCACTATTTCTCGCATTTGGTCCAATTTGCGATTTAATTCCCTATCATCATTACCCTTTATTCTCAATACTATCTTGAATAATTTTCCATCTGCATCCAGCCATCACCTCTTTTATTGCAGCAATGTGCACAGGGCCCTTTGGATCTCCTCCAATACTCTTTCTCTCCCTGGCTTCAAGAAACAATCTGGTAAACGTCTCCTCCAGCATCCATACATCATTCCTCACCTCGCATGTGTTGTAAATTCATTCTTTCAAGACGTCCTTTAACATTTTTCACAATTTCGTATTGATTTTTCTGAATGTTAGTTTTATTGGCTTTGAAAGGTGACAGCATCTTTTCACTACATACCACCTCATGTGGCCAGAGCCATAGACCATCGCACACTTTTGAGTTGTATGTGGCTGTGGCATAGTGCAGATAAACGTCCCAGTCGTTTTGGTGACTATTCATATAATAACTTAACATTTTTCTCATAGTACATTGAACACACTCAGTCCTCCCATTTCCTGGTGGTGGGAGGAACTGGTTCTTAGGTTTCAGATATGCATTACATGGCATAATTGCTTAATTAGTTTGGATTTGAATTTGATATCCTGATCCATGATTAATTGTCATGTGTGCAAAAATTTAATAAAATTTAATAACCATTGCTAGTGTGCTCACTTTTAATTCAGGAATGCAGGACACTGTAACAGTACATGGAAAATGGACTGTAATGGTAAACATGTAGCAGTGACGTACTGGTGTCTGGTTAAATGGGCACAAAATGACCATTCCAACCATTTCAAATAGCTTAGACAGACCCATAATCTCTGAAGTGATATTTGATGAGGACTCAAATTGGTATGTTGTGCACATGGAACACATGCTGCTCAACACTGCGCCTTCACATTCCACACATCCACAAAAATTGTTCAGCTATTCTATAATCTGTTGTCCTTCACTCTTCATGTCCTGCTTACATATGATCGTGGACGTCTTTTAATACTACTTCTTTCCATAATGTTGCAGATACAATGATGTGTGGCCCAAACTTCAATTGTGGTTGTGTTTTGAATAGCTCACAGTCTGCTGCATCATCAGTCTGTGTCTCTGTCCATTCTACAAGGCTTCAGATAAGTGCTCTCATGACTGACTTTCCTGCTCAACTCATTTGCATTGCTGTGCTTCCTGATGGACTTATACACTACTTCCAAATCAAATTCGATTTATTTTAATACCCAAGTCAATCTGCTTGATAAATATTTAGTTCTAACAGCCACTTTAATGCTGCAAGGTTCATTGAAACTTAGAATTTCCTATGATAAAGGTAACAGTTAAGTAAGTAATACCATAGATTAAGCTCAACATCTCCTTCTTCATAGCTGAATAATTGTATTCTGTTTTATTACATTGACTTGATGCATATACTATCATCTACTTTCTTTTCTAAAAAGCATCTTACCATCCAGTCGCTAACATCGTGGGAGAAGGTAACCTGTTTCTTGTAATTCTGAAATACTAACACAGTTAGTTGTTAAGCCTTTCTCAATCTCTCAGTTTTGATTGATAGTCATTGGTTCACTGAAATTTCGCACCTGCCTTTAACACAAGCATTAATAGTCTCACAGTGTCAGCAATTCCTTTAACAAATTTTATACAACCATTACATAACCCTAAAAATTATAGTAATTGTTTCACAGTATGTGGCAGTGAGGAATCATGGATTACACGTACTAGTTTTCACGCCATTGTGGCTAATTACATCGCCTAAATAGCTCTCTTCCACCTCCACCAATGCAAAGTGACACATTTCAATACTTAACGTTAAGCAGGTCAAATGCAATTTCTTAAACATTTATTCCACCCACTGTGTGTGCTCTTTCAGATACTTATAGTAAACAATAATATCACGTTCTAACATTCTGTGTGGTGTCTGATTGTTCTAAGTCGTGTCTCCCTACCACTTTCGCGCAACGACAATCTGAGCGTGTTTTTTAGTGAATTGACTAGTTTGAACCTAGGACCTGTTGCTGGTAAGGAGACGCCAGACCACACATGACATGTAGAGTTCAGAAGAGTTCAGTGAGACTAGCGGTTATATAACCAAATACTTAATGATTTCAGCGTCAGCTCCACTGCACTCCCTGTAAAAGAATCTTAATACTAACTAAATTTAGTGGAAGGGGTTCAAGGCTTTCCTATTTTTAGTTAGCTGGTAAAATAACGTCGAAAAAGCAGTTAAGTTTACGACTGGAAATTTTATTCTACTCACAAAACATTGTTTATAAATTGCACTATTGATAAAAGGAAATATTTTAATACAGGATGATAAAAACCAACTGCGTTCAACAAAAATGTGAACGAATATTCCCTGAATGGGTTTCCAAGTTCTACAATGGATCGAAGGATGACCTATGCCATATCACATCTATAATCTAGATTTAAGTTAAGTTTCATAAAAGAGAAAACTATCAAAATGGTCTATAGTGACCCTCAATTATCTTTAATTACTTATCTACCTTGTCGTAAATTACAGTGGCTGATGTGGCTTCTCAATAATTATATAACAGAAAAATCATCGTGTTTCAGTTTTTTACTTCAAGTAGCAAATGTGAACACCATGAGATTTAATTGACGATCGACACTAGTATTACGTAAAAAGGGGATGTAACAGATGAGACTTCTGCAGTTCTGAGTGAAGCGTTATGCGGTGTTATGCGGCATCGCGTGCGTTCATTACCTTGTCGGTGTTCGTCAGGGGGCGGCGGGTGGCGCAGCTCCACCCAGCTCACCGTCTCGGAAGCAACTCCTAACTTCTCCTTACTACAATTAACCGAAGTTGGTTTAAGAAAAGCTATCTGGCTGTGTTTTCAACTGACCAATCAGGGTCTCAATGTTAACCTTAAGCTCCGCCTACAAAAATTCTGTCTATCCAATGAGAAACGTTATACTTTTCGTGGTGGGGCAATGTTTTTAACGTTTTCAACGTAACAGAGATGCGAAAAAGTCTCACACTAAAACTTGCAGCTGGTGTGGCCCTTTTAGTGTTATCAAAAGATCTGTACTGTTCTTCTGGAGGGCTCTATCTTTTAACAAGGGATGGGGGGTGGTCCTGGCGGTCAGCCGACGATGTGGGTGTCCGTCCCTTATCGTAGGGCCTTCTAGCTTATCACGGTTCTGCTCTCGGCTTGTGTTCTCGTTTCTTTCCTCGGAACTGCGTCTGTTTCACGGTGGGGAGGTACGACATGCATTTAGGCATTCTTGTGTTAGTCTGTGGTATTCTATTTGCTCACTCATTGATCGTATTACTTTGGTTAATTTATTGTCGGATTTATTCGGAGCTATGTGACATACTGCCGGATTTGCTTATCATGTCAGGGTTTTCATGGAAGGTGTTGGATTTGCCTAACACCTTACAACGTAAGCAGACCATACGCTGCAGTGGTATAATCCCCTCAACATTCCATCCAGTAATGCCTTTAATGTGGGCAGTGCATTCTTGAGTCCAAAAGGCATCTAGTGATATCGGTAATGCTCTAATGGGATGTTAATTTCGTCTTTCGCACTATTTCTAAATTGTGGTAGTTGTTGAAAAATACTTGCATTAATGTCCATGTGCCTGTGATATTTGGTACTTGCTTTGCATCCATCATAGTTATCACAACAGAATATGTATGTCCTCATCCCACCCAAAGATTTTTTTTTATGCCATGACAACTTGTGCTCCCCAGGGGCTATCACTGTCTTCAATAATGCCACCCTTCAAATGTTGACTGATGAATTCATTCATTATCAGTTGAACTCATTCATTATCGGTATTCTGAGTGGCTTCTTATAGACAGGAAGATTATCCCTCCTTGGGATCCTGCAAAGCATCATGGACATTGCTGGTAATGGTCCAGTACAATTGAACAAAGTCATGAACTGTATGAATAACATTTCTATGGCCACTTTATTTTTCTCTTTCAAAGACTGTGTTCTTTCGTGTAATTCAGCTGCAATGGCAAAACTCCACACTGGACCTGTCTAAATTGTCCTCATCCTGGACATCCAGATTGACTATTAACAACCACTTTGACAAAACTACTTTGTCAGTGCCAAAACTGTCCACACTAAGCAGAACCACGTGTTCTCCATTCACTTCCTACACACATGCCACGCCCCTTCCTATACAACACTGTGACATGTCAAATTAGTCATCATGTTCCAAAGGCTCTATAACACACTCAGTAGGTCAGTACCTGCACTTACCGAGAGTAGTTTTCCTACAATTTTCAGCACTTTATCATGCGAACTGAGCCTCAATGATGCTCTATGTATGTTAATCGGTCTCACATTCTTGCTAGGAGAACCTTACACCAAAATACCTTTCGCAGTGGTGTCTCTCAGTTGGAATAACGTTCCTCCAATTTCGACAGTGTGCTGTAACAGATCAGTTTTTGCATGATACTAATTCAAGAACACAATTTCAGGATTGCGAAGTATCCCTCAACGACATATGGCAATGAATCCATATGCCGACCGGGGTGGCCGAGCGGTTCTAGGTGATACAGTCTGGAACCGCGTGACCGCTACGGTCGAAGGTTCGAATCCTGCCTAGGGTATGGATGTGTGTGATGTCCTTAGGTTAGTTAGGTTTAAGTAGTTCTAAATTCGAGGGGACTGATGAGCTTAGAAGTTAAGTCCCATAATGCTCGGAGCCGTTTGAACCATTTGAATACATATGCTCCCAAAAGTACTTCACTTCATTAAAAAGCCTGAGCAATGTTGTCCCCAATGATGCCACTTCATTGCCTCTAACTCCACATACTGTATCATATAATGTGAGGAATTCCTCCGCGAATAGATTTCAAACCGATTTTTCGAAGCAATCACAGGACCCACGAAATGATATGTTCCACCAAGGATGTGGTCAACATTCTTAACACTGCAGGTGTTTACGAACTACGGTGTGAGTGCGGAGCTGCCTACATAGGAGAAACAGGGAGACCTGTCAGCTTACGAGTAGCAGAACACGAACGCTATGTACGATTACAACAACATAACAAATCGGCGTTAGCGGAACACCACAGTGGCTGTCGACAACCTATCAGGTTCCAGGAGGCCCGAGTACTGGCGAAAGAATCGTGGATGCGAGAACGCAAAATACGGGAGGCGATCGAAATTATTAAACAGCCTGACAACATCAACAGAGAAGATGGCTACAAACGCCCGGCGTCCTGACTGCCGGCCATCCCAATTCAACGGGCCGCAAGCGTTCGCGGGGCAGAAGCTACACGGGACACGGACGTATCTGCACAAACAGCTGTAGAGCAACTGTCAGTCCACTTCTGCGCACACCAGGAGGAAAACTTGCCGACCAGAAGCCGAACGCTGACATGGACATCCACGAATAGCCTCTTTCTTTCAATCTTCCCTTACGTCATGACTAGCCAATCATATTAGAGGGCCATTTAAAGGTTTTACAACAGTGACATCACACATCAATAGTCTGTAATAAATAGAAGCACCTAACCCCATGCAAAATCAGTCGTGCCCTGAGGATGACTGTTGCAATTCGGCCGAAACGTCGGTTTTAGTTTATTATTGCTCTTAGTTTTTTAACAGTGACGGGCCATAATACCCAGAAGAATTTTAATCACTATTACACCGGCAGCGGAAGCCTACGTTATTATATTTGGGACAGTACTTGGTCGTTTATGTTTACAATAGAAGAAAAATATCCAATAAAGTGTAAATGATGCTTTGGTCCAATAGTAAAAATTAGAAGTTAATGTTGTTCAAAAAAATTCAGGACTGTATGCTGTTTTTTAAATAAAATATAATAGAGATTTTGGGCGTGCCCTTCTGCGTGCGATATATCTCGAAGTTGGTCCTGTACATATCGGTTGTTCCGCTGAGACTTGCATCATATCCACTTGTTACCGACAACAATAGCAAAGAGGGAAAAATTCTTGAAACACGGTATGCGTCCCTATTTTGCAAATTTTTCTAAAATACTCCCAGAAAGGCCCCCTTCCTGACCGCTACCAGAAAGTATTCAGAAAGTGATATCAGCGTTCTAAATGTACGGATTTTTCGCGTGGCCGGCGCTCTTCCTCGTAACTGACATGCAAAGGTTCGACTTTGAGATACAATGCACGCAGTAACTACCATGTTTTTATTATTATTTGATCTTGCATATTTCGACACTTTTCATGGCTTTTAAGCATTTTTCATGCATATTTGCATGCATATTTTAAGATTTTTATATGCATATAAACCGGTCTCTATTCATCAGTAACCCCCTCATCGTCCACATACTGATTCTGGCAAAGTGAACCCTAAATTGGCTAAACAGTTGGAAGTCGCAACGGCAGAGTTCCAAGTCATAGGGTGGATGACGAAGAACAGTCCAGTGAAGTTTTGTGGCATCCTCTCAGGTACACAGACTTGTGTGAGGCCTGCCACTGTCATGGAGAAGGAGACGTTCATTTGCATTTTTGTGGTGACAAACAGTTCCAACAAAGCAGAAGTCACAGCTGTGTGCGGCTGGCTGACATGCAAGAGATCGGACATGTTTGAGCGACTTTGTTGTGATGATGACAGACGCCTCATCCAATACCTCACCATGCTTTTATTCACTTCCAGTTCTCCATCGACATTCTGTAAGCGCCTAACCGAAAGAAACTCAATGACAGCTCTCTGCTTGGAATGGAGCTCTGTTTCACACACCATATTGAAGTCTACATTTAGCGCCGCCATCTATCAGAAATTCATGGAAGTATAGGGCATGCAGCAGGAATATTCCACGATTTCCAATAGAGCAAATTGCGCATTTATTCAAGTAAATTCGCTAAGAAAAAAGTGTTGCATTACTTGTTAAACACCCCTTAAACATTATGTTAGAGGTTAATTTTGAGGGAGGTACCTCCAAAAAAAGTACAAAACAATTACAGAAAATAGTAATAAGTATGATAGCTAATGCTGAATGGATAAAATCATGTAGACCAGCATTTCTAGCATTTAAAATACTCACACTGTTTCATCAAATGGTATAACGAGTGTAGGATTCGTTATGAATAGGAAGATAGAGCAGAGAGTGTGTTACTGTGAAAAGTTCAGTGATAGGGTTATTCTTACCAGAACTGATATCAAAACAACAACGACAACGATAGTTTGGGTATACATGCCTACGTCGCAAGCTAAAGATGAAGAGACAGAGAAAGTATACGAGGATATTGAAAGGGTATTGTAATACAATACGAAAAAGGAGATGAAAATCTAATAGTCATGGGGAACTGGAATGCAGTTGCAGGGGAATTAGTAGAAGAAAAGGTTACAGGAAAATATGGGCTTGGGACAAAGATTGAGAAAGGAGAAAGACTAATTGAGTTTTGTAATAAATTTCAGCTAATAACAGCGAATACTCTGTTCAAGAATCACAAGAGGCAGAGGTATACCTGGAAAAGGCCGAGTGATGCAGGAATATTTCAGTTAGATTACATCATTGTTAGAGATTCCTAAATCAGATTCTGGATTGTAAGATGCACCCAGAAGAAGATGTAGACTCAGATCACAGTGTAGTAGTAATGAAGAGTAGGCTGAAGTTTAAGACATTAATCAGCAAGAATCAATAAGCAAACAAGTGGTGTATGGAAGTACTAAGGAATGACAAGATACACTTGAAGTTCTCTAAGGCTGCACATACAGCAGTAAAGAACAGTCCAGTAGTCAGTACAATTTAAGAGGAATGAACATCTCTAATAACGGCAATCACAGAAGTTGGAAAGGAAAACATAGATACAAAAAAGGTAACTGCAAAGAAACCATAACCAACAGAAGATATACTACAGCTAATTGCTGAAAGAAGGAAGTATGGGTTCTGGGAAACTCAGGAATACAGAAATACAAGTCCCTGAGGAATGAAATAAATAGGAAGTGAGGGGAAGCTAAGATGAAATGGCTTCATGAAAAGTGTGAAGAACTCGAAAAAGAAATGATAGTCGGAAGTACTGACTCAGCACATAGGAAAGTCAAAGCACACTTAGGTGAAATTAAAGGCAAGGAAGGTAACATTAGGAGTGCAACTGGACTTCCACTGTTAAATGCAGTGGAGAGAGCGAATAGGTTGAAAGAGTACATTGAAAGGCTCTGTGAGGGGGAAGATTTGTATGATGTTGTAGAAGAGGAAACAGGAGTCGATTTAGAAGAGATAGGGGATCCAGTACTACAATCAGAATTTAAGAGAGCTTTGGAGGACTTAAGATGAAATAAGGCAGAAGGGATCGATAACATTCCATCAGAATTTCTAAAATCATTAGGGGAAGTGGCAACAAAACGACTATTGACTTTGGTGTCTAGAATGTATGAATCTGGCGACATACCGTCTGATTTTCGGAAAAATATCATCCACACAATTCCGACAACTGCAAGAGCGGAAAAATGCGAGAATTATCGTACAAACAGCTTAACAGCTCATGCATACAAGTTGCTGACAAAAATAATATACAGAAGAATGGAAAAGAAAACTGAGGATGTGTTTGTTAGATGATGTTCAGTTCGGCTTTACGAAAAGTAAAGCCACCAGAGAGGCAATTCTGACGTCGCAGTTGACTATGGAAGTAAGATCAAAGAAAACTCAAGGCACATTTATAGCATTTGTCGACTAGAAAAAGCTTTCGACAATGTTCGAAATTCTGAGAAAAATAGGGGTAAGCTATAGGGACAGACGGGTAATAAACAATAAGTACAAGAACCAAGAGGGAATAATAAGAGTGGACGACCAGTTAATGACAGAATATATTGTTATATATGTGTTCTGTTCGGCGGTGAAAAGTAATGGTGCAGTGAGCGCATTTGTACAATAAAGAATTTTGACAGGAAAGCACAAAAACATCAGATATTAAAACGTCACCTGCAGAACGAAGAATCATTTCAGTTATTGGGAAAAAGTAGACTTGAGCACGCCCTTTCTGAAGCCGCTCGTCTGACGGCTACAAAATAAAATGAACAAGTTGCATCCAACAGGATAGTATTGGCTCGTCTTATTCAGGCAATTGTATTTATTTGTAAACAAGAACTATCCTTTTGCGGCCATCGAGAAGAGTAATCCTCTAGCAACTATGGATTGGATTTGCAAATTGTTCAGATGGAAAGAAGACTTAAAGAGTTTATCCCAAATTCAGTTTGTTGAACTTCTGATCGAAAAGAATTCCCAAAGTTGAAACTGCTTCAGTTATTAGAACAGTATCCTTTTTACGAACAAGAACAACTTGAGCATGAACTGTGTAACGTATATGCTGATGAGAAAAAACACTTATCTCCAAGAATCCTCTTAAAGTACATTGTCAGCAATGATTTAAACTCTGTTTATGAAGAAACAACGAAGTTCTTGCTTTTGGTTTTGACCCTACCCGCAATTATAGCAAGCATAGAACGGAGCATGAGTACTCTTAAAAGAGTGAAGAATTATTTAAGGAATTCAATGTCCAACACCCGGCTGTCGTGTTTGAGCACGTTAGCAATAGAAAAGACACTACTTGGAGAGCTATCCAGTGATCAGATCTTTGTAGACTGAGTTATAGACTTATTCGTGTAAAGAAAAGACAGGTGCATTGAACTTGTGTACAAGAAAATGTGCTTCTTCTCTTGCTGCTGGAGTTCTACAAATTTGTCATCCTTTCTTGAACAAGTTAGTTATTATTATTATTATTAGTGGCGGTGGTAGTGGTATTGGTAGTAGTAGTAGTAGTAGTAGTTGTTGTTGTTTTATTTGATACATTTTGTTTCATTTGTTTAAATTATTGTTTATTGTACTATTTTGTCTCCCTATAATAACTGTAGAGTCTCCCCAACCTTTACAACCACGCTACACCACTAGTTTCCATGGTACTAGAGGGAAATGTAGAGGCAAAAATTATAATGGAAGACAGAGATTGGAATACATTCAGCAGATAATTGAGGACATAGGTTGCCTGAGATGCAGATGTTAGCACAGGAGAGTAATTCATGGCGGGACTGCAACAAACCAGTCACAAGACTCATGACTCATAAGAAAAAAAAGCCTAGAATATTGATGTATATGATGATAATAACCCTTTCACTGCTTTGGACGTGAATACACGTCCCGCTCCACTGTTCCCCAGTCTCTGTGCTCGTGCACACGGACGCCAAGTGGCATTACCTACGGTGCTATTGATGTCTGTATGCATCCTGAGCTGCCAACTTCTCTCTCTCCTCTAAGGACAAGTTACTTCTGTAACAAAGCAGTACGCAGGACAGAAGCAAGTTTACAGCAGCGAAAGGGTTAATTTGAAACGAATGTCTTGGCATCAGCTGCGTTAGGCATAGATGTACTAGCTATTAGTGACACATGAAAATTTGTGCTGGGCTGTGACTAAAGCCCGTATTTCCCTGTTATTGCGAGCGGTCGCCTTAACTACTTCAACTACCCATGCAGGCCTCACAAACTTCCATATCTACATCTACATTTGTATCTATACTCTGCAATCCACCATGAGGTGTATGGCAGATGGTACATCGCATTGTCCCGGTTATTGAGGTTTCTTCCCTTTCCATTCATGTATGGAGCTCTAGAAGAATGATTGTCTGAATGCCCCTGTGCATGCTGCCTTGTCCTCATAATCCCTGTGTGAGCAATAAGCAGCTGTAGTGTCTTCCTAGAGTCATCATTTAAAGATGGTTCTTTAAACATTGCTAGCAGACTTCTTGGGTTAGTTTATGTCTATCGTCAAGATTCTGCCAGTTCTGTTTCTATACCATCTCTATGACACTCATCCACAGATCAAACAAACCTGTGACCATTCATATTGCCCTTCTCTGTATACATTCATTATCGCCTGTTAGTCCTATTGGTACGGGTCCCATATATGCCATACGTCATGCAGTCTACATCCCTACAACATACTGAACTAATCTCCATGATCAGTTTTGTGTGAGGAATTGCTGTGAAGTGAAACAATATTTCAAAACACCAACATTTATTTGCTAGCAAAACAACATTTATATGGGAAGACAAAACTCCTGTCCAGTATCCTTGACATATATTTGTTGCAAAATCTTAGAACATATTCTCAGCTCAAGCAACCAGACAACCAGGTAGATGCAGTATTTCTTGATTTCTGAAAAGCGTTTGATTCAGTACCATCTCTACGTTTGTTGTTGAAAGTATGATCATATGATGTATGAAGTGAAATGTCTGACTAGATTGAGAACTTTTTGGTGGGGATGACACAGCATATTGCCTTGAATGGAGAGTCATCGCCAGATGAAGAAATGTGCCCCAGGGAAGTGTGTTGGGACCCTTGCTGTTCATGTTATATGTTAATGATCTTGCAGACAGTATTAGTAGTAAAATAAGGCTTTGCAGATGATGCAGTTATATTTAATGAAGCACTATCTGAAAGAAGTTGCATAAATAGTCAGTCAGAACTTGATAAGTTTTCAATGTGGTGTAAAGATTGGCACCTTGCTATAGATGTTCAAAAATGTAAAATTTTGCACTTAACAAAACGAAAAAACGCAGTTTCCTATGACTATAGTATCAAAGAGTCACTGTTGGAATAGGCTAACTCATACAAATACATGAATATAACACCTTGTGGGGCTATGAAATTGGAGAGTGTCCCGAAGGTACATTACAAATGTAATGTATTGCGAATACATACAAAGAAGGATCTTTTATTGTAAGATTATATGATAGCGGAACAAACACTGGTAGCAGTTACTTCTGTAAAATATCTGGGAGTATGCGTGCGGAATGATTTGAAGTGGAATGATCATATAAAATTAATTGTTGGTAAGGCGGGTATCAGGTTGAGATTCATTGGGAGAGTGCTTAGAAAATGTAGTCCGTCAACAAAGGAGGTGGCTTACAAAACACTCGTTCGACCTATACTTGAGTATTGCTCATCAGTGTGGGATCTGTACCAGATCGGGTTGACGGAGGAGATATAGAAGATCCAAAGAAGAGCGGCGCATTTCGTCACAGGGTTATTTGGTAACCGTGATAGCGTTACGGAGATGTTTAATAAACTCAAGTGGCAGACTCTGCACTAGAGGCGCTCTGCATCGCAGTGTAGCTTGCTCGCCAGGTTTCGAGAGGGTGCGTTTCTGGATGAGGTATCAAATATATTGCTTCCCCCTACTTATACCTCCCGAGGAGATCACAAATGTAAAATTAGAGAGATCAGAGCGCGCACGGAGGCTTTCAGACAGTCGTTCTTCCCGCGAACCATACGCGACTGGAACAGGAAAGGGAGATAATGACAGTGGCACATAAAGTGCCCTCCGCCACACACCGTTGGGTGGCTTGCGTAGTATAAATGTAGATGTAGATGAAGGAACTGAGCTGGCAGACTCTTGAAGACAGGCATAAACTACCCTGAGAAAGTCTACTAACAAAGTTTCAAGAATGGACTTTAAATGATTAGTCTAGTAACATACTACAATCCCCTACTTATCACTCACATAGGGATCATGTTGATAAGATTATAATAATTACTGCATGCACAGAAGCATTCAAACAATCATTCTTCCCACGCTCCATACGTGAATAAACAAGAGGAAAACCTAATAACTGGTACAATAGGACGTACCCTCTGCCATGCACCTCATAGTGATTTGCAGAGTATGGATGTAGATGGATATGTAGACATCTATTGTGGATTTTTTATTTTACATAGCAAATGACGTCACAGGCAACTGTATTTACCCCTTCAGTAGAGATGCAGTTTCCACATTATAAGAGGTAACTTAATGAAAACAGCTTCGTCAGTTTATGTTCTTATTTATACACAGTGAAGGTGTGAGCTCAGTTTTGCTACTCTAAAATCTAAATCATTTTTCGCTTTCAGATATCAGTCGTCACTTATAGAAGAACACGCAATGGGAAAAATTTCCAGGTTATCAAGGGCTATTCGCAATTTGTAACGATAGCAAAGCAAATTAATAAAATAAAGATTAAAAAGATAGAAAAGTGCAAAATTCACTACTATAACTCAAATGAGCGAGGCGAAAATAGGTTAACGCCCTTTGTCAGTAAACAACGCCACAGTAAAAACCTACTTCCCGAAAAACTTTGAACGTGACATGACGCTGATGATATGGGAGAGTGCCGCCCTTTGAAATGCACTGTGGAATATTTTGACATGACTTGGCGGCTAGGGTGAATTGGTCTTAACTGTTTTCTAGCAAATGCATGAAACTAATTGCATAGTCATATCTTCCATCGAGCCCTGATTTTACAATTTTTTTTTTCTTTTGGTACTAGTTTGTCATTACGCTGATCACTCAGGTCCAAATTTCGACCAACTTAAACGCAGAACTAGCGATTTTGAGTTTTCAGTCGCTGATATCGAATCAGCCCACGTCGAAAGATCGCTGAAATGATGCGTAGCTTTGTAAACATGTTTACTTCGCACTTTGCAGTGTTTATGCAATGTGATCTGTGTGCATGGAGACCGTAGGCAGTACAAGGGAGTGTGATACGATTTTACAGAAACATATCTTGATTTAATATGCAATATGGACATTAATAAGTGCAAACAACCATTTCTGCAGTAAAATGAGAGAGTACGTGAGGTATCAAGCTACTGCATCAAGGGATCCCATTTGGACGAGAGTATCAGACGACCCTCAACGCGAACAGTTGTCAGATGGTAACCGAAACCGCATGGTACGTGGTGACAGGGGAAGCTGAATTCCGTAAATGACACCCACTGAGTCCGATAACACTGTTTAATTGCGAACAGTAAGCTGTTAAGTTTTCCATGACTATGACCAGTTAGTGTCACAGAACCGCCGTACTTGACATATTGAGGGATATTATTCGAGTATGCCTCAAGAAAAGTGCGGCATGCGTAACAACAGAGGGCAGACGTTACCAGATAACCTTGGAAACTGGAGCGAGACCATCAGTAGATACGGCTGCATGACAGGTCAGGGTGCGGGCTAGAGTCGGAGAAGAGTACGAAAGGGAAGTTCAGTATATGCCATGAGTGTCTCGCGAGTGGACCACACGGATGAGGAAATAAACATTAATAATAAACTTGGTTTTGGGGTTAGTATTGCTTGCTAATTTTCATTTCGAAGCTATCGACAGCACACAGTGCTGCAGATATAAATTTTTGGCATTGTCATGGATCACATATCTCGGTCTTACAGTGTTCCGCGGTAATAACCCCAGTGGTGTGCCTGTATTATAATTATGTTACAGTGAATAACAAAATAATTTATCTCGTTACTGTGTGGTTTATGCATCGAATACCATCTACAAATTGAACAGTAAGATTATGTCATTTTATATTACACTGTAAAAGTTAAACTACTTCGTAGCAACAAACAGTATGAAGTTTTTAAGTAAACTTAAAAGGTACATTACCATGAGTTTGTCACTGAAATTTTTGACGATGAACTAACTTGGTATAAGGCAGTCCTTAAAAAACAAAAAGAAACAGTTTCCTTTGTAGTCACCAGTCATGTACATTTTTAATCTAATTGTGTAAAATATATAATGGCACTCGAAAAAAGAGATTGAAATAAATACTATGAAAAAACTTCAGCCAGCCATTTAGTGGGATAATGTATAATTCACTTATTAATACTAGTTAATATGAAATTTTCCATATGGGTATACAAAGAATTCTTCTAAATGAAGAAAATAGGTTTGCTGACATGAGGTTGTGCAGATTTTTTACAACCTGACTGGTGTAACCTGTGTTGGGTGTATTAAAAAAGTGTGTTTTACACTTTATTTCCTATAGAAACTTGGCTAATGCTAGTTTATGCTAATCAGTTGTGTGGTAATGCTTAGAGGTATGCAGTTTCTGGTATTTTACATGTCATTGATTTGCTACACTTACGCTACGTCATTCACTAGGCATGTAATAATAATAAGAAACATTTCGTAGAAAAATGACATTTTCACTGTGTATATTGTCAGTTGAGAGACTGAACTTGTGTGTCACTTTTCATTTTATAGTAAATTATTGTGTTAAACCAAGTAACTGCACTTTCTATCAAATTCATGTTTTTGAGACCCCCCAATACAAGATTTACAGGAAGGATGTTTCATCTGCATATATACATATATGTTTACATCAGTACTTTCTGATTGTCCCTAAGTCATTTATTTGTGCAAGGAATAGAATAGGTCCTAATTTTGATTCCATTCATAATCCGTTTCCACCTCAAGTGGGTTTTATAGCTGACCTCTCAAAATAACAACCTGTTTTATTTTAGATGTAATCTGACTAGTTTCAAACTGTCCCCGCATATTCCTCAGTGCTACTTTTTAAAGAACAAACCAGAATGGTACAGAGGGAAAGCCCTTGCTAAGATACCAAAAGGTGATCTTTGTGTGCTATTGGTTTTCACATGCTGATGAAAAGTCTCTCTAGATGATTTTTGTGGCAGATACAGTTGACCTTTCCTTCCTTCTAAACAAACAGTAGGGTGTGCATCCATAAAGAGTACTAAGTGATCAATGTGATCATCAGTTCATACTCCGATCATTTGGTCACCTTCAAATAAATTTCATACTTTTAAGTTGAGATACTTCTGTATCTCACAATCTCCATTGCAAGTAATATACTGTTGCCCCAACTACCTTCAGTTTGATTGTCTCATTGTATTTCTTTTGTTATTAATTTCTTCAGTTTTGTTCTTATCAAAATTTAAAATATTTGACTTGCCTTCTTATTATGTTCATTTGACAGGCCTACAACACACTGTTCTTGCTGCCATTGCGATCATTACTCTTCCATTAGGCCTATCTGACATATGCTCTGTCAACTACATATGGTATCATTTCTTTTCCTGCACAGTATCAACTTTTACATGAAGTTGTGTATTACTTTGCTGTAACCTAATTTACTGGTTGCTTTGTGATCTGTAGTGTTGTTCTTCCCAAACTGCCACCCTCTCCTCCACCCCTCCGTATATTAATGAATAATTTGATTGGTTTTCCTCTTTCACATAGTGTCCTGGAATCATGGTTTTCAAAGTAAATATTGCCTGCTAAAGATCCCATGTCATTTTCACTATTGACTTACCCTCCTTCCTGTTTTAGAAGTCTGATCTAGCCTTTCATTCAGCCTATGCATTTATATTTCTTATGGGAAACATTGAACCCACTATCTACTGTGACCCTTGGTACCATCAAAATGGTCTACATAAGCAACTCATTGAAACCCAGTAAGCCTTTGTGTAACATAGCCCCATAATAGAATCAGTTATTCTCATTACACTGAATTTGTTGGGTCTGACAACTCGGAACCAAACTTTGGCCTTTTGATGTAACCCAAGCCTCAGGCTGCAGATCGGTCAGGATTATAGAAGTGTCCGATTCTACCCATCTGCTTTGAAAACATGACATCGTCAGAACGAGATTTTCACTCTGCCAGAGTGTGCGCTAATATGAAACTTTCTGGCAGATTAAAACTGTGTGCCGGACCGAGAGTCGAACTCGGAACCTTTGCCTTTCGCGGGCAAGTGCTCTACCAACTGAGCTACCCAAGCACGACTCACGCCCCATCCTCACAGCTTTATTTCTGCCAGTACCTCGTCTCCTACCTTCCAAACTTTGCAGAAGCTCTCCTGCGAACCTTGCAGAACTAGCACTCCTGAAAGAAAGGATATTGCGGAGACATGGCTTAGCCACAGCTTTGGGGATGTTTCCAGAAAGAGATTTTCACTCTGCAGCGGAGTATGCGCTGATATGAAACTTCCTGACAGATTAAAACTGTGTGCCGGACTGAGGCTCGAGCTCGGGACCTTTGCCTTTTGCGGGCAAGTGCTCTTGGAAGGTAGGAGACGAGGTACTGGCAGAAGTAAAGCTGTGAGGACAGGGCGTGAGTCATGCTTGGGTAGCTCAGTTGGTAGAGCACTTGCCCGCGAAAGGCAAAGGGTCGAGTTCGAGTCTCGGTCCGGTACACAGTTTTAATCTGCCAGGAAGTTTCATGACATCATCAGTATGGCAGAAATGACTATTCTAAGTGTTTCCAATGTGGTGCCTGTTATGTCACTACATACACACGGCAACAAACACGAAAATACATACAAATAACACAGTAACATCTCCCTCCAAAAATACAGTCAAACTGACGGGAAAACCACGGGAAATTGGGGGTTTGAGGGTGGTGAAAACCCAAATACAACATTTTAAAGAAAAGAAAAACCGCAATCTCAAATCACACAAAATTACGAACAAAAAAAACTGGGTAATGCATAATTCCCAGCCTCGGGTCGACAGGTAGGGGGTCGCATGTGCCACCTGGTATAGGCCACGCCCAGGGAGGGGTGATTGCCTGAGCTGCTGCCTTCCCAAATTGCCAATTAGTCCCTCTGTCAGATGTTCAGGAGGTGTGACCTGAGGTGTGTACAATCACCTAAGGTAGGTGCGCCCCCTTATGAAGGGGACCTCCAGTTGGAAGGAGCATGCCATCAGAGCCACTGACAATCATGGGCAATTTTCTCGCTTTGAGCCAATAATCTTCACAATCAATGTCTATGAAATGTAAACAAATGAGGCTACTGATTCAAAGACCCTTCCAGCTGCACCACAGTTCCTCGTGGTTTCCTGTACTGAAGATGTTCAGTCCTTCGCAATGGTAAATCTGTTTATTATTCAGAAAGGTGTTGATGCAATTGCCAGCTCTTTGAAATCCTGCTCTTGGTTGTGGTATGGCACTTTTCTTTTGGAGACTACTTCTGATTCTCAAGCACAACTTCTGCTTGCCACTATGCTTCTCCACCGCTATCCAGTTCGTGTCGAGGCCCATATAAATCTGAATTCTTCCCAGGGTGTTATTTACACTCGGTTGCTCAACGGTCTGACTGAGGCCGAAATTCAATCATTTTTCTCTCATCTGGATGTCATTGCCATCCATCGGGTGATGAAAAAGGTAGATTCCTCCTTAGTGCCCACAGGCACTCTTTTTCTCACCTTTGATAGAGTGATGCCTCTGTCCAAGATGAAACCAGGCTATGAAATTATCACTGTCCGACCATACAGTCCGAACCCAATGCACTGCTACCAGTGTCTTTGTTTCAACCACACTAGACTATCTTGTCAACACCCAGTTAAATGTGTAACCTGTGGTCGGGATGTGCACAATGACAATTGTCCACCTCCTTCTCTCCTCTCAATCAACTGCTATGGAGGCCATGCCGTCTCACCTCGAGTTTGTCCCATGTATCTGGATGAGAGGGCTGGCTAGGAGATCCAGATAAAGGAAAAAGTGCCTTGCCCAGGTGTTCGCAAGTTATTGGCTAGTCACAACCCTGTATTCTACTGTCTGGCACTTAACAGTTCTGTTCTTGCTACATCTCGCTCCATGAAGGACATGGCCACGCACACATGCGAGCTCAAATTGAGCTCTGAGGTTGGGAAGTCCCCTAGTGTTAAGGTAGTATCGCCACCCCTCGTCCAGCTGTGCAACAAGGCATCAAAAACTCGTCTCAATGGGCAAAGCCATCAGCTACACAACTGGCAGGCTGGAAAGGACAGAAGGAGTACTCCTGTGAAGACTTCCTACATCCCTCCAGCCAACCAACACCTGAGTCTTACTCTGTTAACAAGAAAGGCTTGAAGATGTCAAACAAAGGCAAACGGTCTTCTCCTTCGTCGACTCGAAGATCCTCTTTGATGGTGTCACCATGTGATACCTTCGCCTGCCCAGCCTCTGTGTTGCCGGAGCACACCACCAACTGTTTTTCTATGTTGGACTCCACAGAGCAACAGCACAAGAAAGCCGATGCTTCTGTGGAGCTCGTGGAGCAGGATCTTCGTATCTCTATGCCCTGTAGCAGCGAGTCTTCGCAGGCTGGCACTTGGCAGCTGCTGAGGTGACAGCTCTTCATTTTTTCCTCATCATGACTCTCCTACAATGGACAGTTCGCGGCCTTCAGGAAGCAAAATTGCATCCTCAAGACTGCTTGGAACTTTTGCATTTCTTCCTGGTCCATTGTGACAGTCACCATGACGTCAGCATTCCATGTCATGGTGAAGTCATGATGCTCATACAGGATGACGTTCATAGTCAGCTCATCTCCCTGACTACCCACCTTCAAGCTGTTGCAGTTCGCCTTTTCCTCCCTCACCTGATTTCTACCCTTTGTACCATTTATTCCCTACGTCACTAGATGTCAGCAGGGCCGACTTCCTCCATCTTACTGGACAGATACCTCAACCATTTCTATTACTCTGTGACTTTAATGTACATCATCCCCTTTGGGATTCTCCCAGAACCTGTCAGAGAGGTGCCCTTTTGACTGACCTACTTAATCAACTTAACCTCTTCTGCCTTAACACAGGAGTACCCACATTACTTTTCGACTCCTCGCACACCTATTCCCTTTCGGATCTTTCCTTCTGCATTGCCCACCTTGCCCATCATCTCAAGTGACCATTTGCCATGTGGTGTCAGTTTGCTGACTCCTACCCCCACCTGCATGCTCACCCAAATGTCAGCTTACTAAGGCTAACTGGTGGCTTTGCTCCTCCCTGGTGACCTTTGAAGAACAAGATTTCCCCAGTTGTGATGACCAGGTGGAATATACTATAAATGTTATCCTTAACACATTCCTTGCACTTCCCTGTTACCATGCTGTGTTCCAGTCCCTTGGTAGACTGAGGCATACCGCGATGCAATACACGTGCTGAGACATGCTCTCTGCATTTTTCACCGTCATCCTACGATGGAAAACTGCATTCATTGTAAAACAGATGTGTGCACAGTGTTGTCACGTTCTTTGGGATAGTGAAAAAACCTAACTGGATTTCATTCAGTTCTTTTAACAGTTCCACCCCTTTGTCTGTCGTGTGGGCCAACCTCCGACTGCTCTCTGGGACCAATATCCATTCCCCAATTTCTGGTCTGACAGTAGCATACGATGTCATTGTGGACCCTACTGCTATCTCCAATACCTTGGACTGCCATTTTGCAGAAATTTTGAACTCTTCCCCCTATCATCCTGCCTTCCTCCAGTGGAAATGAGTGGAGGCAGCTCAGGCGATACCCATCTCTTCTCAAAATCATGAGTGCTACAATGCCACCTTTATTAAGAGGAAGCTAGGTCATGCTCTCAGTTCATCCTGATCCTCTGCCTAAGGGCCAGATGCTGTCCACACACAGATGTTGCAGCAGCTTTCTCTTGTGGGCAAGCTCTTTCTGCTTAATATGTACAACTGCATCTGGGCAGAGTGCGCGTTACCTGGACACTGGCGTGGAGCCCCTGTCGCCCCCATACATAAGCCCGGTAAGGACAGACACCATCCTTCTAGCTGCCAATCTCTCTCTCTCTCTCTCTCTCTCTCTCTCTCTCTCTCTCTCTCTCTCTCTCTCCAGCTGTGTTTGCAAGGTGTTGGAATGTATGACTCGTGCCCAGTTGGTGTGGCGGCACAAGTCTTCCAGTTTACTATCCACTGCACAGTGTGGACTTTGAGCATGCCATTCTGCAGTTTACCACCTCATCACCTTGCCCACCCATGTCATGAATGATTTTGGAAATCCCACTGTGGCTGTGATCTTTGATTTGGAGATGGTCTACGGCACCTGCTGGAGAACCAGTATCCTCCGTACTCTCTACACATGGGGCTTCCGTGGCCGCCTTCCCCATTTCCTTGAGGAATTTTTAAAAGACAGACTTCTCAAGATGCATGTGGGTTGTGCCCTGTCAGACACTTTTACCCAGGAAAACAGTGTGCCTCAGGGTTCTGTCCTGAGTGTTGTCTTCCACCTGGTGTCTTCGGCTCCCTTTTTGTTGACAATTTTGTCATGTATTGCTGTTCTCCATGGATCTGTCTTATTGAACGGCGTCTTCAATAATGTCTCGATCATCTTTACTCATGGAGCATCGACAGTTGCTTTAGCTTTTCCTCTGGAAAACCATTTGTATGAATTTCTGGTGGCGCAGTTGGTTTCTCCCACCATCTTTACATCTTGGGCATGTTGCTCTTCCGTTCGTTGAAACTATGAAATTCCTGGGGCTCATGCTTGATAGAAAATTCTCTTGGTCATCCCACATGTCTTACCTGGCCCCCCACTGTATGCGGTCTCTGTGTCCTACATGTCCTTGATGGTAGTTCCTGGGGTGCAGACAAAAGTATTCTCAAATAGAATAAGAAGATTTGGCCATTATTTATGTTCTTCATAAGTTTTGTGTTTTTCTTTATGGATCCAAATTTCATATTGTTACGGATCATAGACCACTTGTTTCCTTGTTTCATCCATCAACGTCACTTCCCGACAAGGCTGCACTCCGCCTCCAGCGTTGGGCTCTTTACTTGTCTCGTTTAAATTATGAGATTCATTTCCGTTTGACGGCTCAACATGCAAATGCTGATGCACTGTCTCGCCTTCCCATGGGGCCTGATCTGGCATTCGATAGGGACGAACTTTTGTGATACACCTGGATGTTGCCGAGTAGCGGGTTGTGGACAGGTTCCCCATCACCGGGGACCGGCTGGCGGCTGCTACGGGGTCTGATTCTACCCTCTCCCGGGTTTTAAGCTGTATTCAGAAGGGTTGGCCAGATCGTCCGTCCGCTAAGACTTCTGATCCGTTGCGGAACTACTACGCTTTGCGTTACCGCCTCACGGCTAGGGATGGTGTTATCCTCCTTTCCACCGAAAATGCTTCGCCATGTGTTGTGGTACCTGCGTCTTTGCGTGCTTCGGTCTTGCGCCTCCTTCACCAAAGGCACTGGGGTGTCTCTCGCACAAAATCTCTGGCGCGCTGTCATGTGTACTGGCCTAGCATCGACTCTGAAATCACACACATGGCCGCTGCTTGCGGCCCTTGTGCATCACAGGCCGCCACCCCGGAGTTATCTTTGTCACCGTGGCCTTCGCCTGAGAAGCCCTGGGAGCGTATTCATGCTGACTTTGCGGAACCTTTTTTAGGTACTTATTGGCTTCTCGTTATTGGCGCCTACTCTGACTTTCCTTTCATTGTCCGTTGCACGTCGCCTACCACTGCGGCAACCACCAATGCTCTAGCTCGCATTTTCTCTTTGGAAGGCCTTCCCTCTACTCTTGTTACTGA
Organism: Schistocerca nitens; assembly: GCF_023898315.1. NCBI lineage: Eukaryota > Metazoa > Arthropoda > Insecta > Orthoptera > Acrididae > Schistocerca > Schistocerca nitens. The sequence continues at coordinate 1,047,930,867 of NC_064614.1, forward strand.
TAATGGTCCGCAATTTGCCTCTTCCGATTTTGCGGATTTTTGTGCCCGTCACGGCGTCATGCATGTCACGGCCCCTCCGTTCCATCCACAGTCAAGTGGTGAGGCTGAACGACTGGTCCGCACATTTAATGCTCAGATGAGGAAACTCCTGACTTCTTTTGCTGCTAATGATGTGCTTCTCCAATTTCTGGCTTCTTAGCGTTTCACCCCCATGGGCGACCACAGCCCGGCTGAGCTCTTACATGGGTGACAGCCCCACATGCTACTTCATCTTCTGCGGCCTTCCACCTCACGGCCGCGAGTGCCTTCACTTGGCCGGTTCACCGCCGACGACCTTGTATGGGTACGGCGATATGGCAGGCAGCCAAAATGGAGTCATGGCCGCATCTTACGACACCGTGGCCGACGCCTGTATGAAATCCAGACGGACACAGGTGTTGCAGTGCATCATTCGGACCAGCTTTAGACTCGTGTGCTGGCAACGCCTTTTCTGGATGCCGCTACACCACCTTCAGCTCTACCTGACACTTGGGATACTGGAATCTCTCATTACTCGCAACGCAATCCTCTCACCATCATATCGGTGCCAGCACAAGAACTGACGTCACCAGGAGGTGTGCCCATGCAGGAACCAGATGACCATCATCTGTCGGAACAACTCTACTCGCCTCCTTCTCTGACACATCGCTCATGTCTCCTGTTATAACAACCGGACTTACCGCAATGGGCAGATTGGTTCACGGGGCCCCAGCAGATTTGACCCCCACGTCTCCTGTCATCTCAATCCGTTATCATTGGGGACACTTCCGTCCGTACGGGAAGCCTCCTCCTCGATACTTTACGGCCAGTCAAACAACACCTATGGACGTTAGCAATCTACAGGCCACCTCCATCAAGACCTGTGCAAGAAATTCAAAGGGGGGAAAAGTATTGTGACTCGCCAATCTTTCAAAGTGCTGCCGCGCAGTTACGCGTGTCCTCTACATGCGGCACTGTCTGCCAGCCATGCAGCAGCAGTGCCACCTAAACGGCCAGCCAGCCAGCGGCCGCTAGACTTGGACCCAGTTATGATTTGACTGTTAAAGTGTACACATGTCTTACTCTGTTTACTTGGTCTGTGACTTTCATGTATTGCATCTTCCTTGAAATAATTTTGTTCAACTTGAAGTTATAACAGTACCCTGGTCTAATGATGCCATAAAGTAGAGATACAATCATCATATAATGAGAAATCAAGCTGAAGTAGACCAACTAATCATCTTATATACCACCAACCATCTCTGTCCCATATTTAAGTTCTGTGTCAACACACACAGAATTAACAATGACTAACTGACAACCTCAGCTGCCGACAGGTGTTGTTGATATACCTCGATGTGGACAGCTGAAAATGTGTGCCCCGACCGGGACTCGAACCCGGGATCTCCTGCTTACATGGCAGACACTCTATCCATCTGAGCCACCGAGGACACAGACGAACAGCGCGACTGCAGGAACTTATCCCTTGCACGCCTCCCGTGAGAATCACATTCCCAACTGTCCACAATTCTACATATGTATTGTACCTTATAGACATTTGCCCTACCACTCATTACTCGCGAACGCTTTGGCGATTCCCGTAAGAGTTTGGGCAACCTGTGCGCATTCGCACAGACGAAGGTCAATGGCTGGGTAGCCTTTAACTATATATACGAATACAGTAACTTGTTCTCGAAAGAACAGTTACTGTTGATGACCGTGCAGCTTTTCCCTGGAATAAACGATGACTAACTGACAACCTCAGCTGCAGACAGGTGTTGTTGATATACCTCGATGTGGACAGCTGAAAATGTGTGCCCCGACCAGGACTCGAACTCGAACACACTTCTGTGATACATTGTGCAAGATAATGACATATTTCTTTAAACTTAAGTATTTTTGACTCATATTTTATGTCTTTAAATGGATAACTTACAAATATACATTGTATTAACTATGTTAAATAACATGTATCATGTCAGTGTGACATGTAAATGGTTTAAGAAAATGTAACTAATGCACTAAACACTACACTATATCTTTTTCTGCTTTGGTATTCACTGCAAGCAGCTGTGCTTCTAGGCCATTCTCAACTAGCAAAAATCATTTCTGCAGTCCTCTGAAATAGTTTCATTTTGATAATCATTTATTTTTTCCTTAGCATGTTCTTGTGTGTTCTGGGAGCTTGTTCTGTGAAGAATTCACCAGCTGTGGTATTCACGTGCAAGTAATTGTTATAACTGAAAATTTAATTAAAAAATTTCAAATTGTATGATTGAGTACAGGACAAACAATGAATTTCAGGAGGAGATGTGATAGTTTATTCAGCTTATCCCTACCTATTTTGCCTCTCAGTAGTCACATGAAATGGTGCTTTTACAAATGCAATCTGATACAGTCACATAATACTGTATATTTGGATCTACCCTAATGTAAATACTGCAGATTCAGAGTAGTTTTCAATTTTATACTTTCTCTTGCAGAATACACCCTCAGAGGATAGATATGGCTCAACAGGTGTATCAGATGGTGCAAAGAAAGGCCTTACGGTGCTTTCAACTGCGATTTTTATTGCTGGGGAAATGGCTGGCAGTGGAGTCTTAGCATTGCCAAGAGCTGTTGTGGATTCAGGTATGTTTTGATCCATGCATGTATCACAATAAACTTATTGCATTCTCAGCAATGCTGTGCGTAATGTGCATGAGGGTAGACTCACCAAATAGAAGCAGTGATTCTGTTTGATGAATCGTGATCCGTCCTGATATACCTACTACAAGGGTCAGTAAAATGAAAACGAGACAGATGGAAAAAAGTAAATAAACTGTTGATTATTTTGAAAGTACAGTAGAGCGTCGATTATCTGAAGTAATTGGGGGACATGGGTGTTCGGAAAACTGGTTTGTTCGGATAATCGAACTGTACATGCTTATTTGCTAAAAAGTAGTACTGTACAGTAAATATATTTGTAAAAACAGGCATCTCTTTTAGTATTGCAAAGTAACATACAAAGGCAACTTCAGTAGTAATATGTAGTATGTGGCACAGTTTATTAAACAAAAATATATACATATTACATACACATTTTGCATAAACAATAAACACAGTATACAAAATTAAAATTGTATAAAGTGGTTGCAGATTCACCTTCTTCTAACCTTTTAATAATCTCGTACTTGTCCCTCATAGAAAGGACAATATGTTTACGTTTAAGCATTTTGTATCGTGAAGTTCACTTCTTCACGCAGCAGCACACAAGTGATCGTAACAGAGAATAGAAGGTGACTGTTTGCACCGTGAGAAGCTCTTCTTGGGGGCGCACAATCCTTCAAGCTGTGTGTTGCGAGTGCCAAGCCAACAGAAGTGTGCTGATTGTTGAAACACAGCGACTGGCGGCTTGGCCGGTCAGCAGCGCCTTGTGAAGGCCCCATTAGAAGCAATGTTCCACCAGCGATGGCCCAGTGCGGTGACTACTGTGGGAAACTTGATTTGGGAGTGAGGGGGATGATGGACGGTAGGGTGGGAGAGTAACAGGTGCAAGCGAGTACACAGTTCGGTTAAGCGGTCGTTCGGTTGACCAACATTCGGATAATCGACGCTCTACTGTAATCACTATAACTGTTGATACATTTATCCCACTGTGAGACAAAATGGTCAATGCCTTCATCTAAAAACATGCAATTGACTATGGATCCATGATTATACTCAGGTGTGCACCTCTTTGGCTGAAGCAAATCAGTGGCCACAAATGTTTTTATTCAGACCTCTAAAAATATGTAAATCACCTGGGGAGATATTGGAGCTGTATGGGAGACCTGTAAGGGCATCCCATTCTAACTTCTGCAGCATAATCGAGACAACTGTGGCAACACGTGGGCCCACATTATGCTATAAAAAAAATTATGTGGTGTTAGGTTGATGGATGCATTAGTAGCACTGTTTGCATGACTCATGATGCAAGAAGCTACTGCCTGCATGTAATCTTAACCCTATGTCTGCTTGCTGCAGATATGCTTGATAAATATTGAGCTGAGTGCTGTGTCATTATTGCCAAATGTGTATACCTGTATTAAATAGCCTATATTTGGATTTTTACCTAGGTTGGGATTACTTGGGTGGCCTGCTTCATCCTGTGCTGAAAATTTCTGGAGTTCTTTATGCCTTATCCCCATCTGTAACTTTAAAATTTGTCATTGTTGAGATGAAAATTATTGCTTTTATTGAAAATAACATAAACATAAAAGTGCTGCATCTGCTGATGTAGACAGGTTAGGGCTGTTGCTTTCAGAATCTGTGGAGGAGCACTACCATTGACATCAAGTAATTGGTACTCAGTGTCAATCTTTGAGTATCTCTGCAATCTCTTCCTCAGTGCAGCCATGGCACCTTGTTGTTTTCTTCTTATGTTAGATGGTGAGAAAAATACTGTGAAGCCAATCTTGAGGACCAGTAAGATATAAAGCAAAATCAACTTCTAATCAACCTGTCCTCTCCTGGTTGTGAAAGTTTTACAATAAGAAAAAGTGTCAAGTTCAAATTCTTAAACACTTTTGTGTCAGAATAACCTGATATCGGAGGTGCTAGGCAAAATAGCTGAGAATTTCATTGTACCGGTCAAACCAGCAGCAGTACAACATTCTGCACTAGCTGCCTCGAGACACACTTCTTGCTACTGCAGCAGAAAGTTGTGTTATCTTCAGTGCATGCAGTTGTGAGTTGCATTGGTGTTTGTTTCAGGACGTGTTTCAGTGCTTCTGCAAATTGTAAATGGATAACATGAAGGAGGAACAGATTTGCGTTAGTTCTGTTTCAAATTGATGAAAGCTGCAGCTGAAACCCACCGCATGCTGAGAGAGGCATTTTTTGAGAATGAACTAAGTCAAACAACAACATTTGAGTGGTTTCGGTCCAGATGGTATACCAGTTAGGTTCCTCTCAGAGTATGCAGACACAATAGTGCCCTTCTTAGCCATCATATACAACCGCTCACTTGACGAAAGATCTGTTGCTAAAGACTGGAAAGTAACACAGGCCACACCAGTATTCAAGAAAGGAAATAGGAGTAACTCATTGAATTACAGACCCATATCACTGACCTCAATTTGCAGTAGGATTTTGGAGCATATACTGTACTCGAACATTATGAATCACCTTGAAGAAAATTACTTATTGATACATAACGAACACGGATTCAGAAAATATCGTTCTTGTGCAACAAAGCTAGCTCTTTATTCCCATGAAGTAGTGAGTGCTGTCGACAAAGGATCTCAGATCGATTCTATATTCCTAGATTTACAGAAGGCTTTTGATACCATTCCTCAAAAGCGACTATTAATTAAATTGAATATAATAGAGGGAAACATTCCACGCAGGAATGAATATATAGGGAAACATTCCACGTGGGAAAAATATATCTAAAAACAAAGATGATGTGACTTACCAAACGAAAGCGCTGGCACGTCGATAGACACACAAACATACACACAAAATTCAAGCTTTCGCAACAAACTGTTGCCTCATCAGGAAAGAGGGAAGGAGAGGGAAAGACGAAAGGATGTGGGTTTTAAGGGAGAGGGTAAGCAGTCATTCCAATCCCGGGAGCAGAAAGACTTACCTTAGGGGGAAAAAAGGATAGGTATACACTCGCACACACACACATATCCATCCACACATATACAGACACAAGCAGACTACCTTCTTCCTAAAATCCACAAACCCAATCATCCCGGCCGCCCCATTGTAGCTGGTTACCAAGCCCCCACAGAACGTATCTCTGCCTACGTAGATCAACACCTTCAACCCATTACATGCAGTCTCCCATCCTTCATCAAAGACACCAACCACTTTCTCGAACGCCTGGAATCCTTACCCAATCTGTTACCCCCGGAAACCATCCTTGTAACCATTGATGCCACTTCCTTATACACAAATATTCCGCACGTCCAGGGCCTCGCTGCGATGGAGCACTTCCTTTCACGCCGATCACCTGCCACCCAACCTAAAACCTCTTTCCTCATCACCTTAGCCAGCTTCATCTTGACCCACAACTTCTTCACTTTTGAAGGCCAGACATACCAACAATTAAAGGGAACAGCCATGGGTACCAGGATGGCCCCCTCGTACGCCAACCTATTCATGGGTCGCTTAGAGGAAGCCTTCTTGGTTACCCAGGCCTGCCAACCCAAAGTTTGGTACAGATTTATTGATGACATCTTCATGATCTGGACTCACAGTGAAGAAGAACTTCAGAATTTCCTCTCCAACCTCAATTCCTTTGGTTCCATCAGATTCACCTGGTCCTACTCCAAATCCCATGCCACTTTCCTTGACGTTGACATCCACCTGTCCAATGACCAGCTTCACACGTCCGTCCACATCAAACCAACCAACAAGCAACAGTACCTGCATTATGACAGCTGCCACCCATTCCACATCAAACGGTCCCTTCCCTACAGCCTAGGTCTTCGTGGCCAACGAATCTGCTCCAGTCCGGAATCCCTGAAGCATTACACCAACAACCTGACAACAGCTTTCGCATCTCGCAACTACCCTCCCGACCTGGTACAGAAGCAAATAACCAGAGCCACTTCCTCATCCCCCCGAACCCAGAATACCCCACAGAAGAACCACAAAAGTGCCCCACTTGTGACAGGATACTTTCTGGGACTGGATCAGACTCTGAATGTGGCTCTCCAGCAGGGATACGACTTCCTCAAATCCTGCCCTGAAATGAGATCCATCCTTCATGAAATCCTCCCCACTCCACCAAGAGTGTCTTTCCGCCGTCCACTTAACCTTCGTAACCTGTTAGTTCATCCCTATGAAATCCCCAAACCACCTTCCCTACCCTCTGGCTCCTATCCTTGTAACCGCCCCCGGTGTAAAACCTGTCCCATGCACCCTCCCACCACCACCTACTCCAGTCCTGTAATCTGGAAGGTGTACACGATCAAAGGCAGAGCCACATGTGAAAGCACCCACGTGATTTACCAACTGACCTGCCTACACTGTGATGCATTCTATGTGGGAATGACCAGCAACAAACTGTCCATTCGCATGAATGGACACAGGCAGACAGTGTTTGTTGGTAATGAGGATCACCCTGTGGCTAAACATGCCTTGGTGCACGGCCAGCACATCTTGGCACAGTGTTACACCGTCCGGGTTATCTGGATACTTCCCACCAACACCAACCTATCCGAACTCCGGAGATGGGAACTTGCTCTTCAATATATCCTCTCTTCCCGTTACCCACCAGGCCTCAATCTCCACTAATTTCAAGTTGCCGCCACTCATACCTCACCTGTCATTCAACATCATCTTTGCCTCTTCACTTCCGCCTCGACTGACATCTCTGCCCAAACCCTTTGTCTTTAAATATGTCTGCTTGTGTCTGTATATGTGTGGATGGATATGTGTGTGTGTGCGAGTGTATACCCGTCCTTTTTTCCCCCTAAGGTAAGTCTTTCCGCTCCCGGGATTGGAATGACTCCTTACCCTCTCCCTTAAAACCCAAATTCTTTCATCTTTCCCTCTCCTTCCCTCTTTCCTGACGAAGCAACCGTTGGTTGCGAAAGCTAGTATTTTGTGTGTTTGTTTGTGTGTCTATCGACGTGCCAGCACTTTCGTTTGGTAAGTCACATCATCTTTGTTTTTAGATATATTTTTCCCATGTGGAATCTTTCCCTCTCTCTCTCTCTCTCTCTCTCTCTATATATATATATATATATATATATATATATATATATATATATATATATATATATAATCAAATTGCGTGCATATGGAGTATTGTCTCAGTTGTGTGACTGTATTTGTGATTTCCTCTCAGAGAGGTCACAGTTCGTAGTGATAGACGGTAAATCTTCGTGTAGAACAGAAGTGATATCTGGCATTCCGCAAGGTAGTGTCATAGGCCCTCTGCTGTTCCTGATTTACGTAAATGATCTAGGTGATAATCTGAGCAGCCCTCTTAGATTGTTTGCAGATGACGCTGTAATTTGCCATCTAGTAAAATCATCAGACGATCAATTCCAATTACAAAATGATCTAAAGAGAATTTCTGTATGGTGTGAATGGTGTGAAAAGTGGCAACTGGCACCAAATAAAGAAAAGTACGGGGTCATCCACATGGGCACTAAAAGAAATCTCATAAATTTTGGGTATATGATAAATCCCACAAATCTAAGGGCTGTCAATTCGACTAAATACCTAGGAATTACAGTAACAAGCAACTTAAATTGGAAAGACCACATAGATAATATTGTGGGGAAGGTGAAACAAAGACTGCGCTTTGTTGGCAGAACACTTAGAAGATGCGACAAACCCACTAAAGAGACAGCATACATTACACTTGTCTGTCCTCTGCTGGAATATTGCTGCATGGTATGGGATCCTTACCAGGTAGGATTTACGGAGGACATCTAAAAAATGCAAAGAAGGGCAGCTCGTTACGTGTTATTGCGCAATAGGGGTGAGAGTGTCACTGGTATGATAAGCGAGTTGGGGTGGCAGTCACTGAAACGAAGGCAGTTTTCTTTGCGGCGAGATCTATTTATGAAATTTCAATCACCAACTTTCTCTTCCTAATGTGTAAATATTTTGTTGACACCCTCTTACGTAGGGAGAAATGATTATCATAATAAAATAAGAGAAATCAGAGCTCGAACAGAAAGATTTAGGTGTTCCTTTTTTCCACATACCATTTTAGAGTGAAATGGTAGAGAAGTAGTATGAAAATGGTTCGATGAACCCTTTGCCAGGCACTTAAGTGTGAATTGCAGAGTAACCATATAGATGTAGATGTTAAAGTGCGTCGAAGAAGACCGAGAATCTGTGGAAGATGACAGACATTCTGGTCAACTGTCATGCACAGAACCAGAAAGGTTCATGAAAGTATGTGACATGGTTCCCAAAGACCATAGGCAGATAATTCATGATGTTTGAAACAGACTTGGGTTGTAGAACCATCTGTGTCAACAAATTCTAGCCGATGCACTGAACATGAGATGAATTGCAGTAAAGTTTGTCTCTTTCTTCCTTACCATCAGTCGATGAAACTTCAGGGTTCAGACTTGCACTGTTCTGCAAGAAACAGTTCGAAGGTGCCCACAATTCTTATCCAGAGTAATAACCAGTGATGAATCTTTGGTTTACGGTTAGGACCCAGAAACAAAGCAGCAATAATCACATTGGAAAACACCATCTTTTCCAAGGCCAGAAAAAGTTCATCAAGTTTGCAGCCACATGAATTCAGTGATCATCATTTTTTTCTGCGTTCAGATAATAGTACATAAGGAGTTTGTTCCAACTGGTCAGACTGCCAACAGGCAATTTTACTGCAAGGTTTTGAGGTGACTGAGGGAAAATGTTTGATGCAAACGGCCAGAGTTGAGGGAAAAGAAAGACTGGTTGCTGCACCATGCCAACACATCTGTGCACACCTCACTCATTGTGAAAGAATTCCTGGCCAAAAGCGACGTGGTAACGGTCTTTCATCATTCCTACTTGCCAGACCTAGCCCGTTGTGACTTACACCTGTTCCTGGAGATGAAAATCACATTGATAGGGTGATGTTTTGATTCTATTGAAGACATCCAAGTGGAATCGCAATGGGTCCTGAACACCATTCAGTCTGCGGACTTCCGGGAGTGCTTTCAAAAACGGAAACAAAGCTGGGATCATTGCATATGTGCCCAAGGTGACTACTTTGAAGATAATGGAGGACATTAGGAAGTAACTATAGTTTTCTGATTTTTTCAATGAAATTTTTGGATATTTTTGATGAGCACATCATGTAAAAATGTGCCTAATGATATTTAGTAGGGAATGAAGTTGTAGATTTTCTGTAAACTGGTTGTTATGTGATGGGGCAAAAATGTGTATACACATCTTAATTTCATGTTGAAACAATGGTTCAGCTCTTCGTCCAGTTTTTCTGTGGGGGGTGGGGGGAGAGGGGTGCGAGGGGGTGTATGCAGAGAGGCCCAGATTTTTTATCACATTTCTATGAAGACACTTAGTTATAGAAAATAATCATTATCAGTGTAAGTGCCATTATTGGTAATGTACAGTCAGGATGAAAATGATGATGACCCAAAATTAAGCTCTTGCTTTCCATCTCATATCAAGTATTCTTTCCAAAATTGATGGGGAACATGCGTACAATACAAACTTCCTTTCACAAGATAAAGTTCCACTTTTACATTAATGGATGCCATTGTTAGCCATTCCAAATCACATCAGACTTCCCCCAGTACCAAACACAGACGTATTGACTTCCTTAGACTACTTAACAACTTCACTGGTTGTCAAAACAAAGACGATACATTACTAGCTACAAAGAAATTAATACTTGTTGGAAATATTTATCTGTGATAGCATTTATGTAAATGACAGTATTTGAGCTGTAAAGATATTTTGTAAAATACAAAAGATTAGGTAAAATTTTTTATTACTTCCATGTAGCCAAAATTTTAAACTTTCTGTCAAAGCATGTGACTGCAGTAACAAGCTTAGAGTTCAAGTACAGAAAATATAGACAAACATGGATATTTAAACAGAGGTAATGAAAGTCATGGAATAGTGATATGCACATTTGAAGACAGTATCACACACACAAGGTATAAAAGGACTGTGCATTAACTGAGCAATCATTTGCACGCACATGATTCATGTGAAAAGATTTGCTATGTAATTATGGTGGCACAATGAGAATTAACTGACTTAGACTGCGGAATGGTAGTTGGAGCTAGACAAAGGGGCATTCCATTTTGTTAGGGAAAACACAGTGGCCAATAGAGCAGCAGCACTTGTATATAGTTGTCAATGCTAACATTCAAGCAACACTGCATGAAATTACCATAGAAATAAATGTAGGACATAAAATGTACATATCTGTTAGGACAGTATGGCAAAATTTGGCATTAATGGGCTTCGATAGCAGACGACCAATGCGAGTGCCTTTGCTAGCAGCACGGCATCGCCTGCCGTGCCTCTACTGGGCTCATGACCATATCGGTTGGATTCTAGATGACTGGAAAACCATGGCCTGGTCAGATGAGTTCTGACTTCAGTTGGTAAGAGCTGATGGTAGGATTCGAGAGTGGTGCAGACCCCAAGAAACCATGGACCCAAGTTGTCAACAACACACTGTGCAAGCCGGTGGTGGCTCCATAATAGTGTGATCTGTGTTTGCTTGGAATGGACTTGCCTCTCTGGTCCAACTGAGCCAATCATTGACTGGAAATGGTGGTGTTTGGCTACTTGGAGACCATTTACAGCCATTCATGGACTTCATTTTCCCAAACGACGACTGAATTTTTATGGGTGCTATGCCACCAGGTCACTGTTGTTCACAATCATTTGAAGAACATTAAGGACAATTTGTACGAATGATTTGACCACCTAGATTGCCCTTCATGAATTCCATTGAACATTTATGGAACATAACTGAGAGGTCAGTACATACACAACATCCTGCAACGGCAACACATTTGCAATTATGGACAGCTTCAGAAACAGCATGGCTCAATATTTCAGCAGGGAACTTGCAAGAACTTGTTGTTGACTCTATGCCACATCAAGGTGCAGGGTCAAAGGAAGTCCGACATTATGTTAGGACATATCACATGACTTTTGTCACTCCAGTGTAATTCATAAAATGATAACAAACAATGGAAAATCCAGAATGTAACAATATTATGAGAAGGAAAGTTGTTACCATACAGCACAGATGTTGCGTCACAGATAGGCACAACAAAAAGACTCTCACAATTAAAGCTTTCGGCCATTTAGGCCTTTGTCAACAAAACACACACACACACACACACACAGCTCACACACACGACTGGAGCCTTGGACAACTGAAACCCCTGAAACCACACCAGTGTGTTGTCTCTGTTGCCTGAGACTGCAGTTGTATGTGTGAGTTGCATTTGCGTGCAACTTCCCTTCTCATAATATTGTTGCATAAAATTATAATACAGATAGAATTTCAATTGATTGTTGTGAAGCATCATAATATACATGAAAACTTCCTTCCTGAACATAAGTCATGCAGATATCGAAGACACAGTAACAAAACAGAGATGGTACCAAGAGACTATAAACACACATCTGCATCATCATCCAACACTGAACAGAAGTCACAAATGTAAAGCAGCATGTCAGACTGCAGCAAAATGAGATGACAACAAAGGATACACATAGTGGCAAGAATTGTGAAAAGCTACTGAAATACCACTGTACACTAAACACATCCCTAACGCTCATGTATGTGAGTAGTGGTGCATATATACTTATCATTGGCAATCAGGGTTGCCAAGAAATCTTGAGTTAACTCATCAATAGTGCTCAGGGGAAGCCCAAATCAGTTGCTTAAACTTTTCAACATCACCTAGGGACTGGAAGAGTGTGATGAGTTAGCTCATCAACAGCAGTCAAAAAGGTTAATGTCGTTAGTTCTGAAACTAAATCTTCAGAATCTACTATCAAAAAGGGATGAACTGACATATTATAGGAAGGTAGTAAAGTGAGATGAAATGGCTTACAGCCACAGTCAGTTGTATTTAGAGCTAGTATGTGGATCAGTTGAACGACAAGTATGTGGGAGTTCCTGAGTACTATGCGACCTTTGGTTATCTCCAGTATTATCATGGGAGGTGACAAGCAAGTCCGATGCCAGTTCATGTAAATGGAGAAGGCATTCTTTTGACCAGAACAAACGCTGCAATCAGATTGGGGGCTAACAACTAGTGCATTCCCAAACAGTATTTTTAAATAAAAGTAAAAATGATCACACTCATTCGAGAAAAATGAACAAATTACCTTCCTCATTGAGTGTTGTACTGCTCCACATAGAGCAGGATTTTGTGTGAGAATACTTCTGCATGTGAAGGCACTGGTGCAACAGCCAGATACGTCCACTTTTGGCCAAAAATGAGATTTTACTATCATTATGTAGTTTGAAAATTGCTCTGTCATGTGGCACAAGAATGAAACTGCCCATAGGATCAATTTAGAATAAAATAGGGAATGGACTTGTTAACATCAGCTGTTTGGAGCATGAACTGGACATTTTCAGAGCTTGCTCTGTCATTGTGCCAAACACTAGTCAAATTCTGACATCTGAAATACATCCAAGTAGTTCACTGTGGCTGATGTTACACAGGATTTATTTTTAGATTTCTTGTTCCACCTAAGAAAGCTACTGCAGCCTAACATTAAGAGTGCAGATAGTAAAAAGTTTACTGTTTCAAAGTGCAGGTTCTTTGAGTACTCCATTGCACACAAGCATGTAGTTTGCTGCAGTACACTATTATCACAACTTATCTAATATGATTTGATCATTCAGAAAGCCTCAACTACAATGACTTTTCCTGAGCTTGCCTAGAAGTATTTGTCAGCATCAGACATGGAATTTTATAATAAGATGGCCTGTGACAGGATTGTTACGGATGGTATATACAATTCATCAGAAGGAGAAGCACAGGGAACTTCTTATTTACCCTCCTCACCTACAACTTTTAATAGGGCATCCATTTTTAAAAATAATTGTCAGGCTCATCATATTCAGTAACCTGTAAATTGCTAGTACTTGTTGTTTTTCTTTTAGTTACTTGTTTATTTTTGGACACCATAATCATAAAGGAAAGTTGCTTGTTGCAAGAGCAAGAAAAGCCCATTTTTAAAAAAGAAATCAATAAATGCCATAGTAAATCTTCATTTGTGTATATAATAAGTTATTAGGGTGTGTTGGTGGCTTAATTAAACGCTGGGAAAAGTCAAGACTCATTAATAAAGTTTTCCAATTTCTTGACAGTTTTTTGGGTTTACTAAAAAATATGTAAATATGATTTATGTGGTTATTGTACTAATGCCTTCATTTGTAATTGTGCAGTATGAGTGCTTAGAGGTAGTGCTGTAAAATTCCCAGGAATTTAAAATTGAAGAAATATTCCCAGAGAATATTGCCAGCAATATTCCCAAAATTCATTAATTCCTAGTAATTTATGATTAAGTAGCAACATAGCTCAAAAAACTGTTAATTAATAGTTAAAAGCAGTAATCGTATGGTTAAATCAAACACAGAAACTGAAATATATTTTAAGATAAAATTATAATTGACTAAAATTCCTGGGAATTTATAATTTTAAAAATGAAATCGCTTAAATTAAGAGGTCAATGTGGTAATAGTGTGATTTAAAAAAAAAACCACGAACGCTCTTATATGTTCAAAATATATTATAATTGAATAAAAATATCAGAAAAATAACCAGAATGTAAAACATTATGCTTGTTGTTAGAAATAAACTCATTTTTTTTTGTTTTCATTGTTTTTAATATCAAAGAATTAGCCCTAGAACTGCCAAGTGTCGACATTTGCGACTCTTGAGTTTTCCTAGAACTGCCAATGTCAAAGTAATCAACCTTTAGAAAAACTGAGTTTATAATATTGATATGCCATCTAGTGAGTAACTAAAGTTACTAAAATACACAGAGAAGTTTGTTTATCTAATTTGTTAAGTTTTCTGTCAGTGTTAGAGATATTTTAGGCCATGAAGTTTATTTTAAACTCGTGTGAATTTTGTAAACATTAGTCATTGAAAATGACATTTTGGGGAAAAATTATGCGAATAAACCAGCCAATATTTGTGATTTACTTGAAAATACAAGTGATTTTATCAAAAGAGTACATGGTAAAATATTAATTAGTGATTCTAAAAGTGAAAGTGATAGTGATATTTCAGAAAATAAATTTATGAATCATAATTCATTGCAGGAAATGAGGAGTCTTTGAGTTCTAAAGTGAAACACCTCTAATAATTTGTTTGGAAAAATTAAAAAATACTACAGATGACAGCCGGTTGAGAATAAGCCTCCAGAGAAATATTTTGTAAGTTTAGGTTTCATTCAGAGAAATGAGGGGTTTCAACTTGCCTAAAAATAGGAGGCCTAGTGAATATTTTAAATTATTTTTCCCGTCAGAGTTATAATAAATGATGTTTTGCATGGAATTTGCAAGGAAATTAATGCAAGGAATGCTAAATCTTGGATTAAAATGTATGAATTTACTTAGTTAACCTAGTTTTAAGGTTCTTTAACTGTTAATAAGTGTCGAAACATTCAAAATCTAATAATTTTCATAAATTCCCAATTTTTGGGAATCTTCCCCGGCCAAAAAAATATTCCCGACAATTTTCCATTTTATAAGTTCCCTCTGACAGGGAATGTACCCAGCCCACACCACTAGTTAGAGGTAAGTGGTTGGAATCAATGGGCAAGTGCTAGACTTCAATTGAAAGGTCAGAGGTAAGGTTCCCAGTCACTCCTGGAATTTATTTTTTCATCAGTTACCACTTCATTTACCTCTGGCAGTAATTTGTTAATGTGAAAAATGCTAATTTGCACTGTGTAACTGGATAACCCAGTTCTAAGATGGCAAAGACATACCAGATGCAATGGGACCATTCCTAGTAAAGCAGTGCAGTGCTCAGACCATCAGGATGAGGACAGCTTTACTTTATTACACTGCCTGACGAAAAACATGAAAGTCCCCAGTAAAAGAGGAGAAACTTTATTTAACAAAATCGCATCCGAATAGCCATATACAGTTACTTTGCTTAACATTTTACATTTTTGCATGTTAATTTATAAATTTCACTCTTTTACTACACAGTACACACACACATGTGGTTGAGTCATGATAATTTTTGTTTTTGCAAATTAGATGATGAAAGCCGTGAACAGATAATCTAGTTACGACATGTCGCATTTCGAGGTTTGGAGCTGTCCATGAGCGGTTCGTCATTGCTTTGGTGCCATAGAACACAGGCCATACTTTTTCTCGTTTATCCTCGATGACTTTCAGATGATTTCTGGAAGCCCTGGTGTGTGGCATCATATATCAAAGTTTGATATCTTTGATTAGAAATAACTCTCGCTAGCAGGTACACTAGTCTAGATCTTGTTTTATTTGAGAGGCCTAGTGCTCTTTTTAGATAAGTCGATTTTACCTTTTATAGTGTTTCTAGATTTTTTTCTGCCAGGTAGTCCCATATAACCTCCATCCCGTAGGCCAGGATTGGCAATATTTTTGCGCATTGAATAATTTCATGGCCGTTTTTAGACTGAGTAGGCTGATGTTTTTTATGTCCTGTATTGCTATTATTGCTTGGGCTGCACGTTCTGTTGTATGTTTTGTGAAGCATTTGGCTGTTGGTTGCAACGTCAACCCTAGGTATTTAAAGTCTGATGAGATTTTTATTTTTTGCACTCTGATGTTGATTTCCGCATTCTTGGTTGTTTTGCCTCCCTTTCTGAAAAAAATTCGGTCTTTGAAATGAAGCATAATGGCTTGGGAAGGTTTGTGAAGTTATTCCAGTGATCACAAAACTGATTCAAATTTACAAAGAACTTGGCAGTATGATTTCATTTATCAGTATGAAGTTGCACCTCCTCTGGCCTGGATGCATGTCACTGATTTGGCTGGCAGCTACATTGTATCCTTCCCTAAGGAAGCTGCCGCACAACGGTTGTAATTGATCCTTGATACCACGTATACTGACACCAGGACAGAGTTGACGCCCATGCTGATCCCAAACGTTCTGTCGAGGACAGATCTGGGGATCTTGGTAGTCACAGGAGTACATAAACATCATGAATGAAGTTCACAGAGCCATGGGATGTGTGCCAACTAGCATTATCTTGTTGAAAAATGACATCACAACATTTTCGCATGAGATTGTTATTCCCAAGTCCAGCTGCTGCTAATCCCAGTCCAATGGTGTGGGATGCCACAGAATATCACAGAAGGTCCATTACTTGTAATGGAATGGCAGGTGCTACTGTGAAGGGGTTACAATGTGCTTGGTGCACAATATGGCCATCCTCCATTGTGCTGGTCAGAAGTGGTCAGCAGGAACCCTGATTACAAGTAATCCACATGTTTGCATGTACTGGACCACTCTCTCATCCAAATGCCCACAAATCTGTATATTGCAAGGTTCAACCAGGTGGCCAAATGGAGGCCCACAACAAGACTCCTCTCAAACTCTGTCAGGTGCTGATAATGCTGTATCACACATGTTCACCAATTCCTCATGATCTTCACAATGATCACTCGACATCTGGTACTGTTCGTGACCCTTATATACCCTACCAGGAACACTAATCATGAAAAACACTAATGCACTCTGGTGGTCATATTACTTGTCAAGGTATTGCAACTGTATTCATTTATACACCCACCAATGTGTGTATGTGTATAATGTCTTCTGTTTGCTTGACTTGTTTTGTCAGGCATTGTACATCAAAGTAAAGATCAGATGTATAGCACTTGTTTCAAAAAGTCTAATTTTTTAATGATCTTTTTTTATTTGTGGAAATGTAGTTTGCATGTGAATCATTGCAAGTTTAATCACAGTAAAACATTTTCTTTAATGCAGTTGGCCAGAACAAATAATTTTTTCTTGCTACTTTGAAAAATGGGTATTTCATTGTACTTGATTTATTTTTTGTGCTTGTTACATCGAAACTAACAATATTACTGCTACTTTAAATTAAGTTGAAATCATCAAACCTTTTTATACTTTCCAACAGCACGAGCCTCTTAGAAAACATCATCTGCTTATATCTTTTTAACCACAAAGCTAGTTTTATACATTATTTTTTGTTGTGAATTTGTATATTTTATTCTCTTGCGATCAAAATATAACAGTGGATTTTAAACGATTTTCCCACTGAAACAAACACAAATATGATACTTGCTGAATATTTTTGTATCAAAATGTATCAAAAACTACTGATGAAAACAGAAGGCAGTCAGCTCGATCCACTTATTTAAACATTCCATGCTTTTTGTCAGATGGGAGCAATTCAGAGTCTCCATGTGAAATGATGCAGAACTTACAGCTCTGGTAGGTCTACTGTCTGACTGGCACCAACAGTAATGAAAATAACTATATATGACCTAAAAAAAGCAAGTAACTGAAAATATTCAGCCATCAGTATTCAATCAATAACATGCTTATTTTCATGAATCTGTGTCTTTGGTTTGCAGTCTTTTCCACTCATTCTTTCTTTCTCATTCTCTGTCAGTAGCGACCAAGATATTGTAAGGAATCTTGTTTGTGGATAGTAATTTGTTTATTCAATACCCACATTTTGCAAGTAATTTTCATATTAAATTACTTGTTATTTAAAACTGCATGTCTTTGTTTTAGGATGGATTGGGCCCATACTTGTCATAATATTCTGCATTAATTCTGCGTATGGTGGTGCTCGCCTTGGAGATTGTTGGGCAATTTTAGAAGAAAGGTATCCAGAGTACAGAACACCTGTCAGGAATCCCTATGCTACTATTGCTTACAGAGCTGTTGGCCGGAAGACAAGGTTTGTATATTTCCTTCACATAGGAAAGCATCAGGTATTCGTTAAAGGAGAACCACTATTATTACTTGTAACTGAGTGCCACATTTCCACTACGAAACATGATTTACCCTGTCTCATCTTGACTGCTGCATGTGACCCTTCAGAAAGCTCTATTTAAATACTAAGATGCCATGTCATGGATCATTCTTCAGTCTGGAAAAAAAAGAAAAAAATCCAAACATACTGGGAAAATTCACTGTATGTAAACCATGTACTGCAATTCTTTTGCTCTTACTACAAATATGTCTATCTGGGATCTGTTTATAGAAAAATCAACACTTAATTTGACACTGGGAAGAAGATTTCATATTACAACAGTATAATTACATGAATCCTAATTTACGTAGAAAGTGGATAAATATTGTTTTCTTTGGCACTGACATTACATCACACATTTGATTTGTAAATCCTACTTATGATAGTGAAATAAAACATCATTAACTGCATTCTAGAGCAACCACTGAACCGTGTGTTTTTTGATCTTCACTGCCTGAAGGCTATTCAGCTGAATATGTATTTCACATCAATGAACTCACTTGGAAGCCTATAAACCAACAAAAACACTAATGTGATCTCTCACGTTATATTGGCATGACTGATTAATGGTGTACTTGTGGGTGTTCTGCTAAGTTGTTGTTTTTTCATTTTATGCACACTACTTTGAAGACCAGTACAGTTGTCTTCTTCAGGTGCTACGAGTTCTGCTGTTATATGTACTTGGTACCTGAAGTCCTACCAGTTGGGGCCAGGCAGCAGATAAACATAACAGCAAAACTTGTAGCACCTGAAGAAGACAGCTATATTGGTCTTCGAAATATTATGCACAAAATGGAAACACCTTAACCATGTCACAACATTTGCATTTAAGTAAATTTGAAGACTATATAACATGAAATCATTTTGATGTAATATTTTCTGACTGATTTGAAGTGTGTGACTGTAAGTGTGCATATTAAAATGCCCAAAGACAGTGGATTAATCCTATGAAAGTAGTTGCATTATTAATAAGATACACCATATCGGGGATAGAATTTTACTTACTACATTTGTGTTTTGGCCGTAAATATAATTATATTCCAAACTGAAAATAAAATAGAAAACTTACTATTATTTTTAACAGTAAAGAAAAAATTAATTTCAGCTTGCTGGTATCAGGATGCATACAGTTCACCCTTTTTGGTGCTGGTACAGTATACTTGTTACTTGCATCACAAATGGTGCAGGAACTGCTGGAAGATTTTGTAACAAGAGTCAACTTCTGTGTCTGGTTCCTGGTTATTTGCATCATACTAACTCCAGCGATGTGGTTGGAATCACCAAAAGATTTTAGGTAAGGTCATTACATCTTGCTGTTGTGGTCTTAAGTGCAAAGACTGGTTTCATGCATCAGGTCTATCCTGCGTAAGCCTCGTCATCGCTGTGTAGATATTGTAACCTACATCCACTTGAACCTGTCTGCTGTAGTTAAGCCTTGGCCATCCTCTACAATAATTATCCTCAAGCTTTCCTCCATAATCAAATTAAAAATTCGTTCATGTCAGCATGTGTCCTATGAAACAACTTTTAGCCCAGTTTTGTTGTAAATTCATTTTCTCTATGATTCCATTCAGTACCGCTTCATAAATTATCTGATCTACTCATTTAGTCTCCAGAATTCTTCTGTAGCCCCACATTTAAAAAGCTTCTGTTCTTTTCTTATCTGCACTAGCATTGTCTGACTTTCACTTCCATATAAGGCTGCACTCCAAGAAATACTTTCAGCAAAGACTTTCTTCTAACTCATAAATTTATTTCCAATGTTAATATATTTCCATTTTTGAGAAAAGCTATTGTCACAGTTGACACTCTGTATTTTGTATCTTCTTTACATCTGCCACCATGTTTTCAAGTCCTCCGACCAACCAACAAGGTTAATGAGTCCTAGATTCTACACTCCAACTGATAGAAAGCCAGATTTTTTTTCTATCTGATTACATCATCTCCCTGAGTAGTCTCCACTCGGAGAACTGATTGGAGGACTATTTTATCTCCAAAACATTTTACACAAGAGGAAGGACAAAATGACACATAATTCTTGCATAAAATGATTGTTAATAGAGGAATATCAATGGAAAAATGAAAAAGACAGAGGTATCACTAAACTCTATTCTAATCTGAACATAAGAACGTGTTGTGAATCAGCTTTAAATGGTGACTCTAGGGATATACTACAGTCCCCAAGCTATCATCTGCACAGGGATCATGAGAATAAGATTAGAATAATTACTGCTCACAGAGGCATTCAGTCAGTCATTCTTCTGGCACTCCATATGTGAATGGAACAGGAAGGAACTGTAATAACTGATACAATGGGACATACCCTCTGTCATGCACTTCATGGTGGTTTGCAGAGTATAGATGTAGATCTAGATGCAAAAATTGTGAGGTATGGGGAATGCTGAAAGATGGAAGGGGTGGTTAAGGAGAGTGTGTGGGTGGGAAGGGAAGGAGAGGGAGAGTACAGAGGATGATAACAATATATGAGAAGGAGCAGCTCCAGTACTTGCAATGGTGCACATAGGAGTCAGAGGGGCAAATTATAGTAAAAAGAAGACAGTAAATAGTATGTTGAAGCAGCAGTAGTCCAAAGAGGCCAGTAAGATGTGTACTCTTAGGCTGAGAGAATTTTAGAATATGCAGTTGGGAGTCATGTGAAATCACTTATTGAGAGGAGGAAACGGGGGTTTGGGGGGGGGGGGGTGTAGAATGAAGATAAACAAGGCTCCAGTTGCCATGGTTTGTAAAGCAGCTGCTAATATTGCTCGCTTTGTGCTGAGCAGCATATTCTACAACTAGGTGATATGTTACTCCTGGCCACATTGTCATGATAGCGATTATTTGCTTAGGTTCACGGTCACCACCACACAGAAAGTTATGCAGTGGTTACAGCAAATTTGGTAAAGAATATGGTGTCTATCACATGTTCCTCTGCCTCTTTTGTTATTAAATGTGCTGCTGTCCTCATGACATGACTGGAGTAGTTGTTGATGGATATAAGTATGAATGGATGTACCAGTGGATGGGTGGGAGATGAATCATTTCAGTTGTGTATTTTACAGGTATGTGACTAAGGGTTAAAGGGCCAGAGACGGGCAATAACTTGAGACCTCCAAAGAGTTCAGTAATTATGAATTCAACGATAGTACATGGATAAGACTGTACCAGCTTCAGTCCATAAATGATGAGTGTAATCAATAGCAATGCTAAATTGTTTGTAACTATCACATTGTGTTCAGTTTCTTTACTATCTGATACAGTATAATTATATTGTTTAATTTTTAGTTGCACTACAGCAGTGTCATTTGAAATTAGTTGTGAGATACTTTTTTTGAGAGGGTAGCATGGCAATAATGTCTTACCTGTACAGTAACTCATCATTAAATAATTCACTCTGTACATTCTACCTTTTGGTAATATATAACATTTTCCTTGCAGCAGCTGCATTGTAATAAATGCTCTTTCTTTTTCAGCATTGTAGGTGTTGGTGCTCTGCTTACCACAGCATTTGCATGTGTCTTCATCTTCTCTCAGATAGTAATAGAGGGAATGGATAATAAATATCCAGTGCTCCATAAACCTCATAGTTTCCACAGGTTTTTCCTTGCGTTTGGCACAATTTTGTTTTCATTTGGTGGAGCATCAACATTTCCTACTATTCAAAATGACATGATAAATAAAAGCAAATTTTCCACGAGCATTGTAGTTGGTTTTTCTGGTAAGAACAATAATTATTTATCACACCAGAAGTTTTTTATGAATGCATTTCAATGTCATTAAGTTTCACTGTGCACCTTAATGTGAGCTACACTGGCTAATTATTTTCTCTGAACATTTGGTAGAGTGGGAGGAGATTACCTCCATCCAGTAGAGATTCTTTTGACTTGTTGCTGAGAAGTCAGAGCTTCTTTGCAGCTCTCATACCTTCTATGACAAAGTTATCAATTCAAATACTGGTTGGAAGCCCACTGTGCTTTACTAGATGCAGTATTTTTGGTGAGGGTTTTGGTGTCAGTGGTGATGATGTCTCCAGCGATCCTTCAACTCAAAAACTGGCCCTCTTAGCCCACAGTGCAATTTGATTTGGGGGAAAGACACAGCTGTGAGTAGAGTTGTGATCTACCAAAACTACAGTTGGATAGTTTAGGTAAAGTACATAAATGATGTGGTAAATGGTAAGATTTCTGTTAGTGTTGGTAGCATTGGTAGGGAAAGAAATGTTAACTGAGAAACTGTGAGCCGATGGCATCTGTCTTGTTTTGCACCTAATTAGAACTGGACGTCATTCAGTGTTAGTCCATTGCGTGTTTTATATCCATATAGAGTATAAATTGCATTTTATAAGTAATAAAAATTAGTTGATCATGTAGCTTATGCACTTTTATGTCACCAGAGCAGTTACTTTTGATACGAGCACAGTTCACAGGCTCAAATATAAAAAAATATATACGTAATTATTGTTGTTATCTTGTACTCAATAGAACTTTTTCATCATGATCAAAAACTAAAGTTCCCTCTTGTTATTGATAAATACAAAAATTGTTACAAATAATAAAAACCTATTTTATATAAGTTCGACAAAGTATTGAAGCAATCAAGCATCTGTATTGTTTTCTTTATTTTTACTGCAATGTATCTCTGTTGAATGTTATAGATCATCAGATTTTCAGATAAAACCTGAATTAAACATTGAAAATGTCAATTTTGCTATAAATACTGTTTATTTTTTCATAATAGACAGGTGTATATGATATAGCAGTGCATGCATGTCCAAAGCTGCTATGAAATACATGAAACGTATTTGCAGTTGCAAATATGGACAACCTTCAGCTATATAATGAAATGACGACATTGGAAATATGTATTGAACTGTATGAATGTATGAGGTTGTAGGTAGATGGACAATGACATATGGAAGCTTGGGCCTGGCTGTCGATCGTGCTCAGATAGCCTACGTTGTTATGGTGACTGCTCACAACAAGCAGGAAATAGGGGTTCGAATCTCACAAGGGGAAGGCCTCAGACAAGGCCAACCAATTCGGTTCAAATTTGGCAGGTCGCTTGTGTACAACCTAAAACGAAGGAATCTAAAATATTTTGGGTCAACACCCCCGCGTTTTTGAGAAAATGACCCCTAAAAGTTATGAAGAGCAATTGACTCAAAATTGGCGGGATCAATAGATAATTGTAAATAGAGCATTTTTCATAATCAGGTATGGGGTCTGCAAACGCATACTATTCCAGAAATCGAGGAAAGAAACTTACAACTGTTGCTTCTGTACCCATGTGGTAAACACTTTTTGCCGACAGCACTGATAGCCCAACGGCTAAGGTAACAGGCTGGGAATCGGAGAACCCGGGTTCCAATCTCGAAGAAACCTAGTGGATGTTATTATTTTCGTTTATATTTTTCCATATCTCAATTGATAGGGATAGGAGAGTTAATGAGGTAAGTAAATCAATAAGGAATGATAATAATAAGGTAGGCAAATAAATTTCTCAAACCTCTTGGGGTAGTAAACAACTAAAATGTTACTCCAGGTCACTTTACAATGGCTCTTCCAGTCACTGTTACGTGTCCTCACTGTTCGTCAAACAACTAGATGGATGGTACTTGTCATATAAAAATTTGAAACAAATATACTCACGGCACCAAGAACATCTAGTGAATGCAATCTTTCGAAAGCTACACCGTTCCTTCCGAAGAGTCGGCGAAAAACAAACTTGATTTACATTTAAAAATATGTCTTTTTCAGGGATTAATTTTGATGCGTACCATGCATACGATATCATGGCCTGAAAAATCGGTGCTGAAAGTTGGTTATGAATTATGCTGTAAATAGTTATTGCATCCGTGCGGTTGTGCAATTCCTGCTGGGTTTCCAGAAGCACACTGCAATTCTGAAGCCTGGAAATAAAGTTTTTAACCTGATGATAGAAATAAACATCACACGGCTGGCACACAGGTGTGCAGTTTGGCGGTATTACTTTTACTGCGCACGTCGGCTGACCCTCGCCATCTATAAACATTGTGTCATATATTGTAGTATTACTTTGTCCACTCCAGGAATCCAATACTTGACAAAACTTGTTATCAGAAACATATGGTTTTAAAACATTCTCAAGAATTGTTCTGTAAATTGCATTCGTCAGTTTCCCGGATTTGGAGCAGGTAATGTAAACATTTTTCAACTAGTCGGTTAAACGATTGACGTCTTCTATAACCCGAGGACCAAATGTAACATTTGTTTCTTGTAAACACAGGAAAACCTTAGGCAACACTTTTTCAGAGGCAGTAGTGGCATATTGCGCCATGTACGAATGTGTTAGTATGTTTTTACTACCAACTGCTACAAGGGTTCGTTTTTCTCTGTTATGCGATAACGTGCGTCGAATGTTCACCCGATACTCGCATCATGTTTGATCGGTGTTGATCACCGCCGTTTGCGTGTTGAAAAGAGCCGCCACTTTCTGTATATCTTCTATATTTTGTACCTCTTTATGAGAGACGTATTTAGTGACGTGCCGTTGACGAATTTTATACTCTGATTTGAAATTTCTTGCCCAAGATGATGATACAGCAAACATAAAATCTTTGTTGGGCGTATACTGAAGAGCTGCACCTGCAGCCCACTTCTGAAGTATTCTGGTTGTTACATTCTCGTTATATCAACGAGATATGACAAATCGGTCGTATGTCCACTTATTTATCGCCTGGTATTTGTCGCATCTTGTCCCTCCTTTAACGATATCACTCTCCCACAATTTCAAGTCCTCATTCCTTTTCAGGGCTGTTGTTGCTCCATTCTTTTGCAGTGTTTGTAAGTTCCTATTTGGATGATTCCTGCTAGCGCTACTGCCTTAACTTTTACTTCAAGGGGTATAGCACTGTAGTTAAATCGTTTAGTAAACGGTTCGTAATACTCATCAGGAACAGATGAAGCACATATTCCCAGTGACGTAGAGATTTACGAAGTGTTATGACCATTTTGCGATTCACTAGTCGGGATATCTTCCACTGAATCACTTGCTTCGTCTTCATGGTATAGTACTTCAGTATCAAGAAAAGACATTTCATTCGTCAGCTCCAAAAATCTCTCGACGATAGCTGCTCCTATCAATCTGGAACGCCGAGAAACAGACCTGGCTGCTTCCGGTAGTGCACTGATAATGCATCTGTATTGAAACACTTTTACAAACCAAAACACAGCGACGGTAACTTCCCGCTTGCCATCGTCTGTGACAGGCTCCCAACTATAAATTACAGTGCTAGTCAAAGGGTGTACATCCTCCATTACTCAGATTATGCACCTGAAAGATATGACAACAAATAATAATTAGTTACTATGGCATAAACAGACAAGCTAATTACTACAAACTACATACAGTACTCATCATATGTTACTTACGGAATAACACTGTATTCATTCACAAAACTTATTTCATTCGGCACATTAATGATGGAAAAATCACTACATGTATCCGCGAGGTTCGCAGCAGCCTATTGACGGAAAACAACTCTTTCCGATTGACTTCTATAAGAGTCGTGCTGGACACATTCTCTCTTCCAGATTCACAACTATGATAAGACGAAGAGGCAACTGGGACAACATTACTCTCCCCGCGTGCATTCTGTCCCATGCCTTGCTGTAAACAAGCTTCGCGCGGTTGGCTATCTGTGATCCCTCATGAGGAATTCGAAGCACTCTTATTCGTAGTTGTTTTCATGTGACAAGGCTTAAAAGTTTAATACTTTACTAACTCACGGCGTTTGGGAAATTAGTTTGCCTACCTTATTATTATCATTCCTTATCGATTTACTTACCTTATTAACCCTCCTATCCCTATCAATTGAGATATGGAAAAATACAAACGAAAAGAATAACATTCACTAGGTTTCTTCGAGATTCGTACACAGGTTCTCCGATTCCCAGCCAGTTACCTTAGCCGTTGCACTATCGGCGCTTTCAGCGAAAAGCTTTTACCGTGTGGGTACAGAAGCGTTTGCGGATCCCATACCTGATGATGAAAAATGCTCTATTTACAATTATCTATCGATCCCTCCAATTTTGAGTCCATTGCTCGTCATAACTTTTAGGGGTGATTTTCTCAAAATTGCTGGGGTGTTGACCCAAAATATCTTAGAGTCCTTCGTTTTAGGTTGTACACAAGCAACCTGCCAAATTTGAGCCGAATCAGTTGGACGTGTCTCAGGCCTTCCCCTTGTCAGCTCTACACAAATGTTCAATTTCATCATTCCATTATGCTGTAGGTTGCCCATGTTTGCAACTGGAAATGTGTTTCATGAAAACAAGAGGATAACTATCTAGAACAAAAATGTTATGTAAGTTACATGGCCCATATCCTCAGTTCCTAGACAGTTCACCACTCCTGGTTTATAGGGGAATCTAGTAAGACACTGATTGCATACGTAAAGAGAGTGATAGTTATAAGGTAATACCCGATAGGTATGCAGCACATCTAACATACAGGTAAAATGGTACGATCTTAACTGACAAAAGCTACTAGGAAAACTGCAGTAGTCTACACTCACTTATGATAGTCTGATGTAGCCTAAAGTAGTTTTACAACTCTAGTGGTGAGACAAAAAAGGCTGACCACTCTGCCATCAGTGACAGGTACTGAAAGCTCAGAGAACAGTGAGAACTGTCAGACAAGTGTGGGTCCTGAATCCTTACAGACAATGTTGCATTGGTGGACAGACTCAAGATGGTGTCCAAGGGAGCAGGATGTGGCCTTGGTATGAAGTACATGTCTCTCTGACCTTCCTTCAGTATTGATACTCAGGCTAGGCAGCAATCCAAATCACTTTTGGATACTAAAGCATTCTAAATATTTCCTATATAAATGATCTGACAGACAATGTTTCTTATTGTGACTAGGCGAAACTACTTTTGTCCAGCCTTAACTGAGGGTTCTTCGATTGCTTGGTGAGATGGCATATCAAACTAGAACACAAGAAATATTAGTTCCCTTTATTAAGTAAATGAATAAAACATGTACCTAACTTTGACACACTTCTTTGCGACAGGAGTATTGGATAATTTACCCGCAAAGCATCACTTGATGAACTAGTTAAAAAACTGTTCTCTTGGAGTACAATGTTCAACATTGACAAAAGTATATATTCATCTGAAACTTTTATCTCTCACTGTCCTACTCAATAATGTCGAGTGCTGTAGCTGATGTCTCAAAATGAGGAGAGCTCTTTCTAGCTCAATTCTGTATTGACCTCAGCATGAGTGTGCTGTTATGCTGAAAGAGGAGGCGGGGCCTGCAAGAGCACCTCCCATACTTTGTTGCGGGTGGCAGTGAGCCCTCGCTAATGTCTAATGTCCATGGTGTCAATTCACCCACCGTTGATGTGGCAACGTGATCTCTGTATGATACCACATTTCTAGCTCTTATATCTCATTTGCAGACAGCATAGTCATATGCTGGGAGACTTGGTGATCACCGAGCGAGGTGGCGCAGTGGTTAGACACTGGACTCGCATTCGGGAGGACGACGGTTCAATCCCGCGTCCGGCCATCCTGATTTAGGTTTTCCGTGATTTCCCTAAATCACTCCAGGCAAATGCCGGGATGGTTCCTCTGAAAGGGCACGGCCAACTTCCTTCCCCATCCTTCCCTCATCCGATGAGACCGATGACCACGCTGTCTGGTCTCCTTCCGCAAAAAACCAACCAACCAACCAACTTGGTGATCATTAGCACAGGATGAGAAGACTGAAAACTGATCTTTAACATATATAAAAGTAATGAAATGCATGCAGAATGATGGAAACACTTGCAGACTTTAGAGTACACATTAGCAATAAATCACAAACTTAAAGTATCTAGGAGAGGAAAGAATTGTGACAGTAGGAAGAAGGGGAAGATAAATGGTAAAATGCGGTCACAAGGAAGTATTGGAAAGTTTGAGAATATCAATTAGACGCCACACACAATAGTAGTGAAACATTAGATTACTGGTGGTAACAAGAGTGAGGGGGCAGTGTGCAAAAAAGAAGGAAAAAATTTAGATAGAACATCAGAATGGGAAAGGTTTGGGGAAAGAACTTAAAACCAACATGAGAGGACACAGTGAAAGGCAAAAATGCGAGTAGATGGTAGCCGAAATTAGGGGACTAGTGAATATCTATGTTAGAGTAATTGCTGTAACAGTGGAGTAATTGCAACAATGAGAAGATATAGTGCTGGAGTGGAGGACCCTAATGGAGCAGATGTTGAAACAATTGTTGTAGGCTTTCTCTGCTATAGAAAGAAAGAAATCTGTAGATCACAATCCTTCAATGAAAGAAATCTGCAAATTACTGCACAGATTTTATGAATGTGTGAAATTAATTCCAGTTATAGCCGAAATTTTTAAAAAGTATGTCTTATCTTTTTTTTTCCACAGTGATTTTGATGCTGTACTTTCCTGTGGCACTTGCTGGATATATTGTTTATGGTGATCTTGTCAGCGCTAATATCACTCTGTCTGTCAACAAGTCATATCTGATCATATGTGCAAATATCCTTATGGGTATCCATTTGATATTGGCGTTTCTCATTGTTATCAATCCTGTGTGTCAAGAGCTGGAGGAAGCATTCCAGGTACCTCATAGTAAGTAAATCTTAATATTCATGCTACTTGTACTGTATAGAGTTTAACCTGTGTTGGTACGAGGGTGGTTTGAAAAGTTCTGGAACGGAATAGAAAAAAATAACTACATCACTGAAACTTTTTTTAGTTTTCAATGTAGTCTCCTTGTAGATTAATGCACTTGGTCCAACAATGTTCCAGTGTCTTGATCCCATCTTGAAAATGAATTACCTCCAGGCCTGCAAAATAGTTGTCAACTCTGATCATCAATTCTTCATTTGAAGTGAATCTTTGTCCACCAAGAAAAATTTTCAGTTTTGGTAAGAGATAGAAGTCTGATGGAGCCATATGAAGTGAATAAGGCAGGTGTGGCAACAATTCATACCTTAGTTCGTGTAATTTTTCCATTGCAACGGCATGTGTGCGGGTGCGCATCAAGAGTCGCGGCATTCATCTTGCAGATAATTTTTTCATTTCTAATTCTTCAGTTAAAATGTGATATACCCTGTCAGATGATATCAGGCAAGTGTGAGCAATTTCACTTACTTTCAATCAACGATCATCCATGACCATTTTGATTTCTAGAGTAGTGAGACTGCTTTGATACCTTTCTTTACATAGTACTTAATCACTGCATGAATCTTTATATATATATATATATATATATATATATATATATATATATATATATATATATATATATATATATATATAAGCGCTGGCAGGTCGATAGACACACAAACAAACACAAATATACACACAAAATTCAAGCTTTCGCAACAAACTGTTGCCTCATCAGGAAAGAGGGAAGGAGAGGGAAAGACGAAAGGATGTGGGTTTTAAGGGAGAGGGTAAGGAGTCATTCCAATCCCGGGAGCGGAAAGACTTACCTTAGGGGGAAAAAAGGACAGGTATACACTCGCACACACACACATATCCATCCACACATACAGACACAGCAGTGTCTGTATGTGTGGATGGATATGTGTGTGTGTGCGAGTGTATACCTGTCCTTTTTTCCCCCTAAGGTAAGTCTTTCCGCTCCCGGGATTGGAATGACTCCTTACCCTCTCCCTTAAAACCCACATCCTTTCGTCTTTCCCTCTCCTTCCCTCTTTCCTGATGAGGCAACAGTTTGTTGCGAAAGCTTGAATTTTGTGTGTATATTTGTGTTTGTTTGTGTGTCTATCGACCTGCCAGCGCTTTTGTTTGGTAAGTCTCATCATCTTTCTTTTTAGATATATTTTTTCCACGTGGAATGTTTCCCTCTGTTATATATATATATATATATATATATATATATATATATATATATATATATATATATATATAAATTTCCATCTTTGCAAATCACTACGCAGGAGCAACAACAGAGCCATGTCACTGCCACAGCTCTCTTCCAAGTGCACTGACTTGGCACTTCTTTACAGGCAACAGTCCAATGAATATCATGTGAACAACTAGTTGCGCTAGCTCTGACCTCTTGTGGTGATTCCGAGAACTTTTCAAACGAGCCTCATAGTGTATATTACAATATTCAGATTATAAGCTGCTCCTCTGGAAGACAATCTTTTTCTGTACACCAGTGGATTTACAACTACTAATTTAAATGAGGAAAATACAAGTGAGATAAAAATAGTTTCAAGGTACACCAATGTGCAAGCACAATATGTTAACTGTAATACATTTTCTCCATTAAGATTCAGTGGCATCTATGAGATCACAGTTTGGGAATGTATTTCTAAATGCTTGTTTGGCCAGTTGATTAGACATAACTATTACTATTTGTCTGGTTTCACTTCAGTAGTGTGCATTTACATGTAATCACATTCTTAGTGATACAAAGCTAATATCTAAAGTACAAGACACTCACTGGAGCACAACTTTGTGTGTGTGTGTGTGTGTGTGTGTGTGTGTGTGTGTGTGTGTGTGTGTGTGTGTGTGTGTGTGTGTGTGTGTGTGCGTGCGTGTGCGTGTGCGTGTGCGTGTGCGTGTGCGTGTGCGTGTGCGTGTGTGTGTGTGTGTGTGTGTGTGCGCGTGTGTGCGTGCGTGTTTGTTTGTTTTACAGAGCTATGAATTACCTCTGGCATTCTTATATCTCTTCCCACTTTGTGAAACATCCAACACCCCTTTAGTACTACTCCTCAGGGAGGTCAAAATTCTTTCATGAGTTTGTGCATGGCAACCACAGGATCCCAGGCTATTGACATATACTGTCAGATGGAAGTAGGCTTCATCTGTGCACAAAATCTTCCACGGCCGATCATTGTCCACTTTCAAGCGAGTAAGAAATTCTAAAGCAAAGATCTCTCTTGCTGGCAGGAGCAACTCGTGCACATGGGTAATTTTGAATGGATAGCAAAGAAGGATGTTTCATAGAATTTTAAGCACCATACTCATGGATATGTCCAATGTTCGGGCAATTCTCCGTGGACTACACGTTTGCACACCACCACTCATCTCCTCTTGCCTTGCTGTGGCCACTGCTTCCATGGACATTGAATCAATTCATTTCCTCCCTCTGTCAGGTTGCACACCAGAAGAACCTGTCTTTTTGAATTTCCAAATCATTTTCTCCAGACCCACAGCAGGCATCAGACCAGTGCCTTTTTTCAAACCCCTCAGTGTCCGGAACTTCCGCAGAGGAACGTGTGCATAGTCATCATTCTTGTAATACGTCTTTACAAGCAGAGCGCGATCCTGCATTGAGACAGTCGTGGTGAACGTCACATGAAAGGAAGAAAAGCCGTGCACCTGGTGTGTTTGTACGAACTTCAGTGGGTCTTGTGCATGACAGGTGTTTTCATTTACATATTCTGACACATACAGTGCCATCTATTGATCAGTTTTCGTGCTATTTTTTTTTCTTCTGCTATACATTTTCCTCCTCCAGTAATATTCCATTGCAGTTTGTCTTGATTCTGACCAGTGGTGTTATTTCTACAGCATTTTGAAAGTTAAACTTTAATTATAGTCACCCTGTTCTTAACCAGACTCACAAGTTTATGGATTTTGCTGTGTTATACATGGAAATCAAGCAGCTCACGAGTAACCATGGTGTCTCCCTTTAGTTACTATGTAAAGACTTGTGCAGTAAGATACTGTAATATGGAGAAGTTTATCTTAATTTTATTTTGACTATTTAAGTACCTGATTTAGGTGACTGCTCTTTTCCCTGGTCTGTATTTAATGCAGGAGAACATACTCAACTTACAACTCTGACTGGTACTTTATAACTTTAGACAGTTAAATAAAAGTTCTACCATTCTAAACTCACAGCCATCAAGTAATAATTACTTGGCGAATAGATTGCAATTTTTAACCTCAAAAATATCTCAGCAGAGTTTGCATGCTAATGATTTTTTATTAGGCAACTAGCTGCCATAGTATTACCTGTACTTCAGATATATCACAGCACAGCCAGTTACTTGAAAGAAATTGAAAAAAATAGTAAAAAAACAGAGCAAATCCTACACATCTCCACCACTTTTCAACCCACAAAGAAAAAAAAAACAAAAAAAAAAACTTTATTTCCTTCTTGGGCATTGCCTTCTACCTTGCATTGAACTGTCCCACTATAACTTTATACAATATTTTGCAAATTATACTCAAACAGCCCTGCTGACTTAAGAGAATCAAAGCACATCTCTTATCTTATGGTCTGTTTACATATAAGTCAGTACCTTATACTTCACCATGTTCATTGTCCTGGTCCAGGCTTAACTATCTCAATAAATCAAAAAAGACTCTCCAGTCTAAGGAGCAGTGCTTTGATTCTTTACATTAGTCGTAATAATAATGACCTTCAAAATTTCAGTGATAGCTCTGCACAGGGTGCCTACATTGGTGCCTGACAGCATCTGTGATGTTGGTGTCATTGGTTGTTGGCTATGATGTTGCCACATCTTTCTCAAGTGACATAATATACATACAACATAATTATTACCATCATAATTAAAATACATTGTGCTGATAACCTCGCAATTGAGTGCCCAAAAGCTCCTAAAATACATTGCAATACAAATTTGTCCTTTACACAGCTCTTCAAAAAAAAAAAAATTTTAATCGCTGACTTGATATCCTGGTGGGTGAAAATTGTGTGTGTGTGTGTGTGTGGGGAGGGGGGGGGGATGCACTGAGATGTGTAGATCAGTTTGACATCTCATACTCATTCTGGGAGCTGCCTTTCCTAAAATTAGTGTAGTGTGCTCATTGCAACCTTAAATCAATCCAAGTGCATAATGCTACGAGCTGTACTGCAAGCAGTGTGGCATTGCGGGTAGTGTCAGTACTTGGTATGCTGGAGGTTACCAGTTGAAACCCAAGTACCAGCAGTTGTTTAGTATTTATCATTCCTGGGTGATTCTCAAAATTTCTTATGTTCACAAAGTTTGCATATTCTGCTAGCAACACTCTCCATCCAGGAGTTGTGTTTTGTTTGCTCTGTGCAGTGTTTGTTAAATAAACACGCTTTGAGTGCTGTGCTTCATTAATGATCCTGCCTTTGGATTTGGATTTGATTGTGGTTTCATGTATACTTTTACTTGGACTGCACAGCCTAGTAGTGATTTGAGAAAAACGAAGAAAAGCTTGATAGTTGGAACTAATCCCAGGCTGTACTGAAGAAAACATTTCACGACAATCAGCAAGTCTGCTTAGCAGAGCAGTAGTTGAAGAGCAGGGACCAATGAAATGAGGAAATGACACATTCTTACATACAAAATGTTTTGTCGCTGTCCCACATTGTGAATTTGAATACCACATCTATCCTAAATCTAATGTTTGATGAAAGGAGTCACAGAAGACATGTACCAAGTCCTTCTCATAAAGGATGTCACAATAGCACAAGTGGAGCCAGTGCATCAAGGAGCTACAGAAAAAGAGTTAGACAAAAAAAGTATGACTAACTCCTGAATGTGATCCCAATGGCAGTTGTGGAAGACCGCCACAATCTCGCCTCTCTCACGTGCCAGCTGGTAAGAGTAGAGATGCAGCAGTTTATGGCAGTGAGAACTGTCAGCCTGAATAAGCAAGAGGTAGCAGCTGTGGATGTCGACTCCATACTTCAGGAGGTAATAGAGAATGCTGAAGATAATCTCCAGCACCAGTCGAATATGCCAAGAAGAATGAACTCTGCCAACTCAGACTTATGCAGCAACTGTCAAACCCCAACCACCATCTGATCAATGTAGGTACAACCAATTCCTCTGCCAAGTATAGTGCCCCACATAATAGCAGACCTTTGGGTGATAGAGGACAACATGCCAGTATGTTTCCAATGTAGAGACCCTGCACACATTGTACGCTACTGCAGAGAAAGGAGGTGAGTGTTCGATGACTATTGTGCTGCCAGACATCAACTATTACAATGGTCCTATTCACACCAGTCAACTGAAGATGATTATTGTTGATCTATAGGATGAAGCCCATCGTCATTCCCTGGACAAGGTTGCTTCCCAGCATGACCTAGCCAGTTGCTGTACAGGAACCAGCCACTCATCTAGCCACTGAATTCAGGAACACTAAATGAGGTGACCATATATGGAGGTGAGGATGCCACAGATGAAAATGGGCAACAGTCACAAAGATGCCATGAAATTGCATTGACGTTGTCATTGTCCAGGTGCGAGTTGACATGGGCTTCTTTTTCTGTAATGTCAAATGCTTATTATTACTAGTTAAAGAATACTATGATCTGTGATATGAAAGTAATTGTACTGAAGGTCACAGATGGAAAATATATCCGTCTGACATAAGCATGTACTGCAAGAATAAAATAATAACTATCAATGAGAAAGCACAGCCCTTTGAACTTTTTTAAAAAGCTGAATGTTGTCATAATATTCTTCTCAAATAGGACTTCTTGCAGGCTTCACCAACAGTCATAACTCCAGATTGACAAAGTGAGTCCAACACGATCAGATTACAGAGATTGCTCTGAGCAGTTGGAAACGTTATACCCCCATTATCACGACATGTTCCAGCTGTCTAACTAAATGCAGGGAAATTGTGAGGCTTCTGTTGATTGTAAAAAGCGACCCAGGCTCTCAAAATAAATCTACATACCAATGATCATAAGTGCTAAAAGTGATCAAGGAGAACTCTGGATCACTAATCATCAGGAGCAGCCATGACTGATCCTTAAAGGTATGTGCATAGGAACAACCACAGCAATAAACCACTACCACTACAGACAACACAGTGGATGCAGCTATTACCAAACTGTCAATAGGATCTGGTCTGACCGAGGAGTGACAGCAGTGAATGTTAGCCGTCCCCACTAGTTTTCAGGTGCTTCCAAATCTAGAATGGAGAAAAGACTGGCCAAGTGGCCCAGTGTAAAACACTAAACTGGGGATCACCCACTAACTAGCCAGCACTCATAAGGGTGTCACTGGCTGAACAAAGCATAATTTGGGCGGAAGTTGAGAAGATACTACCAGGTAGATTAAAACTGTGTGCCGGTCCGAGACTCGAACTTGGGACTTTTGCCTTTCGCTGGCAAGTGCTCTACCATCTGAGCTACCCAAGCATGACCTATGCCCCGTCCTCTCAGCTTTACTTCCGCCAGTACCTCGTCTCCTACTTTCCAAACTTCACAGAAGCTCTCCTGTGAACCTTGCCTAGTTTGAGTCTCGGTCCGGCACACTGTTTTAATCTGCCAGGAAGTTTCATATCAGCGCCCACTCGGCTGCAGAGTGAAAATCTCATTCTGGAAGATACTACCAGTTGATTTCATTGAATCTTCAGAGTGTCTTTCATCCTCTCTGGTAGTCCTGTAGTCCTCGGCACATGGTGTTTCTGCGTCAACAACCAAGTACCAATGACTGAACAATACCACGTAGAAGATGTCTATCCATTGCCACGCATTGAGACCCATTGCTTGAAAGGAACACAGTATTTCTGAATTATGGAAATGCAGAGCCACTGGCAGATCAATGTTGATGAGCATGACTGGAAAAAGATTGCCTTCACAACTTCTGATGGCCTCTAAGATACAGAGTTAGGCTCTGTGGACTATGTAATTCTCCAGCCACCTTTGAACATATGATGAACAACTTCCTCTGACACAAAACTGATGACATGTTTTTGCTATCTTGATCACATTGTTGTTTTCTCAAAGACATTTTAAGAACATCTAAACCATCTGACAATTGTGTAGAAATGTATTCAGACTACAGATCTCCATCTGACTCCATAAGAGTGCACCTAGTTGATAGCGATGGAGGCTGTCCTATTTAGAGAAAATAAGAGCAGTCACAGATTTTCTGACTCCTTGACACATTTGTGATGGGAGGAATTTTCTTGGAGTGTGTTCATTCTACCAGTGATTCATAAAAGACTTCTGTAACAACACATGTCTCTTGCAAGAACTACTGCAGGGAAATGCCTAATTTTCCTGGAACTTGGTGCAAGAAGGATCTTTTCTTGTCTGTACAGAGGCACTAACTTCTCTAGTTGTAACACCGTATGATGAAAATGCAGAGATTGAACTCCACATTGACAGTAGTGGTAAAGGGAGTGGTGCAGTTAGTACAATTCAGGAAGATGGGGAAAAGGTAATAGTTCATGGTTCCAGAGTACTCTCAAACTTCAAGGTGAACTACTGTACAATCTATAAAGAGTGCCTCATAGTTGTTTGGCCTTTCAACAAGTTTGGGCCATATTTATTTGGCAAGCTTCTTACCATCGTGATGGACCAGCATTCTCTTGGTGACTGAGTAACCTGAAAGATGTACAACTACAGCTACATACGTAATCCACAAGCCACCTTACAGTACATGGCTGAGCATACCTTGCACCAATACTAATCATTTCCTTTAATGTTCCAGTCACAAATGAAGCAAGGAAAAAACTACTGCGTACATGCCTCTGTATGATTTGAGCTCTAATTTCTGTTATATTTTTTGTATTCATGCGAAATGTATGTTGACATCAGTAGAATCATCCTGTAGTCAGCCTCAGTTGCCAGTTCTCTGAAGTTTCTCAGATGCGCATTGCAAAAAGAATGTCATCATCCCTCCAGGGATTCCCATTTGAGTTCACAAAGTGTGTGCTGACTGCTCCTATTAATAATAAATTGGGCCAGGTTAACTAATCAGGTGGGCGCTGAGACTTCTCCTGCTGAATACCTTTCAAGGAATCCTTTGGCATAACATGCAAGTGTGGACAAAATCTGTCATCACTGCACTGAATGTCATTGCTGCTGAACAGAAGGAACTGCTGAAAACCATAGACCATAAAAGCATTGAAGAAGGAAGAACCATTTGAAGAAGCATTCAAACAAATAAATGGAACATTGTATAAGAGAAACTATAATCTGAAGGGGCAGAAATGGTTGCTCATCTGTGGCCAGCTATCCTGAAGTTTTTCCATTAAATGTCAATGTATGGTCACCTGGGATTCATGAAGGCTGTAAAGGAATCAGATGCAGATAATACAGGGCAGGTCTCTACCAATCTATTGGACACTAAGTGAGCCACTGCAATGACGCCAGTGATGGAAGCACATGCCCAGTTACCTCCAGGGCATCCAGTACCTATCCTGTCTGCAGCAGCACTGTTCTGCTGAATTGAAATTGATCTCTTGGGTAGGCTCCCAAACTTGACAAACAGGAGTCAGTAGATAATAGCATGCACAGACTAGCCCACCTACTGTGCTGTCACCAAAGCTGTGCCGCTGCTAAAGCTTCAGAAATTGCGAGGTCCATTGTAGAAGGCATCATATTAAAGCACGCAGCACCCCATGTGAAGATTTCTGATTATGAAAATGTTTTCCAGCCAAGACTAGTATCAGAGGTAATTTCATATTGTGACATCACCTCCAGGACAACGATTGGCTATCACTCACAGATGAATGACCGCAGAGGATGATTTAGTAAGACATTGGTAGATATGCCCTCATACATTGAGGTCAGAGAGCCTGGAGTACAATACTGCCTGTCATGATATTCGCATGTAACACAACTAAACAAGACGCTACAGGCTTCACACTGTTCTTTGTGCTCCATGGTCACAGGCTGAAACAACAATGGATACATTGTTCCTGTTCCATCCGGACAATACTCAGGATGACTGCATGAAATTTCTCGTCACCAGGACCGATGAAGCAAAGCAAGGCAGCTGGCTTGCATATAGACCTTGGAGAACCAGGAGTGGACTGAGAATGTTATAATACCAAGCACCAACTGATGAGATACCACCCAGGGATATGGTATGGGTTTATGTGCCATGCAGTAAATGGTACTATCAGGAAAGTTACTAAGTAGCTACTGTAGGCTGTATCCTACCCTTCATTGCTTGTCAGATGTATACATACAAAGTCAAGGATTACAACCCTTCAAAAGAAGACAAAAGCACAGAGACATCGTTAATGTCCAACATATGAAAGCCACTACAGTCCTGAGGCACAGATCATTGATGGTGGCTTCTTGTTCAAGGGAAGTCAAGACTTGCTTGATGGCTGTGAAGTTTCAATGGGAGGGGCTGCCTTCGATGCTCATCATAGTGAAGAGGATATAACAACATGAGCAGAGTGCGAGGATCTGCCAATGTTGCTATACAGAGGACCATTGATAAGATCTAGAGCCAGGAGGTTGCAATTGGCTCCAATGAGAAGTTCTGAAACAATGGTTCAATGTTTCTCAAGGAGACGGCAAAGTACCGCAAGCTATGTTCTACGCAATGTGGCATAGCAGTTGACATCACTGGCGGACTTGCTGTGGGTCATCAGTTCAAACCCAACAACTATCAATTATATGTTATTTTGAATTCGTAATTTCTGGAAGGTTCTTGAAATGTCTTATGTTTGTAATGTTCGTACATTCTGAAATATGCAATATTTGTACAGATAGCAGCATTCTCTGTCCAGGAGTTGAATTCTGTTCTGTCTGTACATTGGTGTTTGTAATAATGTGCTTTCAGTGCTAAGTACTGTACTTCATTGACAACCCTGCTTTTGGATTTGTACATGGTTGTGGTTACAACTTTAACATTGTTCAAGGCTGTAATTGTAAAAGCGTTTGAAACTAATGTACAACTCCTCTCCTTCCAAGGCAGATGTTTTAATTTTTTGACTGTTGTCAGTGGTTATGTAATAGAGCAATTTTACCACACATTTCTAGTGTTGCTATTTCTCTACATTCAACAGCCTCAATGAACGCATTCACAAATGTGAAATTTCTCTGTATTAAAAACAATCTATGCAGTAATTTAATCAAAAGCTATGTAAAAAATTCAAGGAACAAGACTTCCAGTCAGGTGAATAATACAGGGTTATAAATACAAAATCAAATGCAGGAGAAGGTTTAATAATGAATAGGAAAATAGGAATGTGGGTAAGCTACTACAAACAGCATAGTGAACGCATTATTGTGGCCAAGATAGATACGAAGTCCACACCTACCACAGTAGTGCAAGTTTATATGCCAACTAGCTCCGCAGATGCCGAAGAGATTGATGAAATGTATGATGAGATAAAAGAAATTATTCAAATAGTGAAGGGAGATGAAAATTTAGTAGTCATGGGTGACTGGAATTCGATTGTAGGAAAACGGAGAGAAGGAAACGTAGTAGGTGAATATGGACTGGGGGGAAGAAATGAAAGAGGAAGCCGCCTGGTAGAATTTTGCACAGAGCATAACTTAATCATAGCTAACACTTGGTTCAAGAATCATGAAAGAAGGTTGTATACATGGAAGAAGCCTGAAGATACTAGAAAGTGTCAGATTCTATAATGGTAAGACAGAGATTCAGGAACCAGGTTTTAAATTGTAAGACATTTCCAGGGGCAGATGTGGACTCTGACCACAATCTATTGGTTATGAACTGTAGATTAAAACTGAAGGAACTGCAAAAAGGTGGGAATTTAAGGAGATGGGACCTGGATAAAATGAAAGAACCAGAGGTTGTAGAGAGCTTCAGGGAGCACATTAGGGAATGATTGACAAGAATGGGGGAAAGAAATACAGTAGAAGAAGAATGTGTAGCTTTGAGAGATGAAATAGTGGAGGTAGCAGAGGATCAAGTACGTAAAAAGATGGGGGCTAATAGAAATCCTTGGGTAACAGAAGAAATATTGAATTTAATTGATGAAAGGAGAAAATATAAAATTGCAGTAAATGAAGCAGGCAAAAAGGAATACAAACGTCTCAAAAATGAGATCGACAGGAAGTGCAAATGGCTAAGCAGGGATGGCTAGAGGACAAATGTAAGGATGTAGAGGCACGTATCACTAGGGGTAAGATAGATAGTTCGTACAGGAAAATTAAAGAGACCTTTGGAGAAAAGAGAGCTGCTTGTATGAATATCAAGAACTCTGATGGAAAAAGCAGTTCTAAGCAAAGAAGGGAAATCAGAAAGGTGGAAGGAGTATATAGAGGGTCTATACAGGGGCAATGTTCTTGAGGACAATATTATAGAAATGGAAGAGAATGTAGATGAAGATGAAATGGGAGATATGATACTGCGTGAAGAGTTTGACAGAGCACTGAAAGACCTAACTTGAAACAAGGCCCCGGGAGTAGACAACATTCCATCAGATCTACTGACAGCCTTGGGAGAGCCAGGCCTGACAAAACTCTACCATCTAATGAGCAAGATGTATGAGACTGGCGAAATAACCTCAGACTTCAAGAAAAATATAATAATTCCAATCCCAAAGAAATCAGGTGTTGACAGATGTGAAAATTACCAAACAATCAGTTTAAAAAGCCACGGCTGCAAAATACTAACACAAAATCTTTACAGACAAATGGAAAAACTGGTAGAAGCCGACCTCGGGGAAGCTCAGTATGGATTCCGTAGAAATATTGGAACACGTTAGGCAATACTGATCCTACGACTTATCTTAGAAAATAGATTAAGGAAAGGCAAACCTACATTTCTAGCATTTGTAGACTTAGAGAAAGCTTTTGACATTGTTGACTGGAATACTCTCTTTCAAATTCTGAAGGTGGCAGGGGCAAAATACAGGGAGCGAAAGGCTGTTTGCAATTTGTACAGAAAGCAGATGGCAGAAATAAGAGTCAAAGGGCATGAAAGGGAAACAGTGGTTGGAGTGAGACAGGGTTGTAGCATATCCCCGATGTTATTCAATCTGTATATTGAGCAAGCAGTGAAGGAAACAAAAGAAACATTTGGAGTAGGTATTAAAATCCATGGAGAAGAAATAAAAACTTTGAGGTTCACCGATGACATTGTAATTCTGTCAGACAGCAAAGGACCTGGAAGAGCAGCTGAATGGAATGGGCAGTGTATTGAAAGGAGGATATAAGATGAACATCAACAAAAGCAAAATGATGATAATGGAATGTAGTCGAATAAGTCGGTTGATGCTGAGGGAATTAGATTAGGAAATGAGACACTTAATGTAGTAAAGGAGTTTTGCTATTTGGGGAGCGAAATAACTAATAATGGTCGAAGTAGAGAGGATATAAAATGTAGACTGGCAATGGCAAGGAAATCATTTCTGAAGAAGAGAAATTTGTTAACATCGAGTATAGATTTAAGTGTCAGGAAGTCGTTTCTGAAAGTATTTGAATGGAGTGTAGCCATGTATGGAAGTGAAACATGGACGATAAATAGTTTGGACAAGAAGAGAATAGAAGCTTTCGAAATGTGGTGCTGCAGAAGAATGCTGAAGATTAGATGGGTAGATCACATAACTAATGAGGAGGTATTAAATAGAATTGGAGAGAAGAGAAATTTGTGGCACTACTTGACTAGAAGAAGGGATCGGTTGGTAGGGCATATTCTGAGGCATCAGGGGATCACCAATTTAGTATTTGAGGGCAGCGTGGAGGGTAAAAATCGTAGAGGGAGACCAAGAGATGAATACACTAAACAGATTCAGAAGGATGTAGGTTTGCAGTAGGTACTGGGAGATGAAGAAGCTTGCACAGGATAGAGTAGCATGGAGAGCTGCATCAAACCAGTCTCTGGACTGAAGACCACACCACCACCGTGTAAAAAATGATCTTTTAGGGAGCAGCATTTCATAGCTGAAAATGCTGTGTAAAAAATAAATAGGTGTCCACTGTACCTGTATACACATTATATTTATACAGGGTGGAGAAAAATTGTCATAAAATTTTAACCCTGGATAGCTGATGCCAGTACGAACTAAAATTACTAATGTTTTGTAGGTCAACAATGCAAAATTTTTAAACTACGGAAATTTGGTGCCACACACTCCAATTGCCCTGTTGCCAGATGCTGTGGCCAATGCATGACCTTGAATGCTTTGCCAGCCAGAGATCGTGATGTATCAAAGGTGGCCTGCAAGCTCGGTGGTAGCACACCAGTCTTCCACTCTGGGGGCAAATCCGCCAGGGTCATGACACATCCATTGTAGTTTTGTGATAAGACATACTGGCACCAAACCCATCAACAGCTGTTAGTTCGCATACAGAAAGTCTTTTACAAATTGTGCCGGCCCTGAAGAAGGCCTTTTTTTGTACCAAGGACATTGTTTACTTAAATCACGTGCTCGAACTGGTGGCCATATAACACAAACAAGCTTGGTAACGTCAAACAGTGTTTTGGCGAACTCTTTTAATGATTCCTGGCATTGCCCTGATGTGATTGGCGGCATGTTGAATGCGATCTATTAATTCCTCTTCATTTCTACATGGTTTGCGTCTGTGTGGGTGAACTAGAACCTTGAAGAATCCCCACAGGAAAAAGTCCGGTGGCATGAGGTCTGGTGATCGTGGGGGCCATGTCCTAGGAGCACCTCTGCCAATTACCTAGCCGTCGAAGAGTTCATCTAAATATCCGCACACAGCACTACTGTTATGTGCGGGCGCCCCATCATGCTGCAACCACATGCATTGCTGTATGTCCAGGGGAACAACTTCCAGCAGGCTGGGTAGAGTTTCTTGCAAAAAGTGAAGGTAATTTGCCCCGGTAAGTCGAGGAGGTAGATGGAATGGCCCAATCAGATGATCACCCACAATGCTTGCCCAGATGTTGAGCGAAAATCGTTCCTGGTGTTCATGGACGTATGTGACATGAGGATTTCCCCTTGCCCAGTAATGAATGTTTCAAGTGTTGGAAAGGCCATCCCGATGGAAGGTGCTCTCATTGGTAAACAACACAGTGCTGGGGAAGTCATGATCTCGTGTAACACATCACAGAAACCACTGGGAAAACCCTAGCCTGTGTTCATAGCCTGCCACATGATTTAGGTGTTGGACAGGGTGGAAACTAAATGGATGCTTGCCGTCATCTCTCAAAACCTCCCAGACGAACCAACGAGTGACCACCATGATGTGTGGAACCGCTCAAGTACTTGTCGTAGGTGCTTCCTCGAAGTGCTCGAGAGCAGCCTCTTCAAATGCAGCATCCCATCATGTTAGAAGTCTTTCAGCACTGCCATGATATCCTGCTAACGAGCCTGTTTTGCCAAGTCCCTGGTAAATTGCTGTAAATGTTTGTGAGTGTGGATGGTGTCTTTCTGTGTACCGTTCCTCATACAACTATTGATCTTCTTGTGCATGACCGTCAGCTGGTCCATAAACAAAAACCATATCTCGTTGTTCTTCAAACAAATTCTGTGCCGCAATGCTTACTATATTACTAAATCGTAGGTGACGTGTATGTGTTCCAAAGTGAAGCTTACATGCGAATATCCCTGACATAAGGTGGGGACAAACAGCAAGATCTATTTGACTCGTCTGTGTATCATGTTGGGGCAATGACAGGGCGAGGGACGGTCGTACGTGTGAATCGCCAGCCATAGCGCTGCCTGTCAACTGACGAACGGCAACAGGGCAATCCCACGGCCAATCAGAGTGCATGGCGCCAAGTTTCTGTAGTTTAAAAATGGTGCGTTGTCGACCTACACAACATTAGAAATTTTGGTTCCTACTGGCATCAGCTATCCAGTATTAAAATTTCATGACACAATTTTTCTCCACATTTTACTTACTTGGACACTGTACACCAAAGTGTGACTGATATAAATGATAAATATATTGTCTTCTATTTTCAGAATACAATTGGAAACGGTGTTTATTGCGGAGCATCATGATGCTGACAATGCTTTTTATTGGAGAAAGCATACCAAAATTTGGAAAGATCTTATCTCTTGTGGGAGGTTCAACTATAACGCTTATGACATTTGTTTTCCCATCATTCTTTTATATGAAGCTTTGTGACCAAAAATCAGTGGAATGGACTGAAAGGTATAGTAGTTGAAAACTGCAAAATAAATACGTAAAATAGAAGTGTTTCTGCTATTTGTGATTTGAAGTGCTGTAACTTCCTCAAAAGTTGGAGGTAAGTGGTGAGACATTCCATTTGATTGTTTCTGTCAGTATACTCTACAGTTTATCACATCAGGGATGTTCCATAATATATAATTCTTACTTATTTATTC
Organism: Schistocerca nitens; assembly: GCF_023898315.1. Lineage (NCBI taxonomy): Eukaryota > Metazoa > Arthropoda > Insecta > Orthoptera > Acrididae > Schistocerca > Schistocerca nitens. The sequence goes on from NC_064614.1 coordinate 1,047,975,338, forward strand.
TTGCAAATGTAAATACCTGTTGATGTTATAGTACCATGAACTTTCTGCTGCTGCTTCGACATTTGTTACACATCAAATTGATCACCATATCCTACAGTTGAGGTTTATGAATGTCTTGGTGGCCTGTTATACTAAGTTTTTAACAATATTTTAAATTAAATTAAATTTTTATAAAGCTCTGAAGCTTTTGTTGTAAAGAAGTGCATTAACTGAACTATGTGTAATGAAGCTGAGCTATATATTACTGCAAATAAGAATTGTAGATGCTCAAATGTTGCAAGTTCAACACTATAATTTTAAAAGGGGTGCAAGAGTAATGTATGACTGCTCTCCTCCTACGGCTTGTCATATTTGCCACAGATGTGACTCTTAGACCATTATATTACATATGCAACATGAGAAAGTAGACCTCAGAGCCATGTATGCCTCAAAATTGATTAATTGTGAACCTGTACATAACTTTGTTAATAATTGTAAATGTTGTGCTGAAATTAGGTGAACGAATAATAGTTACTAATTCGTTGTTAATAGTTTATAAATGTGAATGGTGGCCTTAAAACAAATGCTGAAGAACAGTCGACTGATTTGGGTCACAGTGAGGTCCCATAACACATATTGAGCTCAAAAATGTAAGTAAAAGACAGATTGCTACTTACTATAAAAATTATACGTAAATTTGCAGACAGGCAAAATTAAAGGCACTTGCACAAAGATTTCAGACAACTTCAGGTGTCATCTTTATGGTAAGTAGCAATCTTATCTTTTCTTCACATTGTTGATATTCCAACCTGGAGTTTCCATTGTTTTGACATATCGAGCTCAAAAAGACAAGAAGTTGTAAGCATACAAAATTTAATTGAAATTTGTTACAGTTCCACTAATACAACTAGAGTGTATTACCACTGCTACCTGTCTGCCAAAATGCTGAAAAATTCTGTTGCACCTTAATAATGCGAGAATCAAACTCCAAGCTGATCTTAATCATGGAAATATTAAAAATCCAGTGAAAATTTCAATTACTGGCTGTGCATTCTGACTGACAACAGTTCTGAATCAGAAATATTTCACAAATGAATAGTCCAACACTTGAAATTAAAACAAGACACCAACAAGTCACATTGTTCAGAAAATGTGTAAAACTGTTAATTCCAAAAATTCCTAAGTACTGATGCTTAGTTACACCAGCTGCACTGTCAAAAAACATAAATTATCAGTCATTCAAGTTTTTATATATTTATACAGAGAGTAACAAGCCAAATTACTCCCATTTTTGAACTAATCATTTTGAGACTTTGCAAGGAAATTTTTGTTTAATGATTCATTCTTAAACAATAAAAAACATAGAATGAAATTTTCGCTCTGCAGTGGAGTGTGCACAGGTATGAAAGTTCCAAACAGATTAAACTGTGTGCTGGACCAAACTCGAACTTGGGACCTTTGCCTTTCACAGGCAAGTGCTTTTCTGATTGGGCTACCCAAACATAACTCATGCTCCTTGCTCACAGCTTTACCTCCACCAGTCCTGAGTTCAAGTCTCGGTCGGACATATAGTTTTAATCTGCCAGGAAGTTTCAGATCAGCACAGTGAACATTTCATTCTGGAAACATCCCCCAGGCAAGTTCTTAGTAGAGTTTCTGTGAAGTTTGGGACATAGGAGATGTGGTACTGGTGGAAATAAAGCTCTGAGGACAGGGTCCGAGTTGTGCTTGGATAATTCAGTTGGTAGAGCATTAGACTGAAAAAGGCAAAGGTCTAGAGTTTGAGTCTTGGTCCAGCACACAGTTGTAGTTTGCCAGGAAGTTTTAATAAAAAACATATTCAGTCGTAATGTATATAAAGTACTTTGGTGAAAGAAAACATACATCAAAATGTTGTTTCTAGCTAGAATGACAAGTGAATATTAAGTGTCCCCGCACTTTTGGGTGGTACCTGTAAATGTAAATGCTTCTTGCATCAATTTCAGTGATCAATAATTTTATTTAGTGCAATTTTCATTGATCTCTAATTTATCTGCTTAAGAAATCTTAACAGATAAACGTTACCTGTATGGATAGTGTTGGAGAAACAACTGGCTGTCATCAGGCTGAATGTTGATGTACAGAATTCGATAATTTTTCTGAATCTGCATTGCACGCAGTATTCATTTCTACTGCAGCATATGAATCAGGCTGTAAAAATATGTTGATCACATCAATACATTTTTCATGGTGAATGAATTTTTCTAAGTGCTGACATAATTATTTCATGAAATCCGCACAAAAACACCTGTAACTAGTGTGCTGGTCCAATCATTGTCCTGCGGGAGGTGGCAAGGACACTTAAGAAAGAAAGCTGGCAGTCCGTGTGCTGACACAGTCAGGCTATCAAGTGCTGCTATACACAGAGAGAGAGAGAGTGCTGTTTAGCGTGCTAGTCAAAGTGCAGCAGTGTCATTATTATTAAACCATCATGTGTTCTCTGTTAGCCACGTAGTTTTTTCATACGATTTTACAATAATGGTTAGGTAAAAAAAATATATTTTTATGTTACTTATAGCGTTATATGTCGGCGTCATGGCGAATTACCCATCATTTCAGAATGGTCATAGTTGTTCTGATTTTTCACATGTAAGTAGCATAGTGCACAAAATTTGAAAATGTTGCAATGAAAAGTAGGGATCACCATAAGTTTATATTTGGTGCATGTTGTACAAACTGCTGTGAAGGAAATGGAGCTAACATTTTGAATTTTTTCTTAAATGTAGGAGGGGATCAATATCTGTCTCCAATGTCGGGAAAATATGTAGCACATTCACTTCTGATTGCGCACACAAGAATGAAATATTCATAACATAAAGGGAACACCAATTTAGTACAGGAGGGAAAGGGGGGGGGGGGAATTCATAGAGAAAAACCAAGAGATATACAATACACATATTCAGAAGGATGTAGATTGCAGTAGTTTCTCAGAGATGTATATACTTGCACAGGATAAAGTAGCATGGAAAGCTGCATCAAACCAGTCTTTAGCCTGAAAACCACAATAACAACAATATGTGTTCCAGCTGCTGTGCCCTTGCTTCATGGTTGGTGCCACTTAATTATTTTGTCATCTGACGTTCTGTTCCACCTCAAAGTCGTACTAGGTGTCCAATCTTCTGATTGCCATCATTTAAGCTTCCGGTGGAATCTGCTGTTCTTTTACTATAGCTAGCCATGTCGGGTGCTCTATCCGAGGTACGCATCCAATAAAGCAGCTATTGGATTATTTTCTGGCCACTGATGTTAAAATTGCTTAAATGATGAGTCTGATCAAATCATGGAGTTAAAACAGAACATCATGTGCCAAAATTAGTAACTTGCAACAACTGAAGTGTGTACAGCAGTTGGAACAGCTATGGTTGTAAAATACAATAGTTGCTGCTATCCTGGCATGTACCTGGGATGGAGCACCTGGCGTGGCGAGGACCGATGACTGCGCACCTAGCCCCGCATAGGCATAAATACAGGACCTGTTCCACACTGGCCTTAGCCTCAGGGAGCATCTGATAAAGATTGTGAGCCACACAACTGAAATATTGTGCAAGCGCAATTTTTCAAGAAGATGACATCTCACTGGGAAAGCCTGAAGACCTACACCAGAAGATTCTACAGGGAGGAAATGTATCTGTGTGTAAGAAAGGTGGATCAGCTGTGTCAAACTAGAGGGAGAATGCTCAGTTCTCTCATTTCCTGCTGAGATGCCGAGAAGGGTATGTTATTTCAGTATTTGCTCAGACTAAATATCATGTAAATCCCAGAGGAGCCAACAGGATTAAGCACCAGGCGAGTCGAGCTTTAGTAAGGGAGAGAAAATATATTATGCACCACCACTTAGATATCACTACCAGGGAATTACTATCTCAACACCTGAATATTGCTACTGCCTTAACCAGCCAAAACTGGGACAGACTGGATGGCACTTTATGGTTTCTTTTCAGAAGGCATGAAGAAGAGATCAGCGGCTTCTCAACTAGTCAGGTTTGAATGTCTCAACAACAAGGTGAAGCAGAATGAGAATATTTGTATGGTTGTCAACTTTAGTAAGAAGTACTCGACAAGACAACATTGAAGGTACTTAGCAAGGATCTCAGTTTTGTGTTGTTGCCCAGAAATATCCCTGTCACAGCCTTCATCAGTGCTTTTGAGAATGTGGCTCTTAAACAACCTCCAAGTCAAACAAAAGAAATCCAATAAGAGACATGCAGGACACTCACGAAGACCAAGCTGCCTAAATCCGACACCACAGGTGATGTGAGGCTGGCTCTCAGACAACTCCGAGAAGATGACAGCATTGTTGTGTTACCAGCAGATAAGGGAAATGCTACCATCATCCTTCAGAAGGCTGACTACAGCAGCAAAGTTTGACAACTTCTGGATGACCCAGCATACAGGCCAAAAGAAAGGGACCACACTGACAAAGGAAGAAGAGGGCTCTTCTAAAGGAAAATGGGATACTGGAAAATGGTGTGAAGCAGCTGTGGCCGAATGCTCCAGTATCACCCAGGCTTTATGGCTTGCCCAAGGTGCACAAAGAAGGGGTTCCTCTGCGCCCAACAGTTAGTAACAGTGGTGAGGCCGCCTACCCCATCACTCAGCATCTGCAGAAGATGCTCTCGCCACAGGTGGGCAAATGTACACACCATATTTGCAACTCGGAAGATTTTCTACATTGTCTGAAGCAGCTACACATCACTGATTCTGACATAGTGGTTCGCTTTGATGTGGTTTCCTTGCTCACCTGGGTGCCACATAATGAATCAATGAAGTTGATTGGAGAAAAGTTTGACGGTGCTCTCCTGGACTTGTTCAGGCACATTTTAACTTCAACATACTTCTTGTATGGGGGTCAATTATATGACAAACATAAGGGTTTGCAATGGGCAGCCCACTGTCATCAGTGGTAGTGAACCTCTTTACGGAGAGATTCAAAGATGAGGCACTTGCATTGTCTCCGAATCAACCACAGTATTTCTTCAGGTATGGGGATGACATATATGTCATTTGGATGCACAACAGGGAAAAGCTCCTTCTTTTATGGAACACCTGAACTAGTGCCACCATAACAAAAACTCACGATGGAAATGGAGAAGAATGGACAACTCCCATTCTTAAATGTTCTTGTCAAGAGGAAGGCAGATGGCACTATTGGTTATAGTATTTATCGGAAACCAACCTCTACCTCCAAGCCAGTAGCTCCCACCATCCAGCACAAAAGAATGGTGTACTCAAAATGCTGGTTCATCACGCTTGACCTCTTTGAGATCAAAACTACAGTCTATGTTCTACAGAAATGGAAGTTCTTCCACAGATATTCAGAAGGCACTGTGACCTGCTTCTCCACCAGAGATACCAGTAAAAGTGCAAGAAGAAGCAAAGAAAGTTGCTTTTTTACCATATACTGAATCAATATCTGCCAAAATCAGCAGGATTCTTCTCAAATATAGTGCTCCGATAGGGAGTGTAAAGAAACAGTAATTTTTGAGACCATATCTCTCTTTATTACAATGGTTTATTTATTATTTAAAACTGAATGTACATAGTTAGAATTGCAAAAAATTTTTATTTATACAGTTTGGTACAGATTTATTGATGACATCTTCATGATCTGGACCACAGTGAAGAAGAACTCCAGAATTTCCTCGCCAACCTCAACTCCTTTGGTTCCATCAGATTCACCTGGTCCTACTCCAAATCCCATGCCACTTTCCTTGACGTTAACCTCCATCTGTCCAATTGCCAGCTTCACACGTCCGTCCACATCAAACCCACCAACAAGCAACAGTACCTCCATTATGACAGCTGCCACCCATTCCACATCAAACGGTCCCTTCCCTACAGCCTAGGTCTTCGTGGCAAACGAATCTGCTCCAGTCCGGAATCCCTGAACCATTACACCAACAACCTGACAACAGCTTTCGCATCCCGCAGCTACCCTCCCGACCTGGTACAGAAGCAAATAACCAGAGCCACTTCCTCATCCCCTCAAACCCAGAACCTCCCACAGATGAACCACAAAAGTGCCCCACTTGCGACAGGATACTTTTCGGGACTGGATCAGACTCTGAATGTGGCTCTCCAGCAGGGATACGACTTCCTCAAATCCTGCCCTGAATTGAGATCCATCCTTCATGAAATCCTCCCCACTCCACCAATAGTGTCTTTCCGCCGTCCACCTAACCTTTGTAACCTCTTAGTTCATCCCTATGAAATCCCCAAACCACCTTCCCTACCCTCTGGCTCCTACCCTTGTAACTGCCCCTGGTGTAAAACCTGTCCAATGCACCCTCCCGCCACCACCTACTCCAGTCCTGTAACCTGGAAGGTTTACACAATCAAAGGCAGAGCCACGTGTGAAAGCACCCACGTGATTTACCAACTGACCTGCCTACACTGTGAAGCTTTCTATGTGGGAATGACCAGCAACAAACTGTCCATTCGCATGAATGGACACAGGCAGACAGTGTTTGTTGGTAATGAGGATCACCCTGTGGCTAAACATGCCTTGGAGCATGGCCAGCACATCTTGGCACAGTGTTACACCATCCGGGTTATCTGGATACTTCCCACTAACACCAACCTATCTGAACTCGGGAGATGGGAACTAGCTCTTCAATATATCCTCTCTTCCTGTTATCCACCAGGCCTCAATCTCCGCTAATTTCAAGTTGCCGCCACTCATACCTCACCTGTCATTCAACAACATCTTTGCCTCTGCACTTCCACCTCGACTGACATCTCTGCCCAAACTCTTTGCCTTTGAATATGTCTGCTTGTGTCCGTATATATGTGTGTGTGTGTGTGTGTGTGTGTGTGTGTGTGTGTGTGTGTGTGTGTGTGTGTGTGTGCGCGCGCGCGAGTGTATACCCGTCCTTTTTTCCCCCTAAGGTAAGTCTTTCCGCTCTCGGGATTGGAATGACTCCTTACCCTCTCCCTTAAAACCCACATCCTTTCATCTTTCCCTCTCCTTCCCTCTTTCCTGACGAAGCAACCATTCGTTGCGAAAGCTTGAATTTTGTGTGGATGTATATGTTTGTTTGTGTTTCTATTGACCTGCCAGTGCTTTCGTATGGTAAGTTTTTAGATATATTTTTCCCGCGTGGAATGTTTCCCTCTACAGAATCTTGTCAACAATGACATGGGAGATCAGCTTCGTTCTGACAGGAATCCAGCACTAGATCTCCTAAAGACGCAACGGCAGCACCATCCAAACTCTGGCGAAAATAGATTTGGAAATGATGATAGAACAAATAACCCAGCACAAGCAGTACATGGTGCACAGTACCTGAGGATGATCATTTTGAGAGCAAAATGAAATTTGAACTCCAGTGTCCAGAAAATAATCAGATGGCTGCCATAGCCGGTACGTACCTCGGGTTGGAGCACCTGATGTGTCTGGCTACAGTAGCAGAAAAGCAGAGTCCCCAGGAAAATTTAAATGACAGATGACAGAATTATTAACTGACAACAGCCAAGAAATATCTGCGCAGCAGTTGGAACAGCTACAGTTAGAAAATATAAGGATTGTGCTGCTACTGTCTGGCGTGGTCCAGTGACTGAGTGACTAGCCCCACACAAGCATAAATAATGGACCCTTCCCACAATGATTTGGGCCTTAAGGAGCACCTGATGAAGACTGCAAGTCACACTGTCGAAATATCGTGCAAGTATTACCAGCAGAAAACACAATTTTCCAAGATGACAACACTTTGTCGGAAAAGCCTGAAGATCTGCAAAAGAAATTTCATGTTTATTATCATGTTCTCTTTTTACTAGCTGAAATTATAGTATGGATTGGAAAAAAAACTATAGCTTCTGCTGTATCATCATAGATAAGAAAGTTCTGTATGTTAACCATATGGTAAAATATTCTTCTCATTGTGTACTGTTATTTGCCAAAATCTTGTTTTAGCATCTATAAAGGCTTAGGAGATTTGAAGGCTGTGAATATTTCACTCTCTTTTATATGTGATCAAAAGTGAACGACTGCATAAAATCTGTCTTCTCCAGATTGGAGGAAGATATTGATCCCCTCCCAAGTTTAAAAAAGAATTCAAAATGTTAGTTATGTTTTATATGCAGCATTATATGGTCTAATATGCACCAAATACATTTTCATAGCAACCCCAATTTTTCATTACATCATTTTTAAATTTCATGCTGTGTGGTATTGACACTTCAAATATCACAATAATTATGACTATTAACAAAATGATGGGCACTTCACCATGAAACTGACATATAAAGCTACAAGAAATGTAAAAACTGATCTTTTTTACCAAAGAATTTCTGTACAGTTGTTTGAGAAAGACAGCGGGATGTGCACCTCAGTTCTGTCAGTGCAGCACACAGCTATTTGTCACGCCAAAAACAGGCAAAGAATGTCTTGCAAATTATGGCTCGCCATTGGGTGTGGGTCTGCATCAGTTGGCGCCACCAACCTGCAGCCATTGTGTGGTGTCTCATTATATAACAAGGAAATATTTTTCACACTTGTTCAAGCCACCTTATGTTGGTCCCTGCTATGCAAGTAACCCTCTATCTTTTTGTGCTCACCCTAAAGTACCAAACTCAGATACAGGAGGGTTGAGCTCTGTTTTGTCTGTGTATAACATAAACTCTGCATGCTCTCCAGTTACTTCAGTTTCCACATGATGTTACCACTAATTATTGAAGAGACTGTAATGCAGATTAGGATTTCGAATTTTTAAGATTTGTATTTGCCGTTTGATGGATAATGTTAAGACTAATCCTTAGTGCACTTATTATCATAGACTTTCTGCAGCCTTATCTCTGGTGAGTAGAGCACTGAGAGCACTGAGACCATCCGCTATAGAAACATCAATAAATCGGAGACACAAAAGCTCTTGCATGGAATTGTCAGGCTTTCAGAGAGAGCAGAAATATGTGCACTTCGTGTTTGAGCAATGTAGATAGGTAGTGCTTACCTGAATAACAGTCATAAATTCTCATTAATCCACTGTCACTTATGATTCTCAAAGCAGGGTAGAGCATGGCAATTTTTTTTTTTTTTTTTTTTCCCCAGTTTACAAGGACTCGAAAGTTCAAAAACTTTTTGCCCTACACAGTCTTTCTGTGCCAATATAACATGTTGGTAAATGACCAAGTGTCAAACATTTCTTGTGAAGAAAGTAATTTATGCACATTTTGGAATTCTTCATAATATAAACTTGGAGAAAAATGTCCTGTCTATTCAGTTGTGGCGGTGGCGGTCGCAGTGGCGGTGATAGTTTCTGCCACTGTAAAATGCACACATAGTGTTTCACAGTTTTCAGTAATCCATGAGATAAAGCCAAATTACTGCAATTCACTGAATTTGCACAATTTGTGAAAATTTTATGAAGTATATAGCAGAAAGGGTCAACTGTCTCTTGGCGTAAATCTTTTTAGCATATTGCTGTTCTCATAATGACAATAGTAATTGCATTAAATTTTGTGTTGATCAACAATCACTGCCTAGAAGTCTGATATACATGTTATTGAAAAGGTTTCCATGCTGCACATTCTTATGTAAATTTTCTTTCGCATTGTGTGTATTGCTGTTGTTACTTGCTTTATCAGTTAAACAATAATCTTTTGGGTGAAACAGGCATTTCCAATTATTTCAAGTCAGAATGATCATACTAATGAAGATATTTTACATAATCTAGGGTAATTAGATGGTGAATTGGAAAGTTGATGTCTTTCTGCCAGAGACAATTGACAATGATGAAAACAAGACTGAGGAGGAATTACTGTCAGACGGTCTCCCCATCTCAATTCTTTCCACAACAGCCTGTGGAGTTGGCTGCCAAAATAGTAAAAATGGAAAGTCGCTAATGTGCTGTTGACTGGAAATACTCGCTAATATGCAGTTGTCTGGAAGAAGGGCTGTTTCGAACATCCTGAAGGAATGAGGTGGTCACATTGCATGTGCCTGCCACACAGAGAACATCTCTCAAATAAGTGCCATCTGCCATAGTTTTGATGAAGTGTTTTGATGAAACAATGCTGGGTATCATAAAAATACCACAGAGACTCAGGTGTATGGAATACATACAAAATACCACTTGGACCATATTGTTAGAGGAATTGGAGACAATAATTGGTATCATGTATACCAGAGGTGATTTTTCTGAAAAAGGTGTTTTCTTGAATGACCTTTGGCCATGTTCATGGATCCCTGGTTATATTAGGGACTGAATGACAATGAACAGGTTCCATGAACTTGTCAAATACCTATACTTTAATGAGAGATCATGCTGACCTCATTACACCCCTACAGACAAATTCTCTTTCAGTCCTGAAATGGGTTGTGCAAAACTGTTTCTGTTGTTGCCAGCCTGGTTAAGAAGAAGAAGGAAAAAATGCAGGAAGTTGCCCTACGCTGTTTGAATAGCACAAAGAGGGACACCACATAATGTACACAGTGAGAAAATTACGAAGATCATTTCACAGGGTCCTCTTGATCTAGTATACCAGTAGAAGGGTATTCTTAGGTATGGTTATTGATGAAAATTTAAACCATATAGTAGGTGTGCAAAAATGTTTATTTTCAGCTACTTATACCATTAGAATAATTACTAACTTTGGGGATACAGAAGTCAGTAAGTTAACATACAAGGGATACCATTTGACTCATCATTACAGTTGTATGTGTGTAGTACTTTGGTCTAATGGTAGAAAGCAGGAAAATCACTAGAATTGTAATCCCTGCACAGAACAGCCCATTTTGCCAACTACAGTCATAGCTTGGAAGAACAACGCTGAGTGTGATCATCAAGGACAATGCTGGATGGTGTGGTTTCTGTGGATATTCACAGACAGTCGGTGGCAGTGTGTGAAGAATGTGAACCATTGCGAAAAGTGCCTTTGCAACATGACAACACTCATCCCAATATGAGTCGGAAAACTATGGCTGCCATGCTGTAATGGGGTTCCTGGTGCTGTCACAACAACTGGTTTCTCCTGACTTGGCCTCTTTGTGGCTATGAAGAAACCTCTGCACTGATATCATTTTGCAGACTCTAGGAACTGTGAGCAGCTGTCCTGTGGTGGGTGTGAAAGATTCCAGAAAAGTTTTATGAGGAGGGCCTACAAAAGTTAAAAGGAACAAGTCAGGTGAATACAGTGGGTATAGCAGTACCTGTAATCCCATTTCAGCAATGGCAGCTGTGATTTTCTGACGTGTGTGGGGGTTGCGTTGTCATGTTGCAAGAGCACTTTTCATGATGGTCCACAATCGCCTGTGAATATCCACAGTGTTTGCACATTCTTTCCACAGAAACTGCATCATCCAGTGCTCTCCTTGATGTTCACACTCCATGTTGCCCTCAAATAATGACAGCAGTTGGGGAAAATGGGCTGTACATTGCAGAGATTGCACTTCTAGTGATCTTCCTGTCACCTATGGTCAGACAAAAGTATTACATACTTGCAACTGTAACGATGAGTCAAATGACACACCATGAACGATGGAAAAAATAAAGTGGAAATCAATATGGAACACCCTTTGTATTTCTACAATATTGATGACTGTGGTGTGTGCATGATGTCACATATCCTGAGCTGTAATTGACTTATAAGTAGATAACCAGACAGACACCATATTGATTTACATATTTGCAGTTCCAAAATGTTGTACATGGTGGTTTTCAGATTTATGCTTACATACTATGAAAATATGTAGTTTACTTTATGTGCTGCATCCAAGATCTTTTGATACGATTTGTGGTGCAGAAGTGTTGGGAAATGTGACAGCGACAGTTAAAATTTTACTGGTGCAAGGTTCATTGGAGATAGAGCATTTTTGTTTGCAGTGGCAACCAGACCTATAGCACTTTACAAGGTAAATGAACTGTCATTTTGAGATTATATGCAAACCCCTGCCTTGGAAAACCTGTCAAAATACAATTTCGACATTCAGTAACTATCTGTTACCAATGTTAGCAAATAGTTCAGATTTTTGACAGTTTTATACAGGAATAGGGAAAATGACGAATTTTGTTGGTTGGTTTGTTGATTTGCGGAAAGGGACCAAGAATTTTGTGACATTTTATAAACTCTTAGAGTTTCACATTATCATTACAAAAAATTTTCCTGTCCTTAACTGTATGTAAGTATGGTAATTTGTTTGTTAATTTGACTCATTCTACATCATAATGTTTGTCAAAAATAAGATCTCTGGAGCACATAATTGACTGACTTACTTTTACGCCAACTTCTGCTTCATTCCGTGCAATATCATTTTTACTAGTAATACAAGCAGTGTTGTTATGTCCATCCTACATTTTGTGTTTTAGCCCAATCTCTTCTAATATACTAATATTATGACACCAGGCTTTATCATACTGCTCACTTGCATGCATTCCTTTGTGTCTTGCAAATATGTGCTAATCTTCTGCCATGGCTCTTCACGAGTGTAAGTACACTGCACTTTTTGCCTGTTGTTTTTTATCCATTGTTACTATTCATTCACACCTTGAAGACAGTTGGTGCACTGGCTGATCTCCCCCCACCCCACCCCCACCCCTAATGTGTCTTCAAGGAGAATGTCAATAGTAAAAATGAATCAATACAAAGTAAAGATCCTCCGTTGGCACTGACAGCTGACCCTCATTGCCACTCTAACCTGACGTTGTTCCCAGATAACATTGAATTTAAGATGCCTTCACACTAAATGAAACAGAAATTACAGCAAAGACAACAACAATGCCAGTGTAAACTGCATTGTATGTTGGACTAATTTTATGCATCCAGGCCCGAGCTGCCGGAGTTGGTGGTGATGTGTATGTGAGGTGTGCTTGCTTGTGTGAATGAATGGTTGTATTTCCCTTTTTCTGACCAAGGCTGTGGCCAAAAGTTTATGTGTAAGTGTCTGCAACTTAACATGTTGTGTTTACAGTTTCCTACATTGTTGATGTTGCTACCTGGAGTTTCATTGTTTCATAACTTCCTGTTTGTCTGAGGTACCAGTACAGCATACCAGTGCATACTGTCACAAATCAAGCACTGGAGTTACAGCTCTCTTGGTGATAAAATCAACTTCACCTTATTATAGTAGTATGTCCCAGGAAACAATTGTACTCATGATAAAGGCCTACAATTACAGGGTAAACTGTTGAAAAGTATTTCTAGACATGAAATGGAGAAATATTTGTAAGGAAGCAAAGTACTATTTAGTATCGCACAGGAAGAAAACATGAAATTGAGTATTTCAGTTTACTATTATTGGTAGAATGAGGGCTGCTTTAAGGCAAAAGTGACAAGCTGTATCTTGGGGCAACCAGCTGAGAGGGGCACCAATGGTGCCACAACAATAAGATTTCTATACACGATGTTCCACAGTTATTAGTACCTGTCTTAGGTGTGACAAATTGAGGTAGGTGCACTACTGCAAGATTTGTACACAGTGCCTATCACAATTAGTAGCAGAAACTGGCACGTATGAAATTGTATGAGGGGAAAAGGGGGCACCAAATGATCAGTCACTTGTGTGGAAGAATGTTCTCAAATCAGCCCTGGCTATATTGTCATCTTAGGTATGAGACCAATTTAGGAAAATATAGTTCAAAGAATGGGTTCCAGATTACTTCCTTTAAAATGTGAACTGAATTTTCCTTGAATCTATAGATCATGCAGTTTCTGTTTGTTGTGCTGTTGCTGCTTCTTCTATTGCTTACTGTAATGTCTTTTTACAGGTATATCCCGATACATCATCGTATTTATATGTGGGAGCTAATTCTCATAGGAGCGCTAGGTGGAGCTGCTGCCACATACAGTGCCATCCTGGACATATTTGGGGCAGGTTCTATGACAAAACCATGCTATGTTTCTTGGAAACATTAATGTTTGAGTGCTGAATATCTGGATGTCTGTTGTGAAAAGAATACAACAAAGCTTATTAAGAATTTACTATTACTCAGTTAAAAATATATTTATTTGTTAGAGGAAATTTCTGCAATTTTTCCCCAAAGAGTGAGTTTAGTGCAGCTTTTTGCCATATGCAACAGTGTTTTCTGTGATTGAGCTTATAGTTATGGAAGTTTGTTCATGAATTTTGATATCTCTCATGGCTTCAAAAAATGATAATGAAAATGTTTTGTAATTTGTTGTGTTACTGATGAGTGTTGTAACACTGATTAGGCTTGTTATGAAAATGTTGTGTTATAAAAAATGTAAATACTATCTTTTCCTGTTAATTCAGAAGCCAAAATTGAAAGTTTTGTATCTGAAGTTACATTGTGCATTCCACAGGCTGTGATCTGTTGCTACTATGTGCCTGAGTAAGGCTGTGTATTTTGCGTAGAATTCCATGATTTTAGTAGATTTCTTTCTGCTAAGGAAGGGAGGAATTTAATGCCGTATTTCTGACAATTAACCAAAAATTAAACCTCATTGAAGAAAATATATTTAAGTTTATTCTTACTGTATTGCATGCAACTGTATGTTATTTGTCATAAAAGACACAAGCATCTTTCCAGGTATGGAAGGTAAGAAATAAAAAATGTTTAACCATACATCATTTGATAGTATTTATTGAATTTATAATGAAAATGTCATACATAAGATTTGTTTATGCACATAATTTATAAATGGCATTGACAAGATGTGTGAGCTATATGTAGAATTTGCTGAACATGACTGGAAGTATTGTCAGTTTTGGAACTAACTGATTCTTTCTCATATATGAGAAAATGATACAACCAAATACAAATTTGGTGGCTTTGCAAGCATGTTCTCTTTTGAGCAGTGACTTAATATACAACGAGAAATAATTTATCTTTCATAAAATTATACATTTCATGTCAATGTCTACTTTTTGAAACAGGAAACAAAAATTTATGAAGTGTGTTAATTTTTAAGCCCAGCGAAAATGTACATAAATAATTATAACCGGTGATCTGAAAAGTCATTATCAACTACCTCTTCATGTATGTGATTTGCATTTTTATAATTTATTTACTGTGCATGCAAGAGTGTATTTAAGTGCACAATTTTACTGTATTGCTACGTTTTATAGACAACTGTCAGTAACTAAATGTAGACTATTTTTGTAATAATGCAGCTTACACTTGAACAGTAACTAAAAAGTATTGTTTAAGGTGAAATTGTGATCATTATTTGTATTGTTTTAATATATTTAAATTTGTGTTTTATACCTGCTTGAGTTTAATATTTGAATTTCCTTTGTATTGTATCCCTCTGAATTAAGGATGTTTGAAAGTGATCCTGAAATGGAGATATTGTGAACTTCATGTCTACATGTCAGAGGAAATTGAGCTGATTATGCAAGTACATGTACGTAACCTCTAATATTACAGAACATGCCTCTGTTAAATCAATAAGAAAGTCTCAGGATCTTATAAAAAAATGTGGAAGTGAATAAAAAAAAAAACTGTAGAGGGCAGGAGGTGACCCATGAACTTAAACTCTGTGGTCCACGGCTATATCCACTACACTAGCGTGATCCAGCAAGCTTAGGTGTCTTATATTGTATGATGCCCAAATCATTAATAAGTCATTAACTGAATTTTAATTGTAACAAATCATACCAGTAACAACATCTTTGTGATATGTCATAAATGTAGCATTGCCTTGAAACATGATGCTGCGATAAAGGCAAGTTAAAATATCAAAACAACAAAAATTCTATAACCATCGACAGGAGCTTTCCTGTCACTTTCTTACAACAAATTTTACTAATAATGGTGTGTTTTCAAGAGATGCTTGATGTGCTAGTGCTTTGAAACTACATCTATTTATAGGATGTAAGTTGTTGGTGTTATCTTAGTTCTGCTTGTGACGCACATGACGTACAAGTGATGTATGATGGCTAACCTGAAATGACTGAGCCTTAGAAAGACTCATAAGAGCTGCACTCTGTTGAAGGCAAACCACCAAACCTTTGCTACATAAGAGCTCGACCGACAATTCAAGATGAGACTTAATTACTATCTGTAAGAAAAACAGTCAATATCAAAAGTTCAAAAAACAAAGACTGTCTGTATGTAAATTCATTTGAAATGCCTGCTGATAACTTGAACTCTGTAATACATTTTTGAGAAACGTATTTTAATACTTATTTCAAAGCAGCTCTGCCTCACATCCTTTAGTTACAAGCCATGTCTGCTTCTAACTAAACTAAAACAAACTGCTACAGTTATTAGTCCTGCCAAGTATTTACGAATCTAATATATTTCAACATGTCCCAAAAAATGAAAATTACGATAACTTGAGACAACCACAAATTCTTGTACAAAATAGGACAAAATTTGGTTGTTTGTTCCTATGAGTCCCCTTATTCCCAGTCAGGGTGCATTCAGCCAGTTAATTGGAATCCTTTTTAGAAACTGTGTTGTTCTTCATTTGATCACTGGACACACTTATAACTCTCCTCACATATATAGTATTTTATCATCAACCCGCAATTCTAATTCAAGATGTAATAGATCCACATTATTTGACATACCTATGTCTAACTCTAATATCTGTCTCCTGCTCCATTACAGGCAAATGTCAGAGAACAAACTATCAATAATCTATATGAAATCCAAAATCATACTGCACTCGAGAGGAGATTAAATGTTTGCCACTTATGTTTGGGAATGCACCATTTGTCTGCTCCCTATCAATAAACCAACCTCTCTCCCTTCCTTTTGCCTCTGTTGCTTTTTCTTTCATTTTCTATCCCTGTTGTTTCTCATTCTTCTTCATATCAACTAACTTCTGTTGCAAGTTTGATTCTTGTCATACTGCCGCAATCAGCGTCTTCCTCTTCGTATATCATTATTCCCTTTTGATGAAACACTATGTTAGGAGAAACATGTCAACAGCATGTTATTGTAATTGTAGTATCTCATAACGTATTTTTTATTATTATTAACACTTTCTGTACGTGAGATGTAATCATATCTGTAAACACACTATGTGAGAATGTTCCTGGTTAAGGAAGCACTCAAGACCTTATCACTGCCAGATAAAATAGATACATAAATAAATATGATTACAATTGGAAGTGTTATCAAAGAAAACACTGTAGCTGGTACATTACATTTTGAATCACCTAGAACCCTCATTTTGTATTCTCCACCAAAACATTAATTTTCAAATGTTTAATGTTAGTGCTAGTAATGTAATATCAATACAGGAGTATTAAAGGGCAAGTGGAATATCAGACATGGTATGCTTATCATAAATGAAACCAAACAGAAACTGTGGGTAAAAGCTGACACTGTACTGCCATAGATTCATAAACTGAAGCAGATGTGCTCTGGCTACAATCTACTGA
Organism: Schistocerca nitens; assembly: GCF_023898315.1. Taxonomy (NCBI): domain Eukaryota; kingdom Metazoa; phylum Arthropoda; class Insecta; order Orthoptera; family Acrididae; genus Schistocerca; species Schistocerca nitens. The sequence goes on from NC_064614.1 coordinate 1,047,992,646, forward strand.
TTAAAAAATAAATAAATAAACAAGCAATGGTATTCGCAGTAGAACACTGTCATAGACACATCATAATTATTGGTAATAAGTCAGTCAAACAGTTTTCTCATTTTGACTATTTATGCTGGGCAATCAGTTATGTCTGACTGTGATAAACAGATAATACACACATCAAAAAAAGTTTTGCATTACCCCAGTTCCCAGAACAACTGAAGATAGACGTTGACTGTGGATATTGTATCACAGACACAGCCTCTTTGACTGTTCAGAGATGTCACTAAAACCACCTAAAGATGTAAACAACCATGCATGAGCATCACCTCTTAAATGGAGGTGGTCTGATAGCCGATCAGTTCCAGTCATTCCACCAGGAATGAGGTACACTGCTTCTGTCGTCTGTAGTTCAACCATGCCTAGACAGTCAATACCAAGGTTCGATCACATCCGCATTGTTACTTTGTGCCAGAAAGGGCTCTCAACAAGGGAAGTGTCCAGGCATCTCGGAGTGAACCAAAGCAATGTTGTTCGGACACAAAGGAGATACAGAGAGACAGGAACTGTCGATAACATTCCTCACTCAGGCTGCCCTGGGGCTACTACTGCAGTGGATGACTGTTACCTATGGATTATGGCTCGGAGGAACCCTGGCGGCAACGCCACGACGTTGAGTAATGCTTTTTGTGCAGCCACAGGACGTCATGTTACGACTCAAACTGTGCGCAATAGGCTGCATTGTGCACAACTTCGCTCCTGACATCAATGACAAGGTCCATCTTTGCAAGCACGACACCATGCAGCGCAGTACAGATGGGCCCAACAACATGCCGAATGGACCACTCAGGATTGGCATTACTTTCTCTTCACCGATGAGTGCCGCATATGCCTTCAACCAGACAATTGTAGGAGACATGTTTGGGAGCAACCTGGTCAGGCTGAACATGTTTAGACACACTGTCCAGTGAGTGCAGCAAGGTGGAGGTTCCCTGCTGTTTTGGGGTGGCATTATGTGAGGCTGACGCATGCCGCTGGTGCTCATGGAAGGCAGTGTAACGGCTATATGATACGTGAATGCCATCATCTGACCGATACTGCAACCATATTGGCGAGGCATTGGTCTTCATGGACGACAATTTGCGCCCCCATAATGCACATCTTGTGATTGACTTCCTTCAGGACAACAACATCGCTTGACTAGAGTGGCCAGCATGTTCTCCAGACATGAACCCTATCGTACATGCCTGGGATAGATTGAAAAGGGCTGTTTATGGACGACGTGACCCACCAATCACTCTGAGGGATCTACGCCGAATCTCCGTTGAGGAATGGGACAATCTGAACCAACAGTGCCTTTATGAACTTGTCGGTAGTATGCCACGATGAATACAAGCGCACAGCAATGCAAGAGGACGTGCTACTGGGTGTTAGAGGTACCGGTGTGTACAACAATCTGGACCACCCCCTCTGAAGGTCTCACTGTATGGTGGTACAACATGCAATGTGTGGTTTTCATGGGCAATAAAAAGGGTGGAAGTGATGTTTATGTTGATCTCTCTTCCAATTTTCTGAATAGGTTCCGGAACTCTCCGAACTGAGGTGATGCAAAACTTTTTTGATGTGTGTATTAAAAAGTGACCATTGTATGTGCAGATCAGTTAAACACAGTCTAAAGTGAAAAAATGATATAAATTCAGTTTAAATTTATGAAGTTACAGCTGTGCAATGCCACATCGATCATATTTTATTTAGGGACAATAAATTCCAAACCCATATTATTTGAAGTTATGTTGTGGACTTGGAAGAGGTGTCAAATAATGTCAAGTAGTGTACAGAAATACGGGGAAGAAATGAAGGCCATATGGAATTACAATGAAGTTGTGTGTTTTATTATATAAGGTAGGACAAGGGCTGTCTAATTGTTAACTTTACTGTAAACCAGAAAATTAAACTGTGTGCCAAGCTTGGGCTTGAATCTGGAAACTTGCCTTTCACAGACAGTGCTCTTATCAGTTGAGTTAGCTAGGTATGACTTGTGACCAGTCCTCACAGTTACGATTCTGCCAGTAACTATCTATAACTTTTATTCTAGATGCCACTGGAGTTTGTTAAGAGTCTCCATTGTAGCAGTTAAGCATTTCTGTGACAAAACACTTAGCTTTTCATTGGATCTTGTCAATTTCTTCAATTAATAGAACATGGTAAGAGTCCCAGAGTGCTGAGAAAGATTCAAGAATAGTTCAAACCAATGTTTTGTAAGCCACTTCGTTTGTGGATAAATTACATTACCTTAAGATTCTTCCTGTGAATCAAAGCCTGATATCTGCTTTTTCTCCTAATTGTTTTATGTGTTTAAATCACTCTGGATTGTTACTGTTTTCACCCATTGTGTAACTGTACTGCAGTGGATTATTTTCTTCTACATATGGATGATCTGTTACATTTATTTACATTCAAGGTCAACTATCAGTTCCTGCAACTTTCATCAATCCTCTGCAGGTCTTCTTGTCATTTGCTACAATCTTCTGACAATCCTATCTTCCTACAGATAATTACATCATCTACAAATGACCTTATGGAGCTTCTGACATTTTCTGCTAGATGATTGGTATATATTGTAAGTATTAACTATTCAACAACACTTCTTGAGTTACCCCTGAAATAACCTTTATATCTGTTGATTGTGTTCTGTTAAGAGCAATGTGTTGAGTTCTGTGTGCAAGAACCCTTTTTTTTTTTGTAGTTGTTGTTCATTTGACAACAGTGAAAAACTGTATCAAATCCCTTCCTGAAGTCAAGAAACACGGCATCAACTTGAGCACTGGATGTCTATGGCATTCTGGCGTGCGAGTATTGTGGTTTGATTGCGTGTTGTACAATTTCAGCAAGATTACATAAAACTGGTTACTTATTATCAATGTAACATGAGGTTTTATTTAAATACTGTTTTTCCTGGCTAATGATCATTATTTTGTTAAAGAAACCTCCACCTGGGAATGTGTAGCAGTGTTGACTGTCAAGCAGCGTAAATGGCACTAAGGTACAGATTGTTTAACGAATTTAATGCTACTATTATTTGAGGTGGCAACACTTTTCTTTAACGAAAATGGACAGTTTTGTCACACAATACTACACTCGCACAACACTAATGTATTTTTCCTGTCAAAATATGTCATAAAAGTTTTTACGAAATAACCAGGCTTCATACATCATCAGATAAGAATTTATATCACGTAAGATTCTGTTTGCACTATACTTAAAGATTATTCACAATCTACATCGAACTTACTTCGTCAGAGTGGGTTCTGGGCCACCAATACACAATTATTATCTCAATTTTGACTAACAACATTTATTTCCTTATAGAAAATCAATTTAAAACTGCTGCTGCAATATTTCACTAAGATGGCAGCTAACATAAGACAATCACTTATCAATTCTGCTTCAGGCCCTGTTTTACTACTAACAAATAACATACATTAAATCTTTTTGTACTTTCATTATATACATTAACATTTGAAAATATTTCTCAATGGTAATCATTTATTATTCAGCATTTACCAATAAACTGTGCTGTAGATCAACAGCTCTAATGGCTGCGCTCCTTTGTAGCCGAGCAGAAAACTTAAAATTTATATAGAACGAGAATTACAATGAAATAAAAGTTTAAATAAAGAAGATTCATTTCAATCACACAGAAACTCTATTTATCAAATATTAATTAACAATATAATAAAGTTTCTTATAGACCTCTATATTACGAGACATCAATCACGTCCGATCGTTAAAACAGTTCAAACAAGAAGAAGAATTGTTCTAGAAGGATCACAGATAACAAAAGATTAAGACTTCCATTATCGTTTTCCATGAGTATTGTCTGAGATATGATTTTCACAAAAATTTAAATTATGTCACTGACAATAATTATTTATTATTATTTTAGTATCGATGACGTCCTTTTTTATTAATATGACGAGAATGTTTGCTCAAATTTCACACACAATGCTGTCGTGAATATTGTTCCCAATGAAATATAGTCATGGATATTACAGCATTCTGGATCTCGTGGAGGAACAGAGTGAGCTTAATTTTATAAGATCTCTGTTTATTATACTGGAAATTGTCTTTATCGTTAATGCCATAATATGGGAGCATAGAACATGTTCCATAATTCAAGAGATAGGCATCATTTGCTTTAGTTGTATAATTATGTGCATCTGTCCTATGAACCTTACTGAGAACGGGAATGACATGCACTCTTTTCTTGTCGCTAGATACCCTCCATTGATCCAGTTACCTGCAATAAACTTCTACTGGATGGGGAGCAAGTTCTTTCACAAAATCTTTTTAGAATTCTGCACATGTCTCATCTGGTCCAGATGCCTTTCCTTTACTAAGCCATTGTAGTTGCATGATCACTTATCTAAATATCTGACATTTCAACATTCATGTGATGATTGAGAGGAGGGACCATATTACAGTCTTCCGCAGTGAGACAATTTCGGAAGACCAACTTCAGTATTTTGACCTTCTTGCTGTCATCTTCCATTTTGGTGCAAGTTCGGTCATTGAGCAACTGAATAGTTGATTTCAATCTGTTTGTTGTTTCTAAATAAAACCAAAACTTCTTAGGTCTTTAGTCAGATCAAGGGGCAAAATTTTACTTTTTTAATTCATTGAACATGCCTGTCATTGCCCTCCTTATGTTTATTTAAGCTTTGTTCAGCATTTGTCTGTCAGCTAGGTTTTGATTTAACTTAAATCGGTGATGAAACTCTCTGTGCTTCCATAGCAACTTTCCAGCATGGCTATTAAAACCATGATGGGTCTTTTCCATCTCTTAAAATCTTACTCAGAACATACTTGTATGAGGCATGTTGGACGATGCTTTTGAATTTCATGCATTTGTGCTCCACATCTTTATTTTCAGAACTGAACACTTGATGTCGACTACTCAGGTACCCTTGAACTTGTATGTTGTCTCTCTTTCCAAACAAAAATATTTTACTTCCGTTGCAACATTTCTTACAATACTTATAGTCACTGGTGTTACCTCAGCCTCCTGTATATTAACTGAATCAATTAATTCAGGTCCGTTCTTTGTAGGAGGTTTAAGACATCACCATCATGAAGTAGTTCTCCATCTGCTCAAAGTAGTTTTTGGACAGGACATTTGGAATAATGTCACACAAATCCCTGTTTCTGGCACTAGTTTTGATTGGATGATTATCCCATTGTGTAGATGGCAAATTGAAGTCTCCCTCTATTACGATGGCATGATCAGCAAACAGTCACGATATTCAGTAATGTCTCTGTGAGGTGCCCTGCCATTACAGCTTCTGATGCAGTCAGTCTATAAAAGCATCCAGTTACCATGTTTGACCCACCTATGATGCTTAACTTCATCCAAATTAATTCACATTAAAGATTTATAATAACCACACTAGATATCATCGAATTCTATACTGCAACAAATATGCCACCATGATTGCCATCTAATCTCTACCTGTGAGATGTATTTCAATTTGTATTTGCGGATTTTGTTGCTGTTCAATTCAGTTTCAACCAACTTCCTGCTCATAATACTATATGGGAATTATTAACTTTAATAAACCTGCCTGGATAGTCGAGTACCTCTAGGATTAGGGGAGTTGAAAGCAGGACAGGCAGCTAACTGTGACAGAACTGACATCAGACTTGAATGCTCAGCAGAGTACACCTGTGTCTGAACACAGGGTGCACCGAACTCTCCTAATGATGGACCTCCGCAGCTGATGCCCCTTGCATATGCCAATATTAACATCCCGATATTGACAACTGTGACTGGAATGGACACATGACAATCAGCACTAGATGTTGGCACAGTGGCAGAGTGTTGCATGGTCTATGAATCCTGATACTTTCATCATCATGCTAATGGGAATCAATTCATCTCCCAGGGGAATAGCTCCTTGACACCTGTACTGCAGGACGGATACAAGCCAGCAGCAGCTCCATTATGCTCTGGGGAGTATTCATGTGAACATCCATGGGTCCAGTGAAGCTTGTGCAAGACACCATGAGGACCGAGAAGTGTTGTAAATTGGTTGTAGACCATGTACACGTTTCATGATGATTATGTTTCCTGATGGCAGTGGCACTTTTCAACAAGATAAAGGGCCTGTCACGAGGACAGGAGTGTGATGGAGTGGCTTGAACACTGTGATGAATTCCAATTGATATAATGGAACCCCAGTTCGCAAGATCTGGACCTGATCGAACACATCTGGGATGCAATTGAAAGTGGCGTCATAGCTCATTGTCGTCTCCCCAGAATTTAAGGGCATTAGTTCACTTGTGTGTGCAGGTGTGGTGCCAACTCCCTCCAGCAACCTACTGAGGCCTCATGGCTTCCATGCCATGCTGCATCGCCACTGTTATCTGTGCCAAAAGTGGACTTTTGGAATATTACGTAGGTGGTCATAATCTTTTGGCTGATCAGTGCGTATTTGATCTTAACAAATTTCTCTTAATCAGAAAAGTTTTGCTTGCCATTACCAGTTTACATTTTATAGCTTCTCTGCTTTGACCATCATCAGTTATTTTACTGCCCAAATAGCAAAACTTTTCCGCTACCATTAGCATCTCATTTCTTAATATAATTCCCTCAGCATTGCCTTATTTAATTTAACAATGTTCCATTACTCTTGTTTTGTTTTTGTTAATGTACATCTTATATCCTCCTTTTAAGACACTGTCCATTCCATTCAACTGCTCTTCTTCCAAATCCTTTGGCAGTGCACAACAGAAAGACTGTCACACAAGGAAGCCTTTGGCCAAAAAGTCTTTTACAGGAATTAGACAGTACACACACACACACACACACACACACACACACAAACACAAAACACAGTCCCCTGCTGCTGAGGCCAGACCGCAAGCAGCAGCACATGATGGAAGAAGCAGTTTTGGTGGTGGGGGTAAGGAGGAGACTGGGGCAGGGGGGAGAGATAACAGGGTAAGGGTGGGAAGTAGAAAGTGCTGATTGTGGGTGCTTACAGGGGCAACATGGAGAGATGGTAGGGCAGCTAGGTGCAGTCAGGAGTTTAGACGAGGTCGGGTGATGGGGAGGGGGGCAGTGGTAACGGATAGAAGTAAAAAGAATGTGGGTGCATTGGTGGAATAGAGAGCTGTGTTGTGCTGGAGTGGGAACATGGAAGGGAATAGGTGGGTGTAGGACAATGACTAACGAAAGTTAAGGCCAGGAGGGTTATGGGAAACATAATATACTGCAGGGAGAGTTCTCAGCTGTGCAATTCAGAAAAGCTGGTGTGGGTAGTAATGATCCAGATAGTACAGGCTGTGAAGCAGTCATTAAAATGGAGAACATTGTGTTGGGCAGCATGCTCAGCAACTGGGAGCTTCAGCTGTTTCTGAGCCACAGCCAACAGACTGTTGGTGGTCATTCATCCAGACAGACAGCTTGTTGGTTGTCATGCCCGCACAGAGTGCAGCACAGTGGTTGCAACTTAGCTTATAGGGATGCTTGTGACCAGACTGGAGCATGTGGTGGTGGTGGTGGTGGGAGGAGGATGTATGGAACAGGTCTTGCATTATGGTCTACTTCATGATTATGAGCCATGAGACAAGGGGTTAGGAGCAAGGGTCATGTAGGGATGAATGAGGCTATTGCGCAGTTTGGTGGGCAGTGGAATACCACTGTGGGAGGGTTGGGAAGAATAATGGGTAGGACATTCCTCATTTCAGGGCACAATGAGAGGTACTTTAAACCCTGGTGGAGAATGTGATTCAGTTGCTCCAGTCCTGGGTAGTACTGAGTCAAGAGGGGAATGCTCCTCTGCAGTCAAACGGTGGGACATTGGAAGGTGGGGGGGGGGGGGGGGGTTAACTGGAGAGATAAGGCATGGAACATCTGTATCTGTAAAGGTTGGAAGTGTAATTACAGTCTGTGAAGGCCCAGTGAGACCTTTGCTGTATTTCGAAAGGGACTGCTTGTCACTTTGGATGTGACGACCATTGGTGGCCAGGCTGTATGGAAGGCACTTCTCGGTATGGAATGTGTAGCAGGTGTTGAAGGGGGGTATTGCTGGTGGTTGGTAGGTTTGATATGGGTAGAGGTAATGAGGTAGCCATCTTTGATATGGAAGTCAACATTGAGGAAGGTGGCTTGTTGAGTTAAAGGGGACCAGGGAAGTGAATGGGGGAGAATGTGTTGAGGTTCTGGAGGATTGTGGGTAGGATGTCCTCACTCTTGATCCAGACCACGAAGATGTCATCAATGAATTTAGACCAGGTGAGTGGTTTGGGATTCTGGGTGATTAGAAAGAATTCCTCTAGACAGCCCATGAATAGGTTGGCATAGGATTGTGCCCATTGCCTTACCCCGGATTTGTTTGTGGGTGATGCCTTCAAAGGAGAAGTAATTGTAAGTTAGGATATGGTTGGCCATGATGACTAGGAAGGAAGTTGTACATTTGGAAGCCATAAGGTGTTGGGAAAGTTAGTGTTCAATAGCAGCAATGCCATTGGGCATTAGGGATGTTAGTGTAAAGGGAGGTGACATCAATAGTGATGAGCATTACACTATGTGCTAAAGGAACAGGAACTCTGGAGAGTCACTGGTGGAAATGGCTGGTATCTTTTGTAAAAGGGGGTAGGTTGCGTGTAATAGGCTGAAGGTGTTGGTCTACGAGGCACAATAACTAGCCACAATGCGGCATCCTGGGTGGTTGGATTTATGGAGTTTAGGTACCATGTTGAAGGTAGGAGTGTGGGGAGTGGCAAGGGTGAGAAGGGAGATGGACTCTTGGGAGAGGTTATGGGATGAGCCAATGGATTTAAGGAAGGACTGTAGATTCTGCTGGATTTCTTGAATGAGGTCACTGTGGCAAGGTTTTGTACGTGAATGAGTCTGGCTGCTGGTGGAGTCTTTCTGCCAGATAATCCTTACAGTTCAAAACAATAGTGCTGGAACTTTTTTCAGCAGGAAGGACTGATCATAACATTGGGATCAGTTTTTAGGATGGGATTGTGGTTCTTTCTGCAGATGTAAGGTTAGCCTGCTTATTGAGTATTTGGGGAATGATGGTGAGACAAGGTAAGAGGTTAAGAAATTCAATAAAGTTGACACGGTGGGATTTGGGAGCACTAGGGGTGGATCACAGTTGGTTGGAGGAGTGAACTGAGTCGAGCAGGGTTCAACATTGGTCTCTGGTTGAGTCTGATTGGTAGGGTTGGTGGCCATAAAGTGTTCCCACTGTAAGGACAGTGAGAAGGAGAGGAAGTCCTGCATGACTGAATTTGGGGGTGAGGCAATAGGTGAGGCCTTTGGAAAAGACTAACACTTCTGTGGGGCTAAGGCTCTTGGAGGAGAGGCTCATGACTATGTTTTGGGTCTGTTTAGATTCTATATGGTGGTGGGAGGGAGTTTTTGATGGTGGGATGAATGCAGTTGGTCTGCGAGGTAGGATTTGTCTGCTATGAGGGGATGTGGACGATGTTTGGAGGTTGTTGCAGAGTTGGAGGATAATGGTAGTCCTAGCCAGAAGTAAAAAGTGAACAGGCCACAGAGTTTTTTGAGATAGCATTGTACATGCTGCTCTAGTTCCTAGAGGGTAAGAGTTTCAGTGTGTGATATGGGACCCAGGAATTCGGGATTGCATAGCAGGAGAATTTTACGGATGGAGAGGAGGTATTGCTAGGAAGTTTAGGCCTGATTGACATGGCTCTGTAGGACTATGTTGGTGAGGGCCCCTTCCATCTACGTCAATACAGAAAAGTTTTCTTATCCCTAGCCAGAACCCAGTGCACATACTTTTCCTGCATTGTCATTTGGCTCATGGGAATTGCACCCCCCCCCCCCCCAAATAGCCTTACCATCGCATTACCCATCTCCAGCTGCAACCCCTACCTCCACAGTGACCTCCGTCTGCTCAGATACTGCCCATCCTTAATCGTTACTGACATAGTCCTGCAAAACCATGCCAACCAGGCCCAAACTTCCTAGCAATATCTCCTCACCATCTGTAAAATTCTTCTTCTATGCAGTCCCAAATTCCTGGACCCATATCACACATCGAAATTCTTGCCCTCCAGGTACTAGAGCAGCAAGCACAATGCCACCCCAAAAAACTCTCCAATCTATTCACTTCCTACTCCTGCCTAGGATTACCACTATCCATCACCTCCAACAACCTCCAAACCTCCTCCACATTCCTTCATAGCTTACAAGTCCTTTCTTGCATATCTCATATATTCACCCCACCCTCAAAAACTCCCATCCACCACCATATAGAGCCCAGGACTTAAACAGACCCGAAACACAGTCATGAACCTTTCCTCCAAAAGCCTTAGCCACACAGAAATATTAGTTCTTTCCAAAGGCTTCACCTTTTTCCCTACTCCCAAATTCAATCATGCAGGACTTATTAAAGACCTTCTCCCGATCCCTACAGTGGAAGTACTTTATTGCCACCAACCCTACCAGTCAGACTCAACCAAAGATCAATGTTGAACCTCATTGGACTTAGTTCACTCCTCCATCTATCTGTGATCCACCTCCACTGACCCCAAATCTCACACTGTTAACTTTCTTGAAATTCTTAATCTCAAAGCTTGCTTTATCATCATTCCCCAAATCCTCAACATGCCAGCTAAACTTACATGTACAGAAAGAACCACAACCAACCACCTAAAAACTGATCCCAACCTTACATCAATCCTAAGTGCTGAAAAAGATTCCACCACTGTTTTATTGAACTGCAAGGATTACCTGGCAGAAAGACTCCACCAGCTGTCAGATTTATCCACCTGCAAACCCTGCCACAGTGATCCCATCGAAAAATCCAGCAGGCTCTACTGTCTCTCCTCAAATCCTTAGGCCCATCCCAGAACCTATCCCAAGAGTCCATCTCTCTTCTCACCCCTACCACTCCCTATCGACTTTCTAAGCAGTTTCTATAGTCTGTAAACCCAACCACTCAGAACACCCTGTTTGGCCAGTTACTAAGATAGCAGCCATTTCCTCTAGCGACTCTCCACAGTTCCTGTTCCTTTACAACATGGTGCACTGTTCGTCACTGTTAATGCCACCCCCATTTACACTAACATTCTTATTGCCCATGGCCTTGCCACTAATGAACACTACCTTTCCCAGTGCTGACAGATTCCAAACCTACAACCTCCTTCCTAGTTGCTGTGGCCAATTGCTTCTCCTTTGAAGGTATCACCTACAAAAAAATCCAGGGTATGGTCATAGGCACCCACACGGCACCATCCTATGCCAAACTATTCAAGTGCCATCTAAAGGAGTCCTTTCTAACCATCCAGAATCCCAAACCCCTCACCTACTTCAGATTCACTGACAGCATCTTCATGATCTGGATTGAGGGCGAGGACATTCCATCCACATTCCTCCAGAACCACGAAACCTTCTCCCCATTTGCTTGACTGGTCTTGTCCAACCCAATAAGCCACCTTCCTCGATGTTGTCCTCCATCTCAAAAATGGTTACATTGGTACCTCCATCCATATCATACCTACCAACCACCAGCAATACCTCCACTTCAACACCTGCCACTCGTTGCATACCAAGAAGTCTTTTCCATACAGCCTACCACCTGTGGTTGTCGCATCTGTAGTGATGAGCAGTCCCTATCAAAACACACAATGAGTCTAACTGAGGCCTTCACAGACCATAGTTACCCTCCCAACCTTGTACAGATACAGATTTCCCATGCCTTATCTCTCCAGTTGCAACATACCTCCTAAGTCCCACCATCTGGCTGCAGAGGAACAGTCCCCTCGAGACTCAATACGACCCAGGACTGATGCAACTGAATCACATTTTATCTCTCATCATGTTCTACCCATTATCCTTTCCACCCCTACCACAGTGGTATTCCACCACAAGCTAAGCTGCAACCACTGTGCTGCACTCTGCATGGGCATGACAACCAATAAGCTGTTTCCCCACATGAATGCCCACCAACAGCCTATGGCCCAGAAACAGCTGGAACACCCAATTGCTGAGCATGCTGCCCAACACAATGTTCTTCATTTTAATGAATGATTCATGGTCTGTCCCATCTGGATCCTTACAACCAGCTTTTCTGAATTGCACAGGTGGAAACTCTCCCTGCAGTATATCCTATGTTCCCATAACCCTCCCGGCCTCAACTTTCGTTAGTCATTGTCCTACACTCACCTATGCCCTTTCCGGTTCCCCATCCAGCTCTACACAGCTCTTTATTCCATCAACACATTCACAGTATTTTTACTTCTGTCCTTTTCCACTCCTCCGATCCCCCTCTCCATCCCCTCCTATCCTCCTAACTGCACCTAGCTGCCCTCCCCTCTCTCCTCCTCGTCCCTGTAAGCTCCTACAAGCCCCACTTTACTGTTCCCCACCCCTACTCTGCAGTCCCTCCCCTTCCTTGCCCCAGCCTGCTCCTTACCCCCACTAGCCAGATTAATTCTCCCATCATGTACTGCTGCTTTCAATCTGGCCCCAACAGCCAGAGACTGTGGTTGTGTGTGTGTGAGTTATGTCTGTGTGAGTATCTGTTGTCTAATTCCAATGAAGGCCTTTTTGGCTGAAAGCTTACTTGTTTGACAGTCTTTGTTATGCCTATCTGCAACTCAGCTATATGGTGAGTAGCAATCTACCTTTTTCATAGTATTCTCATTATCCCATCCTTAATTTTATCCTTCAAAGAACTTTGCTGTCTCTGACAGAATTACAATGTCAGCAGTAAACCTCAAAGTTTTTATTTCTTCTCCCTCTACCTTAATTCCTAAATTTTTGTGTATGTCTCCCTTTGCTGCTTTATCAACGTACAGATTGAATAGCATCCGGGATAGGCTACAACCCTGTCTCACTCAATTATCAACCACCGCTTCCCTTCCATGTCCCTTGACACTTATGACTGCCATCTGGTTTCTGTAAAAGTTGTAAATAGCCTTTCACTCCACATATTTTACCCCTGCTACCTTCAGAATTTCAAAGAGAGTATTCCAGTCAACACCATCAAAAGCTTTCTCTAAGTCTACAAATGCTATAAACCTTAACCTACCTTCTAAGAGAGGTTGTTGGGTCTGTATTGCCTCACTTGTTTCTACATTTCTCTGAAACAAAACAGGTCTTCCCCAAGGTCAGTGTCTACCATACTTCTGTAAGTAATCTGTATCAGTATTTTGCAGCCATCTCTTATCAAACTGATAGTTTGATAACATTCACACCTGTCAGCACTTGGTTTCTTTTGGAATTGGAAATATTGCTTTCTTCTTGAAGTCTGGTGGTAATTTGCCTGTGTCATTTGACTTGCACACCAGGTGGAAGAATTCTGTCTTGGCTGGCTCTTCCACAGCTATTAGTAGCTTTGACAGAATGTTGTCTACTCCAGGAGCCTTGTTTCAACTTAAGTTTTTTAGTGCTGTGCCAAATTCTCCTCGCAGTATCATAGCTCCCATCTCATCTTCATCTACATCCTCTTTTGTTTCTATAATATTGTCTTCAAGTTCATCTCTCTTGTATTGGCTCCTCAGTGTACCCCTTCTATATTTCAGCTTTCCTTCTTTGATTAATACTGATTTTTCCATCTGAGATTGTGATTTTCATCCAGCTTCTTTTCTTTTTCTCCAAAGGGCTTTTTAACTTTCCTGTGGGTTGTATCTATCTTTCCCCTTGTGATATATGCTTCTACATTTTTGTCCTCTAGTTATTCCCACTTAGCAGTTTTTCACTTCCTGTCATCTCATCTTTTAGATGTTTGTATTCCTTTTCACCTTCTTCATTTGCTGCATTTTTATATTTTCTCCTTTCATCAATCAAATTCAACATCTCCTGTGATATCCAAGGATTTGTTCTAGGCCTTACATTTTTATGCATCTGATGCTCTGCTGCCTTCACTATTTCATCTCTCACAGTTATCCATTTCATCTTCTGCCGTCTTCCTTTCCCTTGTTGTATTGTTTTTTGCCTAATGCTCCCTCAGAAACTCTCACAAACCTTTAGTTCTTTTTTTATCCAGGTCTGTCTCCTTAATTTCCTATCTTTTTGCAATTTCTTCAGTCTGAATCTGTAGTTCATAACCAAGAGATTGTGGTCAGAGTCTGCATCTACACCTGGAAATTTCTTACAGTTTAAAATCAAGTTCCTAAATCCCTGTCTTACCATTATATAACCAGTCTGAAGCCTTCCGGTGTTCCAGGTCTCTCTCACATACAACCTTCTTTCATGATTCTTAGACCAAGTGTTAGCAATGATAAAGTTAAGTATTTATATTTAATGATAAACTATAGGTTCTAAAAATGAATTTTTTCCTGAAATTCGACATAACTTAATAGGTAGAAGATGAACTAGCTAAAGCAACATATAAAAATTTGTGTCACACCAGGTCTCGGACTAGGATTTTCAGCTAATCATGAACAGTCACCTTACCACTTGGGCTATCCAAGCACACTTCCCAGACCAACCTTAACTTCCAAACGTCACACACTTGTTAATTTCTTATTATGAATTATTGGCTCATTTGTCCACACTGGCACATCTCGTGATTCACATGCAGGTTTTAGAATCAAGGTAACAGAAAGCCGTAGGCAGTCATTGTCATTTTCATCACAGCCCATCTTCATCTTGTGCATTTTATCAAACCACGGAAACTCCAGATAGGAATACCAACAATGTAGGAAAAGACAGATTGCTTCTTAGTGTAAAGAAAACTTGTCATGTGGCAAACAGGCACAATTAAAGACACTCAGACCGATGGCCTTTGTAGTCTGGTCCCTTCAACCCCCACAAACCAACCAAAGACATTACATAAAGCTTCATCAGTAAAACACACACACACACACACACCACACACACAAGCAAGCACATCTCATGCATACATGACCACCAATTCCAGCATCTCGGGGCAGAATGCAACATCATGTGGGATGCGAGAAGCAGTCTGGAGGGGTGGGGAAGAGGAAAGGGAAGCAATAGTAGTGTATGGGTGGGGAGAGAGATGAGCACTGTCTGATGGAGTGTGCAGGGCTAGACTGCCAACAGGTGCAGTGTCAGGAGGTTGTGGGGCAGGGAGGTGGGAAAAAAAGGACAGAAGCAGGCAAATACAGGCAGATGCATTGGCGAAGAGCTGCAAGTAAATGGTGTGAGAGACAAGAATGGGGAGGAGGTGACAGGACAGAAGGGGTGGAAACTGTTGAGTGGAGGGTGTGAGGACAGTATGTTATATAGGCTGAGGCCGGGATAATTATGGGAGTTGAGAATGCGTTGTAAGGATAACTTTCATCTGCATACTTCAGAAAAGCTGGTGGTGGAGGGAAGGATCCAGATGGCTCGGGTAGTGAGGTAGCGATTGAAATCAAGTGTGCTATGTTCACTTGCATGCTGTGCCATAGGATGGCCTACTTTGCTCTTGGCCACAGTTTGGTGGTGGCTGTTCATCCTGGTGGACAGGTGGTTGGTAGTCATACCAATATAAACAGCTGTGCAATGATTGCAGGAGAGCTGGTAAATGACATGGCTGCTTTCACATGTGGCCTGGCCCCTGATGGGGTAGGATAAACCTGTGACAAGACTGGAATAGGAAGTACTGGGTGGATGGATTGGACAGGGTTTGCACCTGGGTCTTCCACAGGGATATGATCATTGCGGCAAGAGGTTGGGATATGGAGTAGCATAGGGATGGACTGGGATGTTTTGAATGTTGGGTGGGTGATGGAACACCACTTCAGGAGTGGTGGGAAGTATCTCGGGTAGGATGTTTCTCATTTCAGGGCACTATGATAGGTAATCAAAGCCCTGGTGAGGAATGCGGTTCAGTTGTTCCAGTCCAGGGTGGTACTGGATGATGAAGGGGACACTTCTTTGTGGGTGGTTCTTGGGGGTGGTGGGATGTTTGTGGGTGTGAGGGGAAATGGCACGGGAGATCTGTTTGCAGACTAGTTGTGTTCCGTCACCCACCCAACCTCCACAACATCTTAGTCCATCCCTATGCAATTCCCAATCCCAACACTTTGACACAAGGATCATATCTCTGTGAAAGACCCAGGTACAAAACATGCCCATTCCACCCACCTAGCACTTTCTATTCTAGTCCTGTCACAGGTTTATTCCATCCCATCAGGGGCCAGGCCACCTGTAAAAGCAGCCATGTCATTTATCAGTTCTGCTGCAATCATTGCATAGCATTTTATATTGGTATGACTACCAATCAGCTGTCCACCAAGATGAACAGTCCCTGCCAAACAGTGGGCAAGAGCAAAGTAGACCATCCTGTGACACAGCATGCAGCTGAACATAATGCACTTGATTTCAAGGGTTGCTTTGCTACCTGAAACATCTGGATCCTTCCCTCCACCAGCAGCTTTTCTGAACTGCGAAGATGGGAGGTATCCTTACAACACATTCTCCACTCTCAGGATTATCCCGGCCTCAACCTGCAGTAACATCTGTCCCCACACCCTGCACCCAACAGTTTCCACCCCTTCTGTCATATCATATCCTCCCCATTCTTGTCCCCCACCCTGTTTATTTGCAGCCCTCTGCCAATGCATCCGCTCATCTTTCTCTGCTCCTCTTTTCTTTTTTTTGCTCCTTTTCTCCCCACCTCCCTGCACTACAACCTCCTGACATTGTGCCTGTTGGCAGTCATAGTCCCTGCACACTCCACCAGACAGTGTTTCTCTCCCCACCCTTATGCTACTATCCCTTCCCCTCCCCTTCCTCAACCTGCCTCCTCAGCTTGCTGCTTGCAGCCCATGTGATGTTGCATTCTGGCCCAAGACGCTGGAGTTGGTGGTCGTGTGTACATGAGGTGTGCTTGGTTGCTTGCTTGCTTGCATGCCTGTGTGTGTGTGTGTATGTGTGTGTGTGTTCATCTTTACTGCTGAAGACTGTGACTGAAAGTTTTTTGTGACGGTTTTTAATTGTGCCTGTCTGCAACTTGACATTACTTTTTCGTACATTCTTAGTATATGTATTTATATTTGGTGATGACCTGCAGTATCAAGTTGATTCTCAAACATGCATGAGATGTGTGAGTGTGGGAAAAAGAATTAATAATCTATGATAAGAAATAGATTGTTGCGTGACATATGGAGGGTGCTCAGATAGCCTAAGTGGTAAGGTGGGAAATCCGGGTTTGAGTCCCAGTTTGACACAAATTTTTGTATGTCGCTTTAGGTAGAACATCTATATGTATTACAGTTCAGTTGCATTTCAGGAATAATTTGAAGATTAAATTATGCTCTGTGGAATATTCTACCATGCAGCTTCCTCTTTCACTACTTCCCCCAGTCCACATTCACCTACTATTTTTTCCTTCTCTCCTTTCCCTGCTATCAAATTCCAGACTCAAATAAATCTGAATTTTCATCTCCCTTAACTATCTGAATAATATCTTTTATCTCGTCATATGTTTCTTTAATCTTTTCATCATCTGTGGAGCTCGTAGGCACATAAACTTGTACTCCTGCAGTGGGTGTTATCTTCTTGTCTGTCTTGCTTATGATAATGTGTTTGCTATGCTATTCACAGTAACTTACCCACATCCCTATTCCCTTATTCATTATTACACCTACTCCTGCTTTATCCCTATTTGATTTTGTATTTATAACTCTGTACTTACCTGACCAGAAGCCCTGTTCCTCCTGCCACTGCACTTTCCTAACTTCTAACTTCAGCCTATCCATTTCTATTTTTTAAATTCTCACATACCTGCTCCATTAAGGCATCTAACATTCTACCCTCCAACTCATAGAATACCAGTTTTATTTCTCCCAATGACAACATCCTCATGAGTAGAGCCTGCCCAGGGACCCTAAAGGGGGCTATGACTGTAGTTTTCCCTTGCTTTCAGCCATTCACAGCAGCAGCACAGTGAGGCCATTGTTGACTGACGTTACAAGGCCACAAGGCCAGAGCAGTCAATCAGGTTGCCCCTGAAACTACTGAAATGCTGCTGCTTCTCTTCTGAAACCACACATTCTTCTGGCCTCATGAGAGATTATTACTTTTAATAAGTGACACTAATTCAGGTACCTTACCACAGATCCCCCCCCATGAACCATGGACCTTGTCGTTGGTGGGGAGGCTTGCGTGCCTCAGCGATACAGATGGCCGTACCGTAGGTGCAACCACAACGGAGGGGTATCTGTTGAGAGGCCAGACAAACGTGTGTTTCCTGAAGAGGGGCAGCAGCCTTTTCTGTAGTTGCAGGGGCAACAGTCTGGATGTTTCACTGATCTGGCCTTGTAACACTAACCAAAACGGCCTTGCTGTGCTGGTACTGCGAACGGCTGAAAGCAAGGGGAAACTACAGCCGTAATTTTTCCCGAGGGCGTGCAGCTTTACTGTATGGTTAAATGATGATGGCATCCTCTTGGGTAAAATATTCTGGAGGTAAAATACTCCCCCATTCGGATCTCCGGGCGGGGACTACTCAAGAGGACGTCGTTATCAGGAGAAAGAAAACTGGCGTTCTACGGATTGGAGCGTGGAATGTCAGATCCCTTAATCGGGCAGGTAGGCTAGAAAATTTAAAAAGGGAAATGGATAGGTTAAAGCTAGATATAGTGGGAATTAGTGAAGTTCGGTGGCAGGAGGAACAAGACTTTTGGTTAGGTGAATACAGGGGTATAAATACAAAATCAAAGATGGGTAATGCAGGAGTCGGTTTAATAATGAATAAAAAAATAGGAGTGCGGGTAAGCTACTACAAACAGCATGGTGAACTCATTATTGTAGCCAAGATAGATACGAAGCCCATGCCTACCACAGTACTACAAGTTTATATGCCAACTAGCTCTGCAGATGATGAAGAAATTAATGAAATGTATGATGAGATAAAATAAATTATTCAGGTAGTGAAGGGAGATGAAAATTTAATAGTCATGGGTGACTGGAATTCAAGAGTAGGAAAAGGGAGAGAGGGAAACATAGTGGGTGAATATGGATTGGGGGATAGAAATGAAAGAGGAAGCCGCCTGGTAGAATTTTGCACAGAGCATAACTTAATCATAGCTAACACTTGGTTCAAGAATCATAAAAGAAGGTTGTATACATGGAAGAATCCTGGAGATACTAGAAGGTATCAGATAGATTATATAATGGTAAGGCAGAGATTTAGGAACCAGGTTTTAAGTTGTTAGACATTTCCAGGGGCAAATGTGGACTCTGACCACAATCTATTGGTTATGAACTGTAGATTAAAACTGAAGAAACTGCAAAAAGGTGGGAATTTAAGGAGATGGGACCTGGATAAACTGAGTAAACCAGAGGTTTTACAGAGTTTCAGGGAAATCATAAGGGAACAATTGACAGGAATGGGGGAAAGAAATACAGTAGAAGAAGAGTGGGTGGCTCTGAGAAATGAAGCAGTGAAGGCAGCAGAGGATGAAGTAGGTAAAAAGACGAGGGCTAGTAGAAATCCTTGGGTAACAGAAGAAATATTGAATTTAATTGATGAAAGGAGAAAATATAAAAACGCAGTAAATGAAGCAGGCAAAAAGGAATACAAACGTCTCAAAAATGAGATCGACAGGAAGCCACTTGTATGAAAATCAAGAGCTCAGATGGAAACCCAGTTCTTAGCAAAGAAGGGGAAGCAGAAAGGTGGAAGGAGTATATAGAGGATCTATACAAAGGTGATGTACTTGAGAACAATATTATGGAAATGGAAGAGGATGTAGATGAAGATGAAATGGGAGATACGATACTGCGTGAAGAGCTTGACAGAGCACTGAAAGACCTGAGTCGAAACAAGACCCTGGGAGTAGACAACATTCCATTGGAACTACTGACAGCCTTGGGAGAGCCAGTCCTGTCAAAACTCTATCATCTGGTGAGCAAAATGTATGAAACAGGTGAAATACCCTCAGACTTCAAGAAGAATATAATAATTCCAATCCTAAAGAAAGCTGGTGTTGACAGATGTGAAATTACTGAACTATCAGTTTAATAAGTCACAGCTGCAAAATACTAACGCAAATTCTGTACAGGCGAATGGAAAAACTGGTAGAAGTGGACCTCAGGGAAGATCAGTTTGGATTCCGTAGAAATGTTGGAACACGTGAGGCAATACTGACCCTACGACTTTTCTTAGAAAATAGATTAAGGAAAGGCAAACCTACATTTCTAGCATTTGTAGACTTAGAGAAAGCTTTTGACAATGTTGACTGGAATACTCTCTTTCAAATTCTGAAGGTGGCAGGGGTAAAATCCAGGGAGCAAAAGGCTATTTACAATTTGTACAGAAACCTGGTGGCAGTTGTAAGAGTCAAGGGGCATGAAAGGGAAGCAGCGGTTGGGAAGGGAGTGAGACAGGGTTGTAGCCTGTCCCCGATGTTATTCAATCTGTATATTGAGCAAGCAGTAATGGAAACAAAAGAAAAATTCAGAGTAGGTATTAAAATCCATGGAGAAGAAATAAAAACTTTGAGGTTCGCCGATGATGTAATTCTGTCAGAGACAGCAAAGGACTTGGAAGAGCAGTTGAATGGAATGGACAGTAGTCTTGAAAGGAGGATATAAGATGAACATCAACAAAAGCAAAACGAGGATAATGGAATGTGGTCAAATTAAGTCGGGTTATGCTGAGAGAATTAGATTAGAAAATGAGACACTTAAAGTAGTAAAGGAGTTTTGCTATTTGGGGAGCTAAATAACTGATGATGGTCGAAGTAAGGATATAAAATGTAAACTGGCAATGGCAAGGAAAGCATTTTTGAAGAGGAGAAATTTGTTAACATTTAGTATAGATTTAAGTGTCAGGAAGTCGTTTCTGAAAGTATTTGTGTGGAGTGTAGCCATGTATGGAAGTGAAACATGGACGATAAATAGTTTGGACAAGAAGAGAATAGAAGCTTTCGAAATGTGGTGCTACAGAAGAATGCTGAAGATTAGATGGGTAGATCACATAACTAATGAGGAGGCATTGAATAGGATTGGGGAGAAGAGGAGTTTGTGGCACAACTTGACAAGAAGAAGGGACCGTTTGGTTGGGCATGTTCTGAGGCATCAAGGGATCACAAATTTAGCATTGGAGGGCAGCGTGGAGGGTAAAAATCGTAGAGGGCGACCAAGAGATGAATACACTAAACAGTTTCAGAAGGATGTAGGTTGCAATAAGTACTGGGAGATGAAGAAGCTTGCACAGAATAGAGTAGCATGGAGAGCTGCATCAAACCAGTCTCAGGACTGAAGACCACAACAACAACATACCATGGATGCTTCTTAAGTTTACTAAAACTATGTTCACCTTTTCTTTTCTACTCTATGAGGATGAACGTTCACTGAGAATAAGGTAATTGATGTAGCATTGAATTTGGTAACCCATTCATTGCTGAACCCAAGGGGATTTCTTTTATCCTACGACTTCCTCACATGCATACAACACACATTCTATTACATGTAGTCCTTTACCTTAGTAACTGTTTTCTATATCTAGTGCACACCTAACTACTGTACTTAGTGTGTTCCTACAATTCTCCAACCGAAAGCAGAGGTAAAGAAATTTGTATTTGATGTCATCATAGAATCATCTGAGCCTGTGATTTAGACTTCCCACTCTGGTCAACATCAGATAACCACAATGGACTCTGGGTATCATGCTACAAAAAGTGAGCTGATCTTACTTGCCACAAGCATACCACTTGTAATGTCAGATGATGTGTATAAAGCCATACAGGTTGTGAAGAAAGAAAAGCACCTGCAGTTGTGTTTCCGAAGAAGTGGTTTAAGAGAAAGAAAAAGTAACAGATAATGAACTTGCAAAATTATCTACAGAATATTTGGAAAAAAAAAACAGTTCCTCAGTGACAGAGCATTGCTACAATTGTTGTTCATCACAAGGATGTGGAAAAACAAGACAGGACAATCAATTTGGTTATACATTCATCAGTCCCCTTACTGAAATATATAAGATAATTATTGAAATCATCTCTAGCCTCAAATTAAAACATTCTGCAGAGAAACCATTAGATTTGAACCAGTGACATCCCCCTCCCCCCTTTTCTTTGAAGAATTAAACTCCCCTCTATAAAACAGTTTCAAAACCCTCAATACTTCACAATTGAGTTAAAATGTTAAGTATGTAATGTAAGCATATAAATCCTTTATGGTTGAAGATAAAAGACCCACATTATGTTAGTTTTATTAATTTCAGATTATTCACCCAAAGACTAGTTAAAATGTCAAAATCAAAATTGGTACACCACAAAAGTAATAACCCCACTATATGTTCTTGTAAGATCTTTTTGGTGAATAGCTTGTAGTTGTCGAACCATTTATTTTAGGCATGACCATATCAAAAGTAAATTATAAGAGTTAAGACATTCAATTGCAATTTTACAATATAATTTTGTGCATATATTATGGTATCAATCTTGTATTTTAAATGATGGGTATCTTACAAAATACATTGTTCAAAATAATTGCGTGGATACACTTATCAATGTTCTGTATGTTTAGATCTATTTTGATACAAGTGGAATTTGTGGCCTTATTGCATGGCTCGAGACCTTCTCTTTCAGTGTAGGCAATAATAAAAATCAGTCACGATCTATTGGCTGTGTTACATATCATAGTGTCACCTGACCCCTCAGAAGGAAGTGAGAACCTTTGTTTCATTGTTTTCTAGAGAGTTACACAGATGGTTGTTGTCATTGAGGACATTGTATTCAACCAAGCACATGCAATGTGATATCCTAATGCAGTGCAAGTTGCAAGGGCAGTCTGTTTGATCCCAAAAGGTTCGACTTTCAGTCACATCAATGCAGATGCCAATGTCTCTCTGTGCATTGTTCATAGGTTGTCGACGCGCTTCAGGGAGACGGGCCAGTAGAGAAGGCAAGTTGGAAAAGGTCACTCACGCAGTACAATCCCACATGAAGACTGATATCTGGTCATTTCTGCGTATCAGTGTCATACAGATACCACTGGAGAACTCCAAGGTGATCTCAGAAGGACCACTGGAGCCACTGTGTCCAATCAGACAGTAATGAACAGGTTATGTGAAAGTACCTTATGACTCAGATGTCCTGTTCAAGTACCCTGCTTGACATAACAACATCTTACAGATTGCTTTCCGTTCTGCTGTTCCAGTGTCAACTGGCAACTGTGTCACTGGCAAAACTTGTTATTCACAGACAAGGCCAGATATCCTCTGATGCAAGGTGACGACCGTGTTTGTGTGCCAGACCTGTGGTGAGTGGTAATTGCCAAATGTTGTCCAGGAAATTGACAGATATCCAAGGTTCTGTGATATGGGGAGGCTTCAGTGTTGACAGCCACCTGTTGTCCACAGTTGCCTTACTGCCAGGAAGTACATAAAGCAATTTCTTTTGGACCATGTGATGGATGCTGCATATGGTGGTGGCTTGGCTCTGAATTCCTTCTAATGCCAAGGCCTATGTGGCAGTCATCAGCTGGGATGTCTTGTGTAGCCTGGACATTGAAGTAATGGAGTAGCTGACGGTGAGTCTTGACCTAATTCCCATCATGCATATGTGGGACTCGCTTGGTGGACGTGTTTGTGGGTCATCCTGTTCTGCCACAGACACTCCAAGAACTTTCTTTGAAGAATGGGAATGGATGCTACAGGGTGATCTCTGTAGACTTACATGTAGCATGACTCATAGGTGTTGGGCAGTGATAAACACTCACAAAGAAGCATAGATATTATTGAAGCTCTCAAAGTCCAGTAAAAGTACACAGGATGATGGGACGAATCATTGTTTCCCCTTTGTTTTTGATACCTATCAGACATTTCAGTTCTGTTTATGTAAACGATCAATGATGTAATGATGTTTTGTGTACTGAGACCATCCAGTGAGTTCTGTGGTTTTGTGAGGAATTTGCCAGTCGACACAGTTGCAGTGTGCTTTGTGAAAAGGACTGTTTCAAATGTCTTTTGACTGGGTCCACAGGAGAGTGAAGTGTGCTGACTATTTGCATATCTACAATAGAGTGACAAACAAAAAAACAGAATTTGTTGAGGCTGCGAATAAGTGTTCTCATTTGAAGACTCTGTTTCAAGGTGAATATGTTTCCAGTGACAACTTTTTGTGTTCTAAATGTTTTGACAGTATAATAACAATGATAGAATCTGAACAAGGTGAAGCCTCCCATGGTGCAGTATTAGCATCAATATATGAAGAATTAAATACCCTGAATCAGTCAACTACAGAGGTAGGTGTTGGTCCTGTTAAGAAACCATGGTCAGTGAAGTCGAGTCATAAGCTCTGTGCATCAAGAAAGTGTAAAGAAATTACTGAAGCTGTGGATGAATACACAACAGCAAAACTGATGACACTCTCCAAAGCAGAAATTTGATCTTCAGAAGAAAATGAACCAAAGCACTCTTGCACCTCTTGCCAGGAATATTGTGCATCCAACAGTGAAAAGGTGCAAGTTTTAACTATTATTCCAGAGACATTTTCAAAGGAAACAATTTTGACCCCCATTCCATGGTAGACAAATCAAGAAATGTGAGGTCTGTAAAAGGAGTCTTCAGAAGACCAGATCCCTCTTATAGTCATCCTATAGTAGCAGCTCAAGTTCAAATAGTGCAGTCATTTTATCTGGAAGATAAATGGGCCTGTTCTCACTAGAGTGCCAACAAAAAAGACTGTAACTGTAACAGTTGAAGGACAAAGGGTTGGGAAAGTGAAGAGGTACACGACTTGCAGTATTAGAGAAACTATTGCAATTTATAAGAGCAACTATACAACTTTACACATTGGAAGATTTTTATGCACTACAACCTAAGTGGGTAGTTCCACACCCACCTAGAGATGTCTGTTTATTTGTTTACTGTGCGAATTTTGAACTTTATGTGGTAACTTTGAAGAACCTACTGGAACATGTGACATACAACACCTCGGTTGGGCTTGTGATGTCATTAGTAGTCTGTGATGTAAAGCAAAAGACTTCTTTGTTTCAAGAATGTGGTGACTGTGCTGGAAAGGGAGGACTGTCTTTACAGACACTTGACCTGGAAGATGTAGCAGATAACTCTGCAGAAATTACATATGCGACATGGGAGGAAAATAAACTAGTTAAGAAAACTGTTGCCTTTGACAGTTTCATTGATGAACTCAGTAAATGGTCAGTTAAAGCAGTAACACACCAACATATGAAGAAATTGCAACAGCAACACATTGCAGAAGTGACAGGGTGTGTACAGGCTGAAGAACTATGTTTAGTGTTTCACTGTGATTTTGCTGGGAACTGGTCTGTAATTCTCCCACTAGAAGTACAAGGCTATCACTGGATTAATGACCAGGTTTCAATATTTACAGGACTTACATATTTTCTAAACAAGACCACAAGTGTTGCAGTTATAAGTGATGGCACAGGACATGACTCAGCACACCCTTTGCTAGCAATGCGCAAAATTCTTCAACTGCAAACAGGGGCAGAGAAGATCACAATTATTTCTGATGGAGTTCCTAGTCATTTTAAAAATCGTTACCTACTGTTTGAATTGAGTAAGTCACTTGTGCCAACTGACTGGGTATACAGTGCTACTGGTCACGGTAAGGGGATGAAGCACCATGCTACAAAACATAATGTTTCCAGACAAAATATAGCTGTGATTCAGAATGCTGAGGATTTTACGAGAGTTGTGAAATCTTACACATCCACAGCCCTCATTCTTTTGTCCAAAAAGGAAATCGAAGAATTCCATGAGCAGAAAAAAGAAGAATGGACCAAACAATCTACTCCTGTGAAAGGAATTCAGAAGGCACATTTTTTGGACTCAAAGTGATGGGTGAACTCATACTGCTCGCACTTTAAAGGACAAGAAAGAAGAAATTTTGTTTGTTCAGAAACATCAGGATAATATTCAGATTCACAACCTGAGAAGGGGGATGTTGTGATGTGTGTGTGTGTGTGTGTGTGTGTGTGTGTGTGTGTGTGTGTGTGTGTGAGTGACTGTGACTGGTGGATTTCAGAGATTATAGACACCAGTTATAAGTTAAACAAAACTGTAGTGAACTTCATGCTACCACCTGGACTAGCTGCTGGATATAGGTTTCCAGCTGAAGGACAGCAACAATGCCATCAGTGCTCACTACCTGTTCACAATGTTTTGAAGATGGGAGTGCTCCAGTTGCTATTGGTTCAACAGGAAGGCATCACTCTGTATGAAAGGAAAATACTGAAGCAGTGGTCCACATTTTTAGTTCATTGACTGGCTAATTCAGTATGAAACAAAGTGTACAGAAGTTGTATAAATTGAAACCTTTAAGTCTTTAAACCTTTCACGTACATTTTGGAACCATTTAAAGTGCTTTAAAAATAAGTCTCTGACTCATTTTTCAAAACTACAGTTATGTTAAGTAAGGCTAGGCTTTGATTTTTATGAGCCTATTTTGTGATAATATGGTAATAAAACAGGTTTTATGTATGGCAACAATTCCAATTGTTTATAAAACCTGTTCAACCTAAAAGTGGAAGCTCTTTTTTCCAAGGAATGTAAAACTATATGGTACTAATCAAAAGAAAAAAATCTAAATTTTGTGGATTAGCATTTTTGAAAAAAAAAAAAAATCCATAAATTATAGAAAAAAGTTCAGAATGCTATAGGAAAAAACTTTGACAGGTAAGTCCAAATGGAGGATTTCTTTGTAATCATAAAGCAATTATCTGTCAAATAAAAAAACCAACAAAATATCTAAAAGTGTTCCAGAAATACAGCATTTTAAAATTTTTTCTAAAAACTGCATCTTAAAAATGGTGTTCACAGTGTCATCTTTGGAGGGCTGTATCTCAGGGCAGAAATGTTTTTAGAGGAAACAAAAAAATACATGTTTCTTAGTTACTCCTGCATTTTAACATCTACTAAATTCAATACCATCCGAGACTATGAATGTAAGATTTTTTCCTAGCCTGCCTGAATTGATATGGACTATGCCAACACATGAGTTTAGCTCACAGAGCAGGGCCTCACCTGGGATACAATTGAATGCCTTGCTAAGGCTGAAAGTGCCAGTTCTATGGACTCCTTGTCTTAAAAGAAAACTGACTTGTGTTTTAACTAAGTCAGATACTACTGTTCTTGTTCATTTGCCCTTCCAAAATCCTTCATAAAATAGTATATTTCCTTCAAAATAAATTTGTTGCTGTTCTTTCATTATGTAGGCCAACACCCTAGTAACACTGGTATTATACACTCCTGGAAATGGAAAAAAGAACACATTGACACCGGTGTGTCAGACCCACCATACTTGCTCCGGACACTGCGAGAGGGCTGTACAAGCAATGATCACACGCACGGCACAGTGGACACACCAGGAACCGCGGTGTTGGCCGTCGAATGGCACTAGCTGCGCAGCATTTGTGCACCGCCGCCGTCAGTGTCAGCTAGTTTGCCGTGGCATACGGAGCTCCATCGCAGTCTTTAATACTGGTAGCATGCCGCGACAGCGTGGATGTGAACCGTATGTGCAGTTGACGGACTTTGAGCGAGGGCGTATAGTGGGCTTGCAGGAGGCCGGGTGGACGTACCGCCGAATTGCTCAACACGTGGGGCGTGAGGTCTCAACAGTACACCGATGTTGTCGCCAGTGGTCGGCGGAAGGTGCACGTGCCCGTCGACCTGGGACCAGACCGCAGCGACGCACGGATGCACCCCAAGACCGTAGGATCCTACGCAGTGCCGTAGGGGACCGCACCGCCACTTCCCAGCAAATTAGGGACACTGTTGTTCCTGGGGTATCGGCGAGGACCATTCGCAACCGTCTCCATGAAGCTGGGCTACGGTCCCGCACACCGTTAGGCCGTCTTCCGCTCACGCCCCAACATCGTGCAGCCCGCCTCCAGTGGTGTCGTGACAGGCGTGAATGGAGGGAGGAATGGAGACGTGTCGTCTTCAGCGATGAGAGTCGCTTCTGCCTTGGTGCCAATGATGGTCGTATGCGTGTTTGGCGCCGTGCAGGTGAGCGCCACAATCAGGACTGCATACGACCGAGGCACACAGGGACAACACCCGGCATCATGGTGTGGGGAGCGATCCTCCTACACTGGCTGTACACCACTGGTGATCGTCGAGGGGACACTGAATAGTGCACGGTACATCCAAACCGTCATCGAACCCATCGTTCTACCATTCCTAGACCGGCAAGGGAACTTGCTGTTCCAACAGGACAATGCACGTCCGCATGTATCCCGTGCCACCCAACGTGCTCTAGAATGTGTAAGTCAACTACCCTGGCCAGCAAGATCTCCGGATCTGTCCCCCATTGAGCATGTTTGGGACTGGATGAAGCGTCGTCTCACGCGGTCTGCACGTCCAGCACGAACGCTGGTCCAACTGAGGCGCCAGGTGGAAATGGCATGGCAAGCCGTTCCACAGGACTACATACAGCATCTCTACGATCGTCTCCATGGGAGAATAGCAGCCTGCATTGCTGCGAAAGGTGGATATACACTGTACTAGTGCCGACATTGTGCATGCTATGTTGCCTGTGTCTATGTGCCTGTGGTTCTGTCAGTGTGATCATGTGATGTATCTGACCCCAGGAATGTGTCAATAAAGTTTCCCCTTCCTGGGACAATGAATTCACGGTGTTCTTATTTCCATTTCCAGGAGTGTAGATATGGGCCTGTAACTTGACCCTTCAAGTGTATTACCTTCTATGTAAACTGATACTGTGTGTGCTACTTGCAGGAAGACTGAAAATTCCGTGGCATGGAGGCATTTGTTTATTGCTATTGTCGGAGATTGAGCAACTTCACAGGTTGTAGTTATTAATTTTGTCGCAGAAGAAGCTGAGTAGCACAGTACCTGTACTGTAGTGGTCATGAAACCAGACTGTTGCATGGAGGGACGTGAGTTCAACCCTCACCTGAACTGCAAAATTTTAATTTCTGTATTCGGTTCGAGTAAATTCTAGAAATATACACAAATGTCAAGGATCATTGAAATGGAATGTTCTGTAGCTGTATATATACCATATGCGTTCTGGTCAGAGGCAGTTCACTCCACACTCTTGCATGTGCAAGTGCTGAATAAACCTTCGTTAAGTGAAGTTAGTGTTTGTCATTCATCTATTTACACCTTCCTCTGCGTGACATTATTCTGGTGGAACCACTTGGTATTGGAATTTATGATACCACCCATTATCGATGACACAGTGGTTCCCATCAGGCCACGACAGAGCCGCAGTTTACGTGGCAAGAAACCTGAGTTCGAGCCATAGTCAACAGATCGCAATCTATCAGAGACAGAAGAAGAAGATGATGTTACAATGACAGCAACTGTGTGCCACCACATGAGACATCCTTCCGGGTTCTCTGGTGACGATGGCCAAGATCCAAATAAGTGGCTGAAGGTATATGAGCCTATAGCCAAATTTAACAAATGGGGTGACACCGTGTGTTTGGCTAACGTATTTTTCTACTTGGAGGGCACTGCCAAGCAATGGTATGAGAACAATAAGGAGAAGTTCACAAGCTGGGAAGTATTCCAGGCGGAACTGTGCAATTTTTTCGGCGGCACACAATGATAGAAGTGCAAGGCTGAAGATAAATTAAAGTGCAGGACACAGCGTCCAGGAGAAACGACAGCATCCTACAGTCAAGACACCTTGGAGCTGTGTAAAATAGTGGATCCTAGAATGGAGGAGGAAGATAAAGTTGCACATCTCATGAAGGATGTTGCTGAGGACATGTATCAAGCCCTACTCTTGAAGGAGGTTTTGACAGCAGACGACTTCATAAAATGGTGCCAGTATATCGAGACAATGCATCAAAAAAGAATTACATGCAAGAAGTTTGAACGGCTTCCAAATGTCGTATTGATGTCTGTGATGGAGGAAGAAACTGATTTCACAATTGTTTTTCGTCAGATAGTGAGAGAGGAAGTTCAGCAGGCATTTGGAATGCACTGCGAGCAAAAAACAGAGACGCATCAAGAGGTCATAAGGGAGGAAGTGGAATAGACATTGAACCCAACTTCTCGCCCTTCATTTCCCTTTCAAACGGTAAAAAAGTCGAGATCCAGGTGAAGTTATGTTCCTACAATGCCGCATGAGGAACCTGTTTGGGCACCAAGGAAGACTGATGTCTGGAGGACCCAGGATAACCAAACAGAATGTTTCTGCTGCGGACGACCGGGACATGTCGTGCGCTATTGTCGAGAAAGGCAGCAGATATCTGATGACGCCCACACCAAAAGACAGCAGACCGATCTTAGCCAATGCCAACTCCGGGATGATGAAGATGAACAAGAAAATGTTGGTGCAGGACTACGTAGGTCACCATCGCCGCAAGCTAGCCACTGGTGGGGACGCTCCCTAACACGCCAATCAAGGTATTCATCGCCGTTTAGAAGCTCCAGCCAATCACCTAGCTGCCGCAACCTGGAAAACTAAAGGGTGCAACCTTCCTTGGAAGTGAGGCTGCCAAAGACAAAAATCCTCCACCGTCAATTACTACAAAAATGATAGGAAACTACGTCGATATCCTCATGGATAGCCGACCAGCCGAAGCTCTTGTGGACTCTGGAGCATCACATTCAGTCATTTTGGAGACGTACCGTCGCCAGTTGTAGAAAACTGTATTCGTCGACGACAAAAGATCTCTGCTGAAGATGGCTAATGGGATATATGTAAAACCTACAGGAAGATGTGTCATTCGTGTGAGTATAAGTGACCATACACAGCCCTTAGAATTCATCATCTTACAAGAATGTAGTCATGACGTCATTCTTGGAAGGGATGTTTTGAAAGCTTGTCAGGCAATTATAGATTGTGGTTGCTCGAAGATTATGCTAGACAATATGAGATACTGTGGACAGGATCATGTGCATCCGAGTGTGTGGAGACTATGTGTGCTGGATGAAGTGATCATTCCTGCAGTCAGCGCTAGAAAGGTAGCTGTCATGTGTCATGCCATGCATCAAACCATGGATCTTTTAGTGGAATGTAAGAGAAGCATACCACTGAAGAATAACTTGGTCAGCCTAGCCTCTGTCGTCTCGTTTAAGAATGGATTTGGTGAACTGCGGATAGTTAACTGTTGCCGAGAACCCCAGATCCTTCCAAGACGCATGTGTGTAGCAAACACTGAGCCGTTAATTGCAGAACAGCTGAGCGTCATAGAAACCTCCCATGCCGAGTCTGTGGGCGAAATTAGCGCTACTACTACGAGACAAGATCTTCTAGCTCGACTATCACCAGATCTCACTAAGGAACAACCGAAGAAGCTACTTACCATTCTTCAAGAGCTCTCTGAATACTTCAATCCACAGGTGAAGAGCAAATTAGACAAATCGACGGTGAAGCACCAGATTAGCACTGGAGATCATCAACTAATAAGCCAGAGAGCATACCGTGTGTCAGCAATGGGAAGTCGAATAATTCGCGATGAGGTAGAGAAAACGATGAAGAATGACACCATTCAGCCTTCGCAGAGCCCATGGTCGTCAGCAGTGGTTCTCGTCAGGAAGAAGAATGGCAGTTGGCGCTTTTGTGTTGATTACAGGGAGTTTACTAAGATAACGAAAAAGGATGGTTACCCTCTTCCACAAATTGACAGTACACTAGATTGTCTGAAGGGGGCTAAGTTTTTCTCAGCCATGGACATGTACTCGGGATACTGGCAAATCGAAGTAGATGAGGCTGATCGTGAGAAAACTGCATTCATCACTCCTGAGGGCCTGTATGAGTTTAAGGTAATGCCGTTTGGTTAGTGTACTGCACCAGAAACTTTTGAACGAATGCTGGATAATTTTCTAAGGCACCTGAAGTGGACAATGTGTCTTTGTTATTTAGATGACATTGTAGTGTTCTCAGAGACATTTGGTGAACACATAAAAAGACTGAGGGCTGTTCTTTAGTGTCTCCAACAAGCCGGACCAAAACTTAATCCAAGAAAGTGTCTCTTTGGAGCAAAAGAAATCAAAATACTTGAGCACCTGGTGTTAAACGAATTTGTGCGGCCAGACCCAGAAAAGATGAGAGCTATAACGGTATGTCCTATTGCTAAAAGTATCAGAGATGTGAGAAGCTTCCTCAGATTGTGTTCTTATTACCGCCATTTTATCAAAGAATTTTGTATCAAAGTCAAGCCACTCCAAGAGTAGATAAAAGCCGATGCTAAATTTATCTGGGGTGGTGCTCAACAATATTCTTTCGATGTGCTGCGGAAAGCTCTGACGACTGACCCTGTACTTGGTCTGTATGATGAGAGAGCACCTACAGAACTACACAAACATGCCAATGGGTATGTGATTGGTGCTGTTCTGGTGCAGATTTTGGGATGGAAAAAAGAAGGCTATAGCCTCTGCTTGTAGGACACTTACAAAAGCCGAGAGAAACTACTCAACTACAGAAAGAGAATGTCTTGCTGTGATCTGGGCCATGTGCAGATTTCGACAGTATCTCTATGGAAGGCCATTCACAGTTGTTACAGACAATCATTCACTTTGTTGGTTGACAGGTCTTAAGGATCCAACAGGAAGACTTGCCAGGTGGGCACTATGTCTTCAAGAGTATGACATTACCATAGTGTATAAAAGTGGAAGGAAACACCAAGATGCCAACTGTCTCTCAAGAAACCCTGTGCAAGACCATCAAGACTTTGATGAAGATAGTGATTATCTCGCTGCAATCCAGGATCTCTCTGCTGAGCAGTAGAAGGACGCCAAGATATCTCAAATTATGTTTGCCTTAAATCGGTCAGAGGATGTGAAAGGACAATTTAAGGTAGTTAATGGATTATTTTGCAAGAAAACGTTTGAGCCGTTTGGAAAGACGTGGCTACCAGTGAATCCTAAAAACATGTCCTTAGATGTTCTACAGAAATTCCATGACACACCTGAGGCCAGACATTTAGGATTTTTTAAGACATACGATAGGATCCGCAAGAGATTTTTCTGGCCAGGTTTATTTAGGAGTGTCCGTCATTATGTGTTGCATTGTCAAGAGTGCCAGAGGTGAAATATAGTTCCTCAGAAACCACCTGGCCGACTCATACCAATTCCACCAGCCGAAACTCCTTTCCAGCGTGTTGGGATTGACCTCCTCGGACGATTTCCAAAGTCTGCTAGTGGCAATATATGGATTATTGTTTGCACTGATTATCTGACGCACTATGCCATTACAAAGGCGTGAAAACAGCCGAAGCATTCGAGGTAGCCAAATTCATCGTAGAAGACATTGTATTAAAACACGGTGCCCCAAGGTCGTTAATTACGGATTGAGGTAAAGTTTTTCAATCGAATCTTGTGACAGAGATAAACTGTCCGTGTAACATTACTCATCACATGACGACTGCCTATCATCCGCAAACTAACAGGCTTACTGAACACCTTAATAAGACCTTGGTCGACATGCTATCAATGTTCATCAATGTTGAGCAGAGCAACTGGGATGAGGTGCTACCTTTCGTGACGTTTGCCTACAATACCCTCAACAAGACACAACAGGAGTTATTTTTGTGGTGCATGGGCGTGAGGCGACGACGACGATGGACACTGTGTTTTCGTTACATCCTGATGTCGTGGCCGATGACTACATCGGACATGTGTTAGCCAGAACTGAGGAAGCTTGGCAGTTAGCTCGACTCTGCACGCTGCAGGCTCAGGAAAACGATCGCCAAAGGTATGACGCGAGCCACCACCCTGTTGTCTACCAGCCTGGTGACCTTGTCTGGATCTTCGCTCCTGTTCGGAAGGTTGGTCTCTCTAGGAAGTTCCTCAGGAGCTACTTTGGACCTTATAAGGTTGTAAGACAGTTGTCTAATGTTACCGTACTTATGAAGTTGAAGATTTCGACCCCAACACAAGACAACGAAAGAGCAGAGATATAGTCCACGTCCTTCGAATGAATCCCTATAAGGATCCTGCAACCCAGCGTAAATTCTAAGCTCCAGTGACCGGTAACAAATGGAAAGGTAATGAAGAACATAGCGGCAAGGGAAGTTCTAAGATCACCGCCAGGGCGAACATCAGTCATCGGAAGTTGGAGTATGCAGGACCAATGACTCGTTCCCGGACTAGGAGGACGTAACACCAAGATGCTGTTCTCTTAAGGAGGAAGCAGTGTCACAGAAGATGCCGAGTTGTGCAGTCGCTGTAGTGTAGTGGGTATGATACTAGATTAATTGGCGGCTCATAGGTATAGATTCTGGGTGTTCACAAATTTTTAAATTCACATCAATATGAGAGTGCGAAATTAATACGGATCTGCTGTGTAACAGTTGTGCTTAACATATTTGTACAGCTTCAGCCACTGTCAATAATAATAATAATAATATGTGTACCACATCTAAAAAAAGGAAGAGCTCTTTTTGTGGAGTTTTGTTGTTTTGTACATAATTAAATACAGATTATGGCAAGGACGAAATAATGTTTAAGCTTTCTCTACTCTCCATTTCAAATTTTTGTGAGTGGGTGTTTTCACACTTTTCTATTTTTTCGGCCAAATGTACAAGATTCCTAGGTCATGTATTATTTAACGAATTAACCACTGGGCTGAAAATCAGTCATTTTTACGTTCCACCCACCCAAATCTTGCTCTTACTAACATTTATTTGCTAAATGTTCGCTTGTAGTTATGCTTATTTGATTTTGTCGCTTTCTCAGACAATGGATCTAGTCTGAAAAGCCCTAGCTTCTATGCAACTAAATTTTCCTGTTAATTTTCTTTTCCATTAGCGCTTAATATGACATAGACTCCAGTGGGCTCAGCTTGCAGTTTGAAAACGATAAAACTGTTTTTCTCAAAAGGGGAGAATGTAGTTCAGGACGTTCAACAAGCAGAAGTTCTATTCAGTGAGAGGCAAGAGTGACACAGCAGCTGTATATACCAATTTAACCTGGGACAGCACGCTAAACATGCGTGTTCTAAACATTCATGGGTTCTATAACTCTAGTGGAAACTAAAAAGTGTAATATTAAAACACTACCTACTAATAATGTACAGGGCGTCTCATAAAGACGTCTGTGAGGGCTTCACGACGCGCGGGATTAGCCGAGCGATGCCGGCACGGTAACTCAGCGTGTTCGGCCAGAGGGTTAGCTGCCATCTGTAATAAAAAAAACTGAGTTAATGGATCAATGACGAACTGAAACGGGTGTCTTGCGACGTCCTCCCCGAGCTGATACAACGATCAAAAACGAACAAAACGAGATTAAAAAAAAAAGCGGTCTAAGGCGCTGCAGTCATGGACTGTGCGGCTGGTCCCGGTGGGGTGGAGGTTCGAGTCCTCCCTCGGGCATGGGTGTGTTTGTTCACAGGTCAAGTGGCGCACTTGCCGGGTGTTGCCACTGCATCCGCGGTTGTCATTTCATCTAGTTCTATGACCCAAGTACTTCGCGTGTGCAATCTACACTGTGCGACTGAATGTACTGGTGTTTTCTTTTGAGTTTTTTTTTGTCAGGTTTAATCGCTTCAAATAGTTTTGCTAGACGTCATTATTGCAACTGCTCCAAGTCTGGCGCTTTTTGTGACTGCATGTTGCTCCGCCCAATCCTCAGACAGAAACATTGTGCATATGTCTTCCATACTATGCGACTGACTGTGCAGGTGTTTTGTTTTGAGTTTCCTGCTGAGTTTCATTCGTTGTGGTATACACCTGCGAAGGCTCAACGAGTGTTTCTTGTGTTGAACTGTGCAAAAACAGAACCATGTGGGCTGGAATTCACACGAAAATTTCTCAGTGTGCATGTTCCAAATGATTCCACAATAAGCAGCTTAGCGAAGAAACGAAGGCCTAGGGAAGCTAGGGCTTAAACCAAAAATAAATTAGACGAGGTAGGTGAGGCCTTGGAAAGAAGTCTGAAAAAATCTCCGTGCCATTTGGCACTTCAGACAGGTGTGTCGAGAGCATCTGCTCACAGAGCTGTGCACAAACTGAAATTGAAACCATACAAAATAACGGTAGAACATCAAGTAAGGAGCTTAGGTACTGTTGCTCGATATCGTTACTGTCACTGGTTGTTACAGCCTATGCACGATGGAGAAGTTCTCCAAAGATGCTTTTTTTCTGATGAAGCATGCCTGCATTTGTCAGGCTACGCAAATTCTCAGAAAAATCGACGATGGAGCTCCGAAAATCCACGTGAATTACAACAACCTTTGCATGATGTGAAAACAGGAGTGTGGTGTGCATTTAGTGCAAGACAAAATATTGGACAAATCTTTTTCCATAAAATGACATGTTCTGCCAGCTATGTGAACAATATGCTGCATACTTTTTGTCGAGAACTAACACCTAACGAAAAGATGTATGATTATTTTATGAAGGATAATACATCGCCAATGCATCTATGACAGCCGTACGAAGTGTGTTTGATGACAGGATAGTTGACAAGCCTCCTCGTTGTCCACATCCAAATCCATGTGATATTTATCTTTGGGGAATGTTAAAATACAGAGAGTATGCAACCAGCCCCACACGCTTGAAGAGTCGGAAGTCAGGGTTTAGCTACTCATTTCCCAGATTAAGGCAGCCGAAATTCATTGAATATTTGCTAATGTGTTTAGGAACTGTCATGATTCTCTTACGACAGAGGGTAATCATTTTGAGCACCTAGTATAAATGAAGGTAAGCTTAAATTAATCAGATGGCAGCGTTGTGTATGCTTAACTCAAGGGAAGCGCGCTCGCGGCCGACTGACAGCAGAGTCGGGCGCGGCGGCAGCCAGCGGTTGCGTTGGCGACAGCCAGTGACTGCCTCGCGACCTGCGGACCCCTCAGAGCATCTTCCGTGAGATACTCTGTACTATGTTATGTTCCACAGCCACATCAACTATTGGCTTTTACCTTTGAGACAGGCTGTTCTGCAAGCTGAAGAAATGTGCATTTTGTGCAAAAGAAAGCAAAAGAGGGTTATTACCTCAAGGGTAAAAACTGACCGTGATAAACCAACTTTTTCCAGATTAGTATTTCTGACTGTTTTCAGCCAATATATTTTCACCTGCCTCATTCACACTAAGAGAATCATGAGACCTAAAAGTTCATCAACACAAAACATACAATAAAGACAGACAAACCAAGCTGTTGACTAACAAAGACACAGGACAGCTTCCCATTGGCGACCCTAAAATTATATACTGCTCTACCTAAGGATATTCAGTCATTACCAGTAGAGCACTTTAGAGAAAAGTTCTGTGTAAATTAAAAGAGCAGCCTTTGTACAATACTGAAAAATACTTGTCTCATGTAACTGAGCTGCAACTCATTGCCACGAAAACAGCAGTAACTTTACGATTTGACTGTTTTCTAGTATGTTTTTATAGTTGACTTATTATTATAAGATATAGGTATATTGTTATCTAGTTCTAAACTGTAATATGTTCTGTAGTGTCCATTTTAGTATCATTGTATTCAGCGCTGTTTTTTTATGGGGGAACACTGGAGGATGCGTACCCCTAAACTTTTTCGTGGACGAAGTAATTTTTTTACGATGTTGAAAACTTGGAAGAGTGCCAAAGATTTATTTCACGGACATAAATTTTTTATTTCATTTTTTTGTCTTAGTAATTGCAGTACGAACGATACCAGTGCAGTTTTTGGTGGGAAAATCGATGTCATTGACCGTTTCAAGCATTTAGAAGCTGCGGCAACCTTTCTCGACAACTGAATCACTGGCAGCCAGTTCGACAAGCATGTAGTGCCCTCGCCCACTAATAGTGGGCGATGGTAGTGCTAAACTGATATGCGTATGCTCAAACCGCATGCTTCATTTGAAGTGATGTAAACTGAAGTGTTCGATACCACATTCTCTTGTATGTTTGTGTGTTTCTCGATATCGCCTGCTTCATTTGAGCTGTAGTAAAGTCAACTCAAGAGCGCGATACCTTTTTTTTTAGTTCGACATGTTGATGACTTCATGGCTAAAAGCAGATGAGTGGTATCCCATGCTTCACTTATAACTAATTTTCGCTGCACTATATCCCATGTCGGAGTACCTTCAAACTTTTTTTAGAAAAAAAGCGCTGATTGTGTTCATTTTATTGTAGTACTATTACGGTAATTTTGACACTGTCTGTCCAGCCATAGATAGTGAATGATCTGGAATTGGTAATAAACGGTGATTACCTCACTGCGTTTATCAAACAAATCCTAAATTTCTTTTATGCTTTAAAGAAGTGCAAATTGTTTTATACTCACAGTATAGCCCAGTACATTTACAGTTACTTGATGGAAATCCAGTGCTGTACTACTTTGTGTATTCTGCAATCCATAGACCTACATTTAAATATAGGGCACAAGCTAATGGCAGACATGAGCAAATTAGTCTTATCTCTGATGTGCTATCTATTTTCAGTCATATGTCAAATGAAAATTTATTCTTATAGAACAATCAAATGAATAGTAGGCCTAAAAGCGAACATTTTAAATTCTTGGGACTACAGATAGATGAAATGCTTTGTCGAAGTAATGATTCAGAATCTTGTGCAGAAACTGAGCAGCTCTATTCCTATCACCACTATGACATTAATCCTCAGTTATATACATTGACATGTGTAAAATCATTTGCTTACTGGAACTTTCATTGTTATTATTTCCTGCAGTGGGGCCTATCTGTGCATTAACAGAGAATACCTGTAGCATATGAAAGGGCAGAAAAAGATCTATTACGACGATTTGTGAAATGGTCAATAGTTCGTGAGTCTAAACAGGCTACCGGGATGTACTACCATACTATTTGTAGCTAATAGGCTCGATTCAAAAGAAGTCTACGTAACAAGGCGTACTTAGGGCTCAGTTAGTTTTTCCATAGTAGAGTTCCTCGCAGTAGTTTATATTCCTTTGCCGAAATGTGTTACAAGATGCCTACTGTTCACAAGTTTTTTAAATTTCTTGTTCGCTCTTCGAGGAAGGAACCTTAACTAAGGTGGTTCGACGATAGGTGTGGGAAAATAATAGTGAAATATATTATGACCAAATTTCTTTAGGACAGCACTGCTAATTCACTTTTTGAAGCAACGCACGATTTTCAGTTTATTATGACAATGAATAGACAATGTAGCAAAGTGTGCGGAAGTGAAATGAAAATAGAAATTGAAAAAGTCGTGGCAGATACTTTGAATACAGTGGGATCTACAGAATTAAAAATATACTATTTTGTTCCAATGACTTTTATTGTAATCTTGCAGGTTAGCATTCAAGTTTTGAAATCCCCATCGTTGGTAATACTTTGCGGAGCGGTATCTCGAGACAAAACACGGTCGATTTACGTCTGCTTTGTTGATATACTAAATGCGTGTCAAGTGTATAGAAATAACAATAAAAAAATGAACTCGGTGATATATAGTTAGAAACTGGAGATTAATTGTGACAAATAAGAGTAAATTCTTAGCGATAAACACTAGTGACATCCGTTGTGAACTGACGTGTGCGATAATGGCTTTTCGAGGCAACTGAAGCTGTCAAGCGTTGAATGTTTTTTCTTATACGCGTTTATAACGCGGAGCGCTTTTTGAGCCTTCTAAAGTATTTGCAACGTTTACTTGAAATAGTAAGTAAATTTCTTGTTTTTTTCCCCTCTCTTAGTTTCGCAATGAAATTTTCTTCGCTTTAGTCATTGGAAATAGCTGTTAGTGTCTCATATTTAATAATTGTTGAACTTACATCTGCGTAAATGACAATAGTGCGTTGTATTTAGGAACTTGTCAGTGTCTCTAAATTTTGTCATTAGCAAAAATGTGTCATTATTTTGTATTCCGAGCGTTATTTACATGATGTCGGTACTAAATGTGGTATTAGTTGATAGCAACTAATAATTGTCAATGTTTTAAGTTAATGTACAAATTGATATTTCAGAGTAGTACAAAAAATGCATGATTTTATTCGGCGTGAAATCTCTGTAACAATCTGTCAAATTTGCTCCGATAGCAAATATTCTTCTTTGATTTGCCAAACACTGCCATTTAGCAATGAAACGGACGATTTTTTCGTCGGTAGTGTAGTGTATTTCCTAGCGTACCCATGTTGTTTTAGCGTCTCTCAACATTTTCTGCAGTACTGTTGAAATTATATAGTGGCGCGAGTTTTCGCTTGCTAATGAAATAGATCTCATTAATTCGCTCATTGGAGCTTGTTTTTCAACTATAATAGTAAATCTTAAGTATGACATCGGTACGGAGTCACGCAAGCCGTACTAGCAGGACAACATTAAAATTCATTGTTGATAGTCCTAACGTGTTTTCTGTTGCAGTAGTAAAGTATTTAAAAATAACAGCTTTTATGCAAACATGCCCACAGCAAGAAGTCTGTGGTCATCGAAGAGATCTGATTACACAAGCCTATGTGTTGTAACATCTTGTTTGTGGAACAGTAAGCCTAATGAGTAGTATAGTTTTTGGATTGTAATGCCAAGGTAATTAAAATGAGAATTTGTGTATGTGACCACAGAGAAGAGAAGAAATAGACACAGTTGTAATGTACATTCTGAAATCTTAAATATGAATATTGAAAGTATTTGATGCATTTTGTAATAACTTTGGAAGAGATGGAAAACTCCACTATATGATGTACATCTGTCAGCATGCTGTTTCTCTCTTTAAAAATAAATAAATAAATAAATAAATAAAATGGTAACTGCTTAAAGTTTACTACTAAACATAGTTATTCCAGTGCTCATGTCTATTGTATAGCATGTAGCAGGGGGTACAGTATGTAACAGTATTATTGCTTTGCCTTACTATTTCACTTCCAAGTGGTGGCAGTTGAGAATGATTAGCTGTTTGCTTCTATGTATGAACTTAACACTTTGGTTCCATTGTTGTCATTCTATGGGATAGATAGTAATGTATTTCACGACCACTTATGTATCACACGTCTCTGAAATTTTCAAATTATACTGTGTACGATGTACATAAAATTTCGACATTTTCAGCCATTTCTCACTGGGGCAATTTCAACATATAGTTGACATTCTTAATGTGATCAACTAAATCTCTGACACACTAATGAAATGTGCAGTTCTTCTTTGTACCTCCTCTATTTTGTCTGTTAACCTATAAATAATCACTGACAAAATAGCACCACTCCAGAATGAGTTGGCTGAGGGTTTTGTAAATATTCATTCAGTTAATCTTCCCTGCCATCTATTCCCCCATCTAGTTAAACTAATATTGTAAATAACTATGGATGTGACATCCAAGTATTTAACTGTTTGGCAGTTGTAGATGATAGTCTTATATAGTAAAGTTGGGTCTAGCAAGTAACGCGAGCCATTATTATATTTGTAAGCATGACGACATGTGTTATGTTAATGGCATATGGGATGTTTTTCTTTGTATGCTTATGTTGTAGAAGTTAGTAACATGTCTTGTTTATAATATGTAATTTATTTCTTGCTTGTGGCTTATATTTTGTTCTTCACTGTATGAGATCGTGATGACAGCCAGAACTGTGGCTTAGCCTGAGATCTAGGTTGGGTTGTGACTTCGAATGAGTGTGTCATGCCAAAAATATGTT
This sequence comes from Schistocerca nitens, assembly GCF_023898315.1. Taxonomy (NCBI): domain Eukaryota; kingdom Metazoa; phylum Arthropoda; class Insecta; order Orthoptera; family Acrididae; genus Schistocerca; species Schistocerca nitens. The sequence continues at coordinate 1,048,034,076 of NC_064614.1, forward strand.
TTTATTATTTTTTATCACAGACTGACCTGTACTGTAGCTGAATCTAGGTTAGGTTGAAGTAACAGTTTTATTTTGAGTTGGCGAAACCAAAGAATTGATCATGACTTTTTTTTTAATATGCATTTCACAATCCATTGTTATGTTTACAATCCTGACCAAAACCACTACTTTCCCACTATAATCTTACAGCTGCAAGTTTTTGTTGTCTTGAAAGATGTGCATAACAAGACTATTGACAATCCAAATTCCCTACTCCCGTCATGTTAGTTTACCTGATTTTGTCTCGCTAATATATTTGTGTTACTAGTGATGTTAACTGTACGTCATTTCTTAAGACTTATATGTCTGCCATGTTAATGCTGTCATTGGTCTCTCAGGTGGTATCACATTGCTAACTAATCCCATGTAGAAAATATTATAATATTTCTCATACACATATATTCAGAGTTGGCAGTCTGCCTTTTGCACCAAGGTTGTCTTGCATTTTACATTTCGTATGTCTTACATTTTACAGTAATTACCTGCCAATTCTCTATCTAAGTCGATACTCTGCAGACCACTGACAGTTGCATGAAATATGGTAGGGTACTTCCATTATACCTCATATTAGGGTTTCTTCCCATTCCTTTTGCTTGTGGAGCGTGGAAAGAATGATTACTTAAATACTACTATGCATGGTGTGATTAGTCAAATATTGTTTTCTCAGTTCCAATGGGATTAGTACACAGGTTGTTTTTTAATGTATTCTTAAATTCCTCATGTAATACTGGTTAATGAAACTTTGTAAGTAGACCTCCATGTAAGTAGACCTTCACAGGATAGTTTGTATTTGTTTTTTAGGGTACATTAGTTTAGATCTCTCTCTCTCTCTCTCTCTCTCTCTCTCTCTCTCTCTCTCTCTCCCCTTGATGTTCTCCCAACAGTCAGACAAACTTGACTGCTCATGTTGCCCGTCTTTGTGTACATTCGGTATCCCCTCTTAGTCTTATTTAGTATGAGTCTCATACACTTAAGAAATATTCTAGAATTGGGCATAAAAAAAATTTTGTTAGCGTTCTTCTTCATAGATTTGTCGCATTTTCCTAGTATCTTACCAGTAAACCAGCAAGGTGTTACGTTGGGCGGTGCAGGTGAGGTGAACTTGAAAGATTCAAGGGGAAGTGGAGGGCTCTGGGTAGAAGGCAGAAAGGGGAGAAAGATGTAGTACCAGAGAAAACTGAACTCTGGTGCTCACTGAGGTAACAATGTGTTATATATGGAGATGGAGTGGACAAGTTTTGGTGTGGAGATAAAAACAGTTAATACACTCTGAGGAATATGAAGGGTAATCATAAAGTTTTAACTGTCACGTCAAAAAACGAATTATTGTTTTATTCGTTTTCAGGTACATGTCTTGTCTTCAGTATTTATACACACTGACAACCCAGAGCCGCAATAACACAATACACTCTTAATTGAGCTAAAAAGAATTTCACAGCTGTTTGAGAAAGCAGAGTGCTGTGCGGTAATTTGTTTTAGCAGTAGCATAAATGTTGCAGCTATGCCAGGCCAGTTGAGAATATTGAAGAAGTAATATGGATTGGCTGTACACAGTTGCAGTATTTTGCAAAAATGTTGCAGCTATGCCAGGCCAGTTGAGACTATTAAAGAAGTAATCTGGATTGGCTTTACACAGTTGCAGTATTTTGCTACTGCTGAAAACGAATTAGCACATGGTACTTCTCTTCATCAATGACCTGTGACATTGGCTCTGTTACCAGCATGCTGCAGTTCTGTGGCACTGGGATTTCAGTATGTACCAATACTGCCGACATGTACCTGCAAACAAACAAAAAATTCATTACTTTCTTTTGAAGTGATGATTAAAACCTTTATCGCTGTCCTTCACATAAACCTACATAACAATGAGACCAGAGTGAATTAGAGGAGAGAGGAGTAAGAAACTGAATCGGAGAGGGTGGGACGAGAATAGAATAGTTGCATAGATGGATGTTTGCAGGGGGAGTTTGAGTCTATTGGTACTGTAGAACTGTATTATATGATGGAATGCAGTTTCTAGCTACACAATTCAGAGTAGCTTGTGTTAATTGGCACTGCTTTTAGGAAATATGATATACGATTGACATGAATGATGTATAGTTTACGAGATAGGCACATGAAGCTGATCACAGTATGGTCAACTTAAGTGGCACTTCATGACCGATACTATAGATGTGTTAACCTCTTCCTCCATCCCTTTCCAGTTCAGATTCTGGAATATTTACTTTCCTTTATTTTGTGAAAGAATTTCAGAAGGCTGTGTTTAGTGAAAGAATTTCCGAAGGTTGTGTTTAGCAACAAGGGGGTAACCCTTGCAGGTCTGGGGGTTAAAATAGGCCCGAGGTATTCCTGCCTGTCGTAAGAGGCAACTGAAAGGAGTCTCACACATTGTGGCCTTTTTGTGGTGGTCCCTTATCAGGTTTGACCTCCATTTTTCAAGATTTTCTCGAAGAATGAGCCAATTGGGGAAGGGCGCCTTACATGGTGCATAGTGTCCATCATGCGCTGAGACCTCTCACATCATCCTTTGTCAATGTGGATCTGCACTTCTGCTCATTCTCCAGCTGTTGGGCGAGGTCACCCTCCTGGATGCATTTTCCTCCATCCTGTATGCAGTATCGCTTTCTGCACTGTCAATGATAATGGACTTCGTAGCTCATTTGCACCTGATACCCAGCACTGTAGCCAGTCCGTTGTGGTGGGGCTGCCATGTACCCTGTTGGTTGGAGCCCCCTGACCACAAAGGGATCACTCTGCTGATGCCTGTGCCGTTAACTCCCCACATATGCTAAGGAGTAGATGCCCATCCCCTGGGGCATTGGGACTCCCGGCAACCCCTGCGGGCCTGGGGGTTAGAATAGGCCCGAGGTATTCCTGCCTGTCATAAGAGGCAACTGAAAGGAGCCTCACACCTTTTGGCCTTTATGTGATGGTCCCTTGTAGGGTTTGACCTCCTTGTTTCAAAATTTTCCCGAAAAGCGAGCCGATCGGGGAAGGGTGCCCTACATGGTGCGTCTATCGGGCATTGAGATCTTTAGCCCACTTTCTCGTTGTGACATTGCAGTCCTGCTCATCCTCCATCCCTTGAGTGAGGATGTGGTGCGTTTTCTTCCACGCACTATACAGCGTCATTTTCTGCGCCGACGATGACCATGGAATTCTTTGCACCTGATATCCAGCACGGTAGCCAGTCCGTTGTGGTGGGGCCAAAATATACCCTGTTGGTTGTAGCCCCCTGACTACAGAGGGATCGCTTTGCTGATGCCTGCACTGTTAACTCCTCACCTATGCCAAGGTGGAGATGCCTGTCACCCTGGAGCACCGAGACTCCCAGCAATGGCCATCCTGCCAGGTGGCCTTTGCTGCGACTGGGTGGCGCCTGTGGGGAGGGCCCCTGGTCAGAGTGGGTGGCATCGGGGTGGGACCTGCGATGAAGCATACCACATCATCACTTGCTGGTGATCAAATGCCAGCAGTCTCTAAGTGTTCCAAGTCTCAGTACACTGCAAGGAAGTATGATCCTAAATCGTTCCCCTCCCTGGTCACACCATGGGAGGAACATCAGGTTAAGGATGGCAGCAAACCTTATTCGCTCCGGTACCTCGTATGGATGAGAGCTGATGGGGACTCCTTTGTCTCGATGAAGCCTCAGTTTTTCGTAGAGCATTTAGAGGACAAGTTTGGGGAGGTGGAGGACTTGTCCAAAATGTGGTCAGGGTCAGTCTTGATAAAATGGCATCCCTTGCCCAGTCACAGGCATTACTTGCTTGTGACAAACTGGGGGATGTTTCCGTTATCCTCACGCCTCATAAGAGCTTTAATGTGGCCCAGGTATTATATTCCACAGGGACCTTCTATTGCAGCCTGACGACAAGCTGGCCACCAATTTAGAGCGATGAGGAGTTCATTTTGTCCGGCACATCCATCGAGGTCTGAGGGATAATCAGGTTGCCACCGGTGCCTTCATCTTGGCCTTCGAGGGTGACACATTGCCCGGGAAGGTCTACCGCTGTGATATCAAGCCATATATCTTTCCCCCAATGTGGTGCTTTAATTGCTGGAAGTTCGGCCATATGTCTTCCGGCTGTACTTCCAGCATCATATGTTGAGATTGTGGACATCCATCCCATCCCAATACTCCATGTGCCCTGCCTCCCATCTGTGTCAACTGCGGAGAGCATCATTACCCTTGCTCACCAGACTGCAGGATTTTACAGGGAGAAAGGAAAATCATGGTATACAAGACGCTGGATCGACTGACTTACACTGAGGCCAATAGGAAATTTGAGCATCTACATCCTGTGGCTGCAACCTCCTCTTATGCCGCCGCTACGAGAACAGTTGTAGCACCATCAGTTCCGTGAGTTTCAGTCGGCTCTCAGAGCCAGAAGACTACACCTGCCCCTTTGATGGTGGGGGACACTTTCCTCCCTGTTGCTCCCGCACCACCTACTTTGGAAGCACTGTACCCCAACCATCGGGGGACACTAGTCCCCACTTCTCAGCTGGAGAAGCGTAAGTCTTCTTCGGCTTATCTCGCTAGGAAGGTCACTCCCTTCCCGGGTTTCTGCCAGTGGGAAAGATGACACGTGCCAGTGGCTGAAGTGCCCAAAAGCAGCTGGTCGTAGGGCTTCACGATCATCCTCAATCCTGTAGACTGAATCAGTGAAGCCTTCCCATCCAGAAAAACCCAAGGATCAGTGAGAGAAATCCAGAAAGAAGACCCTCAAGACAAAGGGAATTGAGGTGGTACCCATGCCACCGCTACCTACAAGCTCTGCGTCTGAGGATGAGGTGAAGATTCGGGTGTCCGCGATATTACAAGAACCATAGCAAATATAATTGTGTCAGGTGGAGTTCACATTTATGTTCTGAGCTCAGTATGTAGTGTACCTGTGCCCCTTCAAACTCCTCTTGAAGCTGTGGCTGTGAGGAAATGGCTGACACAGGAAATAACTGTCTGCAATGTATATCTCCCTCCAGATGGTGCGGTACCCCTGAATGTATTGGCTGCACTGATTGATCAGCTCCCTAAACCTTTCCTACTTTTGGTAGATTGTAACGACCTTAACCTGTTGTGGGGTAACACCATGCTTGCTGACCATGACAGAGTTGTCGAAAATTTACTGTCCCAACTCGACCTCTTCCTCTTAAATACTGGGGCTGCCACATATTTCAGTGTGGCTCATGGTAGTTACTTGGCCATTGATTTATCAATTTGCAGCCCAGGACTCCTCCCATCTATCCATTGGAGAGCACATGACAACCTGTGTGGTAGTGACCACTTCCCCATCTTCCTGTCACTCCCCTGGGCTTTAAACAAGGCAGACTGGGCAGCCTTCACCTCTGCTGTCACCATTGAGTCTCCCCCACGTGGTGCCATCGATGTTGTGATTGAGCAGGTCACTACAACAATAATTTCTGCGGTGGAAAACACATTCCGGTATTCTCCAGGGTGCCCCTGGGCTTTAAACAAGGCAGACTGGGTAGCCTTCACCTCTGCTGTCACCATTGAGTCTCCCCCATGTGGTGCCATCGATGTTGTGATTGAGCAGGTCACTACAACAATAATTTCTGTGGTGGAAAACGCGATCCGTCATTCTCTAGGGTGTCCCCGGCGAAAGGCAGTCCCTTGGTGGTCGCCGGAAGTTGCTGAGGCAATTAAAGAGCATCTGTGAGCTCTACAGCAACATAAGCGGCACCCTTCCATAGAGCTCCTAACAGCCTTTAAGCGGCTCAGTGCCTGCGTTCGCCTGCTTATAGAACACCGGAAACAGGAGTGTTGGGAGAGGTATGTGCCGGCTACTGGGTGCCATACGTCACCTTCCCAAGTCTGGACAAAGATCAGACGTCTTTTTGGGTACCAGGCACCAACAGGTGTACCTGGCATTGACATCAATGGCGTGCTGTGTAATGATGCAAACATGATTGCCGAGCACTTTGCTGAACACTATGCTCGAGCCTCTGCATCAAAGAACTACCCCCCAGCCTTTCGCACCCTATGGCAGATGGAAAGGAAAGTCCTTTTGTTCACTACACAGCACAGTGAACCCTATGACACCCCATTTACAGAGTGGGAGCTCCTCAGCATCCTTTCACATTGCCCTGACACAGCTCCTGGGCTGGATCGGATACACAGTCAGATGATTAAACATCTCTGATCTGACTACATGCGATATCTCCTTATCACCTTCAATCGGATCTGTTGTGATGGTGTCTTTCCATCACAATGGCGGGAGAGCACCATCATTTCCGTGCTAAGATCTGGTAAAAACCTGTTTGATGTGGATAGCTGTCAGCCCATCAGCCTGACCAACGTTCTCTGTAAGCTGCTGGGACGTATGGTGTGTCGGCGGTTGGGTTGGGTCCTGGAGTCATGTGGCCTACTAGCTCCATGTCAGGGTGGCTTCCGCCAGGGTCGCTCTACCACTGATAATCTTGTGTCCTTCAAGTGTGCCATCCGAACAGCCTTTTCCAGACACCAACACCTAGTTGCTGTCTTTTTTGACTTACGTAAAGCATTCGACGCGACCTGGCGACATCATATCCTTGCCACATTGTATGAGTCGGGTCTCCGGGGCTCACTCCCAATTTTTATCCAAAACTTCATGTTGCTCCGTACTATCCGTGTCCAAGTTGGTGCCTCCCATAATCACCCCCCACTCCCATATTCAGGAGAATGGCGTTCCACAGGATTCCGTATTGAGTGTATCTCTATTTTTATTGGCCATTAACGGCCTAGCAGCAGCTGTAGTGCTGTCGGTCTCCCCTTCTTTGTATGCAGATGACTTCTGCATTTTGTTTTGCTCCTCCATTACTGGTATTGCTGAGCAGCGCCAACATGGAGCCATTCACAAGACACAGTCATGGGCTCTAGCTCATGGCTTCCAGTTATCAGCCGCGAAGTCATGTGTCATGCAGTTCTGCCGGTGTCGTACCGTTCATCTGGAACCTGAACTTACTTTAATGATGATCCACTCACGCTACTGGAGATATTCGATTCTTAGGACTGGTTTTTGTCGCCTTGTGACTTGAGCTTTTAGAACGGGTCTGGTGATCAGTGTCCTCGTGGAGGCTGGAGTCTCTCCATTGATGGTTAGGCATGCACAACTGCTCGCCAGTTACGTTGCACATGTTCATAGTTCTCCTACACATCCGAATTACCGTCTCCTTTTCCCAACCACGGCGGTTCATCTCTCGCATCGGTGGCCCAGTCAAGGCTTACGATTTCGGTTTGCGTCCGGTCCCTTCTGTCTGAACTGGAGTCCTTCCCGTTACCATGTCTCTTCGAGGTCCATTCACGTACACCTCTATGGTGTACACCTAGGCCGCAGATTCTTGTGGACCTTTCGCATGGCCCTAAGGACTCCGTTAACATTGCGGATGTCCACTATCACTTCCTCTCGATTCTCGACATGTACCGGGGCCGTGAAGTGGTTTACACCGAAGGCTCGATGGCTGATGGTCACTTAGGCTTTGCGTATGTCTATGGAGGACATATTGAACAGCACTCCTTGCCAGATGGCTGCAGTGTTTTCACTGCAGAGCTGGCGGCCATATCTCGTGCTCTTGAGCACATCTGCTCATGCCCTAGCGAGTTATTTCTCTTGTGTACTGACTTCTTGAGCAGCCTACAAGCTATCAGCCAGTGCTACCCTTGCCATCCTTTGATAGTGTCCATTCAGGAGTCCATCTATGCCCTGGAATGGTCCCATCGTTCAGTGGTGTTTGTGTGGACCCCAGGGCACGTCGGAATCCCAGTAAGGAACTTGCCGACAGGCTGGCCAAACAGGCTACGCGGAAGGTGCTTCCGGAGATGGGTATCTCCGAAACTGACCTGCGTTCTGTCTTACGCTGCAGGGTTGTTTGGCTTTGGGAGATGGAATGGCATAATAGTACGCACAACAAACTGCGTGTCGTTAAGGAGACTACGAATGTGTGGAAGTCTACCATGCGGTCCTCTTGCAGGGAATCAGTTGTCCTCTGCCAGCTCTGCAGTGGCCATACGTGGGTAACGCGTGGTTACCTTGTCAATATTGAGGACCCACCTGGGTGTCGCTGTGGCTCACAAATGACAGTCGTACACCTCTTGCTGGACTGCCCATTTTTAGCCGCTAAGCAGTGGACTTTTAAGTTTCACAGCACCCTACCTTCGGTGTTGGGCGACAATATCTCAACAGCAGCTTTTGTTTTATGTTTTATTCTTGAGGGTGGGTTTTATCATTTGACCTAAGTTTTAGCGCTCGTCCTTTGTCCCTCTGTGTCCTCCACCCTAGTGCTTTTAGGGTGGAGGTTTTAATGTGTTGCACAGTGGCTGGCTTTTCCTTTTTATTCTCATGGTCAGCCAGTCATGATAATCTGCTCTCTTGTTTTGATCTCTTCTACATGTTTCTTGCATCTCTCTGTGGTTTTCTTGTCTGATTTTGTCCATTTTAGTGTTTGTTGCCGTTCAGTCATTCTTGTGGTCTTCTCCTTTCTTCCAGCTGTGTTTTGTATGTTTTGATTATTTTACTCTGACCCTTGTGGAATTATTTTAATCGTAACGAGGGACTGATGATCTGGCAGTTTGGTTCCTCCCCACTTTTTTACACCAACCAACCAACCAACCAAAGCTTTAGCAGCACCGTCATTAATAATATTTCCATTACAGTCAGGCAGGAAAGGCATTGATTGTGTCATGGTACTAGCATGCTTTACATACAACTAGAATCTCTTTAAAGTAAGGTAGGTGATATATGTGGCAGAGTTGATGACAAAGTACAATGCTGGTGCAGGTAGAAATGTTTTGGAGTACACTGGAAGTTAACTGTTTCACCTAGTAACTAAATCAGCAGTCACAGTGGCATCAACATTGGGGGGATTCCATCAACAACTGACATCGGCTAAAGACGCCCGATCTTTTCAAACCAGTTCACCAATGTTTGTGTGGTCTCAGTGCAACTGATCTGAATGGCTGAACATACAGATTTTGGAAGTTGATAAATAGAATTCAAATCAGTTTGTTTTCTTTAGTCGAATCAGCTGAATTTACCACTTGAAAAACAAACATACAACTTCGAACAATGGTTGGTGGAATTCAGATCCGTTTGTTTTCTTTGGTCAATATTCTCACATGAATTTTGAAAAATTTTTATGTGTAGGACAAAAAGGAGGAGAAAAATAACAACAGAGATGTGTCTTGTAAATTTATGGTCTGAAATTGCTAGATTTTGGAAACCACAAGTTCCTAACAACTTGAAAATATAATAATAATTTCTCGAATGTTACCTTTTATTACATAATGTCTTTTCAGTGGCTGTGTAGCCATTTTAGCCTCATGTCTATACATAATTCTATGTCTTTCTTCTACATAGGCAAAAGCTGTGTTAGAAATTTTAGGCATAGATTATGACCTCAAGAAATTGTTTATTCACATGAGAAAAGTGATGCTTAAACTTTCTGTATTGGATCTTTTTTGTAGCAGCTATTGTTCATTGCTGCTTATTTGCATTTTCATGCCAGTAGAAAATGTGGTGTGTGTTTTTCCACTTTTCATTGCTTCAGGTGCTCAGAGTATTTTATTCTAAAATGAATGTTTGTCTTTCATGCTATGCTGAATGACAATCATTGAAGGATGATAACTAATCTGACCTATGTCCGTTTTGCTGAATTTTTTTGAAGTTGTTCAGAGTGTTCATAATCTTGCTTTTTGATGTCACTGCAAAGTGTCTCAACTATGGAATAGAACTTTTCTGTTCATCTCTATATTTGTAAAACTTGTCTGGTTATTCCAATAATTGCGGAAAGAGAGTCTAATCTCCACAGTAGAACAGATACTAACTTAACCTTCTTGATGAGGAGACCAGATGCATTGTGACCAAGCTGTCAGCCAGCATAATTGTACGCCCTTTGGCTATGGTGTCTGCTGACTGCTTTTTCCTCTGTTAGACATGATTTTCTTTTTGGTGTGTGTGTGTGTGTGTGTGTGTGTGTGTGTGTGTGTGTGTGTGTGTGTGTGTGTGTGTGTGTGTGCATTTTGAGCTCAGAACTTCACTCCTGATACGCTAATGACAGCCATTGTCAGTACTCAAATTTTGCATTCTTCCAACAATTGCACCTCATCTACAAAGAAGATTGTGCTTCCATTTCTGAGATAAAACAATAACCTAAACCTAACCCAAACTAACATAACCTTGGCACCTGTCTGCCCTATTTGCTCATTTTACTTCCTTCTTCCTTCTTTTATCCCTTTGCTTCTCCTCCTCCTCCTCCTCATCATCATCATCATCTTCTTCCAGTTCCTCACCCCCTCTCCAGCACATGTTCTCTTTTCCATTTTCCTCTTTCTTTTCCAGATATATAGAGGGGAAAAGTTACTGCAATTGATGCAGTACTCCAACTGGAGCTAATATTCATTAGCATATTCTGTAACATAAAAGATGGTTCTTGACTGTGAGGGATTGCTATCAGTAGCTAACACTTTTCGTCAGTTGGTAATAGGAATATCAGCTGTAAATTTCGTATAATTCGGTGATTGAAATTATTTCCATTTTACTGCTTTTACACTGTCACTGCTTTCAAAGAAGCTTTGAAATTCCCTTAATGTTTCAGATAAAATGAGGATACGTAAATTAACGGCACTAGTTTGTGCTGTTCTTATCTTTGGAGGCTGCATGCTGCTGTACCTTATGATGGATGTGACTTTATTGCCTCATGAATTTCAAGAGGTATGTTAATTCAGATATATTTTGCAATGAGAGTTAATACAAAACTCTTTTATTTGTTAAACAAGCACCAACGTAAAATTATTTTCATTGAAATTTATTGAAAATGTGTTCTAAATTTTTAAGTACCATAATTTTTCCTTAAAAGTTTTATGTAATAGGTTTTTAGATTAGCATAATATGAAACTGAGTAAGGTTTTCAATCCCTTATTCAGGTTTCCATAAATCATTTTTGGCAAATGTCAGGTTTATGCCTTTGAAAAGAACATGTTCAGTGTTGTTTCCCTCATAGTCATATCTGATCTAATACTTAATCGTAACAACTTCAACATTGTTGGCATACACATTTAACCTTTATTATTATTTTAGTTCCAACTTCTAGTAATGTTACTTCATAATGTTTGTTATCTTTGTGTTCAACAAATTAGATGAAGATGATGATTATTATTTCTGGTATTGCCTGACGTAAAAGTACAAAATTATCAAAGAAAAGTCTAGTATTCTGACACAGTTGCAGATTTTTTGGCATAGTGCTGTTAAAGAATATATCGAAATAAGGGGCCCAGAAAAACTGAATATAGGTAGATACTTTAAGTTAATCATTGTAAGTGCACCCTGTTTGATAATGAAGAAGAACAATGGAGTAATAATGCTACATTATCTCGAAACATTGACTGTATATTCTAACAGAGAGCATAAGGGTTACCAATTAGTTTGAATCAAGTACAATGAAGCAAACTGAAATGGAAGAGCTCCATAATTTATGGGAAGAAATGCTGAGCTGGCCGTTTGTGCTATACAGTCAGTATGGCTGGATGCACAAGTGATTTGTAAGTAGCATCCTTTGCAGACTGACTGCACTTTCTCAGTAACCTGCGAGAACGAAAGTCTGCCACTTGCCTTACCCACAACTGAGCCTTTTGTGATCATTTCATTTCATATTTGTTGTAGGTCTGCTTCTTCAACAACATAGATTTTATTCAGCACAACTCATTTACGATTAATTTACAGAAAGTAATAGTTCCTGACTCACTGGAAATACAAAAAGCAAAGAACTTCTCGAGGTGATTCCCTCGTGGTCACTTCGGTACTCCGAATGTTTGTTGAATAAGTCACGTCAGTGCTGGATTACATTGTTTGTTGGTTTGAATGTGGAGTACTCTAATATGAACCATGCTTTTGGTGCAGCCATACACCATCAGTTTTTTCACTGAAAACACAACAGTCGGTTAAATGATGAGTCAAGACAGTTCAACATTAAGCAGACAGGCAAATCTGTGCACAAGCCAAACCTTATTGATGGGTAATGACGAAGCCTAATTCACAGTCCAGGAGAAACTACTGAGCACAGGGTTGTCATCGGTAGACACACCGGAGAGTTTGCTGTAAACATTGGCTGGCTGATGAAGTTAGTGTGTGGTGATCTGCAGCAGCCCTAAAATGTGCCACTGGCATTTTACACCTACCCTAGCTGCAGCAGATGAATCCTTCCACCCTCTGTCTGGCAAACATGCTGGAGAGACACCTGATTATATTGAGTGATCCACTGATACATGGGTATATTGAGTGATCCAATGATACATCTGGCAGGATTACAAGAATATCAGTGCAAAATATTGCACCTGGGTATCTGTATGAGACAGTTGATTTGTCCAAGTGTGACTCATTGAGTCAGTAGCAGTAATGTTAGGCTGGAGTGAATTATTCTGCTTTACATTGTGAACTCTGAAACAGACACAGATTTTCACAAGGAACAAACTTATTTGTAAATTTGCTCAGATAGTAATTGCATAATCTTTTCAGAGTAATTTGCTCTTCAGGCTGTCTGTTTCACTATCTTTCTATGTCAGCTGTAGTGTACTTGTAGGGAGCAAAGAATGAGACGTAGGGAGCAAAGAATGAGACATTGGTTTTTGAACATGATTTCACCTTCAAGACAACTTATTGAGGCCCCGTTTTTTATACCGGAGTTAAGCATTTCAAGATTTATGAAATATAAGTAATAAAATTTTTTCAGTTTATTCTGTGTTACACACATCTTGAGCCTTAGGCCAAGTTTTTTTCACAGGCATCACTAATGTGACCTATGAGGATGTCCTATTGCCTCCTTAAATTGATATGAATTGGCTCTTAAATTTATGTGACTATGGTGCAGCTTAGATGGAACATACAAACACAGCAAATTATTTGAGGAATGGTGCAGTGAGCTGATGCATGAGTTAAGCCTCTGGACTGACATTTAACATCAAAGTACCCATCCAGCCAACCTTATTTAGGCTTCAATTGTTTCCCAAAATTGATTAAAACAAATAACAGGCTGTTTTTTCCGAAAAGGGCACGATCGATTACCTTCTCCATCTTTATACTGTCCAAGCTTGTTCTTCATCTCCAGTAACATTGCCATCAATGGAACATCAAACCATAATCTTCCTCCTCTTGACTTGTGGAGGGGCTAATGCTCTGTGTGATTGTCTGTTGCTGAATGGAGCCCCTCTAGTTGAGTTGGTTGCTCATTGTACTGTTTGTACTGGGTACTCATTTCTTTCATTATTCACCCTTGGCACATCAAACTTACAAGAATTTCTGTACTTACAGTAATTTGACCAATGATGTAATTAAAGTTACTTTTGTTGACTATCTAATGTTCTCCCAGCCATGATAATATTTGTCTTGAATAGAATATGAGCAGTGGTTTGGGAGAATTTGACCCTGCATCTTTTGTAATATTAATCAAACAGTAGTGTTTGGAAATATCTGATAAGTGATCCAAAACTTGACTAATTATCAATCAATCTCTCTAATGAATGGGTTTGTGAATTATGAATGGTCAACCAGGAACTCTGTTGGTGCCTGGAAGTCAGAGGACATTTATCATAATTTCAAAGTGGCTTTCGGGCATTCTGGTCCACCACAAACTAACTGATTCATCCTGAATCTGCAGTGTGCCATGCTTTCTCCCATAGCCAACATTTGATCACTGTTTGTTTGATCTATGGAAGGTGTTTGATACCATATGGCAATGGCATCATCACATCATGTCAGCACTGCATGAGTGGAGTTTCCAGGGCTATCCCATTTTTATTCAGAATTTCCTATCTCTCCAACTTTTGGGGTCAGGATAGGTTCGATCCTCAGCAACCAACAGGTACAGGAAACTTAGATCTCTCCTTTGTCATCACATTCAGTGGTATCGGGACTGCAAGAGATGTATGGTCTCACTGTTGTCGTATTTGTCTGCACTATAGCTCTCCATCATTGCACAGCCCAAAGTGCCAATTTCAAGGGAGATAGCAGAAATATAGCCAACCCCTGGGGGTGACATGGGGCTGCTGCATTATTAGGAGGCTGGGTCGCTGAGGGCTGAGACTGGATAGCAGGCTGATGAACTAGGAAGATGTGGCTGTTGAAATTAACATTTTATTTCCAACTTGTACATTGATTCTGCAGTGTGGTGGGATGGCAGTTGGTCAAGGCCTGTGGCAAGAAGTGTGCCCACAATGTTGTCAGAAGGTGGCTGCTGTGCCTGGGGTGTGACCTGTTGCCTCGTGGTAGGAGTCCAGCTGCTGCTTGAGTGGACTGTCAGTTCTGTAGCATTGTGGCACCAAATCCAGTGGGTGGACTTAGTGCAGGAAGCAGGTACCCCGACAGGGACTTGAACCTGTGACTGTGGCAGGCGGCTCCGTATGTGCTACTCTTGGTCACATATCTGACAGCACTACCAAAACCTCAATTATGGAGACGTCGCCCTGCCTGCACTGCAAATTACTGCTGTTCTGGCAAGCTTTGCTGAGCAAGACTAGCCCTTCTCGCAATAATGTCACATACTTGTTGTCTTACCACATAAGCCAACATCCTGCGTTCACCAGCCACTGGCACCTAATACAGTGTTTCACAGCATGTCTCACAAATTTTACTCTTAATCTGGTAGCAGAGAAGACATGGGCCATCAGGTCTTCTTCAGAATCAGTTCCACAACAAGTGTCACATATACACCATAAGTTTTCCTTACAAAACATCTGGTGGCACAATTTTCTGAGTTCAAAGTATGCTTTTGATGTCAACATGTAGATGCCAAATGTGCCATTTACTTTTGCTATTTAGTTGCTTACATCTACCCCACCTAACAGTCCGTTAATTTCTTCTCAACTTTCATCACTTTGTGCTTCTGTACTGCATGAGTGCAGGTTTAAGGGCTATTCCCTGTTTATTCAGAATTTCCTATCCCCCCTCCCCCTCCCCCTCCCTCTCCCCCTCCCCTCCCCCCTCCCCCTCCCCCTCCCCCTCCCCCTCCCCTCTCCCCCTCCCCTCTCCCCTCTCCCTCTCCCCCCCTCACCCGGCAATGACAATCACCTTCCTTCTAGTTATTGCCCCATTTCTCTCACCAGCTGTGTTTGCAACGTGATGGAACGTATAATTCATGCCTGGCTGGTGGCTCGAGTTTTGCTATTTACTAACCGTTGCACAGTGTTTATTTCTTGCATGCCGTTATGTGGTTGACCATCTCATTACTTTGTCAAAACATGTCACGAATGGTTTTCTGTGGAAATGCCAGACTGTGGCTGTGTTTTTCGATTTGGAGAAAGCCAATGACACCTGCTGGAGGACTGGTATTCTCCATACTCTCTACACGTGGGGCTTGCGTGGCTGCATGCCCAGTTTCCTTCAGGAATTCTTAAAAGACCAAGTTTTCAAAGTATGGTTGGATTCTCCCTTGTCGGACACCTTTATTCAGGAAAACTGTGTGTCTCAGGGTTCTGTCCTAGTGTCATCCTCTGTGCTATCACTATTAACCCCATTACGGCCTGTCTCCTGCCGAGCACCTCCGACTCCCTTTTCGTTGATGATTTTGCCATCTATTGCAGTTCTCCACAGACTTATCTCCTTGAGCGGCATCTTCAGCGATATCTCGATTGTCTTTGCTCAAGGAGCATTTGACAATGGCTTTCTCTTTTCCACTGACAAAATTGTTTATATGAATTTCTGGCGGCACAATTGGTTTCTTCCACCGTCGTTACATATTGAGCCTTTTGCTGTTCCATTTGTTAAAACTACGAAATTTCTGGGGCTCATGTTCAATAGGAAACTTTCTTGGTCCTCCCACATGTCTTACCTGGCTCCCCACTGTACACGGTCCCTCAATGTACTACAGGTCCTTAGCAGTACTTCCTCAGGAGCGGATCGAACCATCCTCCTCTGTTTGTACTGGTCCCTTGTCCGTTTAAAACTAGACTATGGGTGTTTCATTTATACAGCTGCACATCTGTCCCTTTTATGCTGTCTCAGTACTATCCACCATCGTGACATCCGTTTGGCCATTGGTGCCTTTTACACTAGCCCGGTTGAGAGTCTGTATGCTGAAGCAACCGAACTACCACTGTCATACTGCTGTGACTTTCTCTTTGGCAGATACGCAGGCCGTTTGTCTGCCATGCCTGGCCACCTATCCTACGCCTACTTCTTTGATGACTCCTTTGATTGCCAGTATGGGGCGCATCCCTCTTGTGTTACCTCCTGGAGTTCGCTTTCGGCTCTTGTTCCGGCAGCGTAACATCGTGCTAACTCCCACTTCCCCAAAGTTTGTGACTCCTTCACCACCTTGGTTTTGTGTGGTGGCCTGTGTTCACCTTGGGCTTCATTTGCTTCCTAAAGACACTACTCCAGCCTTGCTCTGTCGCCGTAAGTTTCACGACCTTCGCATGGAACTTCACGATTGTACCTTTGTGTACACTGATGGCTCTCAGACTGACTGTGGTGTCAGGTGTGTCTTCGTCATTGTCACCGTCAATTTTCAGTATCAGCTTCCGGAACACCGCTCAGTATTTACAGCAGAGCTCTTCGCCCTGTATCAGACCATGCAGTACATCCAGCGACACAGGCTTTTCAATTGTGTCATTTGCTCCGATTCTGTCAGTGCCCTTGATAGCCTCAGTGTGCTGTACACCGTCCATCCCTTAGTGCAACAGGTACAGGAAAGCTGTCACTTGCTCACTCCTGATGGAGTCACTGTGATGTTTATGTGGGTTCCTGGTCACGTCATTCTGACGGGAAACAAAGCTGCTGATGCTGCTGCCAAGGCTGCAGTCTTTGTACCTCGGCCTGCTAGTTCTTCCACTCCTTCCGATGATCTCTGTGTTGCCATCTGTCAGAAGATGGTGTCACTCTGGCATCACTACTGGTCCTCCCTTCATGGGAGCAAGCTCTGAGGAATTAAACCTCTCCCATCAGTTTGGACAACCTCTCGGCCCTCTCACCACAAGGAGATCATTTTAGCTAGGTTGTGTATTGAGCACTATCTTTTTAGCCATCGCCATTTGTTAAATGGTGCTCCCCTACTACCACATGCTCATTGCCCTCAACCTCTGATGGTTTGCCATTTCCTGACTGAATGTCATTTTTTAATCACTTACGATCTCATTTATGTTTTCCATCTGAATTATCAGCTATTTTAGTGAACAACCTGCAGGCTGCCGACTGTGTTTTACTTTTTATCTGTTGTAGCAATGTTTCAGAGGACATTTAAGCTTTAGTTCAGGACCTCCGTTTCTCTGTGGCATATTTTATGGACCTTCCTCAAAGTCCCTATTTTTATCTGTCTTTGCTTCCATCACTCGTACTTAATGTGTATTCATTTTTAATTCCTTTTTTTCCCCCTATCTTAGTGTTCTACAGTTCTGACATGGGGGCATATTAACCTAGTTGTTTTTGCACCCTAAAACAAAAGTCAGACCATACAAAATTCATAAATTCACCCTTAACACACTCTTCACAGTACCCAACACATTGTATCCTAAATAATCAACAACAACAGCACACACACAAAGACACACATACACACAAACAGCTGCTTCCGTGATATCAAGGCATATGGCACTTCTTGCATGTGTTCATTTACAGTTCCCTGTGTGCTCCTCCATTTCCTCTTTTTTTACTGTTTGCTCTCGTTCCAGTCTTTCTGCACCTGGGATCGACTCTGGAGTGCCTCTGAGCAGCTGTAGGCATCCAACATGCACTATTGTCGATCTTTTTAGCAACTGTAGCCTAACATTGACAGATGATACTTCATCACAGATTTCTTTGTCACGCCTTTTCAATGCTTTCGGTGTGTAAGAACTAGACATCACCACCCACTGCCCCACTCTATACTGTGGTACGTCTCCCATGCATTTGACAACTTCCTCCTGTCCACCCCTACTATCGTTACCATAATGCTATTGATAAGCCATACCACACCTATTCCACCAAGTCTGGTGGCACTCCTTGTGCATATGCCCTGTACTCTCACAATTTCAACACTTCAGATTTGCAGAGAATACATCATGCCCTTCCCTCACACCCGTTAACACATCTGTCTCCCCACACTCCAACACCCATCTCACAGCCGAATGGAAATCCTTAGGTGCCCCTGTGCACATCATCCTTAACATATCTGGTGGCAAACCCTTTAGGAAAGTATTGACCACGCTCTGCTTGGCCTCTTGCAAGAAAACTTAATTCGCTTCATCAGTCGGAGTCAGCTCATATAGTCATACATTCACTTTTCTTTCTCTGTTGGCAAAAATCTTCCATAGTCTCCACTTGCCACTTTGTAATAGTGCTCAGCTACACCAAAAAGAATCTCATACTATTCTGCTTCTTATACCTCTGCAGATGCTCCTGTTCCAACTACTCAAGCATTTCTTCCTTACCTGACACTTCCATGCTTCTCACAAAAGTCGCTGCCTTTCCTGCTAAACATAACTTTGCTACCTGCAACTTGTTATGGGTGGACTTCCAGTAT
Organism: Schistocerca nitens; assembly: GCF_023898315.1. Lineage (NCBI taxonomy): Eukaryota > Metazoa > Arthropoda > Insecta > Orthoptera > Acrididae > Schistocerca > Schistocerca nitens. The sequence goes on from NC_064614.1 coordinate 1,048,052,595, forward strand.
TTACTGATGTTGTGATGTCCTCCACTAACAAAATTACATCCTCAGATAAACTTTCAGAAAAGGGACAGACTAGGTTTGTGGAAGCTAGATCTGTTACAAGCCTCTCTAGCTGCAAGCTTATTAAGCAAGATCTATTTTCTGCTCTCCATTGTGCTACCTCATTAACTAACGCCTGAACTGCCACTAGCCCATTGATGCCCTGCGCCCCTGACTCTGCCATTGCTGCACCTTTACCCTTCATTAATACACAATCAAATGTGCAGTAATTACCAAATGACAAAAAGAAAGGGGTTCTCTACAGTGCTTTGCAACATGACCAAACTGATGGCAAGTAAAACAAGTTACATATACAGATTCAGCACACGGTGTGGGGTGCCCAAGCAGATTACACTATGAACACCTCATAGGGTCTAAATACTGCTCTTTACTGTTGCCACAAAATTCCCGCACATTCTGCTCTAAACAAATTAACCCTCACATTACAGTAGTGCTCCCTCTTAGATCACCTGCCAGTCACACATATAAAAAATAAGTTTCTCCATGCACTCCACTGTGTTGATAGTGCAGATTGTGTTCCTGCACAGGTGTTGTACCATGTGCTGCCCACTGAAGACGGTATCAGTACTTGTGACACCACTTTATAGCTGCCCCTGGGGATAATATGGGGTGGCTGCAACGTCAGGGGGCTGGATTGCAGGCCAATGAGGCCCAGGAAGAAGTGGCTGTTTAAATTAACATTTTATTTCCAATTTATATGTTGGTTCACTGGTGTGGTGGAAAGGTGATCATGCTCCTGCCCACAGGAGTGGACTGGTAGTTGTTCAACCAGTGGCTAGCCTCCATCCAATTGGCTGCAACATGCACTGGCACCCTGCTTTGCTGACATTTGCGGTTGTGTCATGTACACAGTTATATTGCGTGTGCCACATCACTGATGGCAGCTGTAAGTACTGGCATCTTGCAGAGGTAGTCTGTCTTTATTGAATGACCACACCCAGGCAGCCAAGGCAAGCAATAAGAGGCTCGCCCAATACATTGTTGAAAGTGGCTATGGTGCCTGAGATGCAACACGTTACCTCCTGGCAGGAGAGCAGCTGCTGCTGGAATGGCCAGGTAGGCCTGCTGTACTGTGACACCAAGTCTGGTGGAAAAACTGAGTGCAGGAAGCAGGTACCCCAGCAGGGACTCAAACCCAAGGCTATGGCTGGCAGCTCTGTATTATCTCCTCATCTGGCATAGACCATCTGTCCTGTTGGTACTGCTGTGCTGAGAATGAATCTGCTGCAAAATGGATTGTTATTTACAGCAGATAGCATCCCACTTGGGGTGCCAATGCACCTCTCCTGGTCACATACCTGGCAATGCCACCAAGACCCCGATGATTGAGACACTGCCTTGCCTATGCCCTGCACTACTGCTGCATTGGCAAGTTATGCTGAGTGAGGCTAGCCCATCTTTCAATAATTTCATATGCTTGTTGTCTTAACCCAAACATCAACATGCCACGCTCACTGTCCAATGGCAGCTTGCCACGCTCACTGGCCAATGGCAGCTAATGCAATGTTCCACTGCGCCTTTTCACGTTTTACTCTGCCGGTAGTGGCACTACAGAAAGTTCATAAATGGGCTGTGAGTCTTGGGTATCACTCTCCTCCCATGAAGACTTTTGTTTTGCACTTTTGTTAACTCAAGACTATGCAGTCACATCCTGGACGTTATCTGGGTAAGCAGTTACTTGAAGTCATTGAAACTTTCAAAGTCTTTTATTTGACAGTCAACTTGGTTACTGTATGTACATCAGCTAAATGCAAATTGGTTATAGAAATGTAATTTCCCTGGTATCCCCTGGGATGCAGACCACACATTTCTTCTGTGTATTTATAAAGCTTTTATTTCTTCCAGCTGGATGATGAATGTGTTCCCTGTGGGTCGGTTGCATTATCAGTATTGAGTTTGTTATACTGTGTCCAACAGTGTGGTGTACAGTTGGAAACCAGAACCTGCCATGTAAGCCCGGTGGGCAGCATCGTGGTGAAAGCTGGTGACCCACAACTGACAGTCAGTTGCCAGCAACTCTTGATGAACTATGTGATCACAATCTGTCAAGAAGCTTACCCACCTGTGTTGCTCAACTCTTTTTTACAACTAGCACTTCAGACCTTTTACAGATCACCCAAAACTAGGTGGATCAGCTGGGATACAAATGGACACTCTATCCAAGGCCCTCCAATTGCCCAGTCTTATATGTGTGCATAGAGATCCCTCTCACACCTGCTGTGGTGTGTATTTCAGTCCTCTGATTTGAATGAACCTATTCTGTAGCCCTAAGAAAAATGCTGATCCCACTGTTCTCAGATCCCTATTATGTTCAGCTCTCGACAGTCACCCAAATTTGACATGCATATATCTACATAGCTGGATCAAAATTCAACAATAGTTTTGGTTTTGCTTTTGCATTAGCAGGAGGCAGGAGAAGTTCTTTTTGCTGAGTACATGCAGTGTGTACACTACAGAATTGGTCACCATATCACAGGCTCCGTAGTACAACAAAACACTCTCCACAAACAACTTCTTGGTTTTCAGTGACTCCATGAGCTGCTTATTGACCTCCACAGCTCTGGTACCACTGTAATGTCTCTCTGGACACTGAGCGATGTGGATATTCTGGGAAATTAAATCTCTATAGACTGGCTGTCATAGCTAACACTTGGTTCAAGAATCATAAAAGAAGGTTGTATACCTGGAAGAATCCTGGAGATACTAAAAGGTATCAGATAGATTATATAATGGTAAGACAGAGATTTAGGAACCAGGTTTTAAATTGTAAGACATTTCCAGGGGCAGATGTGGATTCTGACCACAATCTATTGGTTATGAACTGCAGATTGAAACTGAAGAAACTGCAAAAAGGTGGGAATTTAAGGAGATGGGACCTGGGTAAACTGAAAGAACCAGAGGTTGTAGAGAGTTTCAGGGAGAGCATAAGGGAACAATTGACAGGAATGGGGGAAAGAAATACAGTAGAAGAAGAATGGGTAGCTCTGAGGGATGAAGTAGTGAAGGCAGCAGACGATCAAGTAGGTAAAAAGACGAGGGCTAATAGAAATCCTTGGCTAACAGAAGAAATATTGAATTTAATTGATGAAAGGAGAAAATATAAAAATGCAGTAAATGAAGCAGGCAAAAAGGAATACAAACGTCTCAAAAATGAGATCGACAGGAAGTGCAAAATGGCTAAGCAGGGATGGCTAGAGGACAAATGTAAGGATGTAGAGGCTTGTCTCACTAGGGGTAAGGTAGATACTGCCTACAGGAAAATTAAAGAGACCTTTGGAGAGAAGAGAACCACTTGTATGAATATCAAGAGCTCAGATGGCAACCCAGTTCTAAGCAAAGAAGGGAAAGCAGAAAGGTGGAAGGAGTATATAGAGGGTCTATACAACGGCAATGTTCTTGAGGACAATATTATGGAAATGGAAGAGGATGTAGATGAAGACGAAAAGGGAGATAAGATACTGCGTGAAGAATTTGACAGAGCACTGAAAGACCTGAGTCGAAACAAGGCCCCGGGAGTAGACAACATTCCATTAAAACTACTGACGGCCTTGGGAGAGCCAGTCATGACAAAACTCTACCATCTGGTGAGCAAGATGTATGAGACAGGCGAAATACCCTCAGACTTCAAGAAGAATATAATAATTCCAATCCCAAAGAAAGCAGGTGTTGACAGATGTGAAAATTACCGAACTATCAGTTTAATAAGTCACAGCTGCAAAATACTAACGCGAATTCTTTACAGATGAATGGAAAAACTGGTAGAAGCGGACCTCGGGAAAGATCAGTTTGGATTCCATAGAAATGTTGGAACACATGAGGCAATACTAACCTTACGACTTATCTTAGAAGAAAGATTAAGAAAAGGCAGACCTACGTTTCTAGCATTTGTAGACTTAGAGAAAGCTTTTGACAATGTTAACTGGAATACTCTCTTTCAAATTCTGAAGGTGGCAGGGGTAAAATACAGAGAGCGAAAGGCTATTTACAATTTGTACAGAAACCAGATGGCAGTTATAAGAGTCGAGGGGCATGAAAGGGAAGCAGTGGTTGGGAAAGGAGTGAGACAGGGTTGTAGCCTCTCCCCGATGTTATTCAATCTGTATATTGAGCAAGCAGTAAAGGAAACAAAAGAAAAATTCGGAGTAGATATTAAAATTCATGGAAAAGAAGTAAAAACTTTGAGGTTCGCTGACGACATTGTAATTCTGTCAGAGAAAGCAAATGACTTGGAAGAGCAGTTGAACGGAATGGACAGTGTCATGAAAGGAGGATATAAGATGAACATCAACAAAAGCAAAACGAGGATAATGGAATGTAGTCAAATTAAATCGGGTGATGCTGAGGGAATTAGATTAGGAAATGAGACACTTAAAGTAGTAAAGGAGTTTTGCTATTTAGGGAGTAAAATAACTGATGATGGTCGAAGTAGAGAGGATATAAAATGTAGACTGGCAATGGCAAGGAAATCGTTTCTGAAGAAGAGAAATTTGTTAACATCGAGTATAGATTTAAGTGTCAGGAAGTCGTTTCTGAAAGTATTTGTATGGAGTGTAGCCATGTATGGAAGTGAAACATGGACGATAAATAGTTTGGACAAGAAGAGAATAGAAGCTTTCGAAATGTGGTGCTACAGAAGAATGCTGAAGATAAGGTGGGTAGATCACGTAACTAATGAGGAGGTATTGAATAGGATTGGGGAGAAGAGAAGTTTGTGGCACAACTTGACTAGAAGAAGGGATCGGTTGGTAGGACATGTTTTGAGGCATCAAGGGATCACAAATTTAGCATTGGAGGGCAGCGTGAAGGGTAAAAATCGTAGAGGGAGACCAAGAGATGAATACACTAAGCAGATTCAGAAGGATGTAGGTTGCAGTAGGTACTGGGAGATGAAGCAGCTTGCACAGGATAGAGTAGCACGGAGAGCTGCATCAAACCAGTCTCAGGACTGAAGACCACAACAACAACAACAACACAGACCGGCTAAAGAAGCAACCACAAGACAAGCTTGGAGTACTGGGCATAGACGTATGACTGCATCTGTGACGTCAAATTTTGAAAACCTGGGATGTGAAATTACAGGCTACCACAACTCTCAGCAAGCTGAGGGCAATCAAAGACGTGGCATACTTTGCTCCAAACCTCCCGGAGAAAAGCCATTGTGTTGAGCAGTCTGCATATAGGCCACAAGTCCCTTTTATGTCAAGAGGACTCCCCCTTCCCTCCAATACAGCTATGGTAATCATCTCACAATTGTTCATATTCTCACAGATTTTATCCTTCTGGCTGATATAAGATGAGCCATCAACCTGTTTACCACCCAGACCCAGATACTGGCAAATGAAGGGATAGCAGCTGACAGTCGTACATTTCCTGAAGGAATTGGATTTTATGACAAAATTAGTGGATCCCAAAGTTTGGTGTCAAGGGTGGCTGTGGGATGAGGATATCTTGAAGTTGTGTGTGTCCAGGGTGGCCTTCAGTTACTTTCTCCAATTTTATATGTAGTGCGTAGAGTCTTCTTTTTATACCCCCTATTAGTAGTACTTATTATGATGGTACATCTTGGAACATCCTTCAGCAACCAGTTACAGTTTTTAGCTACCTGCGATTTATCTCACTTTTGACTATTTGACTTGACCCCTTAACATAAAACCCCAAATTATCTCGCTTTTGTTATTTTGGCAGAAACTTAAGATCCGAAGTATACTTGGGCAACTTAGGAACAGACTTTCGAAAAAATAAAATTCAGCTCATGTCCATTTCAACAATGATAGTTAAATCTTTGGCCACTAGAGAGCATCTGGCCCTACATCTGTAACCTGGCTGTTGTAGTTTGGTCGAGGTGGTTGCCCCTAGATATCGTCTTTTCTGTTTGCAGCTTTGGATGCTTGACGACAAAACGTTTGCTTTCAGTCTCTCTCTTATATTGTTGTTTAGGCAGTGCTTTAAGAAAAGGTGCCTATATCCTGAGTTTGACACTGAATTTAGTGCCTCAGAAAGTGAAGCAGAATGTGATGTTACCTCATTAGAGACTATAAACATGACAACACTTCATCAGTTGAGTGACAAGTGTTCGCCAATGGTATGAGATAAATACATGCACTGTGCTCCAGCCAGCTCCTACATGATTTATGTTCACAGGGAACAGTTGTGAAATAGATAGTTAGACTTCATAGCTGAACAGAAACTAAAAAATGAATTCAAGTTTTAGTATATGTCCAGCATAGTCCAGTGCACAAGTGGACTCAGGATTTTGTTAGTGGTGATCTTCAAAATTTTGTAACTCATTGTTTTGAGCTTTAAGAGCTATCTTTATATGTCTGTATGTAATGTCATTCATGGTGGGATTTTTTTCATGTATATATATTTTTTGAACATAATTTGAAATATAAATCATTAAGTTAAGGGGTTAAAATACTTTTATGCAAATTTTCAATCATGACAAAAAGATCACAGATCGTGGATCTGCCAATTCTCCTTTTCTCGTTCCACATCATTTTACATGAACTTTCAGTGCAACGAGGGGCAGATAATGATGATGTTTAGTCCTATTAAACACATATCATCATCTAATATGTGGCTCCCAATTTTCAAAGGAACTGCCCTGTATCATACTGCACACCCAGCAGTACAAAAAGGCTGAAGCTGAAATTTGTACTACTACTACTACTACTACTACTACTACTACTACTCTCTTTGTTGCACAGGAGTCTGCTACAGTAAGCACTGTATAGAAATGCTCATAAAAATCACCTTGCAATTGTGACTGTGATTGATGGAGGTATACCTTCTTGACACTCACTTTTTAGGATGCACCATTGAATTACACCCAAGAAAACCTGAACTGTTTGCATAATTACTATTGGCATTCAATGTGTTGAGGTGAACTCAATGCTGGAATAATGGCAAGAAATACTGAATTGTTGGTCAGATTAATATGATATATTGATAGTTACATGTATTATGAAGAGAGGCAATCTTGTGATGATGCTTTATTTAATTGAATCCCGCTTTTAGTGAATTTCATTGTATTATTGTATATCTAAAACAAAGATGATGTGACTTACCATACGAAAGCGCTGGCAGGTTGATAGACACACAAGCAAACGCAAACATACACACAAAATTCAAGCTTTCGCAACCAACGGTTGCTTCATCAGGAAAGAGGGAAGGAGAGGGAAAGACGAAAGGATGTGGGTTTTAAGGGAGAGGGTAAGGAGTCATTCCAATCCTGGGAGCGGAAAGACTTACCTTAAGGGGAAAAAAGGACAGGTATACACTCGCACACACACCCATATCCAACCGCACATACACAGACACAAGCAGAAATTTGTAAAGGCAAAGAGTTTCGGCAGAGATGTCACTCGAGGCAGAAGTACAGAGGCAAAGATGTTGTTGAAAGACAGGTGAGGTATGAGCGGCGGCAACTTGAAATTAGCAGAGGTTGAGGCCTGGTGGATAACGAGAAGAGAGGATATACTGAAGGGCATGTTCCCATCTCCGGAGTTCTGACAGGTGGTGTTAGTGGGAAGTATCCAGATAACCCGGCCGGTGTAACACTGTGCCAAGATGTGCTGGCCGTGCACCAAGGCATGTTTAGCCACAGGGTGATCCTCATTACCAACAAACACTGTCTGCCTGTGTCCATTCATGTGAATGGACAGTTTGTTGCTGGTCATTCCCACATAGAAAGCTTCACAGTGTAGGCAGGTCAGTTGGTAAATCACATGGGTGCTTTCACACGTGGCTCTGCCTTTGATCGTGTACACCTTCCGGGTTACAGGACTGGAGTAGGTGGTGGTGGGAGGGTGCATTGGACAGGTTTTACACCAGGGGCGGTTACAAGGGTAGGAGCCAGAGGGTAGGGAAGGTGGTTTGGGGATTTCATAGGGATGAACTAAGAGGTTACGAAGGTTAGGTGGACGGCGGAAAGACACTCTTGGTGGAGTGGGGAGGATTCCATGAAGGATGGATCTCATTTGAGGGCAGGATTTGAGGAAGTTGTATCCCTGCTGGAGAGCCACATTCAGAGTCTGATCCAGTCTCGGAAAGTATCCTGTCACAAGTGGGGCACTTTTGTGGTTCTTCTGTGGGAGGTTCTGGGTTTGAGAGGATGAGGAAGTGGCTCTGGTTATTTGCTTCTGTACCAGGTCGGGAGGGTAGTTGCGGGATGCGAAAGCTGTTGTCAGGTTGTTGGTGTAATGGTTCAGGGATTCCGGACTGGAGCAGATTCGTTTGCTACGAAGACCTAGGCTGTATAGAAGGGACCGTTTGATGTGGAATGGGGGGCAACTGTCATAATGGAGGTACTATTGCTTGTTGGTGGGTTTGATGTGGACGGACGTGTGAAGCTGCCCATTGGACAGATGGAGGTAAACGTCAAGGAAAGTGGCATGGGATTTGGACTAGGACCAGGTGAATCTGATGGAACCAAAGGAGTTGAAGTTGGAGAGGAAATTCTGGAGTTCTTCTTCACTGTGAGTCCAGATCATGAAGATGTCATCAATAAATCTGTACCAAACTTTGGGTTGGCAGGCCTGGGTAACCAAGAAGGCTTCCTTTATGCCACCCATGAATAGGTTGGCGTACGAGGGGGCCATCCTGGTACCCATGGCTGTTCCCTTTAATTGTTGGTATGTCTGGCCTTCAAAAGTGAAGTTATGGGTCAGGATGAAGCTGGCTAAGGTAATGAGGAAAGAGGTTTTCCTCATTACCTTAGCTAGCTTCATCCTGACCCACAACTTCTTCACTTTTGAAGACCAGACATACCAACAATTAAAGGGAACAGCCTTGGGTACCAGGATGGCCCCTTCGTATGCCAACCTATTCATGGGTCGCTTAGAGGAAGCCTTCTTGGTTACCCAGCCCTGCCAATGCAAAGTTTGGTACAGATTTATTGATGACATCTTCATGCTCTGGGCTCACAGTGAGGAAAAAGTCCAGAATTTCCTCTCCAACCTCAACTCCTTTGGTTCCATCAGATTCACCTGGTCTTACTCCAAATCCCATGCCACTTTCCTTGACGTTGACAGCAACAGTACCTCCATTATGACAGCTGCCACCCATTCCACATCAAACGGTTCCTTCCCTACAGCCTAGGTCTTCATGGCAAACGAATCTGCTCCAGTCCGGAATCCCTGAACCATTACACCAACAACCTGAAAACAGCTTTCCCATCCCGCAACTACCCTCCCGACCTGGTACAGAAGCAAATAACCAGAGCCACTTCCTCATCCCCTCAAACCCAGAACCTCCCACAGAAGAACCACAAAAGTGCCCCACTTGTGACAGGATACTTTCCGGGACTGGATCAGACTCTGAATGTGGCTCTCCAGCAGGGATACGACTTCCTCAAATCCTGCCCTGAAATGAGATCCATCCTTCATGAAATCCTCCCCACTCCACCAAGAATGTCTTTCCGCCATCCACCTAACCTTCGTAACCTCTTAGTTCATCCCTATGAAATCCCCAAACCACCTTCCCTACCCTCTGGCTCCTACCCTTGTAACCGCCCCTGGTGTAAAACCTGTCCCATGCACCCTCCCACCACCACCTACTCCAGTCCTGTAACCCGGAAGGTGTACACGATCAAAGGCAGAGCCACGTGTGAAAGCACCCACGTGATTTTCCAACTAACCTGCCTACACTGTGAAGCTTTCTATGTGGGAATGACCAGCAACAAACTGTCCATTCACATGAATGGACACAGGCAGACAGTGTTTGTTGGTAATGAGGATCACCCTGAGGCTAAACATGCCTTGGTGCACGGCCAGCACATCTTGGCACAGTGTTACACCGTCCGGGTTATCTGGATACTTCCCACTAACACCAACCTGTCAGAACTGTTAGAATGGAACTTGCCCTTCAGTATATCCTCTCTTCTCGTTATCCGCCAGGCCTCAACCTCCGCTAATTTCAAGTTGCCGCCGCTCATACCTCACCTGTCTTTCAACAACATCTTTGCCCCTGTACTTCTGCCTCGAGTGACATCTCTGCTGAAACTCTTTGCCTTTACAAATGTCTGCTTGTGTCTGTGTATGTGCGGTTGGATATGGGTGTGTGTGTGCGAGTGTATACCTGTCCTTTTTCCCCCTAAGGTAAGTCTTTCCGCTCCTGGGATTGGAATGACTCCTTACCCTCTCCCTTAAAACCCACATCCTTTCGTCTTTCCCTCTCCTTCCCTCTTTCCTGATGAAGCAACCGTTGGTTGCGAAATCTTGAATTTTGTGTGTATGTTTGTGTTTGTTTGTGTGTGTATTTTGACCTGCCAGCACTTACGTATGGTAAATCACATCACCTTTGTTTTTAGATATATTTTTCCCGCATGGAATGTTTCCCTCTATTATATTCATTGTATTATTGTTTTAATATGTATTGTTGTAGATAATGTGAAGTTAACAGAGTAAAGAGATTACATTTCTGGGCCTCAAAGGGGCTGAATTTGTGGATCCACTACTTAGTGTATTGCTTAAGAGTCATGAAATTTAATAACCATCTACAGTTTTTAGAAAAATAGTCAAAGAGGTGGGCAACAAATTGATAATTTGCTGTCACTTTATCACCTGAGTCGAAACAAGGCCCCGGGAGTAGACAACATTCCATTAGAACTACTGACGGCCTTGGGAGAGCCAGTCCTGATAAAACTCCACCATCTGGTGAGCAAGATGTAGGAGACAGGCGAAATACCCTTAGACTTCAAGAAGAATATGAATATTCCGATCCCAAAGAATGCAGGTGCTGACAGATGTGAAAATTACCGAACAATCAGTTTAATAAGTCACGGATGCAAAATATTAACGCGTATTCTCTACAGACGAATGGAAAAACTGGTAGAAGCGGACCTCGGGGAAGATCAGTTTGGATTCCATAGAAATATTAGAATACGCGAGGCAATACTGACCCTACGACTTATCTTAGAAGCTAGATTAAGGAAAGGCAAACCTACGTTTCTAGCATTTGTGGACTTAGAGAAAGCTTTTGACAATGTTGACTGGAATACTCTCTTTCAAATTCTGAAAGTGGCAGGGGTAAAATACAGGGAACGAAAGGCTATTTACAATTTGTACAGAAACCAGATGGCAGTTGTAAGAGTCGAGTGGCATAAAGGGAAGCAGTGGTTGGGAAGGGAAGTGAGACAGGGTTGTAGCCTATCCCTGATGTTATTCAATCTGTATATTGAGCAAGCAGTAAAGGAAACAAAAGAAAAATTTGGAGTAGGTATTAAAATTCATGGAGAAGAAGTAAAAACTTTGAGGTTCGCCGATGACATTGTAATTCTGTCAGAGACAGCAAAGGACTTGGAAGAGCAGTTGAACGGAATGGACAGTGTCTTGAAAGGAGGGTATAAGATGAACATCAACAAAAGCAAAACGAGGATAATGGAATGTAGTCGAATTAAGTCAGGTGATGCTGGGGGAATTAGATTAGGAAATGAGACACTTAAAGTAGTAAAGGAGTTTTGCTATTTGGGGAACAAAATAACTGATGATGGTCGAAGTAGAGAGGATATAAAATGTAAACTGGCAATGGCAAGGAAATCGTTTCTGAAGAAGAGAAATTTGTTAACATCGAGTATAGATTTAAGTGTCAGGAAGTCGTTTCTGAAAGTATTTGTTTGGAGCGTAGCCATATATGGAAGTGAAACATGGACGAGAACTAGTTTGGACAAGAAGAGAATAGAAGCTTTTGAAATGTGGTGCTACAGAAGAATGCTGAAGATTAGATGGGTAGATCATATAACTAATGAGGAATTATTGAATAGGCCTTGGGGGAAGAGACGTTTGTGGCACAACTTAACTAGAAGAAGGGATCGGTTGGTAGGACATGTTCTGAGGCATGAAGGGATCACCAATTTAGCATTGGAGGGCAGCGTGGAGGGTAAGAATCGTAGAGGGAGACCAAGAGATGAATACACTAAGCAGATTCAGAAGGATGTAGGTTGCAGTAGGTACTGGGAGATGAAGAAGCTTGCACAGGATAGAGTAGCATGGAGAGCTGCATCAAACCAGTCTCAGGACTGAAGACCACAACAACAACAAACTTTATCACAGGTATCTAAGGTCTATTTTTTGCATTGTCTGTTTTATCTTCACCCATACTATCTATTACCATAAAATGGAGGAAGGTGCAGGCTTGTTATCAAATATATTAAGTCTTAGTCAGTTACTGGCATCATAAGAAACTTGGCTACCCTTAGAATTCAAAGTCCAGTATTTGCCAAGATTGTAGGTTGTGCAGTTTGTAGAAATAGTCTTCTACCATTGGAACAGCTGTTATCATGTGTGCCAGTGAACTGCAGGTAAATAGATACAGTATAAACACACAACTTCAGTGTTTGAGGCCATACAATCAGCAAATTTTTTGTACCAGATTTGTCTGTATACAAAGACATTTTCTGAATGTACAAAACATGAAATGGCTTGTTGCGCTTCATTTGCATCTGTGGTGTACACTACATCTAATTTTTGTGCTTTAAGTTAAATAGCATGAATGATCAGTTATTTTTGCCTAAAACATTAATTTTGAAAACACCTGAAAACACTTGAAATCTTAAACAAAGTCACATGGAAAGAGAAACATTTTGAGTTTACATAATGGATGGGGTTTTAAAGGTGCTGCCTGATAATGCAGTAGTGACCAGTTTTAATCCAATATGTCTATTATTTGTGTTCCTAAATACCTAAAGTGGAGACAGAGATATAGATCCCTACTAGTCTATCAAAACAGTTGTGAAATACATAGTTAGACTTGATAGCTGAAAAGAAACTAAAAAATGTATTCAAGTTTCAGTATATGTCCAGCATAGTCCAGTGCACAAGTGCACTCAGGATTTTGTTAGTGGTGATCTTCAAAATTTTGTAACTCTTTGTTTTGATCTTTAAGAGCTATCTTTATAAGTCTGTGTGTAATGTCATTCATGATAGGATCTTTGTCATGTATATAAATTATTTGAACATAATTTGAAATAATGCTTCGTGATTACTATTCTATTGTTTGTGATTACTATTATATTATTTGTATAATCTTTCAGTGGTAGACTAGTTTGTGATAAAGAACAGTACACTTTCTCAAATAGAAGTCATGTGTTTTTTGTAAGAATGTTAGTAAATTTTCAAACATGGTTTCAGAAATAGTCGCAATAACTTGTTGAATGATACTGCCATTGCACAATAATTGACCACTACACTGTACTTTAATTTTCAGAATAAGTGGATAAGAATTGGAGATCGTTTGAAAGAGCTTGAAGATGGTTTAAACAGGCATCATGAAACAGTTAGTAAGATAAGAGATTCAATTAAAAATCTAATTCAGAGCAATCCACAGACACCTGTGATGTCTGAGAATGTACAACAGTTAATGAACAAAGATTCAGATTCAGGTGATTATTGTGCCTTCGAAATTAATGAAGTTCCAAACACGGATGTTCAGGTATCGTAGCATATTACTGTGGCTTTTTTTGTAAAACCATATTTTTTAGATGACTGGTTTTGTAATTATAATTTCAGAATATCTTAATTTAAATATGTCTTACATACTATCTTTATTTGCAGTTGTTACAGTATGTTGTAGCAATTCATAGCGTCGTCCTCGTGGTGTACCTTCTTCCCTTCAGTGTGATTTCTTTTCTTTTCTTTTATTGTCTTTTAGTGCCCTGTGCATTGCAGCATTTTTATGTGCAGTGTATATGTTATGCGGACATACTTTTGCTTATAGATATGTTCGTGATTAAGTCAGCAGACAAGTAGGCAACAAATCACACTGTATTATAGAGTATGTACTATAATGAGTGTGACATTGAAATATGTGCTGCAAAGAAGAAAGGAAGATCCTTCCAACACTCTTTTGGTAACAGCATATTTCTAAAGGATAAAAGAGAGAACACACAAATTTGAGTTAAGGGAATGATACCGAATGTAGCTTTCTTAGTTTCTTTGCATCCTGAATTTAAATGTTGGTAGTCAAGTGTTTCTGCTTGATTGTAATTTTCTGTGTTTCCAAAGTCTTTTATTTTTAGTGAATTGGAGCATTTATTAATGTTTTAATTTTGACTTTTTTCCTGTAAATAATTTACTCTGTGGTTGAAATAAAGAAGCGTTGACTATTGGAATATAGAAATTTTCATAGTAAATCCTTGTATCGAAAGATTTGACAAAAGCTTGGAACGCTGCATCCCATTTCTTATAAATTCATCATCTCGCTGGCGAAACTTTTGATCCGGTGAATTGTGTCATCACTTGGTACAAGGCATTTCGAAACTGGAGCTCTGGGTTTTTAATCGAAGATAGGTTGTTCTGACTCAGATTTCATTTATTGATCTTGCTACTGTTACACTTCTGCAGTAAAAATTTCAATTCCACAGATCTGTAGTCCTGCGTTTTGACACAGTGATGTGCCAGCAAGTGACACACTTTGTTCAATTTTAAATTTGCTGAAAGCTTTACTGTTTGTTAGTAATGATAATGCTCCTATTACTATCTCATTTCTTCTGTGTTTTCTTGGTAAACATTTGATTGAACAGTACAAGTCGTACACAAATAAGCAACTCATGAGAGTTGTGCAAACCACCAAGAAGTGCGTGACAGAGGGTGTGGCCCATTGTACTAGTTACTAGCGTTTCTTCACATTCAGTTCATATATGGATTGTGGAAACAGTGATTGTTTGAATGCCTTTGTGCACACTGTAATTATTCTAATCATATCCTCATAGTCCCTATGTGAACGATAAATAGGGGGTTGTAGTATATCTAGAGTAAACTTTGTTAGTGAACTTTTTCAGGATAGTTTACATCTATCTTCAAGAGTCTGCCAGATCAGCTTCTTCAGTATCTCTATGACACTCTCCCATGGACCAAACAAACCTGTGGCCATTTGTACTGCTCTCCTCTGTATATGCTCAATATCCCCAGTTAGTCCTATTTGGTACAGGCCCCACATATTCGAGCAACATTGTAGAATGTCTCACACGAGTGAGTTTTGAGCAATCTTCTTTGTAGACTTTTTGCATTTTGCTTGTATTCTACTAATAAACTGATGTCTACTACCTGCTTCACCCACGACTGAGCCTATGTGATCATTGCATTCCATATACCTACCTACAAAGCGTTACACCCAGGTATATGTATGAGTTGGCCGAATCCAACAGTGACTCATTGATCATCATCATAATCATCATCATCATCATTTAACAGTTCCAGTTTCCCGGGTACTGGTAATGAGCTTCTTCCTCTTTGTCCTGTCCAAATACATGTGTTCATGGAGAACATCATTGACTGTCCATCCTGTGGTCACTAGATCAGCCTTAATCAAGTCCATCCATTGGATTCGAGGTCTTCCTTGAGGTCTTTTCCCATCCATCTGTCTTTCCAAATTTATTTTGGTTGTTCTAGTTGGCTCCATTCACATCAGCCCGTACCATAGAAGTCTAGATGCACTGATTCGATCTAATAGGGATGTCTTTATTCCAGCTTCTTTCCTCACCTCCTCATTCCTTAACTTGTCCATCTTAGTCTTTTGGATGGTGGATGTAAGAAATTTCATCTCTGATGATTGCAACCTTGATGATTCTCTTTTTGTGAGGGTACATTTTTCAATACCATAGGTCAGTATTGGTATGAAATAGACATTAAACATCATCAGTTTGGCTGGTTTTGGAATCAAGTCATCCCGTAGAAGTGATCTTACTTGTTGGTAGAATTCAGATCCTTTTTGCACTCTGTTGGTGATTTCATTTCTGACCAAATTATCACTGGAGATTACACTTCCAAGGTAAGGAAAACAGTCCACACACTCTAATTGGTGGTCTCCTAGTTTTACACATGCTGGTTGTCCTTCTCTGTTGACTGCCATCACCCCTGTCTTGTTCTTGCTGATGTTGTGGTTATATTTCTGGAACCAAGATTTCCATTCATCGAGTCTGATCTGTACTTCCTCTTCAGTTTCGCCCCACATCGTGATGTCATCAGCATAGGCAAATACATTCAGTTCTCCTGATTTCTCCTCAACTTTCTTCATTATAATATCCATAACAGTGATGAATAGTAGTGGTGACAGTGCACTTTCTTGCTGAACTCCACTCTTGGTCTCAAACCATGATGATTGTCCTTCCCCAATTTGTGCACAGCTAGTACAGTCTTTGTACAACATCTGAATTTTTCTTATTAGTCCTTCAGGCACATTCTTTTTCCTCAGACATTCCCAGATCTTATCTCTTAAACACTATCATAGGCTTTTTCTATATCCAGGAATACAATGACCAGATTCATGCCTTTCTCCCAATACTTTTCAATTAACATGCGGATGCTAAAAATTAGATCTATTGTTGATCTGTTACTTCTGAAGCCATATTGTTCCTCCTCCAGCTGTGGTTCTATGATAGATGTGGTTCTCAGTCTCTTTTCTATGATCTTCTCAAGTATTTGCAGCCCACGAGACAATAGGGTTACTCCTCTATAGTTTGTGGGTTTCCACCTGCTACTTTTCTTGAACAGGGGAATTATTACACCGTTGCTCCAGTCCGTATGTATTTTGTTATCTGCCCATATGGCATTAAGTACTCGGCACAGCCACTGTATGCCTCGGATACTTTCTGACTTTATCATGTCTGCGTTCACTTCATCTGCACCTGAAGATTTTCCTTTAGGCATAGATTTTAAAGTTGCCTCTGTTTCTGTCCAGGTGATGGGAGTTTCCTCATTGTAAGTGTGGATTTCCAGTTCTGTATTTGGTTCTTCAACTGATCTATTTAATAGGTGGTCAGAATGGTTTTTTCAGGACTTCTCTCATGTCACTTTCTGTCCTAACCATATTTCCATTTCCATCTTCAAGTGCTTTCATGGTATCCATTGGTTTCCTTTTACCTCTGCTAACCATATGCAACAGTTTCTTATTGCCTCCACTATCCTCCTCCAACTCCTAAGTGAATATCTTCCATGCCTTGGTCTTTTCTTCTGCAACCATTCTTTTAACTTCCAGTTTCTTGATTCGGTACATTTGTTCGAGGTTTCTGATCTTTGCCTCATCTCTGATAAGTTCTGGTTTATTTTTCTCCCGATTCCTCATTTTTCCTGAAGAGATCTCTTTCCCTGATTATTGCTCTCACACTTTCATTCCACCAAGGTGTTTCCTTCTCACTTGTCTTCATCTTGTCTTTCCACAAACTTCAGTGGCTTCCTGTACCAATGTGTACCTTAGTCTGGTCCATTCTGCCTCTCCAATTTTCCTTTCATCTCTTGGTAACGGGGATTTTATCCAGTTCTGATATTCAGCTCTCTTCTCTGTTTTCTGGAGTTCCCATACTTTGATTTTTTGCATTTTCTTGTTCTGTACTTTTGGCACATGACAGTGATTACTGTCATGGCTCTCACTAGGGATTACTCTGACATCAGTTACCATTCTAATCATTTCTTCATCTGTGATGACATAATCAATTACAGGCTTTTGTAATCCATTCCAACTGTATCGTATTATCTTATGGCTCTCTCTCTTCTCAAACCAACTACTTTTCACCACTAACCCATTCCTCATACAGAAGTCAAGGGGATGCTCACCTTCTATATTTCTTCTACCACATCCATGGGGTCCCATTACATTCTCATATCCTGTTCTATCTGTCCCAATCTGTGCAGTTAGGTCTCCTATAATGATCTTTACTAATGACTTTTTCCAAATCTTCAAGAAACTGGTTCTTATCCTCTTACCAACATCCAGTTTGAGGCGCATACACCTGTACTAAAGTTAGTTTCTCCTTCCCTAAATGTACAATCATCTTTATTATTCTCTCACTAATGTACTGAATGTCAGTGACTCCTTCTAGATCTTCATTCATGATGAAACCTACACCATTCTTCACCTCTTTGTTATTTCCATGGCAATACAGTGTGTACTGTTTCCATAATTTCTTCATGCCTTCCCCCTTTCCATTTTGTTTCACACATCTCCAGTGTCATTAATTTTCTCCTTTCCATAAGGTCCACTAGTTCTTCACATTTTCCTGTGAGGTTGAGTAAGTTGATAATCCCAATCCGTGTAAGTCTTCTCCGGGATTTTTGCAAGACTCTGTCTATCATCAGGCCGTAAACCATCATCCCTGACATGAGTATGCTCATGCTGGTATCTTAATCGAGTTGATCGCGTTCTGAGGCTCTTATGTGTCTTGAAAGCAACTGCAAATAAGCTCTTTTACTGGCTTGCTAGGCCTAATGTAATTGAGGATTTTCTTTCAGGGTTAACTCCCTCAGCTTTCGATAAGCCAGTATCATACTACAAGACAGCAGTTGCTGGTTTTGGTCCACCTTGGGTATTTTATTTCCCCAGTACCCATCAATCTGGTGAGCATTCCCCTATCCGCCACCTGGGGAGGCACCTGATGGGAGACCAGCATACTCCACACTCATTGATATACTCATGGGATACTATGTTGTTT
The DNA here is from genome assembly GCF_023898315.1 of Schistocerca nitens. Classification (NCBI taxonomy): domain Eukaryota; kingdom Metazoa; phylum Arthropoda; class Insecta; order Orthoptera; family Acrididae; genus Schistocerca; species Schistocerca nitens. Next base: position 1,048,071,073 of record NC_064614.1, read on the forward strand.
TTCGTTAATTGCACAATTTTGTTTTTTTGTACAGTTAAAGCAAGTTGCCAATTTTTGCACCACTTTGAAATTTTATCAAGATCTGACAGAATATATATACAGGATCTTTCACAAAGTACTTAATTATAGATGCATCTGCAAAATGTCTAAGGTTACTATTAATGTTGTATGCAAGGTCGTTAATATACAACATGAACAGCAAGGGTCCCAACAAACTTTCCTGGGACAAACCTGAAGTTACTTCTACAGCTGAAGATAACTATTCATCTAAGGTGATGTGCTGTGCCCTCCGTAGCAAAAAAACCTCAGTCCAGCCACAAATTTCATTTGATACCCAATATGGTCATACTTTTGAATATAAGCATAGCTGTTGTACTGAGTCAAATGGTTTTCAGAAATCGAGAAATACTGCATTTATCTATCTGCCATGATCCAAAACCTTCAGTATGTCATGTAAGAAAAGTGTGAGTTATGTTTCACATAATCAATGTTTTTGGAATCCATGCTGTTTGACATGGAGGTGGTCATTCTGATAAAGATATCGCATTATGTTTAAGCTCAGAATGTGTTGTAAGATTCTACAGCACATCGATGTTGAGGAGGATATTGGATGGTAGTTTTGTGGATCTCTTCTACTACTCTTCTTATACACACCTATGCTTCTTCCAGCTACTGGGCACAGATTTTTGTTCAAGGTATCTGTAATAAATTATAGTTAGAATAGGGGCTAACTCAGTCACAAATCCATTAAAGAATCTGCTAGGGATTCTATTGGGTCCTGGGGCTTCATTCAATTTTAACAATTTTAGCTGTGTCTCAACACAACTGACACTAACACTTATTTCACTCATCTTTTCAGTGGTACGAGGATTAAATTAGGGAAATCCTCCTGGGCTTTTCTATGTAAAGGACCATTTGAAAGCAGAATGAAGCACTTCAGTCATTGGTTTGCTACCTTCAATTTCAGTTCCTCTCTCGTTCTTTTGTGAAAAATCATTTGACAATATTCTGCTAGGGTATTCATTGAAGGCTTCACGCACTGCTCTCTTGACAGCCAAATGTGTTTCATTCAACGTCTTTCTATCTATAGTCATCTGCTTCGTATTACACCATTATGCAGTAGTCTCTGTTTATTTAGAAGTTCTTTACAGTGACTGTATACCGTGGAGGATATCTCCCATTATGAACTGATGATCTATTGGGTACATATCTATCCAGTGCATGGTCAATTATTATCTTAAAGTTGAACCAAAGTTCTCCTACATGCACATGCCCTGTGCTGAAAGTTTCAGGTTCCTCATTGAGATAAGATACTACTGATTTCTTACCTAGTTTACTGAACAAGTTTATCTTTCTACTTGTTTTAGATGGTCTTTGTACTTTGTTGCTGCAACTGCCTTGTGGTCACTGATACCAGTTCAGATGTGGATTTCTCAAAGAGCTCAGGTTTATTTGTTGCCATTAGATCCAATATATTTCCATGATGAGTGGGGTTCCAAACTATCTCTTGTAGGTAGTTTTCAGAATAGGCATTTAGTATTGTTCCACAGGATTTCTCATTACTTACAACACTATCAAAACTATAATTTTCCCAACTGATTGTTGGATGATTAAAGTCTCCACCGATGATTACACTATGCGAACATTTCGAGTACAAAAAACATATAGAGAAGCTTGCAGTGACAACACAGCATATTCACTTCAATAGAAATTGTCTTAAAAATAACGTCATTCCAAATTATGGTAAGATTAATGTCAAAACAAACACAACAACTGGAAAAAACCACACTGGAAAATGCACAGAAGCTCTGGGTGAAAAATGAACTAAAAGTACCTTATATTAAAAAGCAAATGTTCAGTGCACAGGTTTATAATGCAGAATTACAACTGGGAAAATTGCTTCCTAGACCAGAATAAGATTCCATAACCGAAAAAGTCAGAAAGTACAGGGTTATTACAAATGATTGAAGCGATTTCACAGCTCTACAATAACTTTATTATTTGAGATATTTTCACAATGCTTTGCACACACATACAAAAACTCAAAAAGTTTTTTTAGGCATTCACAAATGTTCGATATGTGCCCCTTTAGTGATTCGGCAGACATCAAGCCGATAATCAAGTTCCTCTCACACTCGGCGCAGCATGTCCCCATCAATGAGTTCGAAAGCATCGTTGATGCGAGCTCGCAGTTCTGGCACGTTTCTTGGTAGAGGAGGTTTAAACACTGAATCTTTCACATAACCCCACAGAAAGAAATCACATGGGGTTAAGTCGGGAGAGCGTGGAGGCCATGACATGAATTGCTGATCATGATCTCCACCACGACCGATCCATCGGTTTTCCAATCTCCTGTTTAAGAAATGCTGAACATCATGATGGAAGTGCGTTGTAGCACCATCCTGTTGAAAGATGAAGTCGGCGCTGTCGGTCTCCAGTTGTGGCATGAGCCAATTTTCCAGCATGTCCAGATACACGTGTCCTGTAACGTTTTTTTCGCAGAAGAAGAAGGGGCCGTAAACTTTAAACCATGAGATTGCACAAAACACGTTAACTTTTGGTGAATTGCGAATTTGCTGCACGAATGCGTGAGGATTCTCTACTGCCCAGATTCGCACATTGTGTCTGTTCACTTCACCATTAAGAAAAAATGTTGCTTCATCACTGAAAACAAGTTCCTCTTCCATGAGCTGTTGCAACCGCGCCGAAAATTCAAAGCGTTTGACTTTGTCATTGGGCGTCAGGGCTTATAGCAATTGTAAACGGTAAGGCTTCTGCTTTAGCCTTTTCTGTAAGATTTTCCAAACTGTCGGCTGTGGTACGTTTAGCTCCCTGCTTGCTTTATTCGTCGACTTCCGTGGGCTACGCGTGAAACTTGCCCGCACGCGTTCAACCGTTTCTTCGCTCACTGCAGGCCGACCCGTTGATTTCCCCTTACAGAGGCATCCAGAAGCTTTAAACTGCGCATACCATCGCCGAATGGAGTTAGCAGTTGGTGGATCTTTGTTGAACTTCGTCCTGAAGTGTCGTTGCACTGTTATGACTGACTGATGTGAGTGCATTTCAAGCACGACATACGCTTTCTCGGCTCCTGTCGTCATTTTGTCTCACTGCGCTCTTGAGTGCTCTGGCGGCAGAAACCTGAAGTGCGGCTGCAGCCGAACAAAACTTTATGAGGTTTTCTACGTATCTGTAGTGTGTCGTGACCATATGTCAATGAATGGAGCTACAGTGAATTTATAAAATCGCTTCAATCATTTGTAATAGCCCTGTACACAGAGTTCATCATACAGAAAACAAAAGCCGCACAGAAGAAAAAGCTAGTTTATCTTATAAATCAACAGTTGCCCCTCAAATTATACCAAAACAGTTGTAGGGAACACACATCCTACACACCTTTCTTCTCCAATACCAACATAGTATTCACTGCAGAAGAAAAGACACTACTCTGCAAAGCATCAAAACACAACATTCAAGCTCCACAGACCAAAAGACCAAGAGAAGCTCATCACTAGTGTCACACAGATTTCAACCATCACCTTTAAGAAACAAAACTATGGAATAGCAGCTTGCCACAAAATTAATGAAATTATTGAGAAGGAAACTGTAAAACTGCTCCCAGTATACAAGAAAAGAGAAGAAGCTCTTACACGTACCATTAAGACTAAATTAAACATGAGTAATGCTATAATTGTAAGAGCTGACAAGGGCAATACAACTGTTGTAATGAACCAAGCAACATACAAAGAAAAAGCTTTAGACTTGTTCCAAGCCAACAACGCAACAGAAATACATAGAGATCAAACAGCCAGAATACAAAAAAAATTACACTCATTTCAAATAACATGAACTTCCTACTCCCCATCCAAGAATCACAAGAAACATTGCAACAATAAGCCCACATGCATCCTGTCTTGGATCACAATCAAAGAGCCGGCCGAAGTGGCCGTGCGGTTAAAGGCGCTGCAGTCTAGAACCGCAAGACCGCTACGGTCGCAGGTTCGAATCCTGCCTCGGGCATGGATGTTTGTGATGTCCTTAGGTTAGTTAGGTTTAACTAGTTCTAAGTTCTAGGGGACTAATGACCTCAGCAGTTGAGTCCCATAGTGCTCAGAGCCATCACAATCAAAGATGCACAAAAATGCGACCTCCATCAGGCCTATAGTGAACTGTAGGAACAGCCCAACATTCAAACTCAACAAAATGTACTTCAAAGAAGCATACACATTCAGTAATAAGAGAACACTTAAAAACACATCAGAATTCACACAACATGTCAAAAACATAGAAGTTCCTGATAGAGCCACACTTGCCTCATTTGACATACAAAACCTTTACTCATCTGTGCAAATAGATCCCACACTACAGATAATTACAGCCAAGCTACAAAAGCACAAAAACATAATCCCTACAACTCACATTACTGAACTAATGGACCTGCTCAAATTAACTCTTTCACAAAACTATTTCAAATTTACTCATAAAAATCTACAAACAAACAGATGGCTTGGTAGTGGGCTCAAACCTTTCTGGATTGTTAACTGAAATATTTTTAAGTAATTTGGAAGACAAACTCCCGAATTCCAATCACCACCTCCTCAAAAATATCATGTACTACTACAGATATGTAGGTGATACCATCATTTTAATCAATGACACAGAAGATGACATTAGTGAGTTGAACCAATTATTCAACAACTCCCATGGAAACATAAAATTCTCAGTTGAACACCAAGCAGGTGTCAGTATAAATTTTTTAGACCATACCATTAAAATAAAGAATAACAGAATAAGTTTGAAATTTATCGGGAGCCTACCACAACACATACCACAGTCCACAACTACTGTCATCCCACAGCCCACAAAATGGCAACATTCTGATACATGATCAATATAGCTATCCAACTACCACAAAACACTCGATAGTGGCAACACAATCACATCACATAAAACAAAAAGAAAACATCTTCCATACAATCCCCTTTCTAGGTATATTTGATATCAGATTGCCAATGTCTTCGACTGAAAAAGCATAAGTGTATTCTTTATCACAGACAAGATTGGATGGAAGTTACCTCACAACATCAACACACTTCATCACACAGGTGTGTACCAAATTAATGTTTGGACTGTGACTGCTTCTACATAGGCCAGACAGTTAGATCATTTGAGATTAGGTTTAACGAACACATGGCAGCACTAAAAAACAAAAAAATGCCACACTTCAGCAATAGCCATCAACCTGCATGAAACAAAATACCATGTTAACAACACAAGTATCAGCATCCTACATATCCAGCCTAAAGGCAAAAAACTAGACATCCTTGAAACACTCCAAATATACGAGCACCAATCAAAACAACATGAGTCCATCTAAAATGACAAAAATGACAATATTTGCAATAGTATCATCCCTGTTTTCAAAAAGTCTGAGTATTATTGTTGTCTGCAAAGTCCTTAATTAGCAATATGAGCAGCAAGATAACTAGCTGTGTTCTCTCTACCAAAAACAGTCAATCCAGTCACAAATTTCACTTGATACTCCATACGATCATATTTTTTATAATAATCATTTGGAAATCCAGAAATGCTGCATTTACTGTCTTGATCAAAAGCTTTCAGTACGTTATATGAGAAAAGTGCGAGTTGGGTTTCACAAGGTCTAAGTTTTCAGAATCTATGCTGGTTGGCATCAAGAAGATTATTCTATGGGAGATCCTTATTATGTTTGACTTCAGAATATGTACCAAGATTACACAACACATCAGTGTCAAATATAAACTGGATGGAAGTTTGTGGATCACATCTACTACCCTTCTTGTAAATGTGTGTGACTTGTGCTGTTTTCCAAGTACTGGGCATTGTGTTTTGTTCAAAGGTTCTGCTACTACCCTTCTTGTAAATGTGTGTGACTTGTGCTGTTTTCCAAGTACTGGGCATTGTGTTTTGTTCAAAGGTTCTGCAACTGATTATAGTTGACAAAGGGGCTTGCTCAACTGCAAAATTTAGTATAAATCTGATAGGGATTTCACCAGGCCCTGTAGCTTCAGGTTTAATTATTTCAGCTGTTTATCAATGTTGCTGACAGTGAAATTTACTTAACTCATCTTGTCAGTGCTATGTGGCCTAAATTGGGGCAGTAGTCGGGAGATTTCCTTTGTAAAGGAATATTTAAAAACAGAGTTAAGCATTTCTGCTTTTTGCTTTGCTATGCTCAATTTCAGTTCCTGTCTCATCCATGAGTGATTGGATGCTAACTAAGTTGCTACATACAGCCTTTACATGTGACCAGAGGAGGAAAACATTAATTAGCGCATTAAATGTTTGAAGGAAACACTGTCACAAGTACAGTTGACTGAAGTCTTCACGTAAAGTCATCTTTAGCTCGTGACAAAGTGAAAAACAATGTGACTCACTATCAGTGTGTCACTTTGCAACATGACAAATTCAAGTTTATATGTTATCTATGGAACAGGTGTTACCATTGATACCTATGATTCTGAGTATTAATCTCAATTGATTTTGAATATTTAATGTCATGTGCTGTATTGCTTTGTGACTGCCATGTGTTTTGGTCTTCCAAAGAGACTAGGGAGGCGGGCGGGGGATATGTTTGTTTGTTTGTTGTTGTTTTCAGTCCTGAGACTGGTTTGATGCAGCTCTCCATGCTACTCTATCCTGTGCAAGCTTCTGCATCACCCAGTACTTACTGCAACCTACATCCTTCTGAATCTGCTTAGTGTATTCATCTCTTGGTCTCCCTCTATGATTTTTACTCTCCACGCTGCCCTCCAATACTAAATTGGTGATCCCTTGATGCCTCAGAATATGTCCTACCAACCGGTCCCTTCTTCTTGTCATGTTGTGCCACAAACTCCTCTTCTCCCCTATTCTATTCAATACCTCCTCATTAGTTACGTGATCTACCCATCTAATCTTCAGCATTCTTCTGTAGCACCACATTTCAAAAGCTTCTATTCTCTTCTTGTCCAAACTATTTATCGTCCATGTTTCACTTCCATACATGGCTACACTCCATACAAATACTTTCAGAAACGACTTCCTGACACTTAAATCTATACTCTATGTTAACAAATTTCTCTTCTTCAGAAACGCTTTCCTTGCCATTGCCAGTCTGCATTTTATATCCTCTCTACTTCGACCATCATCAGTTATTTTACTCCCCAAATAGCAAAACTCCTTTACTACTTTAAGTGTCTCATTTCCTAATCTAATTCCCTCAGCATCACCCGACTCAATTTGACTACATTCCATTATCCTCGTTTTACTTTTGTTGATGTTCATCTTATATCCTCCTCTCAAGACACTGTCCATTCCGTTCAACTGCTCTTCCAGGTCCTTTGCTGTCTCTGACAGAATTACAATGTCATCGGCGAACCTCAACGTTTTTATTTCTTCTCCATGGACTTTAATACCTGCTCTGAATTTTTCTTTTGTTTGCTTTACTGCTTGCTCAATATACAGATTGAATAACATTGGGGACAGGCTACAACCCTGTCTCACTCCTTTCCCAACCGCTATATAACAAACAAATAAATTAATGATATGAATATAATAGAAGGAAACATTCCACGTGGGAAAAATATATCTAAAAACAAAGATGATGTGACTTACCAAACGAAAGCGCTGGCACGTCGATAGACACACAAACAAACACAAACATACACACAAAATTCTAGCTTTCGCAACCAACAGTTGCCTCGTCAGGAAAGAGGGAAGGAGAGGGAAAGACGAAAGGATTTGGGTTTTAAGGGAGAGGGTAAGGAGTCATTCCAATCCCGGGAGCGGAAAGACTTACCTTAGGGGGAAAAAAGGACAGGTACACACTCGCACACACACACACATATCCATCCACACATATACAGACACAAGGAGACACATACAGAGGCAAAGAGTTTGGGCAGAGATGTCAGTCGAGGCGGAAGTGCAGAGGCAAAGATGTTGTTGAATGACAGGTGAGGTATGAGTGGCGGCAACTTGGAATTAGCGGAGATTGAGGCCTGGTGGATAACGGGAAGAGAGGATATATTGAAGAGCAATTTCCCATCTCCGGAGTTCGGATAGGTTGGTGTTAGTGGGAAGTATCCAGATAACCCGGACGGCGTAACACTGTGCTAAGATGTGCTGGCCGTGCACCAAGGCATGTTTAGCCACAGGGTGATCCTCATTACCAACAAACACTGTCTGCCTGTGTCCATTCATGCGAATGGACAGTTTGTTGCTGGTCAGGTCTTTGTGGCAAACGAATCTGCTCCAGTCAGGAATCCCTGAACCATTACACCAACAACCTGACAACAGCTTTCGCATCCCGCAACTACCCTCCCGACCTGGTACAGAAGCAAATAACCAGAGCCACTTCCTCATCCTATCAAAGTCAGAACCTCCCACAGAAGAACCACAAAAGTGCCCCACTTGTGACAGGATACTTTCCGGGACTGGATCAGACCCTGAATGTGGCTCTCCAGCAGGGATACGACTTCCTCAAATCCTGCCCTGAAATGAGATCCATCCTTCATGAAATCCTCCCCACTCCACCAAGAGTGTCTTTCCGCCATCCACCTAACCTTCGTAACCTCTTAGTTCATCCCTATGAAATCCCCAAACCACCTTCCCTACCCTCTGGCTCCTACCCTTGTAACCGCCCCCGGTGTAAAACCTGTCCCATGCACCCTCCCACCACCACCTACTCCAGTCCTGTAACCCGGAAGGTGTACACGATCAAAGGCAGAGCCACGTGTGAAAGCACCCACGTGATTTTCCAACTGACCTGCCTACACTGTGAAGCTTTCTATGTGGGAATGACCAGCAACAAACTGTCCATTCGCATGAATGGACACAGGCAGACAGTGTTTGTTGGTAATGAGGATCACCCTGTGGCTAAACATGCCTTGGTGCACGGCCAGCACATCTTGGCACAGTGTTACACCGTCCGGGTTATCTGGATACTTCCCACTAACACCAACCTATCTGAACTCCGGAGATGGGAACTTGCTCTTCAATATATCCTCTCTTCCCGTTATCCACCAGGCCTCAATCTCCGCTAATTTCAAGTTGCCGCCACTCATACCTCACCTGTCATTCAACAACATCTTTGCCTCTGCACTTCTGCCTCGACTGACATCTTTGCCCAAACTCTTTGCCTCTGTATGTGTCTCCTTGTGTCTGTATATGTGTGGATGGATATGTGTGTGTGTGCGCGAGTGTATACCCGTCCTTTTTTCCCCTTAAGGTAAGACTTACCGCTCCCGGGATTGGAATGACTCCTTACCCTCTCCCTTAAAACCCAAATCCTTTCGTCTTTCCCTCTCCTTCCCTCTTTCCTGACGAGGCAACTGTTGGTTGCGAAAGCTAGAATTGTGTGTGTGTTTGTGTTTGTTTGTGTGTCTATCGACGTGCCAGCGCTTTCGTTTGGTAAGTCACATCATCTTTGTTTTTAGATAAACAAATAAATTAAGTAGAATAAATCGTGTATTATCAATCATGGGGTAGGTTCCTCTGAATGGAATGAGATACCGCCAAATCCTTTGGGTTTAAAGACCTTAACTAATAGTACCCTGGTAAATATAATTAACATTTAAAATTATAACTAAGAAAACAGATGCCAGGTGTCCTTTGCAAATCTGCAGTATTTCTATTCAGTGATAGTGAGACTACATTGAATGAGATTTGACACAGCAAATAATATTTCACAAAATACTTAAGATTCTCATTTTACTGACTTTCTTACCAGTTTATACTCTCAAATCTGCACAGTCTCAGTTCATTAGCGTACAGCACCTCCACTATTGCTGTTTCTTATGTAACTGATAAACTTTCTTGTGTAACTGATAAACTGTGTTGGGATTATCAGTGATCAGATCATGCAATCCCATTTTCTTTCCAGGCTCTGTCTCTCTTTAATTTTTTGCGATATGAGTATTGTGTGAACTTACGCGAGATGGCACGAAATATGCTGGGAAAGCACACAACATCCAAAGGAGGCTATTGGATGACATTATTTCCTCTGTACTGTTATCCATTTTAACCAGATGACAGCTGTGTGCAATTAACTGACAGATACTATAATTTTTTGTGAACATGTAGCCGAAATATACTCGCCATTTTGCCCTTTGCTGATAGTGTTAATGATCACTTTTCTTACATCTTGACATTTTTGCCACGGGGCTTAGAGTGTACCATTTCAGTGTCTGCATTGCACATCTTACTTGTCAGCCTACGAGCAGAACTAGGGCTATCCAGGAATATGCTGGCACTCTAGACACTGAAAGCATGAAAGTCTGAATGCGAGTAATTAATATGTAACATAATAAATCCTGCTTTGGTTTCTTAGGTAATAAATTTGGCATTTTTTAAATGGTTTTCACTGCATGTTAGCATAACTTTTCCTTTTCTGGGGATCAACTTGTTGTTGTTTTAAAAAAGAGTAATTAGCATGATCTAAGATGACTCCTAAATGTGAAATTTCCTTTTTTATTTTTGATGCATGTCTTTTAAGGCCCCCTCACACGACAAACAATTTGTCAAACTTTACTATGTTTGCCAAACATTTGACCATGTAAAGTGCTGTTCGACTTGCTGGTCAAGCACAGATCATGTTTGATGTGTTTGAGAGAAATTTTGATTGATCAAAAATTTGACAAGATGGTGGATGTTTTTTGTGTTGATGTTTTCCCACATATGTTTAGTTAAAAATAGTTTTATTGCAGCTTATCTCAGTGTATCATGAGTTTCACACCTATGGAAACTATGATCAAGGGTAAGAACAGAATAGCACTGGCAATTACCAAAATGTTAGCTGTGTTGCTTCTTTCCCAGCTATATTTTATACAGGAAGAGGTTAAGGAGAAAATTTATATTCTACTCATAACATACAAGTGAGAGTGCAATGGGTTTGCATGCTGTGGTATTTTATTGAACTGTTATAGGAGGACCAAGTGGAAGAGGAAAAAATTTCTCATGCTTCATCTGCTTTTTTAGTGTGAGAACAAATTAACTCTAAAGTAGTTATTGAAAGTTTCGCTGTCCATCCACATAAAGTTTGTGTAATCATCAAGTTCTGAGTGTAACATTTTCTTTAACAGGTTTTCATGTGTCTGTACTTTTCTCTCATTTTAAACTATTCTCTGGACCAGTGTCTTTTTTACTACTTATTCCTTAAATGGAGTGCCAGAGTCAGTGTTAGAAATGCTTCATCTGCGTTTGTTGCAATTCCCGCTACTGGCCTGCACAAAAAGCATCTGCTTCAAAAGTAGGGTTCAATTGACAAACTTTGTGGGTAAGTGTACAGGTGTGCTTGACACACGTGGCTAGATGAGACCAAATTTCACAAACAAGTTTGCTCTTTTGCAAGACCTTCAACAAGTTATTAAAGGTTTCGTTGTTCATTTGAAGAAAGGTGTGATCATTGGGTTCTAAGACTAATATTTTCTTTAGCGGAGTTTCGTGGGTAAACCTGTCTCCCATTCTAAGCAATTCCCTGGATCAGCATATTTTCTTCTTCTTCTTCTTCTTCTTCTTCTTCTTCTTCTTCTTCTCCTCCTTCTTCTTCTTTCTCAATCACTGTGCCAAAGTCAATGTCATAACTGCTTTGTCTGCATTTGTGGCCATTCTCAGTACTGTAAAAATACTCAAGAACACTAACGGGGCCTACTTCAGAGTGAAATTAAACTGATAAACTTCGTTTATACGTGTATGGGCTCGTCTGGCAAATCCACAGCTAGGAAAATGCGAATTTGACCAACAAGGTTTCTCATTTAAGGGTCTTTATGGTTTGATTTCTAAATTCCTATACCCCTGTCCAGAGCTTATATCTTAATTTTTATTCCCCAGTTCCTCAAATTTCCTTCTTCCTTGTAACCACTTCAGAAAATTAAATCAGATGCAAATGAAGGCTTTTATTATTCAAATGAAGTATTTAATATGATACCAAGTATCATCCATTGCGTTTTTCGATACTCCCTTCGGTCTTTTATTTCTGATGTACCATCTCAAATTACACAGTAGCTGAGGATCTGGAGCAGTATTCTGTAAGTGTGGGGCCCCATTCCTTTAGTTTTTCTGTGGTTTCCCAGTATCACTGCAGGTAAATATTTGGATGGTTTGTAAATTGATCATGCTCGATACCTTCTTGTATGCTTCTCAAATTGAACTATTGCTCCTTCTATAAAGATGTTGATGTAAGATGAACTTTAATGTGAACTTGAACCTTCTGTCCTTTTTATCAATTTTTGGAGTGATGTTAATTGTATTTGATCAATAAGTAGTTGCAAAATTGAAAACTGAAGAGAGCATTGTGATTGGCATTCACCCAACTGTGGGCACTAACAACAACAACAACAACAACAACAACAACGACAACATGAATCTACTCATTTTGAAGCCTGTCATTAATTTGCAATGCATGTTTCCAATCCATTTCCTTAATTTTGTGCTTTTGTTAGCTACTGTATACAAGTTAAGTTTAGTTGTATGGATAGAATTAAAAAATAATGTGCTCATCAATGTTAACAATAACATGTATACATATCCTGTAAACTGACTTGTTTTACATCATTTCCACAAAAAAATCATTCAAATGATAAATGGAATATGTAACTAAATCACTAACATACCCGCTAGACTGTTAAACATATGTGCTGTTATTAATGGATGTCTGGCTTTGGGCCGTACAATTTTATTTACATTTGCCGACCCATACAGAGAACCCACTTAGAGCAGCTGCAACTGCTAATGGCACCCAGCAATGTCCCATATTTTTCAAGCCAACCCTCTTTTGTTTGATATGAGATAATGTGCTGTGGCTGTTGGCATTCACCTCAAATGAGAGACATGACAACATCCCAAGAACAGGAAAACATTACTGTTCAGTTAAATGGAAGGGCTATAGATGATGAGTCACAGGTGAAAAATGTGTGTAAACATCGAGCAGGTACGCCTATGTACAATGTGCGCCAACCACAAATAATATTGTCTTGTAGCATAACTTTGTTGTTTTATGATTGTGAGCCCATACCTATTCCTTCATTATGGCTTTAGCTAACACAGTGGTAAGTTGTGTTGTTATATGTCCAAGTTAGCAGCCATAATATAAAATAAACAATGAACTGCATGTCAAAAGATTTACCCTCTGTGGAGGCTATGAGCATAATCCCAGTTGTTTACGGGATAATTAGTGATCGAATGAGCAGTTGACTGGGATCTGATGCTGCTGTGCTGTTTAATGCTTTGAGTGAGTCATTACTGTGAGGTAACACTTGTATGTGGCAACAGAGTTATATATTGAAAGTTTCCCACAACGGAGGGGTATCTGTTGAGAGACCAGACAAATGTGTGGTTCCTGAAGAGGTGCAGCAGCCTTTTCAGTAGTTGCAGGGACAACAGTCTGAATGATTGTCTGATCTGGCCTTGTAACACTAACCAAAGCCGCCTTGCTGTGCTGGTACTGCGAATGGCTGAAAGCAAGGGGAAACTACAGCCGTAAATTTTCCCGAGGGCATGCAGCTTTACTGTAAGGTTAAATGATGATGGCGTCCTCTTGGGTAAAATATACCGGAGGTAAAATAGTCCCCCATTCGGATCTCCAGGCGGGGACTACTCAGGAGAAAGAAAACTGGTGTTCTACGGATCGGAGCGTGGAATGTCAGATCCCTTAATCGGGCAGGTAGGTTAGAAAATTTAAAAAGGGAAATGGATAGGTAAAGGTTAGATATAGTGGGAATTAGTGAAGTTCGATGGCAGGAGGAACAAGACTTTTGGTCAGGTGAATACAGGGTTATAAGTACAAAATCAAATAGGGGTAATGCAGGAGTAGGTTTAATGATGAATAAAAAAAATAGGAGTGCAGGTAAGCTACTACAAACAGCATAGTGAACGCATTATTGCGGCCGAGATAGACACGAAGCCCATGCCTACTACAGTAGTAGAAGTTAATATGCCAACTAGCTCTGCAGATGATGAAGAAATTAATGAAATGTGTGATGAGATAAAAGAAATTATTCAGATAGTGAAGGGAGATGAAAAATTAATAGTCATGGGTGACTGGAATTCGATAGTAGGAAAAGGGAGAGAAGGAAACATAGTAGGTGAATATGGATTGGGGGTAAGAAATGAAAGAGGAAGCCGTCTGGTAGAATTTTGCACACAGCAGAACTTAATCATAGCTAAGACTTGGTTCAAGAATCATGAAAGAAGGTTGTATACATGCAAGAATCCTGGAGATACTAGAAGGTATCAGATAGATTTTATAATGATAAGACAGAGATTTAGGAACCAGGTTTTAAATTGTAAGACATTTCCAGGGGCAGATGTGGACTCTGACCACAATCTATTGGTTATGAACTGTAGAAACTGCAAAAAGGTGGGAATTGAAGGAGTTGGGACCTGGATAAACTGAGTAAACCAGATGTTGTACAGAGTTTCAGGGAGATCATAAGGGAACAGTTGACAGGAATGGGGGAAAGAAATACAGTAGAAGAAGAGTGGGTGGCTCTGAGGGATGAAGCAGTGAAGGCAGCAGAGGATCAAGTAGGTAAAAAGACAAAGGCTAGTAGAAATCCTTGGGTAACAGAAAAAATATTGAATTTAATTGATGAAAGGAGAAAATATAAAAACGCAATAAATGAAGCAGGCAAAAAGGAATACAAACGTCTCAAAAATGAGATCGACAGGAAGTGCAGAATGGCTAAGCAGGGATGGCTAGAGGACAAATGTAAGGATGTAGAGGCTAGGGGTAAGATAGATACTGCCTACAGGAAAATTAAAGAGACCTTTGGAGAAAAGAGAGCCACTTGTATGAATATCAAGAGCTCAGTTGGAAAACCAGTTATAAGCATAGAAGGGAAAGCAGAAAGGTGGAAGGAGTATATAGAGGGTCTATACAACGGCAATGTTCTTGAGGACAATATGATGGAAATGGAAGAGGATGTAGGTGAAGATGAAGTGGGAGATATGATACTGCGTGAAGAGCTTGACAGAGCACTGAAAGACCTGAGGCGAAACAAGGCCCCGGGAGTAGACAACATTCCATTAAAACTACTGACGGCCTTGGGAGAGGCAGGCCTGACAAAACTTGACCATCTGGTGAGAAAGATGTACGAGACAATCGAAATACCCTCAGACTTCAAGAAGAATATAATAATTCCAATCCCAAAGAAAGCAGGTGTTGACAGACGTGAAAACTACCGAACTATCAGTTTAATAAGTCACAGCTGAAAAATACTAATGCGAATTCTTTACAGGTGAATGAAAAAACTGGTAGAAGCCGACCTCGGGGAAGATCAGTATGGATTCCGTAGAAATGTTGGAACACATGAGGCAATACTGACCTTATGACTTATCTTAGAAGAAAGATTAAGGAAAGGCAACTTAGAGAAAGCTTTTGACAATGTTGACTGGAATACTCTCTTTCTAATTCTAAAGGTGGCAGGGGTAAAATACAGGGAGTGAAAGGCTATTTACAATTTGTACAGAAACCAGATGGCAGTTATAAGAGTCAAGGGGCATGAAAGGGAAGCAGCGGTTTGGAATGGAGCGAGCCAGGTTTGTAGCCTGTCCCCGATGTTTTTCAATCTGTATATTGAGCAAGCAGTAAAGGAAACAAAAGAAAAATTCAGAGTAGGTATTAAAATCCATGGAGAAGAAATAAAAACTTTGAGGTTCGCCGATGACATTGTAATTCTGTCAGAAACAGCAAAGGACTTGGAAGAGCAGTTGAACGGAATGGAGTGTCTTCAAATGAGAATATAAGATGAACACCAACAAAAGCGAAATGAGGATAATGGAATGTAGTCGAATTAAGTTGGGTGATGCTGAGGGAATTAGATTAGGAAATTAGTAAAAGGAGTTTTGCTATTTGGCGAGCAAAATAACTGATGATGGTCAAAGTAAAGAGGATATAAAATGTAGACTGGCAATGGCAAGGAAAGCGTTTCTGAAGAAGAGAAATTTGTTAACATCGAGTATAGATTTGTCTGGAAGTCACTTCTGAAAGTATTTATATGGAGTGTAGCCATGTATGAAAGTGAAATGTGGACGATAAATAGTTTAGACAAGAAGAGAATAGAAGCTTTTGAAATGTGGTGCTACAGAAGAATGCTGAAGATTAGATGGGTAGAACACATAACTAATGAGGAGGTATTGAATAGAATTGGGGAGAAGAGAAATTTGTGGCACGACTTGACAAGAAGAAGGGACCGGTTGGTAGGACATGTTCTGAGGCATGAAGGGATCACAAATTTAGCATTGGAGGGCAGCGTGGAGGGTAAAAATCGTAGTGGGAGACCAAAAGATGAACACACTAAACAGATTCAGAAGGATGTAGGTTGCAGTAAGTACTGGGAGATGAAGATGCTTGCACAGGATAGAGTAGCATGGAGAGCTGCATCAAACCAGTCTCAGGACTGAAGACCACAACATCAACAACATTTTATTATTGTTTAATTGAACAGTGCTTCAGCTCATATAATGCATGTTTATTAGATCGCGTTGAACTACATTGTGATTTTGCTTATACATATTTACCTTTGTAACATAAAGACAGCTATTCTGTACCTGTGTACAAGGTATGCCATGTGCCTGCTTGTGTTACAAAAAATGTTGTGCCCACTTGTGGATTAATCATAATTTCTCAAATATACTAGAAAATGTTGGGACAATCAAGTCAAGAGAAACTCTCCTAAAAGCAACTCTTATAAAATGAATGTATCACCAACTTCTCCCTCTGAAATTGAGAAAATTATATACTCTTTTATTTGATGGTGTTCCCAACAGAGTACTGTTTGTTCCAAATAACTGCTGGTACAGGTATGACACTAGAAACAAAGCAAGTTTCATGCTTCCTACACAGATTCACTCTTTTTGCACAGATCCCATAATATATGGGAATGAAAATATGCAATATCACTCTGGTACAGAAATGCTGTTACTCTGTTGATGAATGTTTTGATGACCTGACCATTTGAGCAGGGTAATATAATTATATTCCATATATAATCTGTTATAATTATAATCTGATGAGTCTCCTGTACACTAAATCAATGATTTAACATATATGTTATGAGACAATATAATTCTGATTTGTTTCCATATACATGGAGTGGATAAAAAGTAGTGGCAACATTCCTATAATTCATACCAGACTTTAGCGACAGACACTCACTGTATTGCAGGCCCTCATTATAATCGCTCCACATCTTGATCACCTTCCCCCACACAAACAGAAGGTGGTGTATACCATTAGCATGCCCATCTCTGTTGATATCTTGCAAGGACTGCCCCATGGCATGGATGATGTCTTCTCTTGTGTTGTAGGATATGTCACGACGAGGTTCCTTCATTTTGGCGAGCAGGTCGTTATTGCATGAACTCATATCTGGTCAGTACAGTGGATCTTTCGGTACCTCACGTCTTCATGTATGGAGGAGCCCCTGCACAAGGTTCACCATGTGATGATGTGCATTGTCATGTAGGGTGATGGGCTGCAGTACCAGAAGGAGGTGTTAATTTCTTCTCGGTGAGGGACAAAAAAGATGTTGCAAGAAACGGCAGTAATAGGCTGCAGTGAACACCTGCCCCCATGGTGCAGCACTGTTTTGTGGCACACGCCTACCTATTTGGCTGACTCACATTGGCGATCCACATTCAGTGGGAAGCCAAGGATCCGAATTGTCATGTTGTTCGTGGGGGATCATCCCAAACAGGGCTGACCTTTGGTAACATCCCTGCCATCCTGAAACACTTCAACCCATCTTGCCACTGTACAGTTTGACAATGTTGTATCACCACATGTCTCATGAAGTCCCTGAAAACATTGCTGTGCACTCTGATCATGTGCCACTGCAGTATTTTTCCACTCATGTTGTTCTTGTTTTCCTAACATACTATTGGGACACTTGAATTGGCTTCCTCCACTTTCAAACAGTACGCACTGCAACTGACTCAAAAATAACCATTGCCACCCACTGCAATATGTCAACTGACCTTCTGCTATCAGTTGCAGACAGCGCGCATGCCAATTTGACACATATCCTTCATATTATGGCAGTGTTTCCATTACTTTTTATCCAAACCTCGTAATAAGCTGTGTTATCAGAAATATGTAATACATCACTAACTCAAGGCGTTTGTACAGAGAGTTTGAAATACTGCATTGTTATACTGCTCTGTAAGAAAGGTGCTAGGAGAGATGTCAGCTACTACCGACATGTTTCACTACCGACATCATTTCCTAAGATTTTTCTGAAGGTGGTGTATTCTAGAATAGTATCTCATCTGAGCAATGCTACTATCCTCAGTAAATCACAGTTTGTGTTTCAGAGGAGTTGCTCTACCGAGAATGCCATTTACATGCTCAATAATTAACTTTTACGGGTGCTACATAATAAAATAACACTGGTTTGCACAATATGTGATCTATTTAAGGTATTTGACTTTGTGAATCACAATATTTTCCTAGGTAAACTGAGGTTTTGTGGAATTGATGGTGTAGCCAACCAGTGGATAGTATCTTTTCTAACCAAAAGGATGCTGGAAGTTTTGCTTAGTGATTCAACCAATGTAATCAAGGCTGAGATGTCTGATTGGGGAGTAATCATGTTTGGGATTCCACAATGCTCAATCTGAGGTCTGGTGTTGTTCCTAATATATGTAAACAATTTCTGCCTGGTATACAACAAGCAGAATTAGTTCTTTTTGCAGATGACACCAGTATTGTAATGAATTTGAGCATACATGCAGCAACAGAAGAAATGGCAAACAATTTTCTTAAGTCTCATTGCCTGTTTTTCTGCAAATGGACTCACTCTCAGATTTAAAAAAGATGCAACATATTCAGTTCTGCACATTTAGAGGTACTATGCTAACAATAAGTGTAACACATGGTGAGGAAATAATAAATAGGATGGAAACTTAAGAATTTTTCGATATCCATATTGATGATAATTTAAACTGGGTGGTGGTGGGGGGAGGGGGGGGTGGAACACAACTCAGTTCAGTCACACTTGCACTAAGAATCATTGCAAATCTCGGGGGGAGACAAGTCAGTACACTGACATATTTTGCATATTTTCATTTACTAATGTCATATGAAATAATGTTCGAGAGTAACCTGTCTTTAAGGGAAAAAAAATCTTCATTGCTCAAAATGTGCTGTGAGAATAATATGTGGTGCTCACCTACAATAATCTCGTAGACATCTGTTTAAGGAGTTGGGCATTCTGCTTTACAGTATAGTAATTCCTTCATGAAGTTGTTTGTGAATAATCCACCACAGTTCAAAAGGTACAATTATGTACAGCGTTACAATACAAGAAGAAAAAATGACACTCATTACTCCACATTAAGTTTGTATGTAGCATAAAAATGGGTGCCAATGCTGCAGCTAAAATTTTGAACACTTATAAAATGTCTGACAGACAACAAAGTAAGATTTGAAAACAAACTGAATAAGTCTCCTCTTGACAACTTGTTCCTTTCTGTAGAAGAATTTTTATTATTGTAATATGTGAAAGGTGGTGGGTACTACTATGTACTAAAATACACACACACACACACACACACACACACACACACACACACACACTTTTTTTATGTTTAGCATGTTGTTGTATTTACAAATTAATTTGTGATGTGAATCTAAAATGACTCATTCCACATTATGATGATTTATCATGCAAATGATCCATGGGACATAAAGCTATCACCTCCGTACTTATCCTGGGCATCTACATATAGCAAATTTAAGTGGTGTTTATTGGAATTTTTTGTTTTATTGTCAACTGCAATTTATGTTGTGATGATTTATCTACATACATCCCCTGTTAGTAATGTTGTGTCCTCTGTGGGTTGAGAGGACTGAAATCTTATGACAGAACAGACTATATTTACAAAGGTTGACCATTTGTACCTATTCCAACTCTGTAAGTGATTTAAATGATATCTTTTGGGTTAAAGGAAAGATCGTGATATCACAATAGTTTCTATCACTGACAGATAATGATAAACCTTGCTCAAGTTTCTGCTACAGATCTTTAGATGCATCCTTAATGTGACTGTTCAAATGGGCAATCTATCATTTAACACTTTAAATGTGTTGTCATGATTTTAAAATAATGAAAAAATGATGTAACCTTCATGCTTCTTCCTTGTTCTTGCACTGAGATAGGTGGTTGTGTAGCTAAGGCACTGAAATTGCTCTTGAGAGAAAATTGACTTCAATGCATTTCTACCGATCCTTGTTAAGGTTTTGTGTGGTTACCATAAATCAGTTAATGCAAATGCCAATGTGATTCTCATGAATGGGCTGTAGCTAACTTCATGCACTGTCCTTGCACATTCTGAGCTAGTGTTCTGTCTTGAGGCTCATCATTGATGGGATGCTAAATCATTTCATTCCTTTTTTGATTCCTATTGGTACAGTTTCTGTATAATACTGTATTTATGTCGTACTTCTGTGTGTTTTTTTTAATAAGTTGACTATTATACGAGTCTAGTGATGTAAGTTCTTTTGTTTTAGCTTTTGGATCTGTATGAAAAACTGCCTTTTGATAATGTGGATGGAGGAGCGTGGAAACAAGGTTGGGATATAGTGTACGATCCAACTCTGTGGACTGAGTCAAAGAAACTGAAAGTTTTTGTCGTTCCTCACTCACACAATGATCCAGGTAAGTTCAGGCCTTTATTTTAAGTGACACAATATATGCCCTGAGGAGGACTCTGCTAAAGCAACCTCTGACAATAGCTTCTGTTTATTCTTCCAGTGCTGTCTAATTTCTTAGAATATATAGTCCATGACCAGCTTAACAACTGCATAGAAATGAATAAATTACTAGACAAATACTAACCATTATTCAACAATCACAATCGTGCACCCTCTACAGTAATAAAAAGAGCAGACGACCTGTGAAAAGACACGTGATGGCTTTCATACTATTTCAGGGTTGCCACAAGGTCTGGAAATCAGGGAATTCAGGGAATTTCAAATGTATCAGGGAAATTTGAAAGAAACACTTGAAAAATCTTGTTTTTGTGTCAGTAAATGAAATGGTTTAGTTACTGAGATGTTGTCCATTGTTGCTGGCTGGGCGCAGCTGAGTACTTGCACTGCTTCCCGACTCCCTCATTCTTACTGCTTCTACCCTTCCTACCACTCCCCTCAGCTTGTAGTCAGTGCAGGTGTGAGCAGTGGTTTGTTTGGATCTCATTCTTAGAGATTGTTGACAGTGACTGGAGACGGTGGACATGTGTGCATGAGTAATATCTGATTGATTGTGTAAATGTGTCTGATTGATTGTATGAATGTGTGTGCTCTCTTTTTCTGACAAAGGCTATGGCCGAAAATTTTGTTGTGAGAGTGTGAGTGTCTTTTCTACATGCCTGTCTGCAGCTCAGGAGTAATCTTTACAGTGAGTTGCTACCTATCCTCACTAGTACTGATTCTCAGAGTATTTCCGCAAGTTATCTGTTACATGAATTGAACAGTGCGGCCTCATTTCATCAACGTGCTATATGTGACACGTGAATAGCCGGCCACATGAATGGACTTCCATGATGGGCCGAAACCACAGGCCATTTCTTTGGGTTTCTCTAATGGATCGGGCCTGCTGATTTGAAGCCCATTGTTTTCCACTAATGTGCAAGCCTTGCCCTTCGAACCTAGTCACACAGATATGCCTGCAGGCTGGGTCTGTTCATGTGTGGCATGATGTGGTGGATTTTCGTTGTTTATCCAAGGACCCACGACTGCGGTGCTTCTCAGCAGGCCAGAGGCCACGGGTGATAGATTTCAGGAATTGTGACTGTCTCACCACAAGTATGTTGTCCAGTGCAGCATTTTATGGACTTTTTTATTCTAGTACATTTTGGCACTTCAAAAATAATTTATATATTAGACAGTATGGGCATAATAATAATAATAATAATAAATAATAAAGATTTTATTGTCTTTAGGCCATTACAGCAATTGACAATTGACAATAAGAAGAAGAAAATTGTTGCAGTTGCTGGTGGTTTGTACGCTATGTACTCACATATTTCTTGAAAGAAAAATCACACAATACCTTTAAAATAGTGGACATAACACAGTGAATAGTAACTGACAATAACGAACATAGTAGAACCATCATTTTATTGGTGCTCGCTGATAGTGCTGGTTTACACAACTCTTCCCTTCCTTACACGCTTCTTCAAGAGATCTTCCTTTTTCTGAAGTTCTTTCTGAAATCAGTGAAGGTATATTAAATCTGTCTTGCTACTCCAAGGAAATGCATATGTTTGTCTCCAAATGTGTTTTATTTTATTGAAATAAAATAGCAACAGTGGTATAATGAAACACCTATACCATTTGGCTTGCCTTCTCCATCTAAAACAGTTCATTACAAAAGCTGTTGATGTTAGTACTTAAGATTTTTGCTCACATGGGGGAGAAATACAGTAGTTCTTATTTTTTTGTCATATCATGTCTTTACTTACCCTTGAGATCTCAAAATTTGCCAGAGAAAAATGCTAAGAAGCTTGTCTGGAAATCAGGGCAATATCAGAGAATTTCACTTGGGAAAGATTGTGGCAACCCTATATTTAAATATTAGTGAAGACTTTGATATTGTTGACTTTTTTGCTTGCCAGAATTGATGGGCTAAATTTGTCTCTGACTGCAGTAAAATGATTTTTCTTGTATTTGAAACTCTTCCAATAGTACGTGATGTCTGGGTGTACAAAATCACAGTGTAGGCAGATAGTATCAGGTGTCCCCCAGGGTTTGTTGTTGGAATGAATACTCTTCTATTTGTTGCTCAATGAACAGTCATCAGTTATATCATACTCTAAAATACCTACCACATGTGTACATTGATCTCTAGTTGTATTTAAGTGCAAAATCTAGTTAACGACAGAATATCCATGTTGACCAGTATAAATTTTTGCAATTGGTACAGACTACAGTGTTGAAAAACAGTCCATCCTAATCCCAAATGGTTCCAGTTGGTCATTGTATGCTTTTTGGTGCAAAATATTTAGGAATCCATCCCGTCTATAGTCCTAAATGAGACAAACATAAATTTATTTCCTTCAGTGAAGACTAGATTTTTTGTCTGATATATTCCTAAAGTGGGCTGACCTTGTAAGAGAGCATCTGCATTTCTGCATGCAGTGAAAAAGATGTGAAAAGCTCTTCATTTTGGACCTGAAAAAGAAATTTGTACAATTTCTTCTGTTTCCATCTGTTGGTTACAGCAATCCTATCCTATGAAGTCTTTCCCTGGAGAACTTAGAGGGCTAAAAATTTCTGATGAATGCCTGCGTACAGTACATTTATGAATTTACCGCCTTGGTTATATTTCACCATTGAAAGCGCAGTTATCCTTGCTAAATTCTGAAAGTTATCACAGGATCTGTCCTCTTTACCATCGGATCAGTGTGTACTGTTGCTATTTCTTCTCATGGGTTGTAACACTCTTATTTGAATAACACAGCAGAATACAAATTCCCATCAAAGCAGGATCCTTTCTGTCTGTTTCTGCCACACAACTATCTTCTCTAAATCCTTTTCTGTTGTAGGTATTGAAGGAACGTGAATTAGAAACTATCTCCTTCACAATATCAGAGAAGTGAGCCACATCTATAGCTTCAAAAGGCAGTGTATGACTTATCTCCTAAAGCAACAATAATGTACGCCCTTCATTTTGATTACATTCTTAACATTACCTTTCTTTTGATTGCATTCTTAACACCATCTTCCCTCCTTCCATGTCAAACCTATTCAAGGTGGTGTGGTGTGAAGTAGCAAGGGCCAGTTTACTATGTAACACACCAGCCAGTAGCATCTGTCTGTAGCATGTACTTGAGGTTGTGAGTAAAGCGTTATCATTGATTTTCATGTTAGTTACGTTGACAATGTGCAACTGTTATAGTGCATTGTGAGACCATAAAGCAAACATGACGAGTATTAATATGTTAACAAGTGATAGTGAGAGTTTTCTGAGCATATAAATTTTTCTAGGAACAGGCAGAAGCAGAAACAGTGGTCCAATGTGGTGCTTAACCTATCATTTCTAATTGCCACAGGAGTCAGTGGCTGTGGTGTTGGACACACACACACACACACACACACACACACACACACACACACACACACACACACACACCTCACACATCCAACTGCAGTCTCAAGCAACTGCAACCACACTGTTTGCAGCAGCAGCAGTGCGTGATGGGAGTGGCGATAGGGTGAAGCTAAGGAGGAGACAGGGGTGGGGAGGGGGAGGGATAGTGATAGGGGTGGCAGACCCTCCTCCTCTACCATTCTGCCCACTCCACCCGTCTCCTTATCGCCACCCAGTCGCCACTCCAATCATGCACTGGTGCTGCTGTTCGCAGTGTGATTTCAGTTGCCCGTGGCTGCAGTTGTGTGTGTGAGGTGCGTTCGTGCACGTGCATGGTTTGCAGGAGAGCTTCTGTAAAGTTTGGAAGGTAGGAGACGAGGTCCTGGCAGAAGTAGAGCTGTGAGGAGGGGACGTGAGTTGTGCTTGGGTAGCTCAGATGGTAGAGCACTTGCCCGCGAAAGGCAAAGATCCCATGTTTGAGTCTCGGTCCAGCACACAGTTTTAATCATCCAGGAAGTTTCGTATCAGCACACACTCTGCTGCAGAGTGAAAATTTCATTCTGACGCATAGTGTGTGTGTGTGTGTGTGTGTGTGTGTGTGTGTGTGTGTGTGTAAGTTTCGTATCAGCACACACACTGCTGCAGA
Source organism: Schistocerca nitens (assembly GCF_023898315.1). Classification (NCBI taxonomy): domain Eukaryota; kingdom Metazoa; phylum Arthropoda; class Insecta; order Orthoptera; family Acrididae; genus Schistocerca; species Schistocerca nitens. Next base: position 1,048,095,832 of record NC_064614.1, read on the forward strand.
GTGAAAATTTCAATCTGACGCATGGTGTGTGTGTGTGTGTGTGTGTGTGTGTGTGTGTGTGTGTGTGTGTGTGTGTGTGTATTTTTGGCTTAGGCCTTACTGGCTGAAAGCTTTATTTAATTGTGACAGTCTTTTTGTTGTGCCTATCTGTGGCTCAGCAACTCCACTATACAGTGAGTGGCAACTTTCCTTTTCATAATATTGTTACATTCCATCCTGGATTTTCCATTATCTAAATGTTGGCAACATAGATATGAACTTAAAGTGGACTCCGTTACATAAATACACAGACAGACAGAAATTTGTACACCACCACAACTTTTAATAAATGAGTGGCAACTTTCCTTTTCATAATACTGCCAACATGTACAGCTCTTTCATAAAACACAAGGGTGGATGTTATGCTTCTTATATTCTGGTATTCTAAAAGTGTGTGACATTCCCAGTCAGGTTCCCCAAAGGGTCATTCCATATCAAATGACCCAATAAAAAATAAATTTTACACCCACCTCCTTAGATTTTCATGAAATTTGGCTCAAATGGTTCTAATACCATCCTGACAACACCTGCAATTTTTTTTGCTGTATCTCTTATAGTTTTTTTTATAAATTTTTAAAGCTTTTTATGTTTTGCGTTTTCCTAACCTTCGGAAATGGTAAATTTAATTTGTATTCAAAACTTTAAAATTGCTTATCTTAAAAACTCTTTTAGATAACATCATGAATTTTTGCAGCAAGTTTACTTATTATACATATTTGAAGATAAAAATGATACTATTAAAATATATTAATAATTTCTATGAAATATAAACGGATGTTTTGTTTTATAAGAATTGCAATATCTAGAGTCTCAGACCTGATAGAATGCTCAAATTTGTTTTAATTTACTCTTAAACATATAGGTTACTTGATAAAACAAAAATAATGATGGCTTTTTAACATGTTTATTAACTATAGTAGATTACATTATAATTATGTACAAAGATAGTGTACTTACGACACTTATGTATAACCCAACTGATTGCTTGAAACATTGAATTTTTTGAGTAGTTTTGTCTTTTTTATAAACATTAATGCTGATTCAAACTGTTTTTCCACTTCATCCAAGTAATACATTCTTCCAGTGCCGCTTGATTGAGGTGCGTCTACTACACAGACTATGTGCTCCAAAGGCACTATGCAAGAATCTTCTCTTTCAGGCCAATAAAATAATGCAGCTGGTCCTGAAGGATGTAGAAATATAATTTCTGTATCTTCTTCATCATTGAATATTGTTTTTACCAGTCCAAAGTACCAGTTACCATCATAATTTGCAGCCACATAGCTATTTATGGATGGTTCAACACGAACCCAATCAGAAGAAGAATGGAAAGAAAAGATTAACGAGGGTTTTACACTATCTGTAGTCCTTCTAATTTCAAGGTTGTTTGTTGGAAGTGGTTTGAAGTTACGAAAACTTCTTGTTTCAGGAATGGTTCGGGTTGCTGAAAAACTTTTTTCTAGTTTTAACCGTAGCAAATCGGCTTCTTGTTTGTCAATAAAGTGAAAATGAATGTTTTCAATATTTTTTTCACAAAACTTGTACACATGGATTGCTGTCATTATTTGTTCTTCGTCTGAAAGCTGTAGACTGGCTTTCCTTAAAATTCTTTTAATAGTTCCTTCTAGGCCATCACAAATTGACTTCCCATGACTTGTTGCAAAAAAAAGAGTGTTGGGCCTTCAAATTAAAGTCTCTCAAGTGTTCAGTCAAATTTTTAAAACTGTTTCTATTTTTGTACTGCCCAGCACAACCATCTGTAAAGTAGTGAACTGAGTCAATGTCAGTATGATGTAATGACAGCCACTTTGTAATTTCTTTTTGTACAAAGTTAACAAAACCAGTGTCATGTTCTTGGTCATCACTAATAAAACAGTGGTTGGAAACAAAAACATTGTTTTCCTCATTTCTTAGAAAACCTCCAACTGGTTGTAGAGTACAACCACCTCTACTCCAGTGGTAACTTTGGATCTCATTTTGTATAACAAAGGAATAATTTTCACTGAAATCCATCACAATAATTGCTGTTTTGGGTGGTGGGTCTTCTTTCAATCTTTTAAAGGCTGCTGATTGGGATTTTGCTATAAACGAGTGCGGGGTGAATTTTTCCAATGACCTAACCAATAAAGAAATGTAGTCTTCAACACTGATAGACTGTTTGATCATTTCTGCACTGTCTGTGTTAACCCACTGACTGATTACAATTTCTTCTTCTAAATCATAATCTTCACTTAGTTTTTCAGTTAAGTACTCAGTTAGTGCAGTATTTGCAGGACAGCTCTCGCAATGATGTAGCATGCAGTTTTGGTTTCCCGTGTTGCACACAAGCATCTTAATTAGGTCTTTATAAGATTCTTCAATTTTCGCAGCATCCAGTAATAGTTTAACATTCTGGTGGATACTCGCCATCCGGCGGAAACTACTCATGGTGCGACGGGTGTGTCAATTCCTTGCCTGTCCTACCTCCCCTGCATACCCTACTGTTGCCCGACCGCCTATGGAACGTCTCTTTTCCAGTCGTCCCAGGGCCACGAGACCATTTGGGATTCGTGCCAAGCATTTGCTTGAGTCCCTTGGTGTGGAGCGTGTGGCACCCCAACTCCAGGGTTTTACCCGCCTGCCTCCCTGGTTGCCCCAGAGGCCCAGCGTCCTTTTAGACTTGGCAGAGTACCAGAGGAGCTGCACTCCTGCGTTTGTTTTTACCACCTTATTTTACGATATTTTAAACCAGCATGCCGACCATGTACCAGTATTTACGGATGGCTCTAAACAGGGGGACTCTGTTGGTTGTGCTGTTGTTTTCCCTGATCGAGTCATCAAGTTACGGCTTCCTGCAGCGTTTACCATCTTTGATGCCGAATTGTTTGCGATCTTGCGGGCATTGGAGCAGATGAGATGTGTTCCCAGTCTTAAGTTTCTCATCTGTTCTGACTCCCTGAGTGCCCTTCAGACCATGCAACACTTGTACCCAGCAGATACGGTCGTCCAGAACATCCATGATGTCCTACTCCAGCTGCAACGGCAGGGGAAGGAGGTTTCTTTCTGCTGGGTGCCGGGGCACGTGGGTATTAGGGGAAACGAACTGGCGGATGTGGCTGCCAAAGATGCATGTTCCCTCCCTCACGTTGTTGAATGTGCCGTCCCCCTCCATGCTGTTACCTCCCTTTTGCGTTTTCGTGTTATGCGTCAATGGGAAGAGGAGTGGCTGACAGTCGGTGAAAATAAGCTGCGTTTGGTCAAGGCCACCACGCGGCCATGGCGTACGTCCTACCAGTCATGCAGGCGGGATGAGGTTCTCCTCACTCGCCTCCGCATCGGGCACAGTCCCTTAACGCACGGTTTTTTACTCCGGCGGGAGGACCCCCCAATCTGCAGTGCTTGTGGCATCCAGATAACTGTCCGCCACATTTTACTTGAGTGTCCTTTATTCTCTGACCAGAGGGCGGTGGTTTCCTTGCCACCGGATTTGCCCTCTATTTTGCAAGACGACGCAACGACTGTGGTTAAGGTCTTACGGTTTTGTGTCCTGTCCAATTTGTTGCCTCGGATTTTAGGGAGAGGATTTTAATGTGCTGCTGGGTGACTGGCTCACCCAGGCTTTAGGTAAGAGGTCCGCCAGTCACGATTACCTACTTGTTTCACTTCGATTTCTGTTCTCTTTTCCTTGTGTTTCCTTTCCTTTTTTAGTGCATTTCTTCTCCTCTTGTTTTGCCTCTGTATGTGAGGATTTGTAACTGCGTCAGGTCTGTGTCTTTTAGCCGTTCTCCTTGTTCGCTGTCCGTCTTCGTCCCTTCACTGCATGTGTTCCTGTTTCTATGCGTTTGGGCGCTGATGACCACGCTGTTTAGCGCCCGAAAACCTCAAACACACACACACACACACACACACACACACGCACACACACACACACACACACACACACACACACACACACTGCATACACATACAGTTTGTGTGCCTGCAGCACCAGCAAGGATACACCATTTAGGTCTCAAGAAACAAAATTTTGAAAATCCTACTTCTACCTCGGGATTTTCCCATTTGAAAGAATAATAGAGTTCTCTCAAGTTACACAAAATGAGTCTTTTTTGCATGTACACATTTTTCTGAACACTTACTTTGTCTTTTGTTCCAGTTAGCACTCTGGAACTTTCATCCTTTTCATAAAAATGTGTTACAAGTCTTACAGTATTTTCAGAAAGAGTTTTACCTTTTTTTGGACCAGGAGTTTCCAAAATACCCTTTTCAGATTTTAGCTTTCTAGCTTGTCGCACCATGTACTCACTTACATTAAATTCTTTCATCACTTTATTTCGACTCCAATAATCTGGAGCCAAGGTCAGAATCTGGATTTTTATAGACCTCCCAACAGATGAAATCTTCTCTTTCATAAGAGAAATCATTACATCAAAATCCTTTGCTTTCTCAACCATACTTGTATCTTCTTCGTCATCATCAGAACTTAGTGCATCATATTTTAATGCTTTTGAAACCGCCTTTTTTGCAGTCTTTTCAATACTGCTAACCTTCCTTTTAAAATAAGACCCTTTACTTTGTTCTGACAAGCCATGAAGCTTTATCGGTGTTAAACCTAAATTATCAAGAGCAATGTTTGTTTGTACGAGGGATTCATTTCTGGATTCCAATGATTCTAATTCAACCATGACTTCATCATCTGTTTCACTTTCATTGACTTCAACTCTTAATTTTTCCTCACAAAAGTTACGGCATGTTGAGCAAAGCTTTTGTCCAGGTTTTATGCAAATATTTTTTGTCAGTAATTGTTTAGAAAGATCCAAGCCTACACTTCTCAACGATTTTTTGATGGGCTTTTTGTGTTTTTTCAGTGGGTCTACACATGTTGTTTGATACTTTTCAAAAACATTTAAAAAGTAATAGCTGTGGTGTGAACATATATTCTTAAATTCACACAGATTAATTCCAGATCGTAAGTGGATCAAATCTTTTTCTTCCTCACTCAATTCAGATTCCGGTTGTAACTTTTTTGAAGGTGTGTAGGTTGTTTGGAAACAGTCAGAGTTTTTAAATAACCCTACGCTACAGCTTTGAATATCTGACATACTGATTTCACTTTTGGTCTGATTACTGTTCTGGTTACTTTTATAGGATGTTGGAAAAGAATCTCTGTAAACTAAGTAACAGTACTTACTGAAAGTTCGAATAAACTTACTAAAATACTATCCAAGCACTATTTAACACTGTAATAATTTTTTACTTCAAAACACAGGAGTAACAAAACAAAATTCAAGCGTACATTGTTACTCCAAGAAGACAAAAACTTATTTTTGGTGTCTAAGCCACTTGGTACTTTTTATTTTTAAAATATAATTAATATTATTTTAAAAATTAGATAACTATTAAACAGGTTAAAAAACTTGTAAATTTTTTTTCACTTGGAAGATTTTAATATATTTTTATGGTAATTTTTTTAACATTTAGATATAATACACAAACTTATTCCAAAATTTCATACTGATATCTTGTGTATTCTTTAATATACAAATTTTTTTAGTTGTGAGGGCACGTTTAAGTTACGATTTCCGACTACTGAAACAACGACAAATCTAAAAAATTTAAAAATTTATTAAAAAAAACCTATAAGAGATAGAGGAAAAAAAATTTACAAGTGCTTTCAGGATGATGAAAGAAGTAATTGTACCACGTTTCATCAAAATCTGACATGGTTGGTGTCAAGGCCTGGATGACTTGACATGGAATGACCCCAAACAGTGTTCATGGGAAAGTCAGGGGTGCCATCACATTGTTCTTATCTGAATACCGGCAACAGCAAGAGTTGTTGTTGATCTATCAGTGGCAGGAGTTGACCCATGTGAAGGGAGACATTTTATAGTCACTATGTAGATTATGGCAGAATGGCTTGCTGTCAAAATAATGTGAAATTCCAAACATAGAAATGATTTCCAGGAATCTTCCTTCCTGCTCAAAAGAGTTGCCAACCTTTATGTAACTATGCCTTTATTTGAAATTGTAATTGCTACTTGCTCAGTTTTAAGAACCAAAAATGGAATCTATCTAGTATCACATATATCTGTCTCTCATGAACACTCTAAATTTCACATATAAATGGTTCAAATGGCTCTGAGCACTATGGGACTCAACTGCTGAGGTCATTAGTCCCCTAGAACTTAGAACTAGTTAAACCTAACTAACCTAAGGACATCACAAACATCCATGCCCGAGGCAGGATTCGAACCTGCGACCGTAGCGGTCTCGCGGTTCCAGACTGCAGCGCCTTTAACCGCACGGCCACTTCGGCCGGCTCACATATATCTGTTGTTGTTGTTGTGGTGGTCTTCAGTCCTGAGACTGGTTTGATGCAGCTCTCCATGCTACTCTATCCTGTGCAAGCTTCTTCATCTCCCAGTACCTACTGCAACCTACATCCTTCTGAATCTGCTTAGTGTATTCATCTCTTCGTCTCCCTCTACGATTTTTACCCTCCACGCTGCCCTCCAATGCTAAATTTGTGATCCCTTGATGCCTCAAAACATGTCCTACCAACCGATCCCTTCTTCTAGTCAAGTTGTGCCACAAACTTCTCTTCTCCCCAATCCTATTCAATACCTCCTCATTAGTTACGTGATCTACCCACCTTATCTTCAGCATTCTTCTGTAGCACCACATTTCGAAAGCTTCTATTCTCTTCTTGTCCAAACTGGTTATCGTACATGTTTCACTTCCATACATGGCTACACTCCATACAAATACTTTCAGAAACGACTTCCTGACTCTTAAATCTATACTCGATGTTAACAAATTTCTCTTCTTCAGAAACGATTTCCTTGCCATTGCCAGTCTACATTTTATATCCTCTCTACTTCGACAATCATCAGTTATTTTACTCCCTAAATAGCAAAACTCCTTTAATACTTTAAGTGTCTCATTTCCTAATCTAATCCCCTCAGCATCACCCGATTTAATTTGACTACATTCCATTATCCTCGTTTTGCTTTTGTTGATGTTCATCTTATATCCTCCTTTCAAGACACTGTCCATTCCGTTCAACTGTTATTCCAAGTCCTTTGCTGTCTCTGACAGAATTACAATGTCATCGGCAAACCTCAAAGTTTTTACTTCTTTTCCATGAAATTTAATACCTACTCCGAATTTTTCTTTTGTTTCCTTTACTGCTTGCTCAATATACAGATTGAAAAACATCGGGGACAGGCTACAAACCTGGCTCGCTCCATTCCAAACCTCTGCTTCCCTTTCATGCCCCTTGACTCTTATAACTGCCATCTGGTTTCTGTACAAATTGTAAATAGCCTTTCGCTCCCTGTATTTTACCCCTGCCACATTCAGAATTTGAAAGAGAGTATTCCAGTTAACGTTGTCAAAAGCTTTCTCTAAGTCTACAAATGCTAGAAACGTAGGTTTGCCTTTTCTTAATATTTCTTCTAAGATAAGTCGTAAGGTTAGTATTGCCTCACGTGTTCCAGCATTTCTACGGAATCCAAACTGATCTTCCTCGAGGTCCGCTTCTACCAGTTTTTCCATTCGTCTGTAAAGAATTCGCTTTAGTATTTTGCAGCTGTGCCTTATTAAACTGATAGTTCGGTAATTTTCACATCTGTCAACACCTGCTTTCTTTGGTATTGGAATTATTATATTCTTCTTGAAGTCTGTGGGTATTTCGCCTGTCTCATACATCTTGCTCACCAGATGGTAGAGTTTTGTCATGACTGGCTCTCCCAAGGCCATCAGTAGTTCTAATGGAATGTTGTCTACTCCCGGGGCCTTGTTTCGACTCAGGTCTTTCAGTGCTCTGTCAAATTCTTCACGCAGTATCTTATCTCCCATTCCATCTTCATCTACATCCTCTTCCATTTCCATAATACTGTCCTCAAGTACATCGCCCTTGTATAAACCCTCTATATACTCCTTCCACCTTTCTGCCTTCCCTTCTTTGCTTAGAACTGGGTTGCTATCTGAGCTCTTGATATTCATACAAGTAGTTCTCTTCTCTCCAAAGGTCTCTTTAATTTTCCTGTAGGCAGTATCTATCTTACCCCTAGTGAGACAAGCCTCTACATCCTTACATTCGTCCTCTAGCCATCCCTGCTTAGCCATTTTGCCCTTTCTGTCAATCTCATTTTTGAGACGTTTGTATTCCTTTTTGCCTGCTTCATTTACTGCATTTTTATATTTTCTCCTTTCATCAATTAAATTCAATATTTCTTCTGTTAGCCAAGGATTTCTATTAGCCCTCGTCTTTGTACCTACTTGATCCTCTGCTGCCTTCACTACTTCATCCCTCAGAGCTACCCATTCTTCTTCTACTGTATTTCTTTCCCTCATTCCTGTCAATTGTTCCCGTATGCTCTCCCTGAAACTCTCTACAACCTCTGGTTCTTTCAGTTTTTCCAGGTCCCATCTCCTTAAATTCCCACCTTTTTGCAGTTTCTTCAGTTTCAATCTGCAGTTCATAACCAATAGATTGTGGTCAGAATCCACATCTGCCCCTGGAAATGTCTTACAATTTAAAACCTGGTTCCTAAATCTCTGTCTTACCATTATATAATCTATCTGATACCTATTAGTATCTCCAGGATTCTTCCAGGTATACAACCTTCTTTTATGATTCTTGAACCAAGTGTTAGCTATGATTAAGTTATGCTCTGTGCAGAATTCTACAAGGCGGCTTCCTCTTTCATTTCTTCCCCCCAATCCATATTCACCTACTATGATTCCTTCTCTCCCTTTTCCTACTGACGAATTCCAGTCACCCATGACTATTAAATTTTCGTCTCCCTTCACTACCTGAATAATTTCTTTTGTCTCGTCATACATTTCATCAATTTCTTCATCATCTGCAGAGCTAGTTGGCATATAAACTTGTACTACTGTAGTAGGCATGGGCTTTGTGTCTATCTTGGCCACAATAATGCGTTCACTATGCTGTTTGTAGTAGCTAACCCGCACTCCTATTTTTTTATTCATTATTAAACCTACTCCTGCATTACCCCTATTTGATTTTGTATTTATAACCCTGCATTCACCTGACCAAAAGTCTTGTTCCTCCTGCCACTGAACTTCACTAATTCCCACTATATCTAACTTTAACCTATCCATTTCCCTTTTTAAATTTTCTAACCTACCTGCCCGATTAAGGGATCTGACATTCCACGCTCCGATCCGTAGAATCCCAGTTTTCTTTCTCCTGATAATGACGTCCTCTTGAGTAGTCCCCTCCCGGAGATCCGAATGGGGGACTATTTTACCTCCAGAATATTTTACCCAAGAGGACGCCATCATCATTTAATCATACAGTAAAGCTGCATGTCCTTGGGAAAAATTACGGCTGTAGTTTCCCCTTGCTTTCAGCCGTTCGCAGTACCAGCACAGCAAGGCCGTTTTGGTTAATGTTGCAAGGCCAGATCAGTCAATCATCCAGACTGTTGCCCCTGCAACTACTGAAAAGGCTGCTGCCCCTCTTCAGGAACCACATGTTTGTCTGGCCTCTCAACAGATACCCCTCCGTTGTGGTTGCACCTATGGTACGGCCATCTGTATGGCTGAGGCACGCAAGCCTCCCCACCAATGGCAAGGTCCATGGTTCAAGGGGGAAGCACATATATCTGTGACTCATGAAAACTCAAAACAACTTAATTATCATGTTTTATTATTTTTTAGTATAATCTGTTCATCATAAGAATAAACCTAATGTAAACATTGCACTATGTGTCCTTTTGTATTTGCTGGAACCTCATTGGATTTCTGTTTGACGTGGGACTGCAGCCAGGCTGTCTCAAGTACTGTCAAGTATGATAATAAGGGTACATTTTGTGCTGTGCGTTACGCGCACATTGACTTAGCGAAAATATGGGACAACAGCTTTACCGCCGCATTTAACTTGGACAGCACTGACTGATCAGCTGGTACAGCTAACCTGCAGCGATGTGGCGAGCTGCACTTCACACATAAAAAGAGATGAGCCGGGGAGCAATACAGCTTCGAATGTCACTTAATTTTTAAGCAGAATGAAATAATACACTGCAGATCTCCCACAATGCGCTCCTTAGATGACTAGATGAAAACCTCAACACGTTATTGTTTTTAGCTAACGTACTATTATAATTAAAAACAAGAGTGATGAAAATTCTTGACTTAACCACAGGGTAATTTTTCTGCTTAAACTGTGTGTAACGTAAGAGAGTATTGAAGGATTTCACCATATAGTTAAATATTGAAGCCACTGAAGGTATTACTTACAGTCAATCATCTGGTAATCTCTTAGCTCTTTGCTTATCTGAATCTGAGAAATACATTTCAGTTCTGGAAGTGTCACCTGCTACATTGATAATGAGCCTATCAACAGAATCCATGAAGCCAGCCAGGCGCAGTATTTTATTTTCTTCCTTTATGACAAACCATTCTGTATCCCGCCAGCATTCGGCAGTGATGTGTGAAAAAGCTGCGTTCGTTATTTCCAGTATGTCTGTCAGCTTAACATTCTTGTTACTTCTTGGGCCAAATCCGCAGCATGGCTGTGGATCAGTTCTGTTGGGTTCATATTGTAATGGTACAGTAGCAAATGTATAAATACAGCATTTGTATGATGTGCTTGATGCTGTGAAAATGATTGTTTTTCATGTTTCTAAGATACTTATCTACCTCTCTGATATAAAACAATGGACATAATCCAAATAAAGAGCATTGGGTTTTTCATTTTTGCCTTAACAAATTAAATTGTTATATTTTCTTAACTTAAACAACTTTTATAAACAGTCTTTCATAAAACGTTGATAATTAGGAATTTGTATTTGAAATGGAAACAGGAAATTCGCATCCAATATGTAATTAGAAACAAGAAGACGTGCATTATTCATAAAAATGATGATGAGTTTTATAGTTATGAGATGTAGGAGATGTAGGTATTTCAAATTGAACGGGGGGGGTGGGGGGGGGGGTGGGGGGGGACGATACTGAGGAGATTTGAACCAACGCACAAATAACTGCATTCGGTTCGTATTCCATTACACTACCAACTGTGCTACTCATTCAGTGCTGGTTTATCAACTGCAGTAAATAAGTGCAGAGAAAACTTCAATGCTGGTTATCTCCATAAATTTATGAAAAACATTAAGAACAGCCTATTTCTTGGCACTTTTTACCATGTTCCACTACGGAATAGAAAGTGGCCTCAACCATTTGCATACTGCACATTAACAGCGCAACAATCAGAGCACAATGCTGCAGAGGCTGTGACTGTACACGATTTTTGAAATAAAAACTACATACCTGAACCGTAATTGAGAAAAATGTTGATGGTTGTTAATACATTTGAGTGTCTTAAAGTTCCATTTAACGTAACTTAGTAATAAGATATCTAATAAGTAAGTAGGACCTACTTTCAAGAGCATAACAATCCCAGTGTACGTGTGCTACGGCTTCTGAGCAATCATCGCATTTGTGTTTGTTTACATCAGGTTCATTCTTATGATGAACGGATCATAGTACAATGAGTATTTGAGATCTGAAATACTTTTATCAATTCAGAACATGCTTAAAAGAGTACTAAAAAACTGGGTAAAGATAGACAGAAAGAATGTACGTTGATTAATCTGCAGACTTTGGTCTTTCTTATATGGAGCAGATGTATCAGCTGTCTATAATTTTCCTGATATTCTAACCAAGTATCATAGTTCTTGCAAAATTCTTGATTCTTATATCATTGCATTTGGTGTTTCAGGATGGATTAAAACGTTTGAAGATTATTATCAGGGACAGACTCGAAGCATTTTAAACAACATGGTGAAAAAACTGGGAGAAGATAAGCGCCGTAAATTTATATGGGCTGAAGTTTCATTTTTCCAATTGTGGTGGAATGAAATAACGCCTGATATACAAGAAGAAGTGAAAAGGTATGTTTTTAGTGTTTTAGTATCGCATTTTGAAACTTAAGTTACAAATTACATTTGGCCTCTCTTTCTCTTTCAGACTGATTGAAAATGGTCAACTAGAAATTGTGACTGGTGGATGGGTTATGAATGATGAAGCCAATACCCATTATTTTTCTATGTTGGGGCAGATGATTGATGGGCATAATTGGCTGGAATATAATCTTAACATAAAACCCAAGTAAGTGATATTTATTATATGGTCAATACCCAAAGACTTGTGTGTTGGATGCATAAACTGTATCACTATCATAAGCCATTCAGTATCTGCTTCTGGACAAAGTTCTTTAAACTTTTCCATCTGTAAGTATTTATGTTGCTTCTGCTCATTGTAAATTATTTTAGTCACAGTATAATTTAGTTTCAGTTGTACATTCATGCCTACTCTTCCATTTGGTTTTGAAATGTATCCCCAATCTAGGCAAGCAGTACAGTGCAAAATTATAATTTAAGTTTGTTTCATTAACAAGTTTTCCGTATTTGTTTTCCCAGGTTAAGGATATGAAAATTGCTGAGAAAAGTTTATTTTATAAGGAATGTTATTGCTTGAGATGCTTCTTTCAATTCTGATTTTTTTTCTTGCTCTGGGTGAGGTATAATAGAAGCTGTAGCAATGGCGTATGTACTAATGCAGATTGAAAAAATGTCATGTTTCTCAAGAGCAATTAGCACAGGTTTGGTTGAAGCACAGTCAACAGATTTTTTAAAATGCTAGAATCCCAGATAAAATGGTAATTTATATCCACAATTTGGAACTGGTCTGTGCTTTGTAAATGTCTAAATCAAGTTTTCAGTGGCCTGATTAAGATATTTTTTTTATACTACATTGGTGATAAGTTTAGTGAGTCACAGAGAAGAGACTTTTATGTCTATAACTCTTTCACACTACTCTGTCTCCTTTCTTCTGAAGTAAGATAAGTATAGCATTGATGCAGTTCTGGGGACGTGCTTCCTCCAGTGTTACAAAGGTGACTTCAAAAACTAAGTTACACGATATTATGCCAGGCCAACTAACTTTTATTCACTGCTGTCCTACACTACAAAGTGACTCACATACGTGATGCTATTTTTCAACAATGTCATTATGTCTCTGTAAACAGTGGTTGGAACATTCCTCCCACATGCCAGCACTATTTTGACAAATTTAAGCAGAATCTCGAGGAAACTTTATGTCAAAGTAATCTTCTACCCACCTACAGAGACTTGTTCTCTTCTCAGTTTGCTGGAGGATGATCTGGGAATGTGAAGGGGTGGAATCTACAAGTACCTTGCCAGCGTGGCAAAGTCTACATGGATCAGACCATGAACACCATGCATGGAAGGTGCGTTGAATGTGATTTCACAGCCCGGCAAGTCAGCAGTAGCCAACCATAGTATCTCCACAGGGCATTCCATAGATTATTATGCCACAGGAATCTTGACCCCGATGAGATCCTTCTGGGATGCACTTAAAGAAAAGAATCTGTGGAAATAAGTGTGGTGGAAGAGCTTATTAATCATGATGGTGGGTTTCTTCTGGGTAAAGTGTGGGATGTTGTGATTGCTCTATCTTCGGAAAGAAAACATTTTATAGCAGATGACATGCCCAGTGAAAGTTAATTTTAAGAATGTGACATCTGAATTTGAACTCTACGGGCCTGCATTCTGACAGAGAGGATACATGTAGGATCACCATTATGCATGCACCTATGTGCCAATCTGGAGCAATACTTGGAGGGAGCCTGAAACTTGACAGAGGCCACTCATGTAGTGGCTGCCTTCTTGCATTTGTGTCCGCTTTCCTGAAGATGGGTAGCAGCCTGTTCAGTAATTTCAGGTCCAACAGTCTGGATGATTGACTGATATGTCCATGTAACATCACTCACCATGGCATTGCTACGTTGGTACTGCGAATAGTTGAACTAGCCATCTCCAGTGCAAAAAGCTTACCTGATGATGGCTGAATGGTTAACTCCACACTAGTGTATGTGATTGTTCCTATATCTAGGTCTATTACCAGGAATATGAGCCATGAGTGAGGCAAGGGTTTGGGAGCAGGGGTAGAGTGGGGATGGACAAGGACATTGCGTAGTTTCATGGGAAGGGTGGGCAAGATAGTGGATATGTTATTCAGGGCATGACGAGAGGTAGTTAGAACCCTGGCAGAGAATATGACTCAGCTGCTGCAGCCCTGGTGTCATTGAGTCGTGAGAGGAGGGCTCCTTCATGGCTGCACAGTGGGTATGTGGGAGATGGCAGGGGACTGAAGAGACAATGTAAGGGAGATTGGTTTTTCAACAAGGTTTGGAGGTACTGTTGAGGCCTCAGTGAAACCTTTGGTATATTTAGAGGGTGACTACTCATCACTACAGATAAGATTACCATGGGTAGCTAGGATGTATGGAATGGACTTCTTTGTGTGGACTGTGTGGCAGCTGTTGAAGTGGAGGTATTGTTGGTGGATGGTATGTTTCATGTGGACAGAGGTACAGATGTAACCATCCTTGAGGTGGAGGTCAACATCATAGAAGGTGATTTGTTGATTTGAGGAGGACCAGGTGAAGTGAATGGAAGAGATGATGTTGAGGTTCTAGAGAAAAGTGGATAGTGTGTCCTCATCCTTGGTCCAGGTCACAAAGATACCATCAGTGAATCTGAACTACATGAGGGGTTTGGGATTCATGGTGGTTAGTAAGGATTCCCCTAGATGGCACATGAATAGATTGGTGTAGGATGCTGCCATGCAGGTGCCCATTGTTGTACCATGGATTTGTTTGCAGGATATTCCTTCAAAGAAGAAGTAATTGTTGGCGAGGATGTAGTTGGTCATGGTGACTAGGAAGGTGCTTGTAGGTTTGGAGTCATCTGGGCATTGGGAAAGGTAGTGTTTAGTAGTGGCAAAGCCATGGGCATTGGGGATGTTAAAGTAGAGGGAGGTGGAACAGTAGTGAAGTGAGGGATGCCAGGTGGTAATGGAACAGGAATTGTGGAGAGTCTGTGGAGGAATGGTTGGCATCTTTTATATAGGAGGGAAGGTTATGGGTAACAGGCTGAAGTTGTTGGTCCACGAGAGCAGAGATTTCCTGAGTGGGGCACAGTAACCCGTCACGGTGTGGTGTCCGAGGTGGTTGGGTTTATGGATTTCAGGAAACATGTGGGAGATAGGAGTGTGGTGAGTGGTAGGGGTTAGGAAAGAGATAGACTCAGAGGAGAGGTTCTGGGATGGGCCTGAGGATTTGAGGAGAGACTGCATATCCTACTGGATTTTTGGTATAGGGTCACTGTGGCAAAGCTTGTAGATAGACGAATCACTTACTAGTAAAACAAGAGTTGAAGAGAGCCAATAAGAATCACAAAATAAACAGGTGTGTGTTAAAATGTTTCTCCAAGTAACTTGAATATAATGGGGGTCATGTAAACTTTAAATAGTGATCGTCATTCATATTACTTCTTCAATTTATGTGCACTGACAGTAGACTGTGTGTAGTCCATTTCTTCTTCTAACACATAACATGCAATAACTTAAAATAAGTTCTTGTGAATTAGCTCTTCCTTGCACCAGTCCCTTCTCTTTTTATTATTTTTCATATTAAATCTTGTAACAACTGTACACAAATGAGTTTGTGACTGTGGATTATTATTTATAGCAACAGCTGGTCCATTGATCCATTTGGACACTCTCCAGTCATGGCCTACCTCTTAAAGAAAATGGGGTTTTCAAATCTTCTCATCCAGCGTGTCCATTACTCTGTCAAGAAACATTTAGCACGCAACAAACAATTGGAATTTCGCTGGAGGCAACTATGGGGTATGTTACAGTGTTAATATTTATTCAATACTTGAATAATGTAATTAGCAGTAAGTGATGTCTTCTCAGCTTTCATCATCTGCATACAAAGACTGATAATTTTTGTGTAAGCTATGTGACGATGAAAATTACTTCTATTTACAGAAAAGCAGAATGATTTGTAGTTAATTTTTGTGGTGGGTTATGTCAGAACTAATTTATTTGATGTAATGCTGCAAAAAGTGACTGATTTAGTAGAAATGAGATTGTTTGTAAACAGTTTTTGATGTTGCTGAGCAACAGTCATACAACAACTTTTTTAAATGAACACAACACCATTTGACTGTACTGACGTTTATTTAATTATGACCCAGGTTTCAGCCTTTTATGCCATTTTCAAGTGATTGAGTTTATGCTATTAACATATATTGAAGGACATCAAGCTCAAAACCTGTTTTTATTAAATATGACAAGCTTCCACTGTTATTTACTGATTTTACATGATAATGATTTTACATTTGTGGGGAGGAGTATTTTCCTTAATTTATAGCCAATTTTGAGCTTGATGTCTAGCAATGTATGTTAATGGCATAAACTCTGTCACTTGAAACTGGCATAAAAGGCTGCAACCTGGGCTGTAATGAAATAAACAACAGCACAGTCAAATCGTGGTGAGTTCATTTAAAATTGAAAAAAAAAGAGAGATTGTTTGTTTGTATTCTTTGAAGTAATGTTCTGTTCCTAAAAAGAGCATATAAATCAGTAGAAAGAAGAAACAGACAGGTTGAGGAAATTTACAAATTCTAGTTATATTCCAGACCTTGAAGCCTAGAAAGATTTTCTTGTAGTGATTCTCTAATGGGGACACCACAAAAATGTGAAATCAAATGGAGCAGATGACATTAGTATACACAATGAAGTATCCACTTTATTTTTGTGTGAGGTGTTAGATTTAATTGTTTCCAGTTGACCTAATGCAGAAGTTTATGAAAAAGTTTGTTTGGTTGGTCATTTGCATGATTTTCATTCAAAGATGAACATATCATACATAATATTTTTGTGAATATGGTACATGGCACCCATTCACACATTACAGAGTAGCACACGAGCTTAAATTTGATAAGAATGAATATGTTACTGTGAATTCACTCTGAGAAAACTCTTCATGGATTGAATCATTGGGGTGGCTGAATTGATGAAAATCAAATGACTAGTATTGAATCCTATCTGGCCACTGCTAGTGTTAAATAATAGACAACACCATTTCAGTGTTTCTCCATCTACAAAAGTGGAAGTAATTTGAGCTAAGTTAATGAGCACTGAAATGCTGTGTGAAATTAAATTTGAAACTGTTTTGTAAGGCAAACTGCCTATTGGCTTCTGTCTCGGGTTCTTCGGCCGACGTTCATCTAATGATTTTTCTGATGTTTCGCCAGCACGAGTGGCTGGCATTGTCAAAGCTTCACCCTCCATTGCCGGTGGTGAACTGGAGGCGAGCTCGCGGTCACGGACTATATGTACCTGGCGCGCCAACGTCCGAGGGCTTCTCCGCGGTCATTTCCGGTGCGATTCTCCTCTTGCTACCTGCGACGGTCGTTCGCTGCAGTATGGGAAGCCAGGTTCCGTTTACCTTAAGGCTTTCCTCTTTCTTGTTGAAACTGTTTGCGTGTTTTTGTATTTCTACAGCTTCTCTGAACAAGCGCGTGTGATAGTGCTTCTCTACAGCTAGAACTTCCGTGTCAGCGAATTGTATTACGTGGTCGGTCCCATTCAGTGCGTGCTCTGCCACGGCCGATTTCTCCACCTTCCCCAACCTGCAATGTCGCTTGTGCTCTTTGATCCTGGTGTTAATTGATCGTCCAGTCATTCTGACATAAACTTTTCCGCATGTGCATGGTATACGGTATATTCCCGACCTTGCAAGTGGGTCTCTTTTCTCCTTCGCCGATCTAAGACACTCTTTGATCTTCATTGTCAGTTTGAAAATCGTCTTTACGCCATGTTTGCGCAATGTACGGCCGATTCTGTCCGTCACTGTGGGAATGTATGGCAGAAAGGCCGTACCCGACATTTCTTTTTCTGGTTCCTTACTTCGCCGAGTGTTGGGCTTTGTTACACTTCTAATGTAATTTGTGGGGTACCCATTGCTCCTGAGAACAGTTTCCAGGTGTTGCATTTCTCGTTTGAGGTGTTGCGGCTCACATATTCGTCCTGCTCTCGTTACGAGCGTACTAATCATGCCTCTTTTCTGGCTCGGGTGGTGGTTTGACAGTTTGTGCAGGTATCGGTCCGTGTGTGTCGGTTTTTGATACACGCTGTGTCCCAGGTTTTCGCCTTCCCTTGTGACCAGCACATCTAGAAATGGCAGTTTCTTGTCCTTTTCTACTTCCCTGGTAAATGTTATGTTGGCATGGAGGCTGTTCAAGTGTCTTAGGAAGTCACCGAGCTGTTCTTCACCATGGCTCCACACCACAAAAGTATCATCGATGTACCTGTACCACACCTTAGGTTTGCAAGTCGCCGAGCCCAGTGCCTGTGCTTCGAATTGTTCCATGAAGAAGTTGGCCACCACTGGACTGAGAGGACTACCCATGGCGACGCCTTCCAGCTGTTCGTAGAAATCGCCATTCCACGTGAAATAGCTCGTGGTGAGACATGCATGGAAGAGCTTTTTGATGTCTTGCGGGAACATGGAACCGATGTGCTCCAGAGCGTCACTGAGTGGCACTCTCGTAAATAACGAAACAACATCAGAGCTGACCAGGATGTCGTTTGGTGCAAGTTTCAGTTTCTTCAGCTTCTCAATGAAATGTCCTGAGTCCTTAATGTATGTGTCTGTCTTCCCCACGTGTGGCTGGAGCAGAGAGGCCAAGTGTTTTGCCAGTTTATACGTTGGTGAGCCAGGAGCGCTAACGATCGGTCTCAGTGGAACGTTGTTCTTATGGATCTTGGGTAATCCATACAGCCGAGATGGTAGGGCTTCCGTGTTGCGCAGGTTTCTCTGTATGTCCGCCGGCAGAGAAGACGCCTTGATTAATCGATTCGTATTCCGAGTGATACGCTGCGTCGGATCTGCGCTTAGTTTTCGGTACGTCATCGGATCTAATAGGTCTCGGATCTTTTGCTCATAATCTTCGGTCTTCATTACGACGGTCGCGTTCCCCTTATCGGCAGGCAGTACCAATATACTCTTGTCGGCCTTGAGATCCTTAATGGCTTGTACCTCTTCTTTCTTCAGGTTGCAAGCTGGTGGTTTTGCTCGGCGCAGTATCCTGGCTGTTTCCGTGCGTATTTCCTCTGCCCTTTCACAAGGAAGGGTCCGAATGGCTGCTTCGGTGTTGGCAATGATGTCCTCCATAGGTATAGTTCTCGGGACGATAGCGAATTTCTCTCCTTTTTGAAGAACAGACACTTCCTCTTCGGACAATTGTTGTTCAGTGAGGTTGACCACTGTGTGTGACATGTCGGGAATCGCCTTGTTGGTCTGCTTCCGGCATCTTTCAAACTTTTTCTTCTGCCGCTCGGTGCAGCGCTCGAGTTCGTTCTGCATGCTCCTGTGAGTGATGCTGTCGATCTTGTCCCAGTTGTCTCGATGCATTCTGCTACTTAGTTGATAGAAAATGTCCAGAAGTTCCTGATCCGTTCTTGCCAAGTCTCTCCGTGTTGTATGTATTCACTCACGAAGAAAAGCTCGTTCCATTCTGTCGTAGATACGATGTGCTTGGGCGATGGTGAAGAGGCGATTACATCTCAAGAACTTCGGTGTAGCACATTCGTCTCGGCACCGTGACAGAAATCGAGAGAGGACATCAATTGCGCTTTCTTCTTCCGTCGTTGGTCAAGGCGTCGGTACAATCTGCAAATCTCCTCCCCGTAGAGGCGTAATACAAAATTGTTAAGGCTTTCGTGGCCACTTGTTGACAAACTGCCTATTGGCTTCTGTCTCGGGTTCTTCGGCCGACGTTCATCTAAAGATTTTTCTGACGTTTCGCCAGCACGAGTGGCTGGCATTGTCAAAGCTTCACCCTCCATTGCCGGTGGTGATCTGGAGGCGAGCTCGCGGCCGCAGACTATATGTACCTGGCGCGCCAACGTCCGAGGGCTTCTCCGCGGTCATTTCTGGTGCGTCAGAAAAATCATTTGATGAACGTCGGCCAAAGAACCCGAGACAGAATCCAATAGGCAGTTTGTCAACAAGTGGCCACGAAAGCCTTAACAATTTTGTATTACGCCTCTACGGGGAGGAGATATGTAGATTGTACCGACGCCTTGACCAACGACGGAAGAAGAAAGCGCGATTGATGTCCTCTCTCTCCTTTCTGTCACGGTGCCAAGACGAATGTGCTACACCGAAGTTCTTGAGATGTAAGTGCCTATTCACCACCGCCCAAGCACATCGTATCTACGACAGAATGGAACGAGCTTTTCTTCATGAGCGAATACATACACCACAGAGAGACTTGGCAAGAACGGATCAGGAACTTCTGGACATTTTCTATCAACTAAATTGCAGAATGCATCGAGACGACTGGGACAAGATCGACAGCATCACTCACAGGAGCATGCAGAACGAACTCGAGGGCTGCACCGAGCGCCAGAAGAAAAAGTTTGAAAGATGCCGGAAGCAGACCAACAAGGCGATTCCCGACATGTCACACACAGTGGTCAACCTCACTGAACAACAATTGTCCGAAGAGGAAGTGTCTGTTCTTCAAAAAGGAGGGAAATTCGCTATCGTCCCGAGAACTATACCTATGGAGGACATCATTGCCAACACCGAAGCAGCCATTCGGACCCTTCCTTGTGAAAGGGCAGAGGAAATACGCACGGAAACAGCCAGGATACTGCGCCGTGCAAAACCACCAGCTTGCAACCTGAAGAAAGAAGAGGTACAAGCCATTAAGGATCTCAAGGCCGACAAGAGTATATTGGTACTGCCTGCCGATAAGGGGAACGCGACCGTCGTAATGAAGACCGAAGATTATGAGCAAAAGATCCGAGACCTATTAGATCCGATGACGTACTGAAAACTAAGCGCAGATCCGACGCAGCGTATCACTCGGAATACGAATCGATTAATCAAGGCGTCTTCTCTGCCGGCGGACATACAGAGAAACCTGCGCAACACGGAAGCCCTACCATCTCGGCTGTATGGATTACCCAAGATCCATAAGAACAACGTTCCACTGAGACCGATCGTTAGCGCTCCTGGCTCACCAACGTATAAACTGGCAAAACACTTGGCCTCTCTGCTCCAGCCACACGTGGGGAAGACCGACACATACATTAAGGACTCAGGACATTTCATTGAGAAGCTGAAGAAACTGAAACTTGCACCAAACGACATCCTGGTCAGCTCTGATGTTGTTTCGTTATTTACGAGAGTGCCACTCAGTGACGCTCTGGAGCACATCGGTTCCATGTTCCCGCAAGACATCAAAAAGCTCTTCCATGCATGTCTCACCACGAGCTATTTCACGTGGAATGGCGATTTCTACGAACAGCTGGAAGGCGTCGCCATGGGTAGTCCTCTCAGTCCAGTGGTGGCCAACTTCTTCATGGAACAATTCGAAGCACAGGCACTGGGCTCGGCGACTTGCAAACCTAAGGTGTGGTACAGGTACATCGATGATACTTTTGTGGTGTGGAGCCATGGTGAAGAACAGCTCGGTGACTTCCTAAGACACTTGAACAGCCTCCATGCCAACATAACATTTACCAGGGAAGTAGAAAAGGACAAGAAACTGCCATTTCTAGATGTGCTGGTCACAAGGGAAGGCGAAAACCTGGGACACAGCGTGTATCAAAAACCGACACACACGGACCGATACCTGCACAAACTGTCAAACCACCACCCGAGCCAGAAAAGAGGCATGATTAGTACGCTCGTAACGAGAGCAGGACGAATATGTGAGCCGCAACACCTCAAACGAGAAATGCAACACCTGGAAACTGTTCTCAGGAGCAATGGGTACCCCACAAATTACATTAGAAGTGTAACAAAGCCCAACACTCGGCGAAGTAAGGAACCAGAAAAAGAAATGTCGGGTACGGCCTTTCTGCCATACATTCCCACAGTGACGGACAGAATCGGCCGTACATTGCGCAAACATGGCGTAAAGACAAGGAAGATCAAAGAGTGTCTTAGATCGGCGAAGGAGAAAAGAGACCCACTTGCAAGGTCGGGAATATACCGTATACCATGCACATGCGGAAAAGTTTATGTCGGAATGACTGGACGATCAATTAACACCAGGATCAAAGAGCACAAGCGACATTGCAGGTTGGGGAAGGTGGAGAAATCGGCCGTGGCAGAGCACGCACTGAATGGGACCGACCACGTAATACAGTTCGCTGACACGGAAGTTCTAGCTGTAGAGAAGCACTATCACACGCAAACAGTTTCAACAAGAAAGAGGAAAGCCTTAAGGTAAATGGATCCTGGCTTCCCGTTCTGCAGCGAACGACCGTCGCAGGTAGCAAGAGGAGAATCGCACCGGAAATGACCGCGGAGAAGCCCTCGGACGTTGGCGCGCCAGGTACATATAGTCTGCGGCCGTGAGCTCGCCTCCAGCTCACCACCGGCAATGGAGGGTGAAGCTTTGACAATGCCAGCCACTCGTGCTGGTGAAGCGTCAGAAAAATCATTAGATGAACGTCGGCCGAAGAACCCGAGATAGAAGCCAATAGGCAGATTGTCAACAAGTGGCCACGAAAGGCTTAACAATTTTGTGTTTTGTAAGGGATTTCCAAATGAAAACAAGACAGTTGGATCAAAGTAAACTACTTATTATTTCAAAAGTAATTGCCATAGTTGTCAATTCATTTATCTCACTGTAAGACAAGATGGTAAGTGACTTCATGGAAAACTGTTCCGTATGGAACAGTGATTGTACCTAAGCATGCACTGCTTTGTCTGAATTAAATCCAAGCCATGACTGTCTCTCCTCAGGGCTCAAAAAAATGAATGGAGAGAGATCAGGACTGCATGGAGGAAGTGTATGGGCTTCCCAGCAAAACTTCTGCAGTTTAGTCAAAAACACGTTGGCAACATGTTAACCCATCAAGAAGTCAGTTGCCTGTTGCCTTAACTGATAGCAACTTGAAAGCATTTAAATCTGGTGAACATATATAGATTTACATAGATTCTGCTAGTTCCATCAGCCACTACACTGAGAGTCATCTTAGAGTGTGCATTTAATAGTCTTTGATACTATTCATGTAACTAGTCCTACACTTAAATTTAGGTCTTTTTTTTCATAAGCCATCAGTTTTTAATTAAAAATTTGTTTATGGAATAGAGTGAGTTATTCAGATAAAATGATGTTTGGATATACTTAACATTTGCTTTGCCGCTTGTAAGACATTTTATGTTTTTGGATGAATAATGAAAGATTTTTATAATTGCACTTTGAACTCCTTTCTGAACCACAGATAACTTGAATCATAAGTAATTAAAGTTCATACTTTCTTCTTGTATGTAGTTGTGGACACCACTCTGCTTCTTCAGTTGTGATGTATTACTTATGACGAATTACTTTAGTGAATATACATGTTATTAAGGTGTAGTGAAAATGCCTAACTTGTTGAAAAGGCATCTGCAAGATGATTCTGGATGAACAACACGTATTATTCTTATTGCACACTTTTGAGCAGGAATACTTTCTTTCTAAAGGATGAATTACACAATAAAATTGTGTCACGTGTCATTGATGAGTGGAAATATACAAAACTTGTTAAGAAGCTGATGTATAGCTTTCCAGAGCTAGAAATTACACAAAGAATGGAAGTTTCTGAACTTAAATGGTGGAAAATCCAGGATGGAATAATGACAGTATAATTTCTGAACTTAGTTATTTGAGCATCTGAGTAAAGTGTTTCTTCCAGTTAAAGTTCTCTTCAGTATTTACATCAAAAAATTTAGAACATTCCGCATCATTTACTGAGACTTGTTCATGTGCTACATTAATTGTTGGTGTTATTATATTTAATGTATAGATCAGAATAAACATTTTTCCTTAAAACTGAAAGTCAGTTTCCAGATAATTTCCAAATAATTAATGTATT
Organism: Schistocerca nitens; assembly: GCF_023898315.1. Lineage (NCBI taxonomy): Eukaryota > Metazoa > Arthropoda > Insecta > Orthoptera > Acrididae > Schistocerca > Schistocerca nitens. The sequence continues at coordinate 1,048,119,646 of NC_064614.1, forward strand.
GCAAGTTGGCTCCTGTCTGGGATCTGTGACCAACTTTTGTTAAACACTACGAGAAGGAAAGTTGCTACTTACCATATAGCGAAGATGCTGAGTCGTGATAGGCACATTAAAAAGATTCACACAATCATAGCTTTCGGCCATTAAGGCCTTTGTCAGCAGTACACAAACACACACACACACACACACACACTCTCACTCACTCACGCAAGCACAACTTGCACACACGTCTGCAGTCTCAGAGAGCTGAAACTACTCAGCTCTCTGAGACTGCAGACGTGTGTGCAAGTTGCGCTTGTGTGTGTGTGTGTGTGTGTGTGTGTGTGTGTGTGTGTGTGTGTGTATGTGTCTGTTGCTGACAAAGGCCTTAATGGCCGAAAGCTATGATTGTGTGAATCTTTATAATGTGCCTATCGCAACTCAGCATCTCCACTATATGGTGAGTAGCAACTTTCCTTCTCTCGTGTTATTACATTCCATCCTGGATTTTCCATTGTTCAACTTTTGTTTAACAATTATTCTGATGTTTTACCAGCACGAGTGGATGGCATTGTCAACAGTTCATCCTCCATTGTTGGTGGTGACTGGAGGAGAGCTCACCAACATCTGAGGCCTTTTCTGTGGTCATTACCTCTGTGGTTGTCCCTGTGCTACCTGTAATGGTCATTTGCAACAATAGGGGAATCCAGAACCCATTTACCTTGGACTTTCTTCCTTTTTATTGAAACAATAGTAATGTTTTTGAATTTGTGTAGCTTCCCAGAACAAACGGGCATGGTAGCTCTTCTCCACAGTGAGAACCTTCATGTCGACAAATTTTATTGTGCGGTTGTTCTCAGACAGTGCTTCTACTATCATGTCCATTTTCTGCCTGTCCCAACCTGCAATACTATTTGTATTCAGTGATGTTAATATTGATCCAGTGGATATTGATTGATCGTCAGTCCATTACAATTTTTTCCACACATACATGTACATGAGGTATATTCCCAGCATTGCGAATGGGTCCTTTTTGCATTTTGCCAATCTGATCCCCGTTTTTAAATAGTCAGTATGCTGTTTTTTTGGTGATTCTATTTGTCACCGTAGGGTTGTACGACAGAAAGGTTGTACTTGACATTTCTTCTTCTGACGTGACACTTTGGCAATTGTTTGGTTTCATAACACAGAACACATTCCAAGTGTTGCATTGGAGGTGCTGTAGCTCACATATTCATTTGAGCATGTTACAAGCATATTAATCATTCCTCTTTTGTAGCTTTGGGGATGATTTGACAGATTATGGAAATAAAAGTTTGTGTTTCTTGGTTTTTGATACACGCACAGTTTCTCATCACTCCCCAGAACTAGAACATCTCAGAAGGGTAGCTGTTGGTCCTTTTCTAGCTCGGTAGTAAATTTTAAGTTGGTATGGAGACTGTTTGAATGTCATAGGAAGTTGTCATGCTGTTAACCACACCACACCACAAAGGTGTCGTAGAATTGGGTGTCACCTTGTAAATCTAAGATGGATACAAGTCCCATACCTGCCTTTTGAAATGCTCCATGAGCAAATTGTCAACCTCTGGACTAAGCAGACTCTCATGGTGATGCCTCCCAGGTGTTTGCAGAAATTGCCACACCACATAACGTAGCTTGTGGGAAGGCAGGCATGAAAGAGCTTGGTGATGTCTTGCTCAAAAAAGGAGGCGATATGCTTCTATTTAGTTTGGCAGTTAAAGTAATGTACAAGATGGCAGTAAAAGTAAATCAGAGTGGTTTGGTGAAAAACAAACGCACAAAAATGTGAAAGAATTATGTATAAACAAAGGTAAGTGGATGGTGGGAAAGGAAAGAGATGTCAAATTTGCAAATAAATCAGCGAAAGATGATCGGGAGAAGGCCCTGCAGTGTAGTGAACGGTAAATTGTTGTAGGCAAATTCATAAATAAGCATGGAATTGTTGTATGCAAATAAAACTGGACCCATATACATCTATGGAAACCAGTGCTAGAAAAGATATAGGGACAAGGTGTTGATTAATTGTGGTGATACAGATAATATTTCAGGCTGTTATGCCGTGGTCAAATGGATCCATTCAACCACAGCGTAATAGCCCAGAATATTTAATTAACTGTGACAATTCCAGCAATGAAAGTTTACATTTTACAGAAAACAGATGACAGTTTGATCAAGACAGACAAGAACAAAGACTGACAAGAGGGTTACCTAAGAAGGAATGTTAGCCACATGGGCTAACATAGCAACAGAAATAATCAATTTTTGACAATCTAATGTAATTGGATAGATAAAATGTACTCACAAAATGGCCGCAGAACACACATATAAAAGAAGGTTATAATTAGGCAAGCTTTCAAAGCCAGTGGCTCCTCCTGCACACATAATGTCAACTGTAAATATCACTTTGCAGTCCAATCCCAAATCTTTTGCAACAGCAAACCTGACATTGAACACTGCCTGGAACAGTTCTGGTGACGATCCCAACTTGATACACCACCACTACCTCAAAATCATCCCTTACAAGCCTTCCAACAACTCCTCACATTTCTTCACAACTCTTCCTTAGGTCCCTACAACATGAACCTAACCTGTCTTCTGCAGAACTCCAGGCTTTATGTGCCCTAAAAGCTGATGACTCCATCATTATTCTCCCAGCAACGGATCTACCATTGTGGTATTTGACCAAAAGTAGTATGTTTGTGAAGGTCTAGGCCAGTTGTCTGACACATATACATACAGCGCTGCCATCAGGATCCCATCCTTGTGATTCTAGCTTACCTGCAGTCCCGCCTTAAAACCTCAGGCCCTTCACAAGGGCTAACACCTCAATCTATAGAACTTTTCACCCCACCCAAACCACACTCCCATCCACAAATCCAATCATTATGGCTGTTCTATAGTTGCTGGCTTCAAAGCACCCACCAAATATATATCTGCCTTAGTTGATCAGCATCTGCAACCCACACTACATAGACTTCCCTCCTATATCAAAGAACCAACCATTTCCTAGATTCTCTGAAATCTGTGCACTTCCCACTCCCACCACACATCTGATTGTCACCATAGATGCCATCTCCCTCTACACCAACATCCGCCATGTACATGGTCTGTCTTCTGCTGAACATTTTCTCAGTCCGTACACAACTGATTCCAGAACTATGACATCATTCCTACTCACCTTCACCTTTGAGGGGCAGACATTCAAACAGATCAGGGTATGACCATGGGGTCCAGGATGGCTTCTTCCAAATGTCATCCTTTTCATGGGTTGCTTGGAAGGGGCTTTCCTGGGATCTATAAGTCTTCAGCCCCTGGTTTGGTTTAAATACATTGATAATATCTTTACCATATGGACTCATGATGATGCTGACTCATTCAAATTCCTGTAATCTCTGAATACCTTCTCCCAGTTAAGTTTCATGTGGTCCTATTCTGAGTCTCATGCCACTTTCCCTGATGTTGTCCTTGTCCTCACCAAAGGCCAACTACACACTTCTGTCCAACATACTAACAAATAACACTACTTACATTTTGACAGTTGCCATCCTTTCCATGTCAAACGTTCTCCCATACAGCCTTGACATTCAAGGCAAACATATTTGTTTGGATGAAAACTCTTTACAGCAATACACCATCATTCTCGCCTCAGTCTTCACTGAATGTAATTACTCCACCAGCCTAGATTGAAAGCAGTTTTCCTGGGCCATCACATTCAATCCTGGTACTGCTGAGCCCTCCAAAAAACAACTTCGAAGCACACCTCTAATCACTCAGTATTATCCTGGTCTGGAATGTATTAATCAGCTATTTCGACGAGGCCATGACTTCCTAAAGTCATGCCCTTAAATGCTATCCATTCTGTCTGAGATTTTGTCCACCACACTTAGAATAACTTTTTTTTGCCTTCCAAATCTCCGCAATATTCTTGTCAGACCCTATGCTCCTTCTGCACCAATCTCCCTATCCCATGGCTCCTATTCCAGTGACTGTACCTGCTGCAAGACTTGCCATATGCACCCTCCCACCATCACCTAGACCAACCCTGTAACTGGGAAAACACATACTATCAAAGGGAGAGCCACCTATGAAATTACACACGTCATATATCAGCTGTTACAAATATACTGTTTGGCCTTTTACATCGGCGTTACTACCACCAAACTATCAGTCTGCTTGGAATAAGTACCTCCATTAGAGACACCATTTTGAAGGCTATATATAGTGCCGCCACCTGTTGTAACTTCATGAAACTACAGGGGCTTATGCGCTAATATTTCGTGATGTCTCTCAACAAATTCTGCATTTTTCAAGCAAATTTGGCTAAGAAAAAAAGTGTTGCATTATTTATTGAAGCCTGTTGTACTTTCTTGAGGTAGCCTTTATGGTTGAAAATATCGGGAGCTCATAGCAGCCAAGATGGTGAGGCAACTGACTAGGGCCCAACATTATTATGTCTACTGTTTGGTGTAGTCTACAGTGCTCCCTAAGTTACAATGCACTGTAATTATCACCATAATACTATCCAGTTTGCCTGCAACTATTACCTTTATCCATCCCAAAGTGAAATGTTTGAAATAGTAAGCTAAGGTATTATTTTTTACTTTTGACACAGACACTTTCATATGTTACAATCATTACCAGTTTTGGACTGCAAAGACCATCTTCAGATGCAATGGGCTGCCAATACCACAAATCCAGTCCGTGGGCCTGGACCGTTGTCTGTACTGAACTCTCACCAAGGGCTCTGCCAACTCCACATTTATACTGCACAGCAGGCTATGCCACCCTTTCCACATTGGTGTTTCCAGGCACTGCCCTGCGGGACCTCGTGTATGATCATATATCGTAGCTGCCAATGCACTATCATGCCGCACAGCACAACAGTTCCCTCTGTCCTTGAAACCATGTTAGCGATTCCCTGAATCCTAATGCTATGGACTATTCCCTCTGTCATTTCTCAAACTACTTCTCCTAGTTAGGCTTATCTGAGAAATCTCAGGCAATTAGTAATGCTGTCATGATACTCCAATTGCATAAACTCATTTTTAGTTTCACGGTTGACTGGTAATGTCTTTCCAAATAAGGTGTAAGATGACTGCTTTCTTACACTTTTATTTAGTTTTCCTGGCTTTTATATCTCCTATGTGAATTCTGTGTATGGTAAATACTTTCTGGGCAGTCTCTCGCATAATGACCATTTTGTTTGCATTTAAAACACCTTACAGACTTCAGAGGCACACATGGGCCTCTTATGACTTGGTGGGTTACATTATGAGCACCTCGCTACTCCCGATTGGTCCATTTCTCTGCCTTTTCTTAGTACAACTGGCCCCACCTTCCTTATTCTTTATCTGTATGACATACTCGTGCTATATGGCCTGGCTTCCCACATGTGAAACATTAGGTGGTCTTCTTCTTGGTCTGTGGCACTGCACCATCACCATTGCACTCTCTTGTGTCAGGTCTATCTCTACAGCCCCTGCCTATGTTTGCTGCTCATGTCGCACATGCACTGTTGTCTTTATCCTGTCATCATAAATCCCTTGGATAAACATTGCTCAGCTTAATATCCATATGAGAGCAAAGCTGCTTTCTAGCTCCGATTCTCGCTTGGTACCTCTTGGTTGCTTTCCTGAAATGGTGTCCCGCTGAGCTATACTTTCCTCACAGTCTTGCTGACTTGCAAGTATCTGACATGCATAGAAGTCAAGTGTCCTTTTACTAGCATAGTTTTCTACTAAAATGGCATGCACATCTCACCAAGTAACACTTAGATCTCTGACTAATAAGTTATATGTGCTGAGCCCGCTATTTTAGATCTAACAAATTTCAAATGGGTTTCATCCTGCTCTAGGTCTGCAAGTCCAAACACAGGATCACAGTTGTCAAGGAAATCATTAGAGTGTTGTAAGTGCCATCAAACAATTGCGGTGTTAATTTTAGCAGAACTGACCAACTAATGAATTGCCTGTTTTGTGACTCAGGCGCTTCAGAGTCAGCACCAGAAACCTTATCTCCATCTCATGGCACACCTATTAGTCTTTTAACTCACTGTTGGACTTCTCACTGCTGCCATTGCTTTTTTGCGGTGTCTGCTGCAAAGCATTGCTGTTGTGCCACTGCTGCAGCTGCTGATGTCTGCCTTTTGCTGTCTCACACCACCAGCTGCAACCTTGGGCGTCTGTTGGCCCTGCTGCTGGCTGCCCTCATGCCACATCTTACCCATGCCGTTCTCTGTCATCACTGATGCTGCTGCACCATCTCTGCATCACCTGTGACCCCGCGCTGTATGCTGTGTCTGCCACCGCCTCTTGCACCGTTGTCCGCGTCTGTGACATTGCATTGTTGTCCGCAACTACCAGTGCCAATGCACCACCTCCGTGCACTGTTTGCGACCTTGCACTGCCCACCATGACCACAGGATGGCCTTGCGCCATTGTTCGTATCCTTGTGTTGCCGTTGGCCTCCCGTAGCCGTTTCCAGGATGTCCTCCTCAACTCCGGGTGTGATCTGACAACTGCTACTGCGGCTGCACTGGCCCTGTCTGCCTCCAGGGGTAACAACTCCAACTCCAGGTGTTGTCTGTCTTTCCCAGGCATCATCTATTCCCTGGTGCTGGATTGGGACTGTCTTCTTCTTCTTCTTCTCCTTCTCGGGAACTCTTTTACACTCCTGGTTTCTGGCTCAGCTGCTGCCCTGCTTACGAGTTATTTAAGTAATGCAAAAGGGGTTCTCAAAGCCATTCCATCATTTTGCTTGATGTCAGGCTGAGCAGTTTCAGTATTCCAAAAGGGAGGGGGGATGTATTCCTATAACTTGTGACATGGCAACTGTGTGCTACTCCATAACCAACCCCGCACCTTGCAGCAGAAAATGGAGTCCCTTTGTTGCATTCAGCGAGTGGTCTAGATGCTCAACTACATTGGAGAGGCCTATCCAGTCAGCTAATGAGGAGATGTCTCACTGGAAGTTTGAAAGAGTTATAGAACTTGGTAGGGAAATTGTCAAACAAAGGCATGACTTGAATAACTACAATCTTTAATTACTCGTCTGAGCCAGAATCGGATAATGACTTGAATGAAAGTGCACCACTCCTGACTGCAAAATCCCATGGTGGGTGATACATGGGAAATATGATCATGAGCAGAGCCAGAGTGAATACCACAAATCCAGGTGCCAGGCCTGACTTACACAGATGCCTTCTTGGACTATTGCCTGTAGCAAACTGTCCCCATGGGCTTCGCCGCCTCCGCCTTTACATTGTGTGGCAAGCCACACTGCACCTTCAATGTTGTGCTTCCCAACACCATCTTGCGCGGCCTCATGTTTGATTGTGCCAGTGCACTGCCGGGCTGCGTGGCTCAACGCATGAGCTCACATGCTACCTTGAGAGTGTACATAACATTTCTGACCAACACTCAAACCAGTGCCATTCCTGTGATGTCTCCATTGTACTCTGAGTACTTTCCAGAAATCTTTATTTGTTCTGGCTGCTGTCCTGTTGCCTTTCAGGTGTCGCAGCTTTTAAATATGCAACACCATGCCAATCTCCCTGTTTATTCTCTTGTTGCAGGTTGTGTCATCAGTGGTTCCAATTCTTATCACAATTGCATTTTGCAGGACAGTGTTGTTGTTCACATTCATAATTCATGGCATTCAGACAGACTTGTAACTGGTTATATTCATGAAACTGTAGACATCTGTCATTTGGTGTATTCCAGGATGAGAACAGTGGTGTATTCTGTGAAAGATGACATTTCTCTGTTAAAGTTAATTTTTAGATTCTGCCATACACATTCGAATGAATACTTGCAGCTTGTATGCGCCCAGGAAAGCTGGAGGAGCTGAAGTCTTTACATTTTCAGGCTCTAATAGTAGTTGGTTCTTCTGATGCTGTTAAATTTTTGTTACACTAAAATGCATTAGAGTGTACCTTCTCATTTCTCATTTTGTTGGTGACACACTATTAATACTACAAATGCATGTTCAGTATCTGAATCGGTTCAAATTGTGGTACGTGGGCATCAACGCTCCTCATATTTTACATACAGGGTGTTTTGCGTATGATGTCTGGGCAGGAGACCCACAGCTTGCACGGCAGATTTACTGGCTGTTTCCCCCTGCACAGAATTCAAGCTTTCGCAAGAGACTGTTGCCTCATCAGGAAAGAGGGAAGGAGAGGGAAAGACGAAAGGATGTGGGTTTTAAGGGAGAGGGTAAGGAGTCATTCCAATCCCGGGAGCGGAAAGACTTACCTTAGGAGGAAAAAGGACGGGTATACACTCGCACACACACACATATCCATCCACACATATACAGACACAAGCAGACATATTTAAAGACAAAGAGTTTGGGCAGAGACGTCAGTCGAGGCAGAAGTGCAGAGGCAAAGATGTTGTTGAATGACAGGTGAGGTATGAGTGGCGGCAACTTGAAATTAGCGGAGATTGAGGCCTGGTGGATAACGGGAAGAGAGGATATATTGAAGAGCAAGTTCCCATCTCCGGAGTTCGGATAGGTTGGTGTTAGTGGGAAGTATCCAGATAACCCGGACGGTGTAACACTGTGCCAAGATGTGCTGGCCGTGCACCAAGGCATGTTTAGCCACAGGGTGATCCTCATTACCAACAAACACTGTCTGCCTGTGTCCATTCATGCGAATGGACAGTTTGTTGCTGGTCATTCCCACATAGAATGCGTCACAGTGTTGGCAGGTCAGTTGATAGATCACGTGGGTGCTTTCACACGTGGCTCTGCCTTTGATCGTGTACACCTTCCGGGTTACAGGACTGGAGTAGGTGGTGGTGGGAGGGTGCATGGGACAGGTTTTACACCAGGGGCAGTTACAAGGGTAGGAGCCAGAGGGTAGGGAAGGTGGTTTGGGGATTTCATAGGGATGAACTAAGAGGTTACGAAGGTTAGGTGGACGGCGGAAAGACACTCTTGGTGGAGTGGGGAGGATTTCATGAAGGATGGATCTCATTTCAGGGCAGGATTTGAGGAAGTCATATCCCTGCTGGAGAGCCACATTCAGAATCTGATCCAGTCCCGGAAAGTATCCTGTCACAAGTGGGGCACTTTTGTGGTTCTTCTGTGAGAGGAAGTGGCTCTGGTTATTTGCTTCTGTACCAGGTCGGGAGGGTAGTTGCGGGATGCGAAAGCTGTTGTCAGGTTGTTGGTGTAATGCTTCAGGGATTCCGGACTGGAGCAGATTCGTTTGCCACGAAGACCTAGGCTGTAGGGAAGGGACCGTTTGATGTGGAATGGGTGGCAGCTGTCGTAATGGAGGTACTGTTGCTTGTTGGTGGGTTTGATGTGGACGGACGTGTGAAGCTGGCCATTGGACAGGTGGAGGTCAACATCAAGGAAAGTGGCATGGGATTTGGAGTAGGACCAGGTGAACCTGATGGAACCAAAGGAGTTGAGGTTGGAGAGGAAATTCTGGAGTTCTTCTTCACTGTGAGTCCAGATCATGAAGATGTCATCAATAAATCTGTACCAAACTTTGGGTTGGCAGGCCTGGGTAACCAAGAAGGCTTCCTCTAAGCGACCCATGAATAGGTGATCAGCGTGAAAGGAAGTGCTCCATCGCAGCGAGGCCCTGGACGTGCGGGATATTTGTGTATAATGAAGTGGCATCAATGGTTACAAGGATGGTTTCTGGGGGTAACGGATTGGGTAAGGATTCCAGGCGTTCGAGAAAGTGGTTGGTGTCTTTGATGAAGGATGGGAGACTGCATGTAATGGGTTGAAGGTGTTGATCTACGTAGGCAGAGATACGTTCTGTGGGGGCTTGGTAACCAGCTACAATGGGGCGGCCGGGATGATTGGGTTTGTGAATTTTAGGAAGAAGGTAGAAGGTAGGGGTGCGGGGTGTCGGTGGGGTCAGGAGGTTGATGGAGTCAGGTGAAAGGTTTTGTAGGGGGCCTAAGGTTCTGACGATTCCTTGAAGCTCTGCCTGGACATCAGGAATGGGATTACCTTGGCAAACTTTGTATGTGGTGTTGTCTGAAAGCTGACGCAGTCCCTCAGCCACATACTCCCGACGATCAAGTACCACGGTCGTGGAACCCTTGTCCGCCGGAAGAATGACGATGGACCGGTCAGCCTTCAGATCACGGATAGCCTGGGCTTCAGCAGTGGTGATGTTGGGAGTAGGATTAAGGTTTTTTAAGAAGGATTGAGAGGCAAGGCTGGAAGTCAGAAATTCCTGGAAGGTTTGGAGAGGGTGATTTTGAGGAAGAGGAGGTGGGTCCCGCTGTGACGGAGGACAGAACTGTTCCAGGCAGGGTTCAATTTGGATAGTGTCTTGGGGAGTTGGATCATTAGGGGTAGGATTAGGATCATTTTTCTTCGTGGCAAAGTGATACTTCCAGCAGAGAGTACGAGTGTAGGACAGTAAATCTTTGACGAGGGCTGTTTGGTTGAATCTGGGAGTGGGGCTGAAGGTGAGGCCTTTGGATAGGACAGAGGTTTCGGATTGGGAGAGAGGTTTGGAGGAAAGGTTAACTACTGAATTAGGGTGTTGTGGTACCAGATTGTGTTGATTGGAATTTTGAGGTTTTAGAGGGAGTGGAGCTGGAAGTGGGAGATTGAGTAGATGGGAGAGATTGGGTTTGTGTGCAATGAGAGGTGGTTGAGGTTTGCTGGAAAGGTTGTGAAGGGTGAGTGAGTTGCCTTTCCGGAGGTGGGAAACCAAAAAACTATCCAATCTCCTGGAATCCTTACCCAATCCGTTGCCCCCAGAAACCATCCTTGTAACCATTGATGCCACTTCCTTATACACAAATATCCCGCACGTCCAGGGCCTCGCTGCGATGGAGCACTTCCTTTCACGCCGATCACCTGCCACCCTACCTAAAACCTCTTTCCTCATTACCTTAGCCAGCTTCATCCTGACCCACAACTTCTTCACTTTTGAAGACCAGACATACCAACAATCAAAGGGAACAGCCATTGGTACCAGGATGGCCCCTTCGTACGCCAACCTATTCATGGGTCGCTTAGAGGAAGCCTTCTTGGTTACCCAGACCTGCCAACCCAAAGTTTGGTACAGATTTATTGATGACATCTTCATGATCTGGACTCACAGTGAAGAAGAACTCCAGAATTTCCTCTCCAACCTCAACTCCTTTGGTTCCATCAGATTCACCTGGTCCTACTCCAAATCCCATGCCACTTTCCTTGATGTTGACCTCCACCTGTCCAATGGCCAGCTTCACACGTCCGTCCACATCAAACCCACCAACAAGCAACAGTACCTCCATTACGACAGCTGCCACCCATTCCACATCAAACGGTCCCTTCCCTACAGCCTAGGTCTTCGTGGCAAACGAATCTGCTCCAGTCCGGAATCCCTGAAGCATTACACCAACAACCTGACAACAGCTTTCGCATCCCGCAACTACCCTCCCGACCTGGTACAGAAGCAAATAACCAGAGCCACTTCCTCTCACAGAAGAACCACAAAAGTGCCCCACTTGTGACAGGATACTTTCCGGGACTGGATCAGATTCTGAATGTGGCTCTCCAGCAGGGATATGACTTCCTCAAATCCTGCCCTGAAATGAGATCCATCCTTCATGAAATCCTCCCCACTCCACCAAGAGTGTCTTTCCGCCGTCCACCTAACCATCGTAATCTCTTAGTTCATCCCTATGAAATCCCGAAACCACCTTCCCTACCCTCTGGCTCCTACCCTTGTAACCGCCCTCGGTGTAAAACCTGTCCCATGCACCCTCCCACCACCACCTACTCCAGTCCTGTAACCCGGAAGGTGTACACGATCAAAGGCAGAGCCACGTGTGAAAGCACCCACGTGATCTATCAACTGACCTGCCTACACTGTGACGCATTCTATGTGGGAATGACCAGCAACAAACTGTCCATTCGCATGAATGGACACAGGCAGACAGTGTTTGTTGGTAATGAGGATCACCCTGTGGCTAAACATGCCTTGGTGCACGGCCAGCACATCTTGGCACAGTGTTACACCGTCCGGGTTATCTGGATACTTCCCACTAACACCAACCTATCCGAACTCCGGAGATGGGAACTTGCTCTTCAATATATCCTCTCTTCCCGTTATCCACCAGGCCTCAATCTCCGCTAATTTCAAGTTGCCGCCACTCATACCTCACCTGTCATTCAACAACATCTTTGCCTCTGCACTTCTGCCTCGACTGACATCTCTGCCCAAACTCTTTGTCTTTAAATATGTCTGCTTGTGTCTGTATATGTGTGGATGGATATGTGTGTGTGTGCGAGTGTATACCCGTCCTTTTTCCCCCTAAGGTAAGTCTTTCCGCTCCCGGGATTGGAATGACTCCTTACCCTCTCCCTTAAAACCCACATCCTTTCGTCTTTCCCTCTCCTTCCCTCTTTCCTGATGAGGCAACAGTCTGTTGCGAAAGCTTGAATTCTGTGTGTATGTTTGTGTTTGTTTGTGTGTCTGTCGACCTGCCAGCACTTTCATTTGGTAAGTCACATTATAATTGATGATGTGTTTGTGTGTGTCTATCGACCTGCCAGCGCTTTCGTTCGGTTGGTTGCTTGACATACTACATCAGTAAATTGGAAACAAATAACAATGATCATATTATTTACGTATTTCATAGAAAAACACGTACATTTATGTACACATATGGAGAATATAGGTTTGGATAATTGTCCTTTTGTCTTTTGAAGATCACTTGTCTTTTTGAACACCACCGAACATTTAATAGATTGAAATAGTTTGACATTTGTATTCATTGTTATGCTGTTACAATGCTTGCTACAAAAACAGCATGCTGCAATGCCTCCGCCCCACTACACAGTGGTCACATGCCTTTGACGGCATGCTTAGTTGTTGTGGTGAGATTGTTGGGCAAAGTTTTGTACTGTGGAGTGTTGATTGGCTATGCTTCTACCCAAAGGCTGGTGATGTGATCGACATTCCACTGAATTACTGGTGGTTTATAGCACATAATCACGTTAGTACCCTATGAGTGAGTTCACTGCTTGTGAAGTTTCAGTTTAGTATGTTGTCCGTTGTTGCCTTTTGCTAATCTTATCAGTTCGCTTGCATGTAATGTTGCTGCACAATGTTCATAAATTTTGTCAACTGGATGTAGACGGTGTAATAATGGATGCCAAACAAAAAATTGTATTTGGTCCATCATGCATCCCACACTTCCCCACGGTCATATTTATTACACATGCACTACGATACACTGCGCAACAAAGCATCCAGAGTCCTTATTGTCAGTGCATTTGCTCACTGGAACATTCTGATCCGAAAGTCATGCTGCATCAGCTAATTTTCTGTCCATTGATGCATCACTCTATGGGAAATAACCACAGTTTTCACACACTTGTGTTACTGATGTTGTTTAGCGTACCGTAGTTCAAAGGTGTGTTAACCGCAGACTGTGACATATGTCCTGTTGAATTCTAACCAGGATTTATGGTTTCAGGCAGTGCTTTTTAACATAGAAACAAATTTATCTTTACATTTTCAGTTAAATTGTGCTTTTGTTTCAACCGTGAACATTATGGTGCATTGCAAGATTGGCTTCTTAGCCCCATTACTTGTACACTTCACTCTTGCTGATATGGAATTATTTACGCAATAATGTGGTCTGATTTCACAAAGACTATGTCTCTGTACCTACCCCCATGAACCATGGACCTTGCCGTTGGTGGGGAGGCTTACGTGCCTCAGCGATACAGATGGTCGTACCTTAGGTGCAACCACAATGGAGGGGTATCTGTTGAGAGGCCAGACAAACGTGTGGTTCCTTAAAAAGGGGCAGCAGCCTTTTCAGTAGTTGCAGGGGCAACAGTATGGATGATTCCCCCCAGGGGGTCCACAACTCTTTTGTGGACACGTGCGTAGCGAGCACGGGACCCTGAGCTAATGTGGCCCTCCTTCCTTTCCGGGCTGCATACCTTCCCTTTCCGCATCCTTCCCCGTCCCTCATCTTCGCCCCCCCCCCCCTCGCCTCTGGTTCTTTCCTTCCCTTTCTCCCCCTCTGGGAGTATGGTTTGTGCCTACGTCCGGAGACGGACGCTCGAAACTGTTACAAATTCCTTGCTTTCAACACTTGCAAGTCTTCGTCCTTCCTCTGTCCTTCTCTTTTCCTTCCCTCTTCTCTTTGCCCTTTTCTCCGCTGCGGCGTTTGAGACCCCTCTTCTTTCCTTTCCCTTTCTCTTTTTTCCTCCCTGTGCGTGTCTGAAGGCCGACCCACGCACTTCCATGCGTAGCCGGTGACGGGGTAACGCGTAATTCCCCGCCCTGGGTAGACAGGTAGGACACGTACGTACCCCCTGGTAACGGCCAGGCCCAGGGAGGGGTGATTACCCGAGCTGATACCTTCCGAAAGTGCCGATTGGTCCCTCCGTCCGTTTGTCGGGAGGTGTGACCTGAGGTGTGAACAATCACCTAAGGCGGGAGTGCCCTCAGTGAGGGCCCCCACAAGGGAGGAGCGCGCCATCGGAGACGCCGGTAATCATGGGGGATTCTTCCGCAATGGTTTCCTCACCTTCCACTATGTCTGCTCACAAACGTAAGTTCACTGAGTCTCAGCCACAGTCAACCCTTTCATTATTTAGAAAGGTGTCGACGCAATTGCAGGTCCTGTAAAGTCTTGTTCCAGATTACGGAATGGCCCCCTGTTGTTAGAAACAAACAGTGCCCTCCAGGCACAAAAATTGCTGCGTACTTCTCTGCTCCACACCTTGCCTGTCTGGGTGGAACCGCACCGTACCTTAAATTCCTCGCGTGGAGTCGTTTATACACGCTCCCTCGATGGATTGTCTGACGAAGAAATTCAACACTATGTGTCTGACCAGGGCGTAACGGCTGTTCATAGAGTTACGAAAAGGGTTGACACGAACATCATTCCAACCTGCACTGTCTTCTTGACATTTGACAAAGTTCAACTCCCATCGAAAATCAAAGCAGGCTATGAGATAATTTCCGTTCGCCCTTACGTCCCAAACCCTACGCGTTGCTATCGATGTCAGCGGTTTAATCACACCAGCCAGTCCTGTTCCAATCCGGCCAAATGTGTTACGTGTGGCAAGGATGCCCATGAGGGTGCTTGTCCACCTCCATCCCCTCGCTGCATCAACTGTATGGGTGACCACGCTGCTTCCTCTCGAGATTGCCCCGTTTTTAAGGACGAAAAGCTCATCCAGGAAATTAGAGTGAAGGAAAAGGTGTCGACCTTTGCTGCTCGAAAATTATTCGCCAGTCGACAGCCCACCGTGCCTCAGACAGGCAAATACAGCACTGTCCTTACTTCTCCTCGGCCAACAAAGGAGGCGGCCACGCAGACTTGCGACCTCACTTTTAGTGCCACGGTCGTCAGATCGGCCAGTGCAAAGATCGCCCGTTCAACCTCACCACTTTCGCCTGCCCACTCTATGGCTCACCCTTCGTCAGGTTCTGCTAAATCTCGAGCCCAAAAGTCAGACACCAAGTCTTCGAAAAAAGAGCATACTCGTGAAGAGTTTTTACGTACTGCAATTTCACAACCATCGGTTCCTCCTTCATCTAAACATCATACTTCCAAGAAGGCTACAAAGAAACCCAGTTCCTCTCCTTCTCCGCCAAGGCGTGTCCCATCTACAGCGCCACCTGGCGGAAATTGCCCTCGGCCGTCTTCTGTGTCGCCGAGGCGCACTGCTGGTGGCCGGTCAACCGGCCGATCGCTGGTGGCAGGAGCTGCTCCTGACCAACCTATGGATCAGGATCTTCTGCCTTCGGCTGAATGCCATTCCATGCTGTCGGTCGCAAGCTCTGAGCAATCGTTGAGTTGACAGCACCCTTGGTCACAATCCTCCATTTTCTGTTCACCCTATGTCCATTATCCACTGGAATATCCGCGGCATTCGAGCCAATCGGGATGAATTGTCGATCCTCTTATGATCCTACTCGCCGGTCATCTTTTGTCTTCAGGAAACAAAGCTGCGTCCCCATGACCGCTTTGTTCTTCCTCATTTTCAGTCCGTCCGATATGACCTCCCCTCTGTTGAAGGCACTCCAGCCCATGGAGGACTCATGATTCTTCTCCATGAAACTCTCCATTATCACCCAATCCCCTTAAACAGTTCCTTCCAAGCTGTCGCCGTCCGTCTTTCCCTTTCCAGATACACGTTCTCTCTTTGTACTGTATACATTCCATCGTCCACACCAATGGCATGAGGTGATCTCCTTCATCTTCTTGGTCAGCTTCCACCCCCCTATTTGCTGGTTGGGGACTTCAATGCCCACCACCCGCTTTGGGGATCTCCACATCCTTGTCCACGTGGCTCACTATTGCTAGGCGTCTTCCACCAAGCGGATCTAGTTTGCCTCAACACTAGGGTTCCCACATTTTTGTCTGCCTCCACGACAAATTTATCTCATTTGGACCTTGCGATCGGTACTGTTCTGCTTGCTCGGCGCTTCGAATGGTTCGCCCTTGATGATACACACTCGAGTGACCACTTCCTATGTGTCCTTAGACTGCAGCCTCAACTGCCATATATGCGCCCCCGACGCTGGAAGTTTGCCCAAGCTGATTGGACACTTTTTTCGTCTCTAGCGACATTCGATGACCGTCGCTTTCCCAGCGCCGACGATGAGGTCACACATATTACCGACATTATTCTTACAGCTGTAGAACGTTCAATACCACGCACCTCCGAATTGCCCAGGCGCCCCCCAGTTCCTTGGTGGAACGAGGCATGCCGTGACGCAATATGTGAGCGGCGACGTGCTCTTCGCATTTTCCATCACCATCCTACTTTGGCCAACTGTATCCGCTATAAGCAGCTCCGTGCGCGATGCCGTCGCGTCATCCGCGATAGCAAGAAGGCAAGCTGGAAATTCTTTATTAGCTCATTTAACACCTTCACTCCCTCCTCGGAAGTTTGGAGTCGGCTTAGACGGTTCTCAGGCGCGCCTAGTTTCTCCCCGGTCTCTGGGCTCACTGTCGCGCATGATACCTTAATGGACCCCGTCGCAATTTCTAACTCATTGGGTCAGCACTTTGCTGAGATTTCGAGCTCTTCAAATTACCCGCCAGCGTTTCTCCCGAAGAAACGTGCAGCGGAAGTGCGACATCTTGCTTTCTCCTCTCAAAATCACGAAAGCTACAATACTGTTTTCTCCATGCGGGAACTCCAACATGCCCTCTCTTCTTCTCGCTCCTCCGCCCCAGGACCGGATGGTATCCATGTCCAAATGTTGCTGCATTTATCAACCCATAGTCTGTGTTACCTCCTTCGCCTTTATAATCGAATTTGGACCGACAGTACTTTTCCCAGACGATGGCGGGAAGCTATCGTCGTTCCCGTTCCGAAACCTGGAAAGGACAAACATCTCCCCTGTAGCTATCGCCCCATTTCTCTCACGAGTAGTGTCTGTAAGGTTTTGGAGCGTATGGTGAATTACCAGTTAGCTTGGTGGCTGGAATCCCGCAGTCTTTTAACACCTGCCCAATGCGGATTCCGAAAGCATCGTTCTGCCGTTGACCATCTTGTTGCTCTCTCCACTTATATCATGAACAATTTTCTCCGGAAACGCCAAACGGTAGCAATATTTTTTGATCTGGAGAGAGCATACGATACCTGTTGGAGGACAGGCATCCTCCGCACACTGTTCTCTTGGGGCTTTCGAGGCCGGCTGCCCCTTTTTCTTCGCGAATTTATGGCAGAGCGCACATTTAGGGTGCGGGTGAACACTACTCTCTCTCGCACTTTCTCCCAAGAAAACGGGGTACCCCAGGGCTCCGTGCTGAGTGTTGTACTGTTTGCCATTGCTATAATTCCAATTATGGATTGTCTCCTTCCTGATGTCTCGGGCTCCCTCTTTGTGGATGATTTTGCGATCTACTACAGCTCTCAACGGACCAGCCTTCTTGAACGACGTCTTCAAGGATGTCTCGATCGCCTCCACTCTTGGAGCATCGAAACCGGCTTCCGTTTCTCTCCCAGTAAGACCGTTTGTGTTAATTTTTGGTGACGTAAGGAGTTTCTTCCGCCCTCCTTACATCTAGGTCCTGTCAACCTTCCGTTTTCAGATGTCGCTAAATTCTTGGGTCTTTTACTCCTCTGCTCGGCCGTCTATTCTTCGGCGTCTCGACTCTATCCACCACCGTGGATTACGTTTAGTGTCTGGAGCTTTTTACACTAGCCCTGTGGAAAGCCTTTATGCTGAGACTGCTGAACCTCCGCTGTCCAATCGGCGAGCAGTCCTTCTGAGTCGTTATGCTAGCCATCTGTCTTCCATGCCTGCTAATCCAGCCCATGACCTTTTTTTCGACACCTCCTTTGATGTAGGGTATGCAGGCCGCTCCTCCTCCCTACAACCCCCGGGAGTCCGCTTCCGTCAACTGCTCCATTCTCTTTCCTTCCGCTTTCCTAAAACCTTCTTGACGACTTGGGGTACAGCACCACCTTGGCTCCGTCCCCGGATCTGCCTGCTCCATGACCTTTGTCGATTTCCCAAGGATGGTACCCCTACGCTTGTTTATCGTCGGTTATTTGCTGCTCTATGTGCACAAATGACGGACGCCACATTTATTTACACCGACGACTCGAAAACATCGTTAGGTGTAGGGAGTGCCTATATTGTTGGCGACACCCCAAATCAATTTCGGCTTCCCGACCAGTGTTCGGTGTATACTGCGGAGCTTTACGCTGTTCTCCAGGCTGTCCACTACATCCGCCGCCATCGGCGGATACAGTACGTTATCTGCTCAGATTCTCTCAGCTCTCTCCTCAGTCTCCAAGCTCTTTATCCTGTGCACCCTCTGGTCCACCGGATTCAGGACTGTCTGCGCTTGCTCCACCTGGGGGGCGTCTCAGTGCCGTTCCTCTGGCTCCCGGGACACGTTGGTATCTATGGAAATGAGGCGGCCGATATTGCAGCCAAGGCTGCAGTCTCTCTTCCTCGGCCAGCTATTCCATCGATTCCTTTCTGCGATCTACGGAGCGTTTTATGTCGTCGTGTTGTTCATTTATGGCACGCGCATTGGTCAACACTTCCCAATAATAAATTGCGGGAAGTGAAAGCTCTTCCTTGCGCTTGGACTTCTTCCTCCCAAACGCGTCGTCGGAAGGAGGTAATTTTAACTAGACTCCGGATAGGGCACTGTCTTTTTAGCCATCGACATCTTTTAAGCGGCGATCCTCCCCCACTCTGTCCCCACTGCTCTCAGCTGTGGACGGTAAGACACCTTTTAATTGAATGCCCCTATTTTAATCCGTTACGCGCCCGTCTACAGCTATCGCCTGATCTATCTTCGATTTTTGCAGATGACACGCGCTCAGCCGACCGCGTTCTCCAATTTATTAGTGCCAGTGAAATGACGTCAGTCATTTGAAGCTTTTTCTGGGGACAACCAACCCCTTTCTGTAGTGGATTTTTAAGCCCTCCTTCTGCTTTTAGTTTCTCCAATTTTATGACTTTGTTCCCATTGCTGCTGGTTTTCAATTTCGTTTTTTTTTACTGTTTCGTAAGTCACGGGCTGAGCGCTAATGACCATAGCAGTTTTGCGCCCTTTAAAAAAAAAAAAAAAAAAAAAAAAAAAAAAAAAAAAAAAAAAAAAAAAAAAAAAATAATAATAATAATAATAATAATAATAATGATTGACTGATCAGGCCTTGCTGCACTAACCAAAACGGCCTTGCTGTGCTGATACTGCGAACGGCTGAAAGCAAGGGGAAACTACAGCCGTAATTTTTCCCGAGGGCATGCAGCTTTACTGTATGGTTAAATGATGATGGCGTCCTCTTGGGTAAAATATTCCGGAGGTAAAATAGTCCCCCATTCGGATCTCCGGGTGGGGACTACTCAAGGGGACGTCGTTATCTGCAGAAAGAAAACTGGCGTTCTACGGATCGGAGCGTGGAATGTTAGATCCCTTAATCAGGCAGGGAGGTTAGAAAATTTAAAAAGGGAAATGGATAGGTTCAAATTAGATATAGTGGGAATTAGTGAAGTTCGGTGGCAGGAGGAACAAGACTTTTGGTCAGGTGAATGCAGGGTTATAAATACAAAATCAAATAGGGGTAATGCAGGAGTAGGTTTAATAATGAATAAAAAAATAAGAGTGCGGGTAAGCTACTACCAACAGTATAGTGAACACATTATTGTGGCCAAGATAGACACGAAGCCCATGCCTACTACAGTAGTACAAGTTTATATGCCAACTAGCTCTGCAGATGATGAAGAATTTGATGAAATGTATGATGAGATAAAAGAAATTATTCAGGTAGTGAAGGGAGACAAAAATTTAATAGTCATGGGTGACTGGAATTCAAGAGTAGAAAAGGGTAAGAAGGAAACATAGTGGGTGAATATGGATTGGGGGATAGAAATGAAAGAGGAAGCCGTCTGTTAGAATTTTGCACAGAGCTTAACTTAATCATAGCTAACACTTGGTTCAAGAATCACAAAAGAAGGTTGTATACATGGAAGAATCCTGGAGATACTAGATGGTATCAGATAGATTATATAATGGTAAGACAGAGATTTAGGAAACAGGTTTTAAATTGTAAGACATTTCCAGGGGCAGATGTGGACTCTGACCCCAATCTATTGGTTATGAACTGTAGATTAAAACTGAAGAAACTGCAAAAAGGTGGGAATTTAAGGGGATGGGACCTGTATAAACTGAAAGAACCAGAGGTTGTACAGAGTTTCAGGGAGAGCATAAGGGAACAATTGACAGGAATGGGGGAAAGAAATACAGTAGAAGAAGAATGGGTAGCTTTGAGGGATGAAGTAGTGAAGGCAGCAGAGGATCAAGTAGGTAAAAAGACGAGGGCTAGTAGAAATCCTTGGGTAACAGAAGAAATATTGAATTTAATTGATGAAAGGAGAAAATATAAAAATGCAGTAAATGAAGCAGGCAAAAGGGAATACAAACGTCTCAAAAATGAGATCGACAGGAAGTGCAAAATGGCTGAGCAGGGATGGCTAGAGGACAACTGTAAGGATGTAGAGGCTTATCTCACTAGGGGTAAGATAGATACTGCCTACAGGAAAATTAAAGAGACCTTTGGAGAAAAGAGAGCTGCTTGTATGAATATCAAGAGCTCAGATGGAAGCCCAGTTCTAAGCAAAGAAGGGAAAGCAGAAAGGTGGAAGGAGTATATAGAGGGTCTATACAAGGGCAATGTACTTGAGGACAATATTATGGAAATGGAAGAGGATGTAGATGAAGATGAAATGGGAGATAAGATACTGCATGAAGAGTTTGACAGAGCACTGAAAGACCTGAGTCGAAACAAGGCCCCGGGAGTAGACAACATTCCATTAGAACTACTGATGACCTTGGGAGAGCCAGTCATGACAAAACTCTACCATCTGGTGAGCAAGATGTATGAGACAGGCGAAATACCCTCTGACTTCAAGAAGAATATAATAATTCCAATCCTAAAGAAAGCTGGTGTTGACAGATGTGAAATTACCGAACTATCAGTTTAAGAAGTCACAGCTACAAATTACTAACGCAAATTCTTTACAGACGAATGGAAAAACTGGTAGAAGCCGACGTCGGCAAATATCAGTTTGGATTCCGCAGAAATGTTGGAACACGTGAGGCAATACTGACCCTACGACTTATCTTAGAAAATAGATTAAGGAAAGGCAAACCTACATTTCTAGCATTTGTAGACTTAGAGAAAGCTTTTGACAGTGTTGACTGGAATACTCTCTTTCAAATTCTAAAGGTGGCAGGGCTAAAATACAGTGAGCAAAAAGCTATTTACAATTTGTACAGAAACCAGATGGCAGTTATAAGAGTCGAGGGGCATGAAAGGGAAGCAGCGGTTGGGAAGGGAGTTAGACATGGTTGTAGCCTGTCCCCGATGTTATTCAATCTGTATATTGAGCAAGCAGTAAAAGAAACAAAAGAAGAATTCAGAGTAGGTATTAATGTCCATGGAGAAGAAATAAAAACGTTGAGGTTCGTCGATGACATTGTAATTCTGTCAGAGACAGCAAAGGACTTGGAAGAGCAGTTGAACGGAATGGAGTGTCTTGAAAGGAGGATATAAGATGAACATCAACAAAAGCAAAACGAGAATAATGGAATGTAGTCGAATTAAGTCGGGTGCTGCTGAGGGAATTAGATTAGGAAATGAGACACTTAAAGTAGTAAAGGAGTTTTGCTATTTGGGGAGCAAAATAACTGATGATGGTCAAAGTAGAGAGGATATAAAATGTAGACTGGCAATGGCAAGGAAATCGTTTCTGAAGAAGAGAAATTTGTTAACATCGAGTATAGATTTAAGTGTCAGGAAGTCGTTTCTGAAAGTATTTGTATGGAGTGTAGCCATGTATGGAAGTGAAACATGGACGATAAATAGTTTGGACAAGAAGAGAATAGAAGCTTTCGAAATGTGGTGCTGCTGAAGAATGCTGAAGATTAGATGGGTAGATCACACAACTAATGAGGAGGTATTGAATAGAATTGGGGAGAAGAGGAGTTTGTGGCTCAACTTGACAAAAAGAAGCGACCGGTTAGTAGGACATGTTCTGAGGCATCAAGGTATCACAAATTTAGCATTGGAGGGCAGTGTGGAGGGTAAAAATCATAGAGGGAGACCAAGAGATGAATACACTAAGCAGATTCAGAAGGATGTGGGTTGCAGTAAGTACTGGGAGATGAAGAAGCTTGCACAGGATAGAGTAGCATGGAGAGCTGCATCAAACCAGTCTCAGGACTGAAAGCGACAACAACAACATGTCTCTGTAACATATGTTCCATTTTGAATTACTCTGGGCACCACTGTGTGTTCCATTTTTTTTTTATAAATGCGACAAATACTGATTCCTGCGTTCATATTTACTTTGACGTAACTTGGGTCAGTTTAGAAAAAAAATGCTTCGTGCAGTTGCAAAGTGATTCGCTCAGAATAAGTGGTTCTTCAACTGTCCATTGTGCATTTCCATTTACACTAAAACACATGTGGGCAGTACAGTCTGTACTTGTGTACATTGTGATACAAATATTTGGGTCCAATGGTCAAATACTAATTTCTGTTACATTTAGTACGTATAGTGAATGGAAACATTACTTTATTATTACTACTGATGTCAAATAAACTAAATCTGCAACAGCTCCTTTCTTAGAGTCAGTATCAGAATTTTCCTAATGGTCAAATGAGACTTAATCTCGAGCACATTATTATGTAGTATTTGAGTCCACCATAAACTATAGCTTTTCCACCAGACCTTCCAATTAATAACTCTTCACAACACTGTTATTCATATCATAAACAATACATAATATTCTCACTGCTAAAAATGATTGATGATTACTAGGTACTATTATGGACTAACCAGGATAATAAGTACCAAAAACATTGGACTTGAGAACTAAAGGAAAATATTAAAACCCTACATCTGTACATAAAAGACAAAGAACATTATTGTAACAATGAAAATAATCAATTATTCCATTGGCCCCGTCATTGTATTCTCTACCCTGAAACCTTATCTCTCACAAGGTATAACCTGTTGAAGTGTTTGGTAAATTATTAAATACTGCTTCAAACGACTGAACATGCTCGACCCATTTTGTATGTCGCCTGTGAGCAAATGTTCTGATGAATCTATTAACCTCCTTGATGTTAATTCTAACTGGAACTGTAGGTAGTAACTGGAACTATAGGATGGCATTCAGCTTTTGTAGATACATTTTTATGTTTAGCCTTCTGACATAATGCACTTCCTCACAAAATTACACCCCCTCCTTTCAAGATTAGGGTAATAATAGTAATTGGAAATTTTCCTAGTGCACATTTGAATTTCAAAATGCCCCCATGTACTGTTGGTGTACCAGATCAGATTGTCCAACAACTCTGATTGTATGCAAACACATCAGTTGTCACCCTGTACTTTTTTTCAATGGAATAGTATACCGTTTTCTATCCTATAATGATTGACTAACTCATCACGTGGCTGTGGAGAAAAATGTATATTATGTTAATGGCGGGCGAGTTTTTCGCTTCCGCTAATTTTTATAAGTTAATACCGCCACATAATGGCGTCGTTGGCTGCATCGGCCGCTGCGATTGTTGAACTGTAAATTACTCGAATGCAGGTTCATTCAAAGGAAGGCAGACGTGAAATCGGGGTCACCTCTTACAAATTAAAAGTGAACAGTGATATTAAATCAATATGTTGTTGTTGTTGTTGTGGTCTTCAGTCCTGAGACTGGTTTGATGCAGCTCTCTATGCTACTCTATCCTGTGCAAGCTTCTTCATCTCCCAGTACCTACTGCAACCTACATCCTTCTGAATCTGCTTAGTGTATTCATCTCTTGGTCTCCCCCTACGATTTTTACCCTCCACGCTGCCCTCCAATACTAAATTGGTGATCCCTTGATGCCTCATAACATGTCCTACCAACCGATCCCTTCTTCTGGTCAAGTTGTCCCACAAACTTCTCTTCTCCCCAATCCTATTCAGTACCTCCTCATTAGTTATGTGATCTACCCATCTAATCTTCAGCATTCTTCTGTAGCACCACATTTCGAAAGCTTCTATTCTCTTCTTGTCCAAACTGGTTATTGTCCATGTTTCACTTCCATACATGGCTACACTCCATACAAATACTTTCAGAAACGACTTCCTGACACTTAAATCTATACTCGATGTTAACAAATTTCTCTTCTTCAGAAACGATTTCCTTGCCATTGCCAGTCTACATTTTATATCCTCTCTACTTCGACCATCATCAGTTATTTTGCTCCCCAAATAGCAAAACTCCTTTACTACTTTAAGTGTCTCATTTCCTAATCTAATCCCCTCAGCGTCACCTGATTTAATTTGATTACATTCCATTATCCTCGTTTTGCTTTTGTTGATGTTCATCTTATATCCTCCCTTCAAGACACCATCCATTCCGTTCAACTGCTCTTCCAAGTCCTTTGCTGTCTCTGACAGAATTACAATGTCATCGGCGAACCTCAAAGTTTTTATTTCTTCTCCATGGATTTTAATACCTACTCCAAATTTTTCTTTTCTTTGCTTTACTGCTTGCTCAATATACAGATTGAATAACATTGGGGAGAGGCTACAACCCTGTCTTACTCCTTCCCAACCACTGCTTCCCATTCATGTCCCTCGACTCTTATAACTCCCATAATTTGCAGCTGTGACTTCTTAAACTGATATTTCAGTAATTTCACATCTGTCAACACCAGCTTTCTTTAGGATTGGAATTATTATATTCTTCTTGAAGTCTGAGTGTATTTCGCCTGTCTCATACATCTTGCTCACCAGATGGTAGAGTTTTGTCAGGACTGGCTCTCCCAAGGCCGTCAGTAGTTCCAATGGAATGTTGTCGACTCTGGGGGCCTTCTTTCGACTCAGGTCTTTCAGTGCTCTGTCAAACTCTTCACGCAGTATCATATCTCCCATTTCATCTTCATCTACATCCTCTTCCATTTCCATAATATTGTCCTCAAGTACATCGCCCTTGTATAGACCCTCTATATACTCCTTCCACCTTTCTGCCTTCCCTTCTTTGCTTAGAACCGGGTTTCCATCTGAGCTCTTGATATTCATACAAGTGGTTCTCTTCTCTCCAAAGGTCTCATTAATTTTCCTGTAGGCAGTATCTATCTTACCCCTAGTGAGACAAGCCTCTACATCCTTACATTTGTCCTCTAGCCATCCCTGCTTAGCCATTTTGCACTTCCTGTCGATCTCATTTTTGAGACGTTTGTATTCCTTTTTGCCTGCTTCATTTACTGCATTTTTATATTTTCTCCTTTCATCAATTAAATTCAATATTTCTTCTGTTACCCAAGGATTTCTACTAGCCCTCGTCTTTTTACCTACTTGATCCTCTGCTGCCTTCACTACTTCATCCCTCAAAGCTACCCATTCTTCTTCTACTGTATTTCTTTCCCCCATTCCTGTCAATTGTTCCCTTATGCTCTCCCTGAAACTCTGTACAACCTCTGGTTCTTTCAGTTTATCCAGGTCCCATCTCATTAAATTCCCACCTTTTTGCAGTTTCTTCAGTTTTAATCTACAGGTCATAACCAATAGATTCTGGTCAGAGTCCACATCTGCCCCTGGAAATGTCTTACAATTTAAAACCTGTTTCCTAAATCTCTGTCTTACCATTATATAATCTATCTGATACCATCTAGTATCTCCAGGATTCTTCCATGTATACAACCTTCTTTTGTGATTCTTGAACCAAGTGTTAGCTATGATTAAGTTAAGCTCTGTGCAAAATTCTAACAGACGGCTTCCTCTTTCATTTCTATCCCCCAATCCATATTCACCCACTATGTTTCCTTCTTACCCTTTTCTACTCTTGAATTCCAGTCACCCATGACTATTAAATTTTTGTCTCCCTTCACTACCTGAATAATTTCTTTTATCTCATCATACATTTCATCAAATTCTTCATCATCTGCAGAGCTAGTTGGCATATAAACTTGTACTATTGTAGTAGGTGTGGGCTTCGTATCTATCTTGGCCACAATAATGCGTTCATAAGCTGTTTGTAGTAGCTTACCCGCGTTCCTATTTTCCTATTCATTATTAAACCTACTCCTGCATTACCCCTATTTGACTTTGTGTTTATAACCCTGTGGTGACCTGACCAGAAGTCTTGTTCCTCCTGCCACCGAACTTCACTAATTCCCACTATATCTAACTTTAACCTATCCATTTCCCTTTTCAAATTTTCTAACCTACCTGCCCGATTAAGGGATCTGACATTCCACACTCCGATCTGTAGAACGCCAGTTTTCTTTCTCCTGATAACGACATCCTCTTGATTAGTCCCCGCCCGGAGATCCGAATGGGGGACTATTTTACCACCGGAATATTTTACCCAAGAGGACGCCATCATCATTTAACCATACAGTAAAGCTGCATGCCCTCGGGAAAAATTACGGCCGTAGTTTCCCCTTTGCTTTCAGCCGTTCGCAGTACCAGCACAGCAAGGCCGTTTTGGTTAATGTTGCAAGGCCAGATCAGTCAATCATCCAGACTGTTGCCCCTGCAACTACTGAAAAGGCTGCTGCCCCTCTTCAGGAACCACACGTTTGTCTGGCCTCTCAACAGATACCCCTCCATTGTGGTTGTACCTACGGTACGGCTATCTGTATCGCTGAGGCACGCAAGCCTCCCCACCAACGGCAAGGTCCATGGTTCATGGGGGGTAAATCAATATATTATCTGCTTAATTAGTACAAATATGCGTACATTGGCCAGCACTTGCAAGATGTCCATCTACACGCAACCAAGACAAGAGCAGAAGTGAAGACGACTAAAAAATTAACAAAAGAGCGCATCTTGTCTTCTCTTTAGATCATTTTGTTATATTTCGTTGCCCTCGAAACTTACACAGAGAAATTATTATAATACGGGTACATGATAAAAATGTATATTATTCAATTTTTAAATGTCTCTTCTTTATAAATACTGTTTTTTAAGTCTTTTCGTATTATTTCACTGGGGACGCTATACCCTTCGGGCAAGTGCGATAGCGTATCTGCAGTGATATTGTCGCTGCCTTATACGGGAATAATTTCTAGGTCATACTCTGCCTCAAAAAGCCCAACTTGCTAACCTAACAAGCAATAAGTGGCGTGATAGTAAAAAGCTTAGTGACTTGTAATCACATAAGACTCAAACCATGGGTAATGTTTCTATCTCCGTAGGTGAGTTGAATATGCCCTCTCGCTTTGTGAAAGCACTCTGCTAGCGAATCCTATAATCCTAATGTCTGTTTTCCATGCTGTTTGGCACAGTTGAAAGAGACACGTACCCCAGGCCAAATGATGACAGATCTGATGCAATACAGAAATCCTGCATCATTTCAGGATGTGCAGGATTTCTGCATTAAGCAAGGCATCCCAGATTCCTTCGAATACCTGTTGACATGCAGAAGTCCAGATCCAAGGTGTATTTTTGCTAAACAAATTTTTTAAAATAGTGTATTTTGTTAAGTGTAATCTGCTCACCATTGATACTCTGCAAAAAGTAACTATACTATACAGTGCAATAGCAGAAAAAATATTAAAGCTGATAAAGTAATCTTTCTTTGGAAAACTACTGTCCAAAAATTGAGTGTTTTTAATTTGTGGCTGATAACTTTAAACTATTAAAAATATATTAAAGAATTAATTTGTAGCCCAGAGTGTGTTGAACTAAATGCATTTTATCTGAAAGGCTTAGGACAATCCACTACTGAATAATTGTAAAAAATGTAGATGCTTACAAATACAAAAAAAATGCATGCAGCCTGGAACAAGTATGGCCACCATTTCAAAATAATAAAAAATAAATGTTTTTTACAAATATTTTTGTGACTACTGAACATTAGGGAATTCACCCGGCAAATACCAATTTTTTCTGAGATGGTCAAGCAACCTGTGCTGAACCACTTGGCATGGATTGGAGCTTCTATAATATTCCATTCCAACCTTTTCCGTATTTCACGGGTAACCACTTCTTTCTTTGTCCAGGGCACAGAATATGTGGCTTTGCAATAAGTTTGATGGGGATGTACCTCCATGTTGTAGGTATAAAACACTAATGGTTCCAGGTTACTCTACGAACACAATCTGAAAATTGACTATCAAATCTGCCAGCTGTTTCTACTGGTCCATGCTTAAGCACTCTGATTACACCACTTTATTGCAGATCTGGTTAGTAATACTATTACTGTTGCTCTCCATTGACACCAGTACTGCATTATTATACCCTAATGGCAGTATTTCTTAATTTATGTACTATAGACATGTTAAGGTACTTCACACGGATAGGTCGGCAGTATTTTCCATGTGCCTCATCCATTTTTAGCAACTCTAATTCAGCCGAATAGCCTGCATTTTCAAGAGTGAACTTACCCGTAGAGAGGTCAATTCGTGCTTGTCCCATCCCAACAAGCAAGTGTGTGACTAATTTTTAATTATAAGGGACGTGCACTGTAATATATTGTTTCCTATGGCCAAGTTCACTTGAGCCTGGTAATTCAAAATTTGTACTTTGGTGCCGATGGTGCTCCCGACTTTGCATCCGTGTACAGGAAGTGTAGGTATGAATTAGGTGGCTTCCTTACACAGTTCTTTGTAAAAATTAAAATCAAGTACATTGGTCATTGCTCCTGTATCAACAATAACAGTTACAGAATACTTTCCGATTATGGCGTGAATAGCAGCTTGTACAACCTGTTTTGGCATGTTTTTACACTTTGCTGGTTCGTAACATGATTCATCGTGTATATCGTGTCTGTCTCAGTTCCATTATATGATAACTTGGTTAAATGTGCCTTTACTCTGTGCCCTGACCACTTCCGGAAGGAGTAGCTTGGTCAAATCTAGTTTACTGAACGTGGTGGCCATGGTGGGCATTTTCTACATCTACATCTACACCTACATCTACATCTACATCCATACTCCGCAAGCCACCTGACGGTGTGGGGCAGAGGGTACCCTGAGTACCTCTATCGGTTCTCCCTTCTATTCCAGTCTTGTATTGTTCGTGGAAAGAAGGATTGTCGGTATGCTTCTGTGTGGGCTCTAATCTCTCTGATTTTTCCCTCATGGTCTCTTCGCGAGATATACGTAGGAGGGAGCAATATACTGCTTGACTCTTCGGTGAAGGTATGTTCTCGAAACTTTAACAAAAGCCCGTACCGAGCTACTGTGAGCGTCTCTCCTGCAGAGTCTTCCACTGGAGTTTATCTATCATCTCCGTAACGCTTTCGTGATTACTAAATGATCCAGTAATGAAGCGCGCTGCTCTCTGTTGGATCTTCTCTATCGCTTCTATCAACCCTATCTGGTACGGATCCCACACTGCTGAGCAGTATTCAAGCACTGGGCAAAAAAGCGTACTGTAACCTACTTCCTTTGTTTTTGGATTGCATTTCCTTAGGATTCTTCCAATGAATCTCAGTCTGGCATCTGCTTTACCGATGATCAACTTTATATGATCATTCCATTTTAAATCACTCCTAATGCGTACTCCCAGATAATTTATGGAATTAACTGCTTCCAGTTGCTGACCTGCTATTTTGTAGCTAAATGATAAGGGATCTATCTTTCTATGTATTCGCAGCACATTACACTTGTCTACATTGAGATTCAATTGCCATTCCCTGCACCATGCGTCAATTTGCTGCAGATCCTCCTGCATTTCAGTACAATTTTCCATTGTTGCAACCTCTCGATACACCACAGCATCATCTGCAAAAAGCCTCAGTGAACTTCCGATGTCATCCGCCAAGTCATTTATGTATATTGTGAATAGCAACGGTACTATGACACTCCCCTGCGGCACACCTGAAATCATTCTTACTTCGGAAGACTTCTCTCCATTGAGAATGACATGCTGCGTTCTGTTATCTAGGAACTCCTCAATCCAATCACACAATTGGTCTGATAGTCCATATGCTCTTACTTTGTTCATTAAACGACTGTGGGGAACTGTATCGAACGCCTTGTGGAAGTCAAGAAACACAGCATCTACCTGTGAACCCGTGTCTATGGCCCTCTGAGTCTCGTGGACGAATAGTGCGAGCTGGGTTTCACACGACCATCTTTTTCAAAACCCATGCTGATTCCTACAGAGTACATTTCTAGTCTCCACAAAAGTCATTATACTCTAACATAATACGTGTTCCAAAATTCTACAACTGATCGACGTTAGAGATATAGGTCAATAGTTCTGCACATCTGTTCGACGTCCCTTCTTGAAAACGGGGATGACCTGTGCCCTTTTCCAATCCTTTGGAATGCTACGCTCTTCTAGAGACCTACGGTACACCGCTGCAAGAAGGGGGGCAAGTTCCTTCGCGTACTCTGTGTAAAATCGAACTGGTATCCCATCAGGTCCAGCGGCCTTTCCTCTTTTGATAGATTTTAATTGTTTCTCTATCCCTCTGTCGTCTATTTCGATATCTACCATTTTGTCATCTGTGCGACAATCTAGAGAAGGAACTACAGTGCAGTCTTCCTCTGTGAAACAGCTTTGGAAAAAGACATTTAGTATTTCGCCCTTTAGTCTGTCATCCTCTGTATCAGTACCATTTTGGTCACAGTGTGTCTGGACATTTTGTTTTGAACCACCTACCGCTTTGACATAAGACCAAAATTTCTTAGAATTTTCTGCCAAGTCAGTACATAGAACTTTACTTTCGAATTCATTGAACGCCTCTCGCATAGCCCTCCTCACACTACATTTCGCTTCGCGTAATTTTTGTTTGTCTGCAAGGCTTTGGCTATGTTTATGTTTGCTGTGAAGTTCCCTTTGCTTCCGCAGCAGTTTTCTAACTCGGTTGTTGTACCACGGTGGCTCTTTTCCATCTCTTACGATCTTGCTTGGCACATACTCATCTAACGCATATTGTACGATGGTTTTGAACTTTGTCCACTGATCCTCAACACTATCTGTACTTGAGACAAAACTTCTGTGTTGAGCCGTCAGGTACTCTGTAATCTGTTTTTTGTCACTTTTGCTATACAGAAAAATCTTCCTTCCTTTTTTAATATTTCTATTTACGGCTGAACTCATCGATGCCGTAACCGCTTTATGATCGCTGATTCCCTGTTCTGCGTTAACTGTTTCAAATAGTTCGGGTCTGTTTGTCACCAGAAGGTCTAATATGTTATCGCCACAAGTCGGTTCTCTGTTTAACTGCTCAAGGTAGTTTTCAGATAAAGCACTTTAAAAAATTTCACTGGATTCTATATCCAGCAAATTAAAATCCGGCAAATTAAAATCTATATCCGGCAAATTAAAATCTCCACCCAGAACTATAACATGGTGGGGAAATCTACTCGAAATATTTTCCAAATTTTCCTTCAGGTGCTCTGCCACAACAGCTGCTGAGCCGGGGGGCCTATAGAGACATCCAATTACCATGTCTGAACGTGCTTCAACCGTGACCTTCACCCAAATCATTTCACATTTCGGATCTCCATCAATTTCCTTCGATACTATTGCACTTGTTATCGCTATAAACACGCCTCCCCCTTCACTGTCCAGCCTGTCTCTGTGGTATACATTCCAATCTGAGTTTAGGATTTCATTACTGTTTACGTCTGGTTTCAGCCAACTTTCTGTCCGTAGTACTATATGTGCGTTGTGACCGTTTACTAATGAGAGCAGCTCTGGGACCTTTCTATAGACGTTCCTGCAGTTTACTATTAGCACATAAATATTTTTATTCCCTGTTGCATTTTGCCTACTCCTACCTTGCCGCGTCTCAGGAGGCGTCTTGTCGGGCTTAGGGAGGGAATTCTCTAACCTAAAAAACCCCCATGTGCACTCCACACGTACTCCACTACCCTTGTAGCCACTTCCGGTGTGTAGTGCATGCCTGAGCTATTCAGGGGGACCCTACATTTCTCCACCCGATAGCGGAGGTCGAGAAATTTGCACCCCAGATCGTCTGAGCCTCTGGTTTAAGCCTTCCACTTGGCTCCAAACCAGAGGACCACGATCGGTTCTGGGAACGATACTACAAATAGTTAGCTCTGATTCCACCCCGCGAGCGAGGCTTTCCGCCTTCACCAATTCCGCCAACCGCCTGTACGAACTGAGGATGACCTCTGAACCCAGACGGCAGGAGTCATTGGTGCCGACATGAGCAACAATTTGCAGTCGGGTGCGCCCAGTGCTCTCTATCGCTGCTGGTAGGGCCTCCTTCACATCTCGGATGAGACCCCCCGGCAAGCAGACAGAGCGAACGCTGGCCTTCTTCCCCGACCTTTCCGCTATTTCCCTAAGGGGCTCCATCACCCGCCTAACGTTGGAGCTCCCAATAACTAATAAACCCCTCCCCCCATGTGCCTGCTCAGACCTTGCTGAAGGAGCAGCCACATGTCCACTCACAGGCAGAGCGGGCAATGCCACACGGCCAGCCTCCACATTTACCCTCCGCCTCGTGCGCCGCGAACGCCGCTGAACCCGCCACTCCCCTTGGGGGGAGGGTGGCCCCACCATGCCCCGCCACTCCCCTTGGGGGGAGGGTGGCACCACCACGCCCGGTACCCGTGAAGATGTCTCGACAGCATGGACAGTGGGTGAAGCATGTAACACCTGGGGTGCACCATGCGACGCACCAGACTCCCCACTGCCACTACACTCCGAGGCAGCAGCCTGAAGACGGCTGATCGCGGCCATCAACACGTTCAGCTGTTCACAAACAGTGGCCAGCTCCTCCTGCGTCCGTACACAGCAGTCACACATCCTATCCATCCTAAGAAATCAATTTACTGTAGAGAGTTAATCAACTTTTAACTAGACTGCTAATTCACTAAAGGCGGCTGATAGTTGACTAAACTGTGGTTGCTAGACATTTCTTGTAGAAAACAATGAAAATAGCACTACCTATCTCTGGACTGTATTGAAAACAAACACTAGCACTACTGGCACTATGGCTGACCAAAGGGACTCTCTCTGACTGTATTCAAAACAAACACGAAATCTATGGAACACTATTAATAGCACTCGACAATTAAAGCTTCCTAAAAGCAAAAACACACGAAAGAAGTAGTGACAAGTAAGAAAAATACAGTTAATACTGAAGGGTATACGGAATGAGTTTTTCGATGAAAAAATCGATTTTTGGGTAAATGCATTTTCGAAAAATTTAGACTCTCCCGTTTAATACCATGTATAAAATATTTGGATGACGTGAATAGAACTATTTTAAATAATTTTTTAAAATAATTTCGACACACGATGTTCCGCACCTTGTATATGAGATGCGAAATATACCTGATATAGACAGCCTTGCCAGAGATATAATTGAGCACAAGAGAGTTTTTTTTCTGTTGGCTACACTGCTAGACAGTTGACAATAGATTCTGCACCATTTGTATTGTTTCCTTTGTGAGTACATCCATGTCATTGTTGTGAAAGTCGTATGTGGAGAAGTCATTTAGTTTTCTTTCCTTCAACATGCAAAGACCTAGTCTGAAGGTATTTAGAAAGCGTGTACATTGGCGCAAGAAAGTAAAGTGTACTAAAAATTCGTCTGATTCATCTTCATCAGTATCTGATGTCCTAGTAGCGACTAACCTCAACACTGGTAGTGATACATTGAGTGATGCTGCTGCCACTACACCGGAAAGTGCTTCAAGAAGAAAACTAGCTGGAATTGATGAATAATACAAGAAACTAAATGCTAGGACTACAAAATATGAGGTAATTAACATCTCTTTATTATCAGACGTTTTGGACAACAATGTGTGCTGCAAACAATGTGGAAAATGTGGTGTTTCATTGAAAACAAACTTACATGTAGGACTTGCTTGTGAATTAGAGTTAATGTGCAGTTATTGCAAACACAGTGCTACTTTCTTCAATTCCTCACATGTTACTGCAGATACAGGTAAACTATACGATATAAACGTTAGACTGGTTTATGGATTACGGTGTATAGGAAAGGGCAGGGCTGCAGGTGCCATGTTGTGTGGTGTGATGAACCTCCCTCCTCCACCTTCAAAATTTAACAAACACCTAATTGCAATAGGCTCTGCTGTAGAAGATGTGGCAGAGGAAAACATGAAAGATGCTGTTGAGAAAGCAGTTGTTGAAAATAATAATAGCAGAGACTTGTCCATAGCTTTTGATGGAAGCTGGCAGAAGAGAGGCCACACATCTCTGAATGGTGTAGTAACAGCTACAAGTGTGGACACTGGTAAGGTAGTTGATGTGGCAATACTTTCCAAGCATTGCAGATGCAAGGAGAAAATGAAAACTAAACATGAAGAGGAGTGCATGGCAAATTACTATGGGTCAAGTGGTGGTATGGAAGTTGCTGGTGTAAGAAGTATTTATCAACGCTCAATAAAATGGTACAACTTTAGATACATAAATTATCTTGGAGATGGTGACTCCAAGGCTTTCAAAGAAATTGAGGAACTGAGACCCTGTTGTTGTTGTGGTCTTCAGTCCTGAGACTGGTTTGATGCAGCTCTCCATGCTACTCTATCCTGTGCAAGCTTCTTCATCTCCCAGTACCTACTGCAACCTACATCCTTCTGAATCTGCTTAGTGTATTGATCTCTTGGTCTCCCTCTACGATTCTTACCCTCCACGCTGCCCTCCAATGCTAAATTTGTGATCCCTTGATGCCTCAAAACATGTCCTACCAACCGATCCCTTCTTCTAGTCAAGTTGTGCCACAAACTTCTCTTCTCCCCAATCCTATTCAATACCTCCTCATTAGTTACGTGATCTACCCACCTTATCTTCAGCATTCTTCTGTAGCACTACATTTCAAAAGCTTCTATTCTCTTCTTGTCCAAACTGGTTATTGTCCATGTTTCACTTCCATACATGGCTACACTCCATACAAATACTTTCAGAAACGACTTCCTGACTCTTAAATCTATACTCGATGTTAACAAATTTCTCTTCTTCAGAAACGATTTCCTTGCCATTGCCAGTCTACATTTTATATCCTCTCTACTTCGACCATCATCAGTTATTTTACTCCCCAAATAGCAAAACTCCTTTACTACTTTAAGTGTCTCATTTCCTAATCTAGTCCCCTCAGCATCACCTGATTTAATTCGATTACATTCCATTATTCTCGTTTTGCTTTTGTTGATGTTCATCTTATATCCTGCTTTCAAGACACTCCATTCCGTTCAACTGCTCTTCCAAGTCCTTTGCTGTCTCTGACAGAATTACAATGTCATCGACGAACCTCAACGTTTTTATTTCTTCTCCATGGACATTAATACCTACTCTGAATTCTTCTTTTGTTTCCTTTACTGCTTGCTCAATATACAGATTGAATAACATCGGGGACAGGCTACAACCATGTCTCACTCCCTTCCCAACCACTGCTTCCCTTTCATGCCCCTCGACTCTTATAACTGCCATCTGGTTTCTGTACAAATTGTAAATAGCTTTTTGCTCACTGTATTTTAGCCCTGCCACCTTTAGAATTTGAAAGAGAGTATTCCAGTCAACACTGTCAAAAGCTTTCTCTAAGTCTACAAATGCTAGAAATGTAGGTTTGCCTTTCCTTAATCTATTTTCTAAGATAAGTCGTAGGGTCAGTATTGCCTCACGTGTTCCAACATTTCTGCGGAATCCAAACTGATCTTTGCCGAGGTCGGCTTCTACCAGTTTTTCCATTCGTCTGTAAAGAATTTGCGTTAGTAATTTGCAGCTGTGACTTCTTAAACTGATAGTTCGGTAATTTCACATCTGTCAACACCAGCTTTCTTTAGGATTGGAATTATTATATTCTTCTTGAAGTCTGAGGGTATTTCGCCTGTCTCATACATCTTGCTCACCAGATGGTAGAGTTTTGTCATGACTGGCTCTCCCAAGGCTGTCAGTAGTCCCAATGGAATGTTGTCTACCCCCAGGGCCTTGTTTCGACTCAGGTCTTTCAGTGCTCTGTCAAACTCTTCACGCAGTATCACATCTCCCATTTCATCTTCATCTACATCCTCTTCCATTTCCATAATATTGTCCTCAAGTATATCGCCCTTGTATAAACCCTCTATATACTCCTTCCACCTTTCTGCCTTCCCTTCTTTGCTTAGAACTGGGTTGCCATCTGAGCTCTTGATATTCATACAAGTGGTTCTCTTCTCTCCAAAGGTCTCTTTAATTTTCCTGTAGGCAGTATCTATCTTACCCCTAGTGAGACAAGCCTCTACATCCTTACATTTGTCCTCTAGCCATGCCTGCTTAGCCATTTTGCACTTCCTGTCGATCGCATTTTTGAGATGTTTGTATTCCTTTTTGCCTGCTTCATTTACTGCATTTTTATATTTTCTCCTTTCATGAATTAAATTCAATATTTCTTCTGTTACCCAAGGATTTCTATTAGCCCTCGTCTTTTTACCTACTTGATCCTTTGCTGTCTTCACTACTTCATCCCTCAGAGCTACCCATTCTTCTTCTACTGTATTTCTTTCCCCCATTCCTGTCAGTTGTTCCCTTATGCTCTCCCTGAAACTCTCTACAACCTCTGGTTCTTTCAGTTTATCCAGGTCCCATCTCCTTAAATTCCCACCGTTTTGCAGTTTCATCAGTTTCAATCTGCAGTTCATAACCAATATATTGTGGTCAGAATCACTGAGACCCTATGGTAACGATATGAAAATTTCGAAACTGGAGTGTGTTGGCCATGTTCAGAAAAGGATGGGATCAAGACTTCGACGCTCAAGGCCAGCATGAAAGGCAAGAAATTGAGCGATGGAAAAACTTTAGATGGGAAAAATAGACTGACAGATGCTACAATAGATCATATTCAGAAGTACTATGGTCTAGCAATAAGACAGGATACAGCAGATGCAGAATTAATGAGAAGAACAGTCTGGGTTCTGTTTTTTCATACAGCTTCAAACAATGAGAATCCCCAACATGGGCTATGTCCAAAATGAGACGATAGTTGGTGCAAGTACAACAGAAGCAAGGTAACTAAGAAACAATACAATCACCCTCATCACCTGCCACCTGCCATAATGGATGAAATAAAACCAATATTCTGAGACCTCGCAGATATTAGTCTACTAAAGAAATGTCTTCATGGCCGGACTCAAAATCCAAATGAGTGTGTGAACCATGTGATATGGAATAGACTACCTAAAACTGTGTTTGTGGGTATAAACACACTTCACTATGGTGTTTATGATGCTGTTTCATCATTCAATCAGGGAAATATAACAAAGTGCAAAGTTCTGCAGAAGTTGGGGCTCTGTGTAGGACTACGAACTGCCGCAGCTATGCTTTGTTTGGACAAGGAACGGCTCAGGTCTTCAGATAATGCCATAAAAGTATATTCAAAGATGGCTAGACAGCGTAGCAGAGCCATCAAGAGGAAGCTGTTGGACGATTCTGATGATACAAGCTATGGAGCAGGCTTGTACTGAAGTAAAAGCTTTGAAGCTAATTTCCTGTAACTTTAGTTTCTTTGTGTTTAAGGTACATTTTCTCAGGGCCTATTTACAGTAGAAAGATGAAATTTTCTGTAGTTGTTCCTTAAGACCTTCTAATATATCTGAATTAAAAGATATGTGGAATTATTTTGTATTAATGGATGTAAATTTTAAAATACGTGTTAAAATGTATAACTTTTTTTAACATTTACAAAAAATAAAATATCTGAAAAACTATACATTATTTTTTCAAAATTAATAATTCAGCATAAAAGCAGAACATATCTCTGCGTTCTGTGAAAAAATCAAGAGTATCGTCCAAATAACAAATGAGAAAATGTTCCTAACATTTAGCTCAATTTAACATTGTAAGCATAGGGCGTTCCGTATACCCTTAAATTAAGGTAGCTCGCTGCACAGCAGGCGTGAAGCAGACGGCGGTTAGGACGACACTGACACTACTGGCTCCCCCCTGCGGGTTCAGGGGTAAGAATAGGCCCGCGGTATTCCTGCCTGTCGTAAGAGGCGACTAAAAGGAGTCTCAAACGTTTCGGCCTTCTGTGATGGTCCCCTCTTGGGTTTGACCTCCTTTTTTCCAAATTTCTGTTGTTAGTGCGTGCCATTTGGGGAAGGACGCCTTACGTGGTGTTTTTCTATTGGTCCATCATGCGCCACCATCTTGCATGTTACCTATTGTCGTGCGGGGGGGGGGATTACACTCCACATCTTCTGGGTTGTCTCCTTCTCGTCTTGTGTGCAATCCTCTTCTTAGCGACCACGACAACTGTGGACCCTTTCAACACCTAAAATCCAGCACGGTAGCCAGTCTGTTGTGGTGGGGTCGTCATGTACCCTCTTGGTGGTAGCCCCCTGACCACGCAGGGATCGCACTACAGATGCCAGAGCTGGTTCCTCCCCATGCTTGCCAAGAAGTATGTGCCCATCTTGTCTGGGGCACGGGGACTCCGGGCAACGGGATATCGGTCAGATACCCGTTGCTTTGGCTGGGTGGCGCCCTTGGGGAGAGCCCTCGTTCGGAGTAGGTGGCATCTGGGCAGATGTGGCGCAATGAAGCGCAATAAATCACACCAAGCTGGTGGTCGCACGGCCACCAGCGTCTCTAAGCGAGGCAGAGTTGAGTTTGATGCTGCGCAATATGACCCTCAGTCGTTCCCCTCGTTGGCTGCGCCATGGGAGGGACGCCGATCTAGTGCCAAGTGGGAGCCTTACGTACCGCAATACCTTGTCTGCAGCAGGACTGATGGTGACTCCTTTCTTACGACGAAGCCTCTGTTTTTTGTGGAACACCTGGAGGATAAGTTTGGGGAAGTGGCGGGGTTGTCTAAAATGAGGAATGGGTCCATCCTCCTCAAGACGTCCTCCCCAGCCCAGTCACGAGCATTGCTCTTGTGTGATAAGCTGGGTGACGTCCCTGTTACCGTCACTCCCCACAGTAGCTTACATATGGTCCAGGGGATTATTTACCATCGTGACCCCTTGTTACAATCCGATGACGAGCTGAGAGCCGACTTGGGAACGACGTGGTGTACATTTTGTCCGTCGTGTACATAGAGGACCCAAGACTAACAGGGTGGCCACCGGTGCCTTTATCTTGGCCTTCGAGGGTGATGTCTTGCCCGAGAAGGTCAAGGTAATGGTTTACCGTTGTGACGTCAAGCCATACGTCCCTCCCCTGATGCGGTGTTTCCAGTGCTGGAAGTTTGGGTATATGTCCTCCCGTTGCCCATCCAGCGCTACATGTCGAGATTGCGGACGCCCCTCTCATCCCGATTCTCCATGTGCACCTCCGCCTGTATGTGTCAACTGTGGGGAGCACCACTCTCCATGCTCGTCGGATTGCCCCGTTCTTCATAAGGAGCAGAAGATAATGGAATTTAAAACCCTGGACCGGCTTACTTATCGAGAGGCAAAGCTGAAATATGAAAGGTTGTATCCTGCTTCCATTCGAACATCTTATGCTGCAGCCACGTTATCATCGCCCACGCGAGCGACGGTTGTCGCCTCATCTGTGCCGCCTTCAGTGGGCCCTCGGGCCGTGCATCTCTGTCTGCTCCCCTCGTGTCTGGGGGCAAGCCTTCCTCTGTTGCCCCCTTAGCCGTTGGGGGCAAACCCTCTTCTGTCGCTCCCCCCACGCTTACTTCGGGAGTGACATCTGCTCCACAACCGGGAGGCTCGATCCCTCCCCCTCCTTCTCCACCGGTGTTGCCTCTGCCGGTTCCTCTCTCGCAGAAGGGGTCCCTCGGGGCTCTCCCTTCCTCCGTTTCTTCTCCTACCCAGCCGGATGTCAGCCAGTGGCTGAAGCTTCCACCACCTGCTGGTCGTAGGGCTTCTGCGTCGTCGTCAGCCTCCGACGCTCCTTCAGAGAAGCTCTCCCAGCCCTCTCACCCTAAGGGCAGACGCGAGAAGAAGGAACGGAACGTGTCCAAGAAGAAGGACGTTCCGGCGGCTTCAGTGCCGCCTGCTGTACATAGTCCTGGTTCCGGGGATGAGGTGGAGATCCTCGCCTCTGCCGCGGATCTCGCCCTCACAGAACCCTCGGGGGCCTTTCCTATGGCCACAGCTGACTCTCCCCCGGTGGCGGCAGTTGGCTCTGAGGCGCTGTCTGCCTCTTGGTCGCCTTCACGCCCTCCCAGTCCCTTACTGCTTCCATCCTCCAGTGGAATTTCGGTGGTTATTTCCGCCACCTGCCTGAGCTCCGGATGCTTCAGAGTGCTTCCCCTGTTCTCTGCATTGCTCTGCAGGAAACTTGGTTTCTAGCAATGCGGACCCCCGCCCTTCGCGGTTTTTGGGTATACTATAAGAACCGTGCTGCCTGTCAATGAGCGTCCGGTGGAGTTTGCCTCTTTGTTCACCACTCTGTCTGTAGCTCGCCAGTACCCCTTCTGACGCCTTTAGAGGCTGTCGCTGTCAGGGTTGAGCTCTCGCCAGCTATTACTGTTTGCTCTGTTTACATTCCTCCGGATGGGGAGCTCCCCTGACATGTCTTGGCTGCGCTGCTGGCTCAACTCCCGCCACCGTTGCTGCTTCTGGGCGATTTCAGTGCCTACAACCCTCTATGGGGTGAGACTGTCTCCGATGACCGCGGTCGTGGCGTGGAGCATGTGTTGGCTCAGCTCGACCTTAGCCTCTTGAACACTGGTGCTCCCACGCATTTCAGTGTGGCCCATGGCTCGTTCTCGGCCATCGATCTCTCTCTTTGCAGCCCCGGACTTGTCCCATCCCTCCACTGGAGAGTGCATCCTGACCTGTGTGGTAGTGACCATTTTCCCATCTATTTGTCACTGCCCCAGTGTCATTCTTCTGGGCACCTGCCCCGCTGGGCTCTCCACAGGGCTGACTGGCCGGCTTTTACTTCCGCTGCAACCATCGAGTCTCCCCCACAGGGTGACATTGACGAGGTGGTCCGTGTCTTAACCACGTCAATCATTTCGGCGGCCGAGGCTGCTATCCCCCGCTCTTCTGGACTCCCTCGGAGGAAGGCTGTACCCTGGTGGTCGCCGGAGATTGCTGAGGCTATTCGCGACCGTCGGCGGGCTCTCCAGCGTCATAGGTGGCACCCGTCTCTCGAGACCCTCATCGCCTTTAAGAGGCTCCGTGCCTTGGCCCGTCGTCTTATCGCACGGCGTAAGCAGGAGTGCTGGGAGAGGTATGTCTCCTCCTTGGGCTCCCGTGTCTCCCCCTCACTCGTGTGGTCCCGGATCCGACGGATTTACGGATACCAGACCCCTATGGGTGTCCCTGGGATCTCCTTGGACGGCGCTGTCTGCACGGACGCTGCCGCCATTGCTGAACACTTTGCTGCACACTTTGCTAAGAGCTCTGCGACTGCCACTTATCCCTCCGCCTTTCGCTCTCTAAAGGAGCGAGCCGAGCAGACGCCGTTATCGTTCCACACGCGTTGTTCTGAAAAATACAATTCTCCTTTCAGCGAGAGGAAATTCCTCACTGCCCTCGCCGATTGCCCTGATACAGCACCAGGACCAGACTGCATCCACGCCCAGATGCTGAAGCATCTCTCCAGGGACTGCCAGAGACACATCTTCACCATCTTTAACCGCATTTGGAGCGAGGGCGTGTTCCCGTCGCAATGGCGAGAGGGTCTTATTGTCCCCATCTTGAAACCCGGTGCGGACCCACTGGCGGTGGACAGCTATTGTCCCATTACCCTCTCCAACGTTTTGTGCAAATTGCTCGAACGTATGGTGGGGCGGCGTTTGTGTTGGGTCCTTGAGTCGCGCGGTCTCCTCGCTCCATCCCAGGGTGGCTTCAGTCGGGGCCGGTCTGCAGCGGATAATTTGGTGCAGCTGGAATCTGCTATCCGCACTGCCTTTCCCCGACGTCAGCATCTTGTTGTTGTCTTTTTTGATCTGCGGAAGGCGTATGACACCACATGGAGGCATCACATCCTTGCTATGTTGCATGAGTGGGGTCTTCGTGGTCAGCTCCCGGCTTTTCTTCAAACCTTTTTATTGCGCCGCTCGTTCCGGGTGCAAGTGGGTGCCGCCTCTAGTTCATCTTATATACAGGAAAATGGGGTCCCGCAGGGCTCGGTGTTGAGCGTCTCCTTATTTCTAGTGGCCATTAATGGTCTGGCTGCAGCCGTGGGGTCGTCAGTGTCTCCTTCTTTGTATGCCGACGACTTCTGCATCTCATTTAGCTCCACGGCAGCATCATGGGCTCTGACTCATGGTTTTCAGTTCTCTGCAGCCAAGACTCGAGTTATGCACTTCTGCAGGCGTCGGACGGTCCACCCTCATCCTGAACTTTACCTCAACGGCCACCTGCTTGAAGTGGTGGACACATGCCGCTTCTTAGGACTCGTCTTTGATGCC
Source organism: Schistocerca nitens (assembly GCF_023898315.1). NCBI lineage: Eukaryota > Metazoa > Arthropoda > Insecta > Orthoptera > Acrididae > Schistocerca > Schistocerca nitens. Next base: position 1,048,162,377 of record NC_064614.1, read on the forward strand.
CGGCTCACATGGGTTCCTCATATTACTCAGCTGAAGCAAAAGTGCTGGCGGCACCTCAACGCCCTCCGCTGCCTTGAGCCACACATCTTGGGGTGCGGATCGCTGCACGCTGTTGCGATTATACAGAGCCCTTGTGCAGTCCAGGCTTGATTATGGGAGCCTGGCCTATGGGTCTGCATCGCCCTCAGTGTTGAAGTTGTTAGACCCCATACACCACTGTGGGGTTCGGCTTGCAACTGGCGCTTTTCGTACGAGCCCCGTGGATAATCTACTGGTGGAGGCCGGGGTTCCCCCGCTGCGGATTCGCTGCCATCGACTGCTCGCCGACTATGCTGTCTACGTGCATTGCTCGCCGGGCCATCCCAATCGTCGCCTGCTTTTCCCTGCCATGGTACTCCATCTGCCCGAAAGGGGACCTAGGTCTGGGCTTTCCATAGCTGTCCGCGTCCAGTCCCTGCTGTCGGAACTGGGGTCATTCCCTCTTCTGCCTCCTTTCCGGGTCCGTGCACCTACGCCTCCCTGGTGTTTGCCCCGGCCGTCCGTCCGTCTGGATTTGGCACGGGGACCCAAGGACTCGGTTCTGCCTATGGCCCTCCGTCGCCGTTTTCTTGCGCTCCTCGCCTCATTCTCAGGCTGTGAGACTGTCTACACTGATGGTTCCCTGGTTGATGGTCACACTGCCTACGCTTTAGCTCACGCTGCCCATGTTGAGCAGCGCTCCTTGCCGACTGGCTGCAGTATTTTTACTGCAGAGCTGGTGGCCATATTGCGCGCTCTTGAGCATATGCGTTTCTGCTCAGGTACGTCCATCGTCGTCTGCAGTGACTCCCTGAGCAGCCTCCAGGCCATCAACCGCTGCTATACCTCTTCTCCTCTGGTGTCCTCTATTCAGGAGTCTGTTTCCGCCATTACCCGTTCTGGTCGTTCGGTGGTCTTTGTTTAGACGCCAGGTCACGTTGGCATCCCGGGGAATGAACGTGTTGACAGGCTGGCCAAAGGGGCGATCGACGCCCCAGCTTTGGAGATCGGCCTCACGGCTCGCGATCAGCAGCTGGTGTTGTGCCGTAAGGTGCTTGGGATGTGGACTGCTGAGTGGCGTGGCATAACATCCCCGAATAAACTGTGGGCTGTCAAGGAGACGACCAATGTGTGGCGCTCCTCCCTGCGGGCTTCTCGCAGGGACTCTGTCATCCTGTGTCGGCTCCGCATCGGCCATACCTACCTGACGCACGGCCATCTTTTGCGTCAGGAGGATCCCCCCCTGTGTCGGTGTGGGTCCCGGCTGACGGTCGCCCACATCTTGTTACAGTGTCCCCGACTGCGCACCCTCCGGCAGTCTTTTAATCTCCCGGGCACTTTGCCTTTGGTTTTATGTGACAATGCCTCCATGGCTGACGACGTTTTAAATTTTATCCATGGTAGTCCTTTTTATGGTTCCATTTAGAGAGGTCCTGCACCTTTCCCTTTCTGTGTCTCTTGTCCTCGTGTCTCTCATATTTGGTTGCAGATTTTAATGTGTAGTCGGATGGTTGACTCTTTCCCTTTTTTTTGTTATCGTGGTCAGTCAATCAGTATCCAGCCATCTTCTTTTCTTCTGTTTCTTTCTGTCTGTTGTTCGTCTGTACTCTTCTTGTCTGTAGTGTTCGTGATCTGCTTTTGTGTTCTTTTAGTGCTTGGGGGGGGGAGTCTCCTATCCCCCTTTGGTTTTTACCTGCTCCGCAAACTTTTCGGCTCGCCTGTTTTTGGAATGGGGGACTGATGACCTTCGCTGTTTAGTCCCCCTTAAACATCCCAACAACCAACCAACCAACACTACTGGCACTGTGGCTGACTAAAGGGACTCTCTCTGACTGTATTCAAAACAAACACGAAATCTATGGAACACTATTAATAGCACTCGACAATTAAAGCTTCCTAAAAGCAAAAACACAGGGAAGAAGAAGTGACAAGTAAGAAAAATACAGTTAATACTTAAATTAAGGTAGCTCGCTGCACAGCAGTCGTGAAGCAGACGGTGGTTAGGACGATTACATTTTGATTATTTGTACTCTTTGTTCGTTATGAGGATTTATCTCTGGATTGTTTTGTCAAGATATATACGTCTGGTCATCCTCGTTTCTGTTTGCAGTCACCCTCCATTCAGTATTCAAAGACCCTGCAGATTTGTTTTGCCACCGGTTGGAGTTAAACTTCCAAGCCTCGGGTTGTTGGTATCCCTGACCCGGTTTTTTTATTGCACCACTTTGGCGCTTACTATTTGCATTTGGTGAACTATTACTGTTATAATTGTTGTTCTGTCCTCCTTTATGATCATTGCTGCATGATCTGTGATCATAACTATTATTGTTGTCATGGTTGTGATAACCATTTCTTTTGCAGTTATTGTTGCTATGACCATTTTGCATTACCTTTATTGTGATTTTTTGGTGGTGAATAACTAGCATCATGCCCATTGTATGTTTTATTATCCTCATGGATCATATCAATTGAATACAGAGTAGCAAGAAAGTGTTCCAGGTCCGTGTCAGGTACGTTCACTAACTGTTCGTGCACCAACATTTCCAGCCTTGTTTTCAAAATAGGTGGTACATCTCTTGTGGATACCGTCTTATCCCAGTATCTTGTTTTACTAATATACTTTTCTATAAAATTTCTCATAGTACTCTTTTTCAGATTATGTTGTTGAGGGTCGTATACTTCTTTTCTAAGTATTTCCTGAATAAAAGAACTCAAAAATTTTGACAAAAATGCTCTTCAAACTACTGGAGCATATCACATTCTTCAGCAGTCTCCATTGCCCATAACATTGCATTGTCAACTATGTGCGTCGCATAGAGAGGAACTTTATTTTCTTTCTGGCCAAACTTTGGTCAGAACAGACTTACAGAGTTTTACTCTTTATAAATATCACTGGATGTATGGTTCTTTTCTCAGACAAAAGTTCGTAAACTGTCTATGCTTTATTAAACTGTCTTGGAACTTGAGTTGGCCTATGTGGCTTCTCGCTTCACAGATACAAGAGGTTGTCTCATAGGACTTTGTGTGTCATACTCATGACCTACCGGAACAAAGGCTACTGGGTACCTCGATTTATTACCTTATATCATACGCTGCAGTGTGTCCTCAGATTGACTTCCAGCCACACTCATGTCCTCTTGCTCAACGCAAGCTATTTGTGACGAGATTTCGTTTCTCCATTGTGGCAAATCTTCATCCGAAGTTTGTCTGATACTTTGCAATTCAGCTTTAATTCATTGGCAGACTCTCTGGTTCCTAAAGGTGAATCAGTGGCAGCCCTTGAAATGGCTGCCTGCACCTCTGTATTTACATTTTGCAAGGGTGATTTGAAAAGTTCTCTGAATGGAATAGAAAGTACTTACATCACTGAAACCTATTCTATTTTTCAATGTAGTCTCCTTGTAGATGAATGCACTTGGTCCAACAATGTTCCAGTGCCTTGATCCCCCCTTGAAAATGAGTTTCCTCCAGGCCTGCAAAATAGTTGTCAACTCCGGCTGTCAATTCTTGGTTGAAGTGAATCTTCATCCATCAAAAAAAATTTTCAATTTTGAGAAGAGATGGAAATCTGACGGAGCCATATCAGGTGAATAAGGCGGGTGTGGCAACAATTCATACCTTAGTTAATGTAATTTTGCTATTGCAAAGGCACATGTGTGCAGGCGCACATTGCTTGATGGAAGATGACTTTCTTCCTTGCTATACCTGGTCTTTTTTCGCGTATCTTTTGTTGCAATTTGTCCAGGAGGTTAGCATAGTATCCTCCAGTAATTGTTTGCCCAGTGTGGAGATAATCTACAAACAGAATCCCCTTCACATCCCAGAACACTGATGCCATGACCTTTCCAACAGTAGGAATTGTCTTTGCTTTCTTTGGTGGCAGAGAATCAGCATGTTTCCACAGCTTTGACTGTTGTCTTGCATCTGGGGTATGATAGTGCACCCAAGTTTCGTCTGTGGTTGCAAACTGGCCCAAAAAGTCTTGTTTGTTTCTTCTAAAAAGGGCCAAACATTGTTCCGATATGTCCATTCTCGTGCATTTTTGATGCAGTGTCAAGAGTTGCGGCACCCATTTGGCAGATAATTTTTTCGTTTCTAATTCTTCAGTCAAAATGTGATATACCGTTTCACACGACATCTGGCAAGCGTGAGCAATTTCACGTGCTTTCAATCGGCGATCCTCCATGTCTGTTTTGTACACTTTTGCACTGACTTCTGGAGTAGTGACACATCTTGGCCAACCACTGTGTGGATCATCATCTAAGCTCTCCTGACCAAATTTAAATTCATTTGTCCACTTGGCAACAGTTGAATATGGAAGGAGCAGAGTCCCCCACTGTATCCTGGAAATCAACATGAATGTCCTTTGCTTTCATACCTTTCTTTACGAAGTACTTAATCATTGCTCAAATCTCAATTTCCCCCCCTCCCCCATTTTCACAAATCACTATGCGGTACCAACAACAACAGAGCCATGTCACTGCCACAGCTCTCTTCCAAGAGCACTGACATGGCACGTGTTCACAGGCAACAGTCCAATGAATATCATGTGAACAACTCGTTGCACTAGCACTGACCTCTCTTGGTGATCCGAGAACTTTTCAAACCACCCTCGTACTTTATCTCCTTATCCTTCTGTTGCAACCATTGTGCTACATTGTTGTGTAATTTTTTGGTATGCTCCTTCATGTGCTCTTGGATCTACACTGCTTGTTTTATCTGCAGTTGATCCAGCCTAGTGGTGACTTCCTCTACCTTCTTATGCAGATTATCAGTGGAGGTCTGGCATTTCTGTAGGTCCTCTGTAAGTTCGTCAGCTGATTCAGGTAAGTCCTTATAAGTTTCCTTTATCAGAGTTACTTTGGTTGTGATGCTCTTCAAACTATCTTTTATTCTTTTAGCAAATGTTTGATCCCTTTTCTCTAATATGATATTTAACTGCGGTGTGAGATTGTCACGCCAGACTTTTTACTTATATTCCCTTTTCTTTTCGCTGGCTCTTTGTTTTTGTTCCCTTTCCTGTTGCTGGCTCTTTGATGCTCCCTAAATTGAGCTAGCAAGTCTTGATCTCTTTCCCTATCTTGTATTTCTCTTTCTTTATCTCTCAATTCCAGCCAACATTAGTAGCATAATGCCGGCTGATGGCTGTTAACCAACAATGCTTTGACAACAGAGCTTTGAAAATGTAGAAAAATGCTTATCATTCAATTCCACATCACAGAATGGAAGTGAAGGCAAAGAAAACCCTGATAACATGAAATTAACAATTGATACATTATTTGAACACACTTACATGATATATACAGTTTCAATAAGATGATAATTCTATTGTGTAATCAGATACACTAGTATGGAGATGCTCTCTCTCTCTCTCTCTCTCTCTCTCTCTCTCTCTCTCTCGTGCAGCAGCCAAATCAGAATGAAGAAAATTTAATACATACAAGAGGAGGTTTATAATAATCTCTGACATTATTTTTGATGTTCTGTGTTATTACTGTCACTTTTACATGCTCTTTTTTAGCACAACACTTAAGACTGTATTTCATTCAATATTTATCGAATTACCAGAGTACAGCAACTTGCAAATGCTTCATCTGAGTTGAGCATGAACAGTGATGCAATCTGACTAAAACAAGCTTACCTTTATTTACTGCAAGTGAACAAAATGACGTCCTTCCATGACAGGAACAGCACGACACCTTGTGAATACATTACCAAACACTTAAATTTCGGCTGCCGAAATTTTTGAAATGATTAGCTGAGCCCTGTCTTCTAGCTCTTGAAGTGTATGGGGATTGTTTGTACATATCTTATTGTTAACATTCACCAAAGATAAAAATCACGTGGATTTAGATCTGGAGTACACAGGCTGGTCAACTATCATATTGTCAAAAATATTTTACATTATAGGAGCATTGACAGTATATCGTCTTGCATAGTACTGCATGAAATAACCATAGGTCTTTTCATTAGGTGTTAGTTCTCCAAAAGAAGAATGCAGCATATTCTTGACATACCTATCAGCAATTATTGTTTCATGGAAAAAGATTGGTCCAGTAATTTGTCTTGCACTAATTGCACACCACACTCCTGTTTTTACATCATGCAAAGGCTGTTGATGCATCTGATGAGGACTTTTGAAATGCCAGCGTGATAGTTCTTCGAATTTATGTACCCTGACAAAATGCAACTGTGCTTCATCAGAAAAAAAGAGCATTTCGAATTGAACCACCCCATCACATACAGGCAGTAACAGCCAGTAGCAGTAATAATGTTGAGATACAGTATCTGAGTAAGACAGTCGATGCACTAGTGTTATTTTATATGGTTTCAGTTGGAGTTTGTGCACAACTCTGTGAGCACAGGCTGCTGACAAAGCAGTCTGAAGTGCAAAACCACACAGTGGCTTTCTCAGACTTCTTTCCTAGGTGTCTCCTACCTTGTGTAATTAATTTTCAGTTAAAACATTGAGTTCTCTAGATTTTTATTTGTCTAACATGAAACCATTCTCTAGAAATTTCTTCACAAATCTAACAATAGAAAGTCCAGGTTAGAAAATCAAAAATATTATGAAAAGGATATATTGTTCCCCATATAGATGACATGTTGGGTTGCAGACAGGTTCACTGAAAAGACTGCGACACATGTGAGCTTTTGGAAAACACCTGAACATTTAGTCGCATAGTATGGAATGCACATGCACAGTGTTACTGTCCGAGGACCAGGCCCAGTGACATACAGCAGGGGAAACCTCACTCAGCGCAGGTGCCTTATGTGTAACACTCGGGAAGTATGAGCAGCTAGCTGTATTATGGCAGATGCAGGCAGCAGTGACCTGTAAATCTGCAGTTCAAGCTGCAAGCTTCATTATAATCACAGAAAACAGTAGTAAAATTGTCTTTCATAATTCCTACACTTTTGATTGTACTGTATAGTTAGCATTGTACTTTTGCTCATTATTTTCTAACATAAACTGTAATGATGAATTTTGTGCAACTCTCTTTATTGTATCACTGTATCCCATATTATTTTGCATAAACATATTAAAATAATATGTCATGTTGTTGACATTTGTTGAGAGAAGATATAAAATTTCTTGTCTTATGTAGAATATTGATGAAATTTTTTACAGATCATACTGATATAAAATTTCTTGTCTTATGTAGAATATTGATGAAATTTTTTACAGATCATACTGGAACAACAGATTTGCTGACTCACATGATGCCATTCTATAGTTATGATGTTCCACATACTTGTGGACCAGACCCGAAGGTCTGTTGTCAGTTCGATTTTCGACGATTACCTGGGTATGGAATATCTTGCCCCTGGAAGAAGCCACCACAAGCAATCACTGATCAGAATGTAGTTCAGAGGTGAGGACCTTATTAGCTCTATTGAATTCAACGCAAATACCAGGGCCAATGTATAATTTCTTTTAAATTTACTACAGCAAAAGGAGACCTTTTTTGTGTAATGATGATGTGACCACATGAAGCATGAGGCACGTTGCCACTGACAACTGTTGCTGTGAATAAAATCGGATATTAAGACATTCTCTTGTAGAGTGCAAAAATGCATATGAACCCCTCTCCTCCTCCAGTTCAGCAATTGGCAATAGTTTAATCCTTCTGTGACTACTCAAGAGTTTACTTTTCTTTTTGTTACTCTGATATCTCAGTTTCACCATCATGTTATCCATCCTTTATGACCTAATGGTCTAAATCAGTTCAGTTACTTCACCTCTTTCTGCTTCCCCATCTACTCTCTCTCTCTCTCTCTCTCTCTCTCTCTCTCTCTCTCTCTCTCTCTCTCTCTCTCTCACACACACACACACACACTCTCTCTGCGAATCAGTGTGGTGCATGGTAAATTGTGTGATGTATCAATATTAGCCACTTACTATCAAGTTTGATTTGGGTGTTACTTAGTGTCAAATGGACTATATCTATACATAATCTCCTTTACCTTATTCTTGCTATCCCTATACAAGATATATGCTGGTAAAATTGTTACATAATTTACTGTGGCATTCTTTAATTTAACCTACAGGTTTTTTTAACAGGTCCTTTGTCTTTCCAATGATTCCTTTTTAAGGCTTTTGGTCATCTCTGTGTCTCTTTCGTATTAGTTTTTACAATCACAGCATCCCATTTCTGATGATATCTCTTTTGTGTGTTCTGTTAGGCCAGTTTGATTGGAAGCTCCAGGTACTGGAATAGTACTTGAACAGATGGCACTGAAGTCTTCTTTGTGGATTCCTTAACATGTGCTATGCACTTCCTCAGAATTTGTAATAAATATAAATTTTCCATTTGTGAAATGACTAACAGTGATCCCTTGTGTTTATTAAGTTTCATACACTGAAGCACCAAAGAAACAGTTATAGCCGTGCTTATTCAAATACATGGATAAGTGAACAGCCAGAATACAGTGATGTGGCCGGCAACACCTGTATAAGACAACAAGTGTCTGGTACAGTTGTTAGATCAGTTACTGCTACTACAATGGCAGATTATCAAGATTTAAGTGAGTTCGAATGTGGTGTTATAGTCACCACACGAGCGATGGCACACAGCATCACCAAGTTACGATGAAGTGGGGAACTTCGCACGAGTGTACTGTGAATATCAGGAATCTGGTAAAACATTAAATCTCTGATATTGCTGCAGCCGGAAAAAGATCCTGCAAGAACGAGACCAATGATGACTGAAGAGAATCTTCGAATGTGAAAGAAGTGCAAACCTTCCGCAGGTTGCTGCAGATTTCAATGCTGGGCCATCAGCAAGCATCATCGTGCGAACCATTCAACGAAACATCATCGATATGGGCTTTTGGAGCCACTGGCCCACTCTTGTGCCCTTGATGACTGCATGACACAAAGCCTTATGCCTCATCTGGGCACCATTTAACATGCAACAAAAGCTACACCCATTGTGGGATTTACCAGACAAATAATGGCTATTTCATCTAACCATGATAGATTAGCAACAACAGTTAAGTCACTACATATAGACAAGAGCAGAGTTAGCAGTCACACCAGCGTACAGTACCTGATAGAAGCATTACCCCTTTAGGGATATGCTAAACACATTTACTTCTAGTAAGGTAGCTTGTCCAACATGGCAGAAATCGCCGCCTCAACTGCCCATGCAACACTACTGAGCCACAAAGTCCAAATGCCAATTGTGTACTTTGACCAATAGGGTACAGTCCGTAGTCAGCAACACCCTACTCAGCTCACAGTAAAGTCTTTGGCATTGAATGAAGCCATGAGGTATCACCATTTCTGCTATAAGGAGCAAACACCATCTCTGTCCAGTGACTTGGTGCACCAGAGTGGTTCCAACCTTGTTACCAAAACAAAAATCATGTCACCCTTGGTGCACTGTGCCCACTCACAGGTCATCCAATCTGCGTTCTGTGTTTCTAAGAAAGAAGAATTGACACATAAATCTCCAGTCCCTTCTGATATGATAGCCGTACTCCAACTCCATGATGGACTAGCATTAGTCTCTTTGCTCATTCCAAAATAATGAACTACACACAATGCAAAGCAAAATTCGAGTACACAGAGCATTTGGAAATGGTTGCCATGCAATTGCTTGCTGAGGTTGACAATGTCATAAACAAGGTAGTGCAGGTCCAGCCTTTAGCGGTGTCCTGTGTAATAACAGTTCAGAACATCCCGCACATAAAATGGTCATGTTGTAATGTTTTGCATGATAATCAGCAAGCATTCATTGTTCTGAGATCTCAAGTCCCTTTATGTGATGTGTATATTATAGAGACCATTCAGCTGCCCACTGCCTGATGTGGGACCGGGACCTGACCAACAGTTACACTGATACATTGTTGCATTTGTGAATAGGTGCGTTCTTTATTTTGCAGATATGTTCTTTAGCATATACTCTTCCCAAATTGGGCTTTACCAGTAACTGAAAATTGATTACTTTTGTGATATTTATATGCAGAAAGCAAGGTTATTTCAAACTATTTCTGATGAAATGGTTAATTTGCATACAGAAACAGCATTTATTACATAAAGTTATGTTTTCACATTTTGAGGCAGAATTTGTATCTATCTTCACATTTATTGCAAACATGAATTTTTCGTGTCCCTAATCTCAACACACTTTCCTGAGCTATGCTTGAAGTTATTCCTACATCTATCCACTACTCTCCATGCTGTGTCCTCCTTAACAATAAATCCTCAGTCCAGTCACAAATTTCATTTGATACTTCATGTGATAATATTTTTGGCAATAAAATTGGTATTTCAGATTTTGCTTTAGTACCCAACTTTTGGTTCCTGTCTCATCCAAGAGTATCTGGATACTTACTCTGGTGCCACTGACAGCCTTTATATATTGTTACCAGAATTTATTTCAGTTTTATGAGGGGTTCATCAGTAAAACCTTACTACAATAGGCAATGAAAGTTTCATACATTTCTCTTTGAATAGCCAAACATGTTGCAATTAATACCTTTTTATCTGTACCATTATGCTTTGTTTCACACCTATTGTGCAGTAGTCACAGTTTCTTTGGGTGTTTGTTTATAGGTATTGTATACCATGATGAGTCCTGGCATAATAAATTATTCTACGAAGTACATACCCATCCTGGGATTGATCAAATATGTTTCTAAACTTGACCCACAGTTCCTGTACATGCTCACACCCAAAGATAAACGTTAAGTCCTTACTTACAAGAAGGCACTGCTGCATCTTTATTTACTGAACATATAACTCTTTCTGCTTGCATATGTTGTCCTTTGTATTTTACTAATTGTTGTTGCTACAACTGCCTCACGGTCACTGATACCAGTTTCAGTGGTGACGTCCTCAAAGAGCACAGATCTTTTTGTTGCCATCGGATCTAATATATTTCTGTCATCAGTGAGTCCCCAAACTGTATATTCTAAGTAATTTTCAGAGAAAGCTTTTAGTATTGTTTCACAGGAAGTCGTGTCATGCTCACCACTTACAAAAGTAATTATCCAAACTGATTGAGTTTGGTGATGGATAGAGCGTCCAAATATAGGTTATGCCCCTCATTGATAGGGGGGGCTTGCCCAAATGATCGTTCATGCATTCCAGTTTGTGTCTTGGCCAATTTCAGTTTCTTGTCTACTGCAATGAATATAATATCTCCATTCTCTCTTAGCATATCCTTTCAATAACTCTGTATGTTTACCACAAAAATTGCCCTGCTGACACTTTGTGGTCCAAGCCAGTTTTCTATATCTGGTTTTATGTGAGCTCCACTGCTTTTTTGGAGTGCTTTAAGCTAAGGGACATTGTTGTGAATGTTTTGGCAGTTGATTACTGACTTTTAAAATAATCATGTGTGAGTAGCATTAATAGCATTCTTTTGGCTGTTAAGCTAATACTCATGCAGCTAATTCAGTTGTGCTACACATGTCCACATTACTTAAATATTTTAAGGTTTGTCTAAGACATTAGCTACATTACATATCAGATGAAACTTCCTGGCAGATTAAAACTGTGTGCCCGACCGAGACTCGAACTCGGGACCTTTGCCTTTCGCGGGCAAGTGCTCTACCATCTGAGCTACCGAAGCACGACTCACGCCCGGTACTCACAGCTTTACTTCTGCCAGTATCTCGTCTCCTACCTTCCAAACTTTACAGAAGCTCTGCTGCGAACCTTGCAGAACCAACACTCCTGAAAGAAAGAATATAGCGGAGACATGGCTTAGCCACAGCCTGGGGGATGTTTCCAGAATGGAAAGGTAGGAGACGAGATACTGGCAGAAGTAAAGCTGTGAGTACCGGGCATGAGTCGTGCTTCGGTAGCTCAGATGGTAGAGCACTTGCCCGCGAAAGGCAAAGGTCCCAAGTTCGAGTCTCGGTCGGACACACAGTTTTAATCTGCCAGGAAGTTTCATCTCATTCTGGATACATATCAGATGTTTTTCATGCTTTTTTGTGTGTGACTTCAACTGCCGTCTGCTTCAGATATTCATAACAAGCAAAAAACTTACTGATATGCTGACAGGTTGAATGTAAAGAATATTTGCTATAAACTTGCTCTTTCGTAGGAGTGTTCCAGATACTTTCCAGGAATTTTTAAACAAAGATTTGCAAAAATCTAATGTTAATTTCCATTTTTAACACATATTCAAAGTAGTATGTTCTCCAGCGAATGCTACACTGAAAATAAGGTTGCTGCATTTTGTCATTCTTGCACAATATGCTTGTTAAAATAACTGTTAACACTTGACACCCAGCAGTATCTGTTTGTTTTCTCCTTATGGTAATCTTAGAAACTATTATGTAACTTTGCATGTATAGCATCAGCCAAAACTGCACAAATGGATTTTTCGTGATATTAACTACAGTACCAAAAATATTTACACAGAACTCACCACAACATTAGTGGACCATTCTCTTGTAATTAATATAATCAATATCTTAAGTTCATGATGATGCAATATAGTACAGTTGTATTAAAATGTAAACATTGTGTCAGTGCATACTTGTGTTGGATTATGTTGTTATTTCACTGCCAAAAGAGTTGATCTCGTAGAGCTTCAGTAGATTCGCATTCAGGAGGACAATGGTCGTGATTTAGGTTTTCCGTGATTTCCTTAAATTGCCTCAGTCAATTGCCGGGATGGTTCCTTTGAAAGGGCACAGCTGACTGCCTTCCCTAATCCAATGGGACCAATGACCTCGCTGTTTGGTCCCCTTCCCCCAAATCAGCCAATCCTAGAGCTTCGTGTGTATTGAAACTGGTTGCACCAAGGATGTAGTAATTCTCGTATCTAGCTACACGACTATGATCTCATGCTGAATCTAATCTACTTCTTAATATACTTGTTTATATTTCATTTGTGGGTACAGTTGTAGTTATAACATGATTCTGCCTTGAATGTTGCCACTTGAATAAACTACTTCCCATTATAAAACCTGAGAAAAATAATAAAACATTTTTTTTTTTCAGAGCTCAGTTGTTATTGGACCAGTACATGAAGAAAGCTCAACTGTTTCGAACAAATGTTGTTATTGCACCACTTGGTGATGATTTTAGATATGATCATGCTTCTGAATGGGATGTTCAGTTCAATAATTATCAAAGGCTCTTTGATTATATGAACCAAAACAAACATTATCATGTTCAGGTAAATCTCAATTTTTTTGTTAAAAGTAAATATTTATGGTTTTCATTAGGTGATATCTATTTATCAAGACTGCACATAAATTCCAATTTCATGAGTATGTTGTATAATATCTGTGATGTGGACTATAATAATTTATAATGTTTTTAAAAATTACGAGGAGCCTGAATGGGTGGCCAGTAAGTTGCTTAGCTTCAGGAGACAAAAATTCACTGCTGCCAATAGACCATTCTTAGCTGTTGAAAAGTTTAGTTCCTCTCCTTTTGATACATTTCTCATGTTTTTGTGAGCTGTAATTCTGATCACAGTTGTATGCATGTGAATGAAAAAGATGCCGTTTATGCCTTACAGTATATATTGCTGGATTGGAAATGGGAAATGGGAAATTTGTGAATGTATATATAAGGAAGAGGATCATCAAAGTGAAACTGTTAATCAGACTGACACTGCAGAGATTTTAGAATGGGTGCATTTGCTGTTACATGTACTTAAACTAAAGGAAAGAAAAGAACAGTAGCTTGAAAGCTTTTGTCTGATTAAAATTGCTTGATAGCTGACACTTGTTTCATTGGAGCTGGTTTCCTCCAGAGCACACAGCGTCAGCCTGAACCATTCGTCATTGCCAAAATACCTAGCAGTTTGTTATTTCACGTTCAGTTTCTTGTCCAGCTTTCTTTCTTGTTCAGGATTTTGAATCCTGGGTATAGCTCTTTTATTTTGTATTTCATCACACATGATAACCATACCAAAAAGAACACGCCTTACAAAACAGTGCTAACAAAATACTAGTGTGTCATACACAGCATAACCAAACACTACTGGATCCTTCTCCACAAGATTCTACAACTATTATAGCCACAGAGATCTTGCACAACATTGCATGAAGCTGAATTTTTGAAAGCTGCAATTCATTATAGTGATGGGGTCACCAGAATCCTAAATATAACCATCTGACGCAATTTAGTGGTGTAGCACTTGATGTAGCATGTAAACCTGATGTGTAGGAGATAATAGCAGGTAGAAGATAATAGCAGGATTTTTTTTATTTCTTGATTATTGTTTTATTCAGTTAATTGGAATAAATGTAATTTTTTATTTCTAATACTTTGCCATGTTATTTTCATTGTTGCACTGACTTTTTATTTGTCATTATATCTTCCCGTCATTCTTTTTTCATTTGGAATCTGCACGTCTCACCTATAATCTGCAACCAAGTGCCAACCAGGACTGATCTTTGGTCGACAACGCAGCAGCTCATGTAACAGTGTGATTATAGTTTCAGGTAACCAACAGTAGCAAGAAATTACAGGTTGATTTTAGGCCTGATGCTGAAATTATTCTGTCTTGAGTTTCCTAATGGAGGTTCACTTTAATCACTGTTAACAGTGACATTGTGCTTTTTGTTCTGCTGCAGATTGTTGATCGCCATTTCCTTGGGGACATTGCACATCATGAAGTTGTGGTTAGGTTAGGACACGAGTTTAAATTCAGGGCTATGAAAAATGTCTTCCACCGCAGTTCAGCATTGGTCACTTAAAATCAGTTGCCAACAGAGCATCTTACTCTCCATCACATCTTGCAGTGGTCACTTCCAAGATTGCTCCAAGTTACACATTTACAGAATTTGTGAGGTGTCCTACCATGTTTGTGTGTTGCCTTTAACTGAGTGGTAGCTGGCAGCTGATGTGACAACACTGTAGCAGGAAGTGACAGACATCAGCTGTCAAGTAATTTTAATTGGACTGTAGTGAAGTCGCTCTGTTTTTATGTTTGTCTATGCTTTATGTGTGAATCATCTAATAGTCATCTTTCCTCAGTTTTGTTTGTAATTTTTTTGCATTACCTAAGAACAGTCCACAGCTCGTGCTCTCACGGTAGCGTTCTTGCTTCCCGAGCATGGGGTCCCAGGTTCGATTCCCGGCGAGGTCAGGGATTTTCACCTGTCCTGAGATGACTGGGTGTTGTTGTGTTGTCTTCTTCATCATCATCATTCATCCCCATTATGGTCGGAAGAAGGCAACGGCAAACGACCTCCATTAGGACCTTGCCTAGTACGGCGGTGCGGGTCTCCCACATCGTTCCCCTACACTCCGTCAAGAAACGTTGGACTTCATTTCCATTTCCACCTAAGAACATCTTCATACCATTCAGCTGCAAACATTCTGTTTTATCCAAAAAATATGAGGAAGTTTTGATGAGGGAAAAGAAATTGCTGAGGAATTAAGTAGAAAAAGCTACCTAGAACTTTCACTGAAAAAACTGAACACCTATAATTTGATTTAAATTAGTTGGTATTTGATGATTAAGGTCCAAGAGTTGCAATATTGATGAGATAAATACTGTCAGCATGCACCTGCCACAGTGCTTCTCTCTCCATGGTAATAGAAAATTGCTTTAAAGACCTTAATTGCTAACAAGTATGCAATTTAAACACACTATCTTTATAACATTCATGTAAACATTATGAAACTGATATATGATGTAGATCATTTCAAATATATATTCTTAATTTCAATTAGGACTAGGTTTTATGAAATAAATAAAATCTTCCTGTCTGGAAAAGTTCCCACTTGATAACTGTTAGGCAAAATTTTATACTCCGATTGCGGCAATCTAGTGGGAGCCAACAGCACCTGGTTCCCATTGGTGTGTTGCTAGTGGAAGCATTCCAGTCAGTCAGCAGTGAATTGTCAACCATTTTAAATTGGATGATAATTTTGGAGCCATTGTAAGTTACTTTTTCCTTATGAAGTGTCTGCTACAACTTAGTAGGTAAAAGTTTTTTTGTCTTTCTGCTTAAGCAAACTGTAGACCCCTTTACTTTACAAAAGAAGCAATGTAAATGAAATAAACATGCATGTTTTGAGCAGTTATGAGACTTTGTCAGCAGCATTTACTACCTCCACCGCTTTGATACATACACATGTACCCACTCGTGCAGCAAGTCCTGATGCAACTACTGCTATTGTGATTTGATAACCTGGAAGTACACACTTAGTTCGAATTTATGTTGACAACTCCAATTTGGATCACATCCAAGAATCATGTTGGTTATTGGAGTACCTGTACCTCAACACCATATATGCAATCTCTAGACATAGACATGTGAATCTACTCATGTTGAATACTAGCAGGTGGCCGTTGTCTTAAATTTCCATTTAATGGAAAATTAATATACAAAAGGAAATTAGGGCGTAACATCCCATCAGAATTGAAATTATTAGAAATGGAACACAAGCTAGGTTTTGATGAGATTGGGGACATGATTAAGCCATATCATTTTCATGGGAACAATCCTGACATCCATGTTAATTAATTTAGACAAACTATGAAGAACCTAAATTAGAACAGCTACCTGGGATTTGATTCTTTTTACCATGATTTTGGGTCCAGTGTTCTAACAACGTTGTCACTCTGATCAGAAATTAATACAGTCCATTAGTTAACACTCAGTGTATTGCAGTAAGATGGGAACTACTTACATGTTGATGACCCATGAATTTATGATTAAAACTGTGTTTTATAAATTTTACTGTTTTGTGGGCTGCATACTGTTGTTTGAACTGTTAATCTGCACTGGGATTTTGACTAGGTAGTTTTTGCTTGAGCACTAGCATGGTTGCAGTTTAGTAACCTCAAATGTGAAGATAGCAATTTTGTTTTTTTCTCTCTATTATTCACCTGTATGACCTGCATATGCCCAGAAATGACTTACATATACCCAGAAATTGCTGAAGTCAGGTTCTGTGAAAAAATAACTGATGGAATCTGATGTAACAAATTGCCCTGCTGTGTTCTGGCTGACCAGTAGCAGTCCTCCTAGAGCAGTGTGAATGCTACAATGTAATTACTATTGTTTCAAGATCATAGCGCCTTGTGTAATCAGATACTTAAGTGCATGTTAGAAATATTTAGGCTAGAAGTGAGCCAAATGAAAGCTGCGATCACATATTTTAGGAGAAGCCATTGCTGAAAGATGACAAGGTGGTTGGTAAGTACACATGGACGGAATTTATGTTTTAGATATTTTAATTCGTTATAAACTTCAATAAGTTGAGCAATAGTCATATTTGCAGATAACTATGAATGCTTACAGGAACTCACAAAACATTTCATGATTCATCCAGAAAGCAGATATCATTTTCTGCGTCATAGTTCCCGTGTTTCAAACATTTCAGTTTGGTACATTTTGTTTTCCTTCTTCCCTTCGTAATTGCCTCTTACCCAGCTTTGCAGTTACCAATGTTCTTGTCACCATTGTTAGCTAATAGTGATGGCAGAGGCCTCTGCAACTAATACAATAACATGGAAGTCCCAATTACAGACTGTGAGCAAGGTCCGTAGTTGGCCCTGTGATAAGTTCCTAGCAACCTGCCTCCACAAATACATGTTTGGCAGAATAGCTGAGATTAAAAATTTCCATAACTTCCTGTCTCAAATTAAACCATTTTTTTGGTATCTCTAGTAGCAGTGACAAACATAATCCCAGTACTTAAAGAGTTTATTATCACAGAAGTTAATAATGTCTTGTAATGTAATAATTTAAGCAGCAAATAAGATATGATTAAGGAATTATCAAATAATATTGAGGAAAAGAAATATCAAATAAGAATGAGAAAAAGCAACCACTCATGTCCAGATGATTTATGGATCCAATGACAAGCATAACAGCTCAGAATTTGTGTTTACCTTTGGGCTTTTCCTCTTTTCCGAGTCTAATTGCATTCTCTTCTGTCTTGTAATGTTGAGTAAACCTGTGATGTGCTACTATAACGAGATGATGATAACCTTCAGGTGGCAATTTTCTACTGAAATCTGTAATTTTTATTTGTAACTATACGGTAAAGATGAATAAATAAGCCTTGATCATCAAAAATCAAAAGTGATTGCTGTACACTCCAATATGACTGTGTCAAGTTGCACCACATTTTCATCTTGGAGATATATTTATTGGAGCTTGCTGATATCGTTTCTTTAATTTGGCAACATTAATGTTACATGATGATGATGATGATGATCAGTGTTTGAAGTTTACTGTGTTAAAACAAATGACATTTTTCCATAGGCACAATTTGGAACTCTTCAAGACTATTTTAAAGCTGTACGTGAAGAAAGTTCCTTCCAAAACTTCCCAACTTTGTCAGGGGATTTTTTTACATATGCGGACAGAGATGATCACTACTGGAGTGGGTACTACACATCAAGGCCATTTTATAAACGAATGGACCGTGTCCTAGTATATTACTTACGGTAAGGTTGATAGCAGTTGAACAAATGCATGCTTCCTGATTCTGCTAAACAGCAGATAAAAAAATTGATAATCTCTGTCTTTTTACAGTTTTGCCAAAGATTTTGTAAACTATGTATTGGAACTCTGTCATTCTTTCAGAGCAGCAGAGATAATATTTGGACTAGCTTGGGGCAGTAAGAAAGATTCATCAGACTGGCCAAGTACTGCACATACCCAGCTAATTACTGATGCTCGACATAGTTTGAGCTTGTTCCAGCATCATGATGGGATCACTGGAACTGCCAAGGACCATGTCGTTGAAGATTATGCAAAGAAGTGAGTAAAAAATACAGTGGAGGTTAAATTTTAATTTAAGGCTGTGTTTCTCGGGTACAGATTTCCTTTAAATGAGGGCATAAAAATTGTGTGTGTGTGTGTGTGGCGGGGGGGCAGTCATGTGCATGCATGCACAAAATTTCACAATTTCAGCATTGCAGTACTGAGGTGCACTTTGATAATGACATTCGCACTGGCTTATTTATTTCTATTTATAGAGCGGAGCCAGTATTTGAACCTAAATTTGAATGTTTATATGTCCTCATTCAATGCAGACTTCTTAGACGCAGGAGGGATAATGGGTTAGGACAATAATCTGTCTTATAGGCTATTACATTAATAATCCCTGTTGATTTTTCATTCTTTGTTTTAGTTATTGCTGTTTCCATCTCATAGAATTGTGTCGTGTAGAGAAGTTATATGTGAAACCAATCCTACTATGCGTGTCAACAGGGTGCTAGAAATGTTTTTCTGTTTTCAGGTCTGGCGAACTACTAAAAGAGAGAAAGTTATTGAAGAATATTCTAATGTGTTGTCACTCCTTGAACACACTTCCAAATACCAAGCCCACACTTTTTTTTATAAAGTTTAGAGTACAATACCAGCTTATGGTATTAACTTCAACATTTTAATGGAAAATTACACACAGTTTGTTGTGTGTTGTACACTCACTCAGTACTCTGCAAATTGATCACTTTGCACTATTCCTTTACAGTACACCACCGTGGATTTAACTTATTCAGAAAAAAGTCAGAACTTACATTTGTCTTCACAGTTCGTCCGTTAACACTCTCAGACACTCTGTGATCATTTTAAGGCCACAATTCCTCAAAATTAAAACATCTTTTCAGAGCTCATTGGTAACACATCTGGCAACTATGATGGCCCTTTGCTGCACATTGGTTTTGGCAGTTCCATATGTTCATAGCTTGCTAGGACCATCTTCTAAGGCAGTGAGTTTCTTTCTTTGTGCACCTATTTCCATCCCAAGCTTTTTATTCTCCTGTTTGACAGGATATCTACCTATTACAGTCACTGGCTACTGTTACAGGAAAATAGTTTTGTTCCTAGCAAGACTTCCGCTGATGTAGCCTTGTCCTCGTTCCTGG
Source organism: Schistocerca nitens (assembly GCF_023898315.1). Classification (NCBI taxonomy): domain Eukaryota; kingdom Metazoa; phylum Arthropoda; class Insecta; order Orthoptera; family Acrididae; genus Schistocerca; species Schistocerca nitens. The sequence continues at coordinate 1,048,182,215 of NC_064614.1, forward strand.
TCTTGTAAATCAGTGTTTCACACTGTAAGACATTCTGAATGGCAAGCGTTAGTGCTCAAGTGCGTAATGTCAAAATTCCGAGCTCCTCCTTCACTGCCGGTACAATTGTGTGATAACCTTGTGTATTTTGCTTGGATCTTGGCCTGGTCGTATCTCTCATGAGAGATGATTAATCCTGCACCATGCATTGGAAAAATTGATGTTTTGCCAGTGACACACTATGACAATGCAGTGACTTTGTGTGCTGTCCACTGTTGTTACCACACTGCTCTTTCAACTAAGTTCCATCACATCTGCAAGTTATTTTCTCCTATAAGTCTCAATTTTGACACCATTTCTTGTTTTGTCTATAGTAGTTTAGTCGTTTTAATAAACATGTTGTTTTCTTAATCATGTGCAGCCATTGATCTTTCTGCAGTACCTATCTTGCTTCATTTTACAATTTTCTTATTAGCTTAGTGAGTCAGATGGGGAGACATTCCCGCACCAGTGACCTGATGGTAAATTCAGGTAACTTAATTTACAAATATGGTATGTTGTTGGGCATCTCGTTCCATTAGGCATGTGTGCCGACTTCCGCACTTGCACCATACCATCAACTTCTGTATCTGTATTATGGACACTACTGTGCTTCACGCCACAACCTAGTTCCCTCGTGTGTTCCTTGTGTTCACCCCTTGTGCAACCTAGTGACCATGGCTTTCAACACTGGTCCAGCCAACACCTCACTGCACACTGTTTCCGTTCCAGGGCCTCATAACAGCATCACCAACCTGACTGTATGCCTCATGGCACTAGAACACTGTAATGCTGACCTTCGTGTGCAAGTCACTGTGATGTGACCACTGGTGGCCAAGGCTCTGTTACTGGACTCCACACCGATGCCCGCATTGGCTCTTGCATCTGCATCTGCATTTGTTACCACCGCTGTTCCTCCCTGCATTGACGTGCTGATGCCCAATCCCTTGCCTGCTGCTTGCTCTCGCTCTGACCACGCTGCAACTCACATGCCGCCTTTCAACCCCCGATCAGCACTTGTGCTTTTCCTTACTTTATGTCATCTTCACTGGCTGTGGCATCACCCAGGATGCCACCAAGTTCGCTGTGGTCAGGAGGAGCCATCGTGAGGCGACATATGCAGTGGAGGTCTGCGATATCGTCTCGTTGCCCCCAACCCCCGACCACTACTAGACACTACAACTCATGTTGTCTGATGTAACAATTCCAGCACACATTGTGTTGGACAGCTTCCTGTGCAAGATCTGGTTGGCTCACCTCCCAGCCATGATACAGCCCGCTGTGGCATTGCACGCTGACTTTTCCTTGACCGATGGCATCAGCCTGCCAACGGGGGGCACGAGATGCTGCCCTCCTGCCTGCAACTGCCGCTGCCATGTGCCAACTGCACTCCCGTGCAGTGCTGTCAGGGGTTCTTGGGAGGTCCATCATTTAATTGTTGACTACATCCTCACCACTCTGGGACCACCTATCTTCTGCCGGCCGCAGCCCTTACCATCAGACAGATTCAGGATAGCCAGAGCAGAGCTTGATGAGCTGCTCATCGCCATCGTGCTGTGACCTTTCAAGAGTCTCTGGGCATCTACCCTTCACCTAGCCAAGAAGAAGTATGAAGTGACTACCAGAAACTAAACACCCATACCTTCCATGATTGGTGCCACTCCTACAACAATGCGCTGGTTGGGGCTACAATCCTCAGCACAATTGACAATGCCAGTGCTTTCAGCCAGATTCTGGTTGCACCTGAGGACATGCAGAAGACCATCATCATCATGACATTCAGCTTTTATTAGCAGCCTGCATGACATTATAGCTTCCGTAATGCTGCCAAAATGTGGCAGTGTTTCGTGGCCAGCATCTTGCGAGGCCTGTCGTGTCATAGCAAATACTTGGATTTCATAATCATTTTCTCCACGACACCAGAGGAACACTGTGAGCACCTCCGTGTGATTTTTAACACCTCCAGGACACCGGCATAGTTGTCAGCACAGCAAAGTCCATTTTTTATGCCAGTGAGGTGATATTCCTGGATCATCCTCTATCTGCCATAGGCTCACATCCCTGCCCTCACGAGCCCAACATGGAGACCACAGCTCTTTAGGGGATGTGCATGAGACCTCAAGCTATTGCAGCCTTTCTTCTCTCCCAAACTGCATTCCCTTCCCCATGTGCACTCCTTCCCATCCTGACTCCTCCTCTTCCTGTCCTGCCCCTTCCCCACCTCTTTCTCCCTCAGTGTTTCCTTTATGATGACACAGCTATTCTCTTTATCCTGCTATTCTTTTTCAGTCTTGCGTCTCATGTTTCCTCTCTCCCATTTTTTTGTTTTTTTTTCTGGTCTCCCATGGGATATGACCTCTCTTTTTAAATTCTGTTTCCATAGTTTGAGCCATTTGGGGAAGAACTCTCTCCCAAGCATATTGGTCTTCATTAAAAAAAGTAATTATTAGTGGAATAACACAGTAGATGATGAAGTTTTGAATAATAAATATATGGCAAAATACTATCCTCTTTGTGTACTACCATTTGCCAAAATCTCATTTCAATATCACAAATTGTGTATGAAATATGAGGAATGTTGTGGATATTACATTCTGATTTTATTGCTTGCATGACGTTATCGCAAATAAGTGTTCTACATCGGATCGATTTTCTCAAGATTGGTGACATTTTGAGACCTTTACTCAAGACTAAAAGAAACTGATATGTTTACTAAATTTCATATGCAGCAATGTGTTATGTAATATGCACCATATGCAAAATTGTAGTGACTCCTATTTTTCATTGACAACTTTTTTGAATTTCTCGCAGTGTTCTACTTCCTTTTCAATATCACAATAACTATGGCCATTAATGAAATGGTCTTCACATCATGAACCTGACACATAAATCTGTACGTAAGGGGGGGGGGGGGGGCAGGGGGGATAATAGTTTCTGTAAAATTATTTGAGAAAGATTGCAGGGTGTGTGCCTCGATTCTGTCACCACCAACCGGTTGAAAGGTGGCAAACACTCTCCCCTTCCAAACAAATGAATGAACTCACCCAGCACTTTGGAAGAAAACTGGTCCCTGTGCGTCAGCCACCGTATCCTGCGTGGACTCTTATCATGGTGGATGCTCTGCACATAAACCATGCTAAGCTCCATATTTCTGGCTGCTCTTCTGTGGCTGTCTCCCTCTGAGTTCCTAGTTTTGCCTCCCTTGGCCTTCCCCTCCATGGCCACCTCCTCCTCGGAGGACCAGGTCTACTGGCTTGGGACGAAACCCTCTCCCCATTACTTGGTTTGTTTCATGACAGACAAGGAGACCTTCACTGCCACTAAACCACATTTTTTTCAGCATCTCCAGAAAAGGAAACCTGTAAACTTGAGTTGGTTGTGGGACACATGCTCTGCGGACCTCAATGCTGCTCATTCTCTTTTGATCCTGATGTTGCTGTGACTTGCTCTCTTCCTTATCACACTTTCTCTTGCCTTCTGAAGGAGAAGAAGAAGATGCATAATTCTCGGGACGAGGCACCTGACATTTCACGACATGTCCCCCCTCCTTCTCAATTGGGATATGATCTTACATACGTGGATGTCATTTGTCCTTAACAGTGATGGACACTGACTGGGCACAATGACTGATTCTGGCCCATTTGACATCCACCTGACCTCTTGTGCTACTCACCCCCAATGGAAGTAATATTTGCTATTGTCACTTTCCAGAATGGCAGTCTCTTCTTTCTCTCTACTCTGTGGCTTGTGTTGTACTGCAGGGTTCTCATTTTATCGATACTCATTTGCTGACTTTTCGTCCTTCTGCCAGAACTGAGTCAGCCCTTTGCGAGCCTCTGGTAGTGTCTGTACGTTGGTCTGCATGGACATTGTTAGTGCCCGGATTCCTCTTCATACTGCACTGGAAGCAGTGGCTATTTGCATCTGTTTAGACTCTGTGGTAATAATATGCAAATGTTACCTCACCCCAGACCAGCCTCCTACTCGTCCTGCAGTTCTTTCCCTCTTTCGACAGCTCCCTTCCCCCTTCCTTCTCCTCTGTGGGGTGGTACGGCGAGCACTGACCGGACCAAGACTGTTGAAGACCGGCTGGCAGGGATCAATCTCCGCCTGCTCAATGCTGGAGCCTCGAAACACTTTAGTGTGCTGCATGGCACTTTCTTGGCCAGTGATCTTTCCATCTGTAACCCTGTATTCTTTTCCTCTGTTCAGTGGGGAGTCAGAATGATTTGTACAATAGCAATCATTTTGTAATCATCTTAACTTTTCTTCAGCATCATTCGCCTGGCCATACTCCCAGGTGGGCCTTTACTGATGTTAATTGGGATGAGATATCCTCAGTTGCCATCCCAACCACTCCACCACACAATGGCATTGATGAGTAGGAATTGAGTTTGATTGACATCATCCTTTGATCAGCTGCTTCGATGGAAATTACTGCAGTTATTAAAGACCACCGTTGTGTCCTCCAACTCTACAAACAGCATCCATCTCTTGACCACCTCCTGGCCTTTAAATGGATTCTTGTCTGGACTCGTTGTCTTCTTAAATGCCAGAAACAGATTTTATGGGAATATAGGGCTGCATACTCCCTCGTCGTAGGTATAGGCAAAGGCATTTTTGGCAACCATCACCCTTTAGGTGTCTCAGAAATTCTCCTGAATGGTACTGTCTTCACCAGCCTGGCCTCTATTGCTGAGCATTTTGCTCAGCATTTCGCCCAGATTAGAGCATTGGTCCAATATCCACTCGTGGTCTGTCTTCTCAAACAGCGTCTGGGATGCCTTATTTTGTTTCATTCCCTGCTCCCTGCTGGGGCATTGTAAAGCACTTTTTAGCAAATGGGCATTCACTATTGGCCTTGCTGTCTGTCCCGACACAGTTCCTGCGCTGGACTGGGTGCATAACCAAATACTTCAACAAGTAGCGGTTGGTAGCCAGCGTCATATACCCACCCTTTTTAATTGTCTTTGGAGTGAAGGGGAACTCCCTTTCCAGTGACGAGAAAGTTTTATTATTCCAGTTTTGAAATTGAGTGAACTGCTTCTTCAGATGGACAGCTATTGTCTGTTCAGTTTAACCAATGTGCTCTGCAAGTTACTGAATGTACGAAAGTCGACGGGTGCATTGGGTCCTTGAATCCCTGGACGTTTTGGGTTCGACTCGAGGTGGTTTTCATCAAGACCGCTCTATTGCAGTTAATTTAGTCCACCTGGAGTCTTGCTATCCGAATGGCTTTTGCCCACATCAACACCTTGTTATGTTCTTCTTAAATGTGCATAAATCTTATGATATCATTTGGCTTTATCACATGCTTGCCACCTTACATGAGTGGGGCCTCTGTGGCCCCGCTCCTCATTTTTATCTGGAACTTTCTTTAGTGTTTCACTTTTCAGGCACAGACTGCACCTCCTATAGTGCCTCCCATATACAGGAGAATGGTGTTCTTCCGGGTTCTGTTTTGAATGTCCCTCCCTGTTTAGTGGCTATCAATGGTCTGGTGGTGGCTGTGAGGCCTATGGTATTCACCTCTTTGTATGCTGATGATTTTTGCATATACTTTTGTTTGTTAATAAAGGGCATTCCTGAATGTAGATTGCAAGGAGCTATACACTGAGTACAATCTTGGGCTCTCACCCATGGCTTCTGTTTTTCAGCTGCCAAGAGATGCCTTATGCATTTCTGTTGTCACCTTACATTCAAACCCCATCTTGGCCTGTACCTTGACGGACAGTCCCTCAATGTGGTGGACTCTCATCATTTTTTGGGCGTGGTCTTTGATGCCTTGTTGGCATGGCTTCCCCATCTTCGTCAACTCAAGCAGGCATGTTGGTCGCACATCGATGCCCTTTGATGCCTCAGCAACACCAATTGGGGCATGGACCACTCCTCTCTGATATGGCTCTACACAGAATTGGTCCAATCTAGCCTAGATTATGGGAGTCTCACATATGACCCCGACAACATATTTGACATTACAAATTCTAGACCTGATACATACTCGTGGGGTACGACTGGCAACTGGTGCCTTTCAGACTAGCTCTGTGATCAACCTCCTTGCAGAGGGAAGAGTTCAACTGATGTGGGTTCTGCACCAACAACAGTCGATCGCTTATATGTTACACATCAGATACTCTCCAGAGCACTCAAACTACCGTGTCTTCTTTACAGATATGGAGATCCACCTCCCACAGTGGCGGCCCAGGTCTGGGATTATGATCGCCATCTGCATCCAGTCCCTTTTCTCTGAACTACAGCTTTTTCACTCTTATCACCTCTTCTCCAGGCTCGCTCACATACACCTCTGTTGTGCATCCCTTGTCCACATCTGTGTCTTGGCTTATCACAATGTCTGAAAGATTCGCCTCATCTAGAGGCCCTCCACTGCCAGTTCTTCTCCATTTTCAGGGAATTTTGGTGTTCAGACTTAGTACATATTGATGGCTCAGTGGTTGCCTCTCTTGCGCTCTAGAGCATATCTGTTCCTGCACTGCTAAGCCCTTCCACATCTATAGTGACTCTTTGAGCTGTTTACAAGCTATTGACTAGTTTTGCCCTCGCCATCCCTTGGTCTTGACTCCAGGATTCCCTTTCTGCCTTCGAACATTGTGGACTCTTTGATTGTCTTTGTCTGGTTCCCAGGTCGTGTTAGGATCCCAGGGGACGAAATTTCTGACATGCTGGCCAAATTGACTAATGGCAAGCCGCCTCTTGAGATCGCTATTCTGGAATTGGGTTTTTGATTGGTATTATGCCGTCAAGTTCTAAGGATTTGGAATACGGAATGGTGTACTCTGACTGTGCTGACAAACTATGGACAGTAAAGGAGACCACGAATTTTCAGAGGTCCTCCACATGTTTCTCTCCTAAGGAATCCATTGTCCTTTGCCAGCTCTTCATTGGCTGTACTTGGCTGACTCATGGTCAACTCCTCCATCACGAGAATCTGCCCCACTATCGTTGTGGTGCTTGTTTGACTGTGGTCCACATTTTGCTGGACTGTCCTAACCTAGCTGTCCTGTGATGGACTCTTAATCTTCCTGAATTACTACACTGGTGTTAGTGGACAATCTCTCAGCAGCTGACCTGGTTTTACGATTTATTCTCTAACAGAGGGCACCTTAGCACTGTCGGACCACTGAGGTGCAGGCAGAACTTCCTGTCGCCTCCCTCCCCTGAACGGGCAGCAACTGTCTGGGTTTGGTAGTCCGTTGCAGCCCTCACCCTACCTGTTGCTTTCCTCTTCTTCCCCTTCTCATGTGTTCTGTTTGGCTAGATGTTCCTCCTCTGTTTTCTTGTGCTTCTATTGCCCTGTCCATGTTGCTAGTCTTTTCTGGGTATTGTTGGGTGAGTTACCTCTGGTAAGTGACAGAGGGTATGTTACCCATTGTACTTTCTGCCTTTGGAGGCGTCCGGCTGCTCCCTGGACAGGGCACCATACCCTCCCTTCTTCCTTGTTCCTTTCTTTAGGATTTGTTGACCTTTGGTAGACCTCAGGGTTTTCTTCCCTTGGGGTTTGCACTCTTATGTCCATCTTTGCTGTGTAAGTTTGACAACTTGCCAGTTCCAGGTAAGAGGGACTGATGACCTCATAGTTTGAATCATTAAACCAGCCAAACAACCCTGCTTGACATGGTACAAGCTGTCCTTGATTTCCCACACCTAGAGACATAGGAAGACTTCCACCACGTCCTCGGCATATTAAACTGCTTTTATCTTTCATTGCCGCCTGTGAAATGGCTTTGCTGTGCTGGAACCACTTGCTGGTGCCTTTCACGGTGCCAAAACAGCCTTCCATGGAGCCAAAATAAGGCGGAACAAGCCTTTGCCACAGACGTTGGAAGTGGAAGACATGTTTCATCCTACCACATGCGATTTGGTGGGTGCTACCCTGCTCACCCACCCTCACCCCACCAACCCACTTGTCAGCCAGACGTCCATTGGCTCTGTCCTGCAGCAGCACATAGAAGACACATGACAGTTGCTTGCTTTCTTCTCCAGCAAGGTCTCTGCCACTCAGCGGCACTGGAGCATATGCAGTAGAGAGCTCCTCAACATATGAGAGGCATTAAAATACTTTCAGCCGTCACTGGAGGCCTGTCACTCCACGGTCTTTACCGACCACAAGCCTATAACGTTTGCCCTCTCGAAAGACTATGATGAGTGCTCCTCATGTCAGTTCCGGCAACAGTTGTTCATCTCCCAATTTACTGTTGCCATATATCATATCTCTGAAATTGACAGCTTCATTGCTGACTACCTCTACATGTACATCTACACTGTGCAAACCACCGTGAGGTGTGTGGCAGAGGGTACATCCCATTGTACAAGTTATTAGGGTTTCTTCTCGTTCCACTGATGTGCAGAGTGCGGTAAGAAGGATGGATTGAATGCCTCTGTGCATGCAGTAGTTATTCTAATCTTATCCTCATGATCCCTATGTGAGTAATATGTAAGGGGTTGTAGTATATTCCTAGAGTCATCATTTAAAGCCGGTTCTTGAAATTTTGCTAATAGACATTCTTTGTAGATTTTTTTGGGGAGGATCCAGCATCAGCAAAACACAATTTTTCTTTTTATTCCCGAGATATGTTTCCAGAAGTTTCAGCATCATCAGTGTTTTGTTTGTTCTCCTCTTCACAGAATGTGGATTTCCTGGATTATGTGTAACTCATTGTAGTTATTTTGTTTCACATTTTTGATGGGTTCCCCATTTTCTTCACTGTGAAGGCCTGCACTAAGTAACTTTTCATGTAACTGTTTACAAACTACAGACTTACTGTCTAGCCCTGTGTGTAAAGCAGTGTTTTGCATGTGTTTCACTCAGATCTTGCACTGATCATATATTCTGAGTGACTCTTAATCCTGTGCCTTGTGTTGGAAAAATTGGTTTTGTGCCAGCGCTCTGGGACGAGGTAGTGACTTTTTTTGCTGTCTGCTATTCTTACTGTGCCGCTCTTTTACCTAATGACAAGACATTTGTAAATGACTTTCTCCTATAACTATCAATTTTGAGACCATTTCATGTTTTGTGTGTAGTAGTTTAGTCATTTAATAAACATGTTGTTTTATTAAACTTGAGTGGCCATTGATCTTCGTGCAGTATGTACTATGCTGTATTTCACAGTTTTGTGCTTATTTTAGTAAGTTAGATAGGGAAACATTCCTACACTCTCACAGTATCCAAGCCCCAAAATTGTAGCCTCCAGAATGCAGTCCATTTTGCTGTACAAAATGCATGTGGAGGGGCTCTCTATTCGTTGGCTAGGTCCTATCATAGTCTGCAATTCTCACGGTCCTGCATCTTCTACTTTGCCAAAACACACTATCACCTCTTTAGATCAGTTGATTAAATAACTAATGAAAACAGCAATATTTTGCAGTTGCTAAATTATTATGGGGAGTGGTTATATGTTCTAATCTTGGGTATCCCTGGGAATTATGTTTGGACAGTCACCTAAGAAGAGTTTTGATAACTACAAGATCTTCAAAACAAATATGTTCTAATTTGTTAAGTATTTTGCAGAACTTTTTTAGAAAACTTAAAAACAATAACAACCAAATGACAATGTTGACTGGAATACTCTCTCTCAAATTCTGAAGGTGGCAGGGGTAAAATACAGAGAGTGAAAGGCTATTTACAGATTGTACAGAAACCAGATGGCAGTTATAAGAGTCGAGGGGCATGAATGGGAAGCAGTGGTTGGGAAGGGAGTGAGACAGGGTTGTAGCCTATCTCAACAAGGAGCCGAAATTTGCGTCCAGTCAGTCCATCGCTGTGAAGATTTTGAAAAATTATATTTGCACCATCAGCTGTACAATTGTACATTTATTTATTAAAAATTTCTTACTTTGTTCGTAGCAGTTCTAAAACTAACTAAGTCTACTACACCATTTTACATAAATTTAATTTGAGAATCTTCACAAGAATCATGCTGTATATGAAGTTCATTCCAAGTAACAATCTTGCGTCATTTTAAAATACTTCACTCTATTTATAAAAACTTTATTTGTGTACAGCATTAAAGGTTTTTAAATCCCCTTGCATGAACCATGGACCTTGCTGTTGGTGGGGAGGCATGCATGCATCAGCGATACAGATAGCTGTATCGTAGGTGCAACCACAATGGAGGGTTACATGTTGAGGGGCCAGACAAACGTGGTTCCTGAAGAGGGGCAGCAGCCTTTTCAGTAATTGCAGGGGCCACAGTCTGGATGATTGACTGATCTGGCCTTGTAACATCAACCAAAATGGCCTTGCTGTTCTGGTACTGCAAACGGCTGAAAGCAAGGAGAAACTACAGCCTTAATTTTTCCTGAGGGCATGCAGCTTTACTGTATGGTTAAATGATTATGGTGTCCTCTTGGATAAAATATTTTGGAGGTAAAATAATCCCCCTTTGGATCTCTGGGTGGGACTACTAAGGAGGATGTCATTATCAGGAGAAACAAAACTTGCCTTCTATGGATTTGAGTGTGGAATGTCAGATCCCATAATTGGGCAGATAGGTTAGAAAATTTAAAAACAGAAATGGATAGGTTAAAGTTAGATATAGTAGGTATTAGTGAAGTTCGGTGTTAGGAGGAACAAGACCTCTTGTCAGGTGAACACAGGGTTATAAATACAAAGTCAAGTAATGGTAATGCAGGAGTAGGTTTATTAATGAATAAGAAAATAGGAGTGTGGATAAGCTACTATGAACAGAATAGTGAAGACATTATTGTAGATAAGATAGACACGAAGCCCACACCTACCACAATAGTACAAGTTTATAGCCAACTAGCTCTCCAGATGATGAAGAGATTGACTAGAAGACAAATGGGCAGCTTTGAGAGATGAAATAGTGAAGGCAGCAGAGGATCAAGAAGGTGGGGGTTAGTAGAAATCCTTGGGTAACAGAAGAGATATTGAATTTAATTGATGAAAGGGGAAAATATAAAAAACACAGTAAATGAAGCAGGTCAAAAGGAATACAAATGTCCCAAAAATTAGATTGACAGGAACTGCAAATGGCTAAGCAGGGATGGCTGGAGGACAGATGTAAGGATGTAGAAGCATATATCACTAGGGGTAAGATAGTTACTACCTACAGGAAAATTAAAGAGACCTTTGGAGAAAAGAGAACCACCTGTATGAATATCAAGAGCTCAGATGGAAAACCGGTCCTAAGCAAAGAAGGGAAAGCAGAAAGGTGGAAGGAGTATATAGAAGGTCTATACAAGGGTGATGTACTTGAGGACAGTATTATGGAAATGGAAGAGGATGTGGATGAAGACGAAATGGGAGATATGATACTGTGTGACGAGTTTGACAGAGCACTGAAAGACCTGACGCGAAACAAGGCCCCAGGAGTGGACAACATTCCAGTAGAAATACTGATAGCCTTGGGAGAACCAGCCATGACAAAACTTTCACTTCCAGAGAAAGCAGGTGTTGACAGGTGTGAAAATTACCGAACTTGCAAAATTCTAACACGAATTCTTTACAAATGAATGGGAAAACTGGTAAAAACATACCTCAGGGTGGATCAGTTTGGGTTCCGTAGAAATGTTGGAACACACAGGGGAATACTGACCCTATGACTTATCTTAGAAGATAGTTTAAGGAAAGGTAAACCTAACTTTCTAGCATTTGTAGACTTAGAGAAAGCTTTTGACAATGTTGATTGGAATGCTCTCTTTCAAATTCTGAAGGTGGCAGGTGTAAAATACAGGGAACAAAAGGCTATTTACAATTTTTACAGAAAACACATGGCAGTTATAAGAGTCAAGAGGCATGAAAGGGAAGCATGGGTTGGGAAAGGAGTGAGACAGGGTTGTAACATATCCCCGATGTTATTCAGTCTGTGTATTGAGCAAGCAGTAAAGGAAACAAAAGAAAAATTTGGAGTAGGAATGAAAATCTACAGAGAAGATATAAAAACTCTGAAGTTTGCCAACAACATTTTAATTCTGTCAGAGACAACAAAGGACCTGGAAGAGCAGCTGAATGGAATGGACGAACAGCTGAATGGAATGGACGAGTGGCTGAATGGAATGGGTGCCTTGAAAGGGTGATATAAGATGAACATCAACAAAAGCAAAACAGGGCTAATGGAATGTAGTCAAATTACATGAGATGATGCTGATGGATTTATATTAGGAAATGAGAGACTTAAAGTAGTAGATGAGTTCTGCTATTTGGGGAGCAAAATAACTGATGATGGTCGAAGTAGAGAGGATATAAAATGTAGACAGGCAATGGCAAGTAAGGTGTTCCTGAAGAAGAGAAATTTGTGAACATCGAGGATAGATTTAAGTGTCAGGAAGTCTTTTCTTTAAGTATTTTTATGGAGTGTATCCTTGTGTGGCAATAAAACATGGACAATAAACAGTGTAGACAAAAAGAGAATAGATGCTTTTGAAATATGGTGCTACAGAAGAATGCTGAAGATTAGATGGGTAGATCATGTAACTAATGAGGAGTACTGAATGGAAATGGGGAGAAGAGGGATTTGTGGCACAACTTGACTAGAAGAAGGGATCGGTCGATAGGACAAGTTCTGAGGCATCAAGGGATCACCAGTTTAGTTTTGGAAGGAAGTGTAGAGGGTAAAAACCATATAGGGAGACCAAGAGATGACTACACTAAGCAGTTCAGAAGGATGCAGGTTTCACTAGTTGTTCAGAGATGAAGAGGCTTGTACAGGATAGAGTAGCATTGAGAGCTGCATCAAACCAATCTCTGGACCGAAGACCACAACAAAAACAACAACAACAACAAGAAGAAGTTGTTTTATCTCATCAACTGAGTAGAGTGTGTGCTTTTATAACATAAATCACTGCCTTTCAAAAGTCTTCCTATTCTTTTCGTTTTGTTGTAAATTTTTATAGGCAACATTACTTCATGCTAACAAGTTTCTTTACCTTTCCTGTGGCAACAATTATTTGAATACATAAAACAAGTGTTATACCTTATCAGGTAAAGTATCTAGCCATTTCTAATGGAACAAAGATCATTGCCATTATCATGGCAACACTGCACTTAGTCACCCTTTACCAACAAGTTTATCACTGGATGGCTGGACTTTTGCCACTATTATTGATGTCAGTTTCTTCCAGTAAATCATGCACAATTTTTCTTCTCTCAAAATCGTCTACATGTCTGGAGGTTACACATATGTTTGTAGGATTGCTGTTCACTACTCACTTGCTTGACAGGAATCAATTGTCCCACTAATGACAAATTAGATGCTTCAAGAAATCTGTCATCTCTCTCCGAATTTCCTCAAATTCATTTTTGACTTTATCCTCCTACACATTTCCACTTGTTAGCTACCATCATTATGGTCATCCTCTATCTGCACTTTTCCCTCTCACACATATAAATCATTCTTAACTGCCTTCAATGCTTCCTTCTATTTCCCTCATGTAGATACTGCAACCTTTAATTCTCTGTGCTCTCCCCTGCTTCTCAGTAAGATTCTTTGACCGTCTCACTGCACACGTTTTCCCATTTATCAGAGTCTTCATCATTCATCATTCTCAGTAAAACCATCTAACAAAGTCTCTGTACTGCAGTGTTTACTTCATCCATTTTTATTCAGAAACTCTTCTGAGCTCTCATTAAACATGACGATGATGATGATATGATGATGATGATGATGATGATGATGATGAAGAAGTCCCATACTCCTTGACAGAGATGCTGGAGACCCACACCGCTGTACTAGGCAAGGTCCTAGCGGAGGTGGTTTGCCATTGCCTTCCTCGCATACTGTAATTTTACTGGTCTTATTTACTTAATTTGTATCCCTTCCATTATCATTTTTTGAATGGCATTACTGTATTATTACTGTATTTAAATGGATTCATTGCAGGGTGTACAGACAGGGAGTCATACGAAATGCTTTTGAACTCATTTTCCGAAAACTGTTTTGAGCAGCTAGCTCAACAGCCCACATGTAATGGAGATATCTTCTACATCTACATCTACATCTACATCGATACTTTGCAAATCACATTTAAGTGCCTAGCAGAGAATTCACCGAACCACCTTCACAATTCTCTATTATTCCAATCTCGTATAGTGCGCAGAAAGAATGAACTCCTATATCTTTTTGTATGAGCTCTGATTTCCCTTATTTTATCATGGTGATCATTTCTCCCTATGTAGGTCGGTGTCAAAAAAATATTTTTGCATTCGGAGGAGAAAGTTGGTGGTTGGAATTTCGTGAGAAGATTCCATAGCAACGAAAAACTCCTTTGTTTTATGATGTCCAGCCCAAATCCTGTATCATTTCAGTGACCCTTGCTCCCATATTTCGCAATAATGCAAAAGTGCTGCCCTTTTTTGAACTTTTCTGATGTACTCCGTCAATCCTACCTGGTAAGGATCCCATACTGCACAGCAGTATTCTAAAAGAGGATGGCCAAGTGTAGTGTAGATTGTCTCCTTAGTAGATCTGTTACGTTTTCTAAGTGCCCTCCAATAAAATGCAGTCTTTGATTAGTCTTCCCCACAACATCTTCTAAGTGTTCCTTCCAATTTAAGTTGTATGTAATTGTAATTACTAGATGTTTAGTTGAATTTACGGCCTTTACATTTGAGTGATTTATCATATAACCAAAGTTTAATGGATTCCTTTTAGCACTCACATGGATGAACTCACACTTTTTGTTATTTAGGGTCAACTGCCAATTTTCACACGATTCAGATATATTTTCTAAATCTTTTTGCAATTTGTTTTGATCTTCTGATGACTTTATTAGTCGATAAACGACAGCGTCATGTGCAAACAACCTAAGACGGCTGCTCCGATTGTCTCCCAAATCATTTATAAAGATAAGGAACAGCAAGGGACCTATAACAGTGCCTTGGGGAATGCCAGAAATCACATCTGTTTTACTCAATGACTTCTCATCAGTTACTACAAACTGTGACCTCTCTGACAGGAAATCACAAATCCAGTCACGTAACTGAGGCAATATTCCATAAGCACAGTTCCACTACAAGTCACTTGTGTGGTACAGTATCAAAGCCTTCTGGAAATCCAGAAATACGGAATCAATCTGAAATCCCTTGACAATAGCACTCAACACTTCATGCGAATAAAGAGCTAGTTGTGTTTCACAAGAACGATGCTTTCTAAATCCATGTTGACTATGTGTCAATAAACCGTTTTCTTTGAGGTAATTCATAATGACCAAACACAATATATATTCCAAAATCCTGCTGCATAACAATTTTAATGATTTGGGCCTGTTATTTAGTGGATTACTCCTACTACCTTTCGTGAATATTGATGTGACCTATGCAACTTCCCAGTCTTTGGTTATGGATCTTTTGTCAAGCAAATGGTTTTTTTATGATTGTTAAGTATGGAGCTAATGCATCAGCATACTCTGAAAGGAACCTGATTGGCATACAGTGTGGACAAGAAGACTTGCTTTTATTAAGTGATTTATGATGCTTCACTACACTACATTAGACCTTATAGCCACAAACAGACCAGACCTTACTGAGAGCATCAGTATAGAGATGAGCATTAGTGTTCATGATGTCATTATAGTAGTACGGTTACAAAAGTTATCAGTCAAGAAGGCAAGGAGTGTGTGCCTCCTAGAAAGAGCAGATAAGCAGCTTTCAGCATCTCCCTTAGACAAATAGCTGATATCAAAAAGAGCTGATATCACTTAGTTCCTGTGAGATGGATGTAGAGAAATTATGGGCAGAGTTTAAGCAGATTGTAAATCATGGCCTGGAGAATTGTGTGCCAAGTAAGGTAATTAAGGATGGGAAAGACCCACCATGGCTTAACAATGAACTTTGGAAAATGCTGAGGAAGTAGAGGTTGTTGCACTCTCAGTTCAAAAGAGAACATACAAATGACGACAAGCAAAGGTTGGTAGAGATTCTTATATCTGTGAGAAGATCTATGTGTGAAGCATATAACATCTACCACCATCATACCTTAGCAAAATATCTGGCAGAGGACCCGAAAGAATTCTCATCCTAAGCAGATCTGCTAAGTCACTCATTGACCAGTTAAGTGTGGAATTTGAAGATAGAAAAACAAAAGCAGAAGTTTTAAATTTTATGTTAAAGTTTTAAATTTTGGTATTAAGAAATTGTTCACACAGGAGAATTGTACAAAAAATACCGTCGTTTGACTATCAAACAGGCTACCGCATGGAAGACAGTAATAAGCGTCCCTGGCATTTAGAAAGAACTGGAAGAGTTGAAAACAAATAAGTCACCAGGTCGGGGTGGAATCCTAGTCCAGTTTTACGAAGAGTACTCTCCAATATTGGCACCTTATGTAGCTTGCATTTATTGGAAATCTCTTGCCAAGTGCAAAGTCCTAAGTGACTCCTGTATATAAGAAGGCTAAAAGAATGGACCCACAAAATTACAGACCAATATCCGTAACTTAAGTTTCCTGCAGAATCCTTGAACATATTCTCAGTTATACATAATTAATTTTCTTGGGACTGAGAAGCTTGTGTCCACAAATTAGCATGGTCTTAGAAAGCATCATTCCTGCGAAACGCATCTTGCCCATTTCTCATGTTATATATTGTGAACTATGGATGAAGGGCAGCAGTCATATTCCACATTTCTAGATTTCTGGAAAGCATTCTGCATGGTGCGCCATTGCAAACTGTTAACAAAGGTAAAAGTGTATGGAATAGGTTCCCACCTGTGTGAGTGGCCTGAAGACTTATTGAGTAAAAAATTATGGTTGTTTCTTGATGATGCTTTGATTCACAGGAAGGTATCAAAGTTGAGTGACTATAGAAGTATACAAGAGTAGTTCTAGTTAATGTGATAAACGGCAGCTGGCTCTAAATATCGGAAAAGTGTAAGTTACTGCAACTGAGTAGGAAAAACAAACCCATAATGTTTGGATACAGCGTTACTAGAGTCCTGCTTGACACAGCCATGTCATTTAAATATCTGGGTGTAACATTGCTAAGTGATATGAAATGGAATGAGCATGTGAAGATTGTGGTAGGGAAGGTGGATGGTCGACTTATGTTTATTGGGAGAATGTCGGGAAAGTGTGGTTCTTCTGTAAAGGAGACTGCATATAGGGCCCTAGTGCAACCTGTTCTTGGGTACTGCTCGAGTGTGTGGGATCCACACCAGATCAGGTTAATGGAAGACAGTGAAGTAGTTTGGAGTTTATTGCTAGGTTCGAACAACACACAAGTGTTACAGAGATGCATCGAGACCTCGAATGGAAGTCCCTGGAGAGAAGGTTAAGTTCTTGTCGATGAACACTTCTGAGGAAGTTTAGGGAACTGGCATTTGAAGCTGACTGCAGAACGATTCTGATGCCCATGCATTTTGTGTAAGGACTACGAAGATAAGATACGAGAAATTAGGGCTCATATAGAACCACATAGATAGTCTTTTTTCCTTGCTCTATTTGCAAGTGGAACAGGATAGGAAATAGCTAATAGTGGTATAGGGCACCCTTTGCCATGCACCGTGTGGTGGCTTGCGGAATATGTATGTATACATAGATGTGGATGTAGTTATAAAAGGCGTAGCCAATGGATTCATATTACAGCTCCCTGTTCTGCAAACACTAGTAACTTCACAGATGAGATCTAGTTTCCCATAATCTGTGGTCTCCCATTATTTCCTACTTGCACCTACATGTGCTGCCTATTGTGCAAATCTTCATCTTCATGCATTGGTGAGTTAGTCTAGCTATTATTTGCTGTTACATTGTGCCTGCTTCTTGTTCCCCTTCCACGATTGTTTTGGAACATGCCCAATCTGTTTACATTTACCTCTGATGGTTTTTTATGTTTTCCTGGGGCAGAAAATTATTGTTTGCTTTCTGCTCTTCCTGCAGCTTTTATATCCTTTACATATAATTAATATAAACTTATTAATCTAATCTCTGGGAGCAGCAATAATTTTGTTATGCCCATTCATCAGCTACTGTCCATCCAAACCCGTAAGAATGCTCTGGCTCCAGTATATTCATTATATATGACAACATTGTAACCCACTTTAAAGCAAATCTTATTACACTTTCATTCTTGTACTGAACTTTTCTTTTGTCCTGAAGGTGTTTTGTAATTTCTTCTGTTTTCTTCTGACCCCACTATTATTTTTTTAAAATGCATCCTTAAATTTTGCTAATTTTGCATACTGCTGAATAGTTGTTACACCCCACTGTCTAGTTTCTCCCAAAATTTTTGATGTAATAAAACTGATTGTTTGCTAACAGCCCATAATTTCGGCAAAACATTTTCAAAATCATTCAAAAATTCCTTTTTATGCACATTTATGGATGGATAAAAACGTAAAAACTGCCTGTTTGTAATATAATCGACTTCATGTGATTCTGTAACAAGAATACATTCAACACTGTTAGTACCTATTCTCATGTTATTCTCTACCTTAGGCAATGTATTGTCATGCTCATGCAGTCTACTTTTTACCGTCTCATCTTGGTTAGTCAGTAGATCTACATTAGATTCTACAGGGTGTCCAAAAAGTCTTTCCCTGATTACATAAATTGATAACTCAGGCTAGAAGTAAGATACAAATATGAAACTGGCGTCTAATTGTTTACACACTATCAAAGTTTTTTTCACACATCAGTAAACTTCCACATGAGCACCCTTCGTAGCACGTAGCACATCTAGGCGATATTCCACACATTAGCCAACATAATGGGCCAACGGTTTGGCCTCCATGCTCTCCTGATATAACCCCATTAGACTTCTTTTTATGGGGTTATGTCAAGGACGAGGTCTTCCGAACACGTGTACCAGATCTTGAAACCCTGCGGCAACGGATAACCACAGTTGTTGAATCGATCCCTCCAGTGATGGCTAATGTGTGGATGGAAATTGCATATCGCCTAGATGTGCTACGTGCTGCCGAGGGTGCTCATGTGGAAGTTTACTGATGTGTGACGAAGTTTTATAGTTTGTAAACAATTAGACACCAGTTTCATATTTGTATCTTACTTCTAGCCTGAGTTATCAATTTATGTAATCAGGGAAAGACTTTTCGGACACCCTACACTACTTCCACACGATCAGATTTGTTTTTTACAGATTTCAAATTTTCTTCACTTTTAGCAGAAATTCTGCTAACCAAATTTTCATTTTCACAAACATATTCAACAGCAGCAACTTTCTGCTCAACTTAGTGTACATTCTGTGTTAGCTGATCTACACTCTTTACTTTCTTTAGATATCTTTTTAATTACCCCTGTTAATTCACTTTTCATACTAATTTTTTCTCAATTTGGGAAACTCTTTCCACAGTTGTAGTGTTAAACAAGTACAAATCAGATTCCTGGTGCTCTGTTTTTTCATTAATTTCAAATTTTCACATTTTAAACACACAAGCCAAATTACTGGCTCTACCAGATTATTGTTTAAACTCACTAGCTTGTTGTTTAAGTTCACTAGACAGTACAAAATTGTTAAGGCTTTCGTGGCCACTTGTTGACAAACTGCCTATTGGCTTCTGTCTCGGGTTCTTCGGCCGACGTTCATCTAATGATGAACGTCGGCCGAAGGACCCGAGACAGTAGCCAATAGGAGTTTGTCACTAGACAGTCTTTTGTTTGCTCATGTCTTTTTTTTAACTCCCTACTGATCCATAGATATTTCGCATTACTAAAACATCAATGATGCAGATCTCTCTTGCAAACATTTTGGTTAACTTTTCTTCTGTACAACTCCCTATTCGCTTTGTTTTACAGGCAGTAAATCAAATTTGGCATCTGTTTCCATTATTTCCTGTTCATTTACACCAGCCTGATTACTGTTAGCAGAATCAGAAGAAATTAATATCATGCAACTGCTCATTGTCAAAATTGGCAATGTCTCCCAACGTTGCATTTATTGCAACATTCCATTCCAGTTCCACCTTACTGTTGGAGGTAACAACTGAAACATCATTATTTTCTAATTCCCTTGTTTGTCTTTGTCGGAAGTGCTTGCTTGCCTGGCACTCACTCTAAACTTGACCACATCCCTTTTTTCATAACTACAGAACAGTCACTCTCTTCCATCAAGACAAGTCTTTTAATACCAGCCAATATCAAACCAAAAAATAACTTGCCTTCACTTGTTTACCATATCCACTGCATGTCATCTCTGCACATCCAACCTACACCTACTGCTATGCCAGTTACCAAGTCCTCATCTACTGCAGTCACCATCAACAGTGGTCTGCTGCACCAGTCATTAACTGCAAAATATGCTGCCTCCTTGTCCAATTCTGTGCTGCCTCCTCTGTTATGTGGATGATATCTGCCATCCACTTCCCATCATAGTGATCCAGTGTTTGCTACATTGGTCTTCTTTACTCACTTTTTATTCACTGTATTATGTCTCTTGCGCAGTATGCTACATTGTCCTTCTTCAGAATTACTCTTGACCGCAGTTTTAACCTACTACAGCTTTTCAGTACCCCATGTCTGTTATTTTTTACCAACTGCATTATAAACTCTTCTTTAGATTAATTTATTAAATACTGTAATTAGTTTGGGAAAATCCAGTAATAACTCATTAATCTCTTCTTTGCAAAACAGAACGAGGACATTTCTCATTTTTCCATTGCTGTAAGCTAGTGTATTTGAAATCACATATTTCCCCATTGTATATGACTCACTCGTACAATCCAGATACATTGTCCCCACAGTCTCGTAATACCCTTAGTTATTTACAATTATAAGAGTATGCTGACAAGTAATGCCTCTGAATTTTTTATGTGAAAACTCTAAACGATTTTTAAATAAAACAAATTTCATTAACATTTTACACCTTTAATCTTTATGTCTACTTATTTGTTTCTCAATACAGTCAGCCTGGCAACGAACACAATTTTTTCGGCGAAATACCAGTTTGTCAATACTGTCACTGTAAAGTCTTTGACTTTGTTGACAGAGCCACAACCTCAACTCTGTGTGTGAACTTGTTCATCGCTATCAAATTGAAGTTCTCAAAGGTGTTCTTTAAGTTTTGGAAACATGAAAATCAGATGAGGCCACATTGGGACTGTATGGAGGATGATATGAGACAGTGAGTCCAAGATGTTTGGATGTTGCAGTGTTCTTGTGTGATCTGCCATTGTCATGCTGAAGAAGAGGGTGGTTCATGTGTGGAAAACCTCTTCGAATTAATGGTTTCAGTTTCTTTTGGAGGATTTCAGCTCGGTGTATCTCATGCATTGACGTATTTGCTTTATACACCACCATGTTGTACACTACAATTCAAAGCCCCGTAGCAGCAGAAGGTTGAAAATTGCATCAGCGAAGAGGGAAAATTTACTGTGTAATATGCATGACATATAATATCTCAACTGATATTGAGAACAGAATTAAAAAAATTCAGAGCCATCGGACAGAAATTCATAAGCAGCATACACCTCATAGTTATACCTTTACTGACTCAATAAGTAATCAAAGGCAATCAATATTATTTACTACACAGATGTGCCAAAGAAACTAGTATAGGCATACGCATTCAAATACAGAGATACGTAAACAGGTGGAATACGGCACTACAGACAGCAGTGTCTGTATAAGACAACATGTTTCTGGCACAGTTGTTAGTTTGGTTACTGCCACTACAATGGCAGATTATCAAGATTTAAGTGAGTTGAAACGTGGTGTTATAGTCAGCGCATGAGCGAGGGGACACAGGATCTCCAAGGTAGCGATGAGATGGGGATTTTCCTGTATGACCATTCCACGAGTGTACCGTGAATATCAGGAATTTGGTAAAATGTCAAATCTCTGACATCGCTACAGCTGCAAAAATATCCTGCAAAAACGTGACCACTGACAACTGAAGAGAATTGTTCAGAGTGACAGGAGTGCAACCCTTCTACAAACTGCTGCAGATTTCAATGCCAGGCCATCAACAAGTGTCGGTGTACGAACCATTCAATGAAACATCATTGAAATGGGATTTCGGAGCCAAAGGCCCACTCGTGTACTCTTGATGTCTGCACAACACAAAGCTTTACGCCTCCTCAGGGCCTGTAAATGCTGACATTGGACTGTTGATGACTGGAAACATGTTGCCTGATCGGACGAGTCTCTTTTCAGATTGTATCGAGCAGATTGACATGTACGGATATGGAGACAACCACATGAATTCATGGACCCTGCATGTCAGCAGGGAACTGTTCAAGCTTGCGAAGGCTCTATAATGCTGTGAAGCATGTGCAGTTGGAGTGATATGGGACCCCTGATATGTCTAGATATGACTCGTGACAGATGACACGTACGTAAGCATCCTATCTGATCACCTGCATCCATTCATGTCCATAGTGCATTCCGTCGGACTTTGGAAATTCCAGCAGGACAATGTGACACCCTACACATCCAGAATTGCTACAGAGTGGCTCCACAAACACTCTTCTGCGTTTAAATGCTTCTGCTGGCCAGCAAACTCCCCAGACACAAACATTATTGAGCATATGTGCGAATTCTTGCAATGTGCTGTTCAGAAGAGATCCCCACCCCCTCATACTCTTATGGACAGCCGTGCAGGATTCGTGGTGTCAGTTCCCTCCAGCAGTACTTCAGACATTAGTTGAGTCCATGCCACATTGTGTTGTGGCATTTCTGTGTGCTCGCGGGGGCTCTACATGATATTAGGTAGGTATACCAGTTTCCTTGGCTCTTCGGTGTATGAAGTATAAGGTTAATGACCAACAAACATTCTTGTATAAAATCAAATAATTTACAGAAAACCATTTTTTGTTGTTGCTGAGAAGCTAGTGATACCATCAGATTTCTTTATGAATGGCTAGGCGAAACATACCTACGTACTTGATGGGAAGTTGCTAATTTCATGTAAGCTTTAAATTTTAATGATTTACAAGTATTAGACATATATTTACACTGCTGTTAGCTATTGACATGGGGAAATATTATATAAAGTTTGTTCCATTTAGTACATGGCAAATGTATTTAATTTTACAATAGCTTAAGTAATATTTAGTTACCTATACAGAGCGAGACTCCTTGGCAAGAGCTGCATGCTGTCAGATAGCTGACTCACATGAATGAACATCTGCCACAGAGAAGCCATGACACAGCATTATTATGAATCTAACTTAAGACTTATTCTATATCAGTGATGCATTGTGCTATAGCAAAAGTTTGTTATTATACCTGTATTTATAATTTAGGCTTTTGACATTATTACAGATAAGAAGCCAAGGCCTTCTGTAAATCATGTCATTTCCCATTTTCAGGACAAATGTTGCCTTATCTTCCCAGATGTGTAATTCTGTTTTGATGTTTGACAGAAATACTTGTCTGTGGCATGAGAGAAAAGCTTTTCTGGTGTTTAATGCTGTCATTCAATAGGATTTCAGCTGAAGACCGCTGCTTCTCCATAATTTTGTGGTACCTATTTGTGCAGAACTTCAAAATGTGCTGTACTCTCAACAATTGTTATGTCTTTTAAAAAATATCTAGGGCTTCCTTTGTTTAAAATGAAATGACAGCATGCTGACCACTGTTTCATAGAACTCTATGACAACATTCGAAAACTAGTCATAAATGGTTTTGGAAAAGTTCACACTGTAAAAGAGATTTTATGCTTCGCTATGTAATTGTAAATGTGAAGTTCGTAGTGCAAGTGTAAATTTTAGTGTGAATAGACATAGTTTACGTTTTCTGCTTGTCTGTGATTTTTGTGAGCTGCACATGTGTGCTACACATCTCTAATAAACTATCTCACACAGGATGCATGATGCTATTACTGGGCTGCAACATGTAATTCAACAGTCTGCACATTATCTTCTATCTCCACAACAGGTAAGAAGTAGTAGCAATATTTTTATGTGTCAGTTACGTTGTGTTCTGATATAATTTTAAAATTTTATTTTTATTATTTTTTTTAATGAAATTTTAAACCATTTAATGGAATTAACTTGTAAATCATACAAAGAGACAGATGGGCTTGCCAATACTTAGCTTAGTTCAGTACATTTGACAGTCACACAAGACTCATGAAAATAAATAACATCTAGCTGTTTGAAACATGTTCCATCATCAGAGAAGAGAGAGAAGGGGGGAAAACTCATACATATACATCTATATACATGTGACACACACACACACACACACACACACACACACACAGGGGATCAAAGAGGAGACAGCAATAGAGATTAACACAGTTTGTGTCTAGGGGTGTGGCTGAACTTAATCATTATTATATTATGTTTTTGCTTTCTTTGAACCTCACCAGTGTCTTTGTCAAATCTTCATATATACCTCTCATGTATCCATTCTGTATCATAATCTTATACCACAGTACTTACATTCCTTCCTCAAACATGCCTTCACCATAGCTGGACTGCAATCCACATACTTTTCCTCCAGTCCTGCCTGACCCTTGGAATTGCCCCAGAGACTACCTTTAAAAGTTCGTATCTCTGTGGATGCAACCCTTCTTTCCACCAGTCTCTCCTTGTCCAAAATCTTCAGTCATTAGCAATTACCCACCTTATCTTTGAATTATATATTGTTTCATGCAACCATCACTCCTAACAACTCCTACCTCTTTTCAAAATCACCAGCTCATTTAACACACTCAGGAACATCATTCTAGAAGTTAGCTGTAAACTTGAGCTTAATGCCACACACCACCCAAAAAAACTGTCCACCATGCTTGTCCAACGCCAAAAAAGTGGTGTCCCTGCCCCCCTCCCCCCAACCCCCCTCCCCTTCCCAAATAGCCAACAAATCCAGTCTGGCATCCTTACTTGGAATTCCAATCATAGCACATGTTCCACCCAGATCCAGCCACAACTATAACTATGCTCAAATGCCACACAACACCAGTTCCAATTCAGTTCTAACCATCTCACCAAGGTCCCTCCCTGCTCCTGAGACATGTGCCCTGTCAAAAGGCTTAACCTTTAGTCGCACACCTAAATTCAGTGATACTACCATGGTCAAAGATCTCCTCCCTTTACTGGAAAACCCAACTGAAAATATCATTCCACCATCCAGTCACAACCCCCAAGTTGCAGAGCCAGCATTGACCCATGCATGGAACAATTCTGACCAGTGGCCCAAAGTGATCTTCCTCCTCTCCCCAAAAATTAGACCTTGCTGCTGTATCAGGAATTCCTGACATCCAATATTGTCTCCTAGTCTTTCTTGTAGAGCACCCCAACAACTTTCAACATCAGTCTAACTGAAACCCGTGCCATTTGGAAGCTGAGTGCAGACCGTTCTGTCATCCTCCCAGTGGGTAAAGGCTCCACAACTGTGGTACTTGTCCATGGGGAGTATGAGTCAGAGGGATTGAATCAATTGTGACACTTCAACCTACAAAGCTGTTCCACATGACCCCATCCCCTCCATTCAGGCAGAACTACAGAAAGTATTAAAAACTGTAGGTCCCTTACAAGGTCTCACAACTGCCTCCACAGACCTACTCAACCCAACTGAGCCACATACCCCTGCTTGCTACATAGTACTCAAAATCAACAAAGAAAACCATCCACTCTGTCACATAGTAGCAAACTTCAATCAAAGCCCCAGTGCAAAGGATCTCAGCTCTGGTTGACCAGCACCTACAACATGTCAACAGCAACCTTCCATCCTACATCAAAGACATGAACTACTTCCTGGAATGGCTTAAATCTACCCCACACCTCTCCTGCCGGAACCTTCCTGGTCACCATATATACTACATTTCTCTGCACAAACGTGTAACATACTCATAGTCTCTTTGCCGTTGAGCACTGCCTCTCCCAGAACCCACTCGAAAGCCTCCCATAAACCTCGTTCCTTCTCACTTGCTGACTTTATCCTCACCCGTAATTAGTTCATTTTTCAGGGCCAGAACTACAAACAAATCAAGAGCAGAACAATGGGAACAAGGACAGTCCCATCCCATGCCAGCCTTTCCATGGGCCACATGGAAGGGGCATTTCTTAAGACCCAGCATCTGCTTCCCCTGTTTTGGTATAGGTTTTTCTTGATGACATCTTTTTGGACTCTTAGTGAAGCAGAACATCTTAACTGCCTTCAAAATCTCAACTCAGACAAACTGTCCACCTGGGGGTTCCCAACACCTCATAATGGAGCATGTCCTCCAGCATAACTGGGGTCCTAGGCAGATCAGATGCTACATTGCACGAGTCATTTATATTGTTCCACCCAACACCAGTCCCTCAGAACTGTGCAGATGGGAACTTTCACTCCAAAACATTCTTTCAGCCTGCCAACTCCCTGGACTCAGCCTATATTAACCTCTACTCCTGTCACTTCTATGAGCCTCCACTCTTTATTTTTGCACACTGTGCAGCTCTGTGTGTGTGTGTGTGTGTGTGTGTGTGTGTGTGTGTGTATTTTACATATTTTTTTTATTTGTTATCTTTTTCTTCGTAGTTAGTATCATTAATCTTATTCATCTCACATATACCTCTTTAATTCTCAATCTATCTTCTTTTTTCTTTGAAGCTGGCATAGTATATATGATGCACTGTCGTTAACTTCCGTTTGGTACCCTTACTCCATCTTGTGAGTGACCTGCATCCACTTACCCTTTTTCCCCCATTTTTCCTCACTCCTTACTCCTCGGTATTGAAGGAGCAAGTTTCCGAAAACTAGGCTTTATTTATTTTCCTCAGTTCTGTGTGACTGTCAGTTGTACTGATCTTAGGTAAATTCTGGCCTGCCCATCTGTATATTTGTATATTTTTGACATTTTTGTATGAGATTCTCCTTTTAATCAATCACTCTTAATTTAATTCAACAAAAGTATTAGTAATAAATTTTCCTTCTTATTTTACATTAGCTCTCACAGCAGCTGTGGACAATTTATAATGCATGAGTACACAGTACATCTTATTTACAGTACTCTATATATGTGTGAATTTCATTCACAGAATGTAAGTGTGAACTGATACAACACTTTCATGTAGAGATTCCAATGTTGAAGCAAATATTTTCAATTACACACACAAATTAGAATATGTTAGCCTTAAGACTTGTATGTATATTTTTCTTCTGCCTTTTATGTATGAAATGTGACAGTCTGAAGTGTGATCTCTCTCTCTCTCTCTCTCTCTCTCTCTCTCTCTCTCTCTCTCCCCCCCCCCCCTTCCCCTTCCCCCCTCCTCTTCCTCCCTCCCCTTCCCCTCACCCTTCACTTCCCCTTCCCCCTTCTTCCCCCCCCCCCCCTCTCTTTGTTGAGACCTACATTTTATCACCAGCAAATTATTTATCAGTAAAGGTGACTTCATAATGTTTTCTCACTCAGTACATAAAAAAATGCAAAATGACAGCGCCCCAACTTTATTTGCAGTAGCATGCGTATGTGAATACTTCACATGTGATAGTCACCTTGGTTACAGAGAGCAGCAGTAAAATGGACTGCAGGGTCACACTGGTGGTGGTGATGCCTGTGTGGGTTCCTAAACACAGTGCAGAGGAAGACTGTACACACAGCAGTCTGTGGTGCTCCTGTTAGTCAGAAGTTTTGTGTCATTTGATGATGAGATGGATGAGTAAAATTGTGCGTGGCATGTAATTTGTAGAAGATGAAGCAGCGTCAGACTCGTATCAATGATCCAGAGTCCTGGAATTTTCTTATAGAACTGCTGATTGCTGACAAGGGGCTGTTTGCATCTGCGTTTCTAGAGTTTGCCATGGATAGCGTTCTTTACTCCTGATGATCATTATCTTCTCCTCTGTGGATGACGATGCCATCCAGTACTTAGGGGAAGGGATGGGGAAGAGTTGAGGGGAGTACAGCATTTCATTATTGTTGCATGAGAAAGGCAGTATATCATGCTCCAGGCAATACCAAATCCCTTACCATACAGGGTAAGTGAAGGTAAGGCTGGAAACTATCCCAGCACTGTGGTGGATGGGATCTTCAGATTCCAGGACAAAATGTGTCTCATAACATCTTGATGTTTGGAAGTCCAGATGACACCCTGCATCACTCAAGAATTGTATATAACATCTCGACATTTATAAGTCCAGATGGTATCCTGTATCACTCAAGAATCATCTCCTCTGAAACATGGGAAAAACAGCTCTACTGAGTTGAGTACTGTTGGTTTGGGGTCCAGATTGTATAGTGGATATCCTATCTTGAAAGCATTGTTTGATGGTTATTCCTCCTAGAACTTGGAAACAATGATTGATTCGGGCAGAACGGAAAACGAGGCACTTATCAGGGAACTGGAGTGCCCTAAGAAATGTGATAGTACCACTCTTGCCCTCTATATACATAATTGATCTGATGGGTAATGTGAACAGTAATCTATGACCGTGTGCTGATGGTGCTGTAGCGTATGGGAAACTGTGGTCATTAAATGTAGGAGGATACAGGATGACTTGGATAAGATCTACAATTTGGTGTGATGAATAGCAACGTGCTGTAAACGTGGAAACATGTAAGTTTATGCAGAGGAGTAGGAAAACAATCCTGTAATATTTGAATGCAGAATTAGTGGTGTGCTGCTTTACAAAGTCACATTGATTAAATGTCGAGATGTAACTTTGCAAACCAGTATGAAATGGGATGAGCACATAAGATTGGCGGTAGAGAAGGCAAAGGGTTGACTTCTAGAATGAGATTTTCACTC
The DNA here is from genome assembly GCF_023898315.1 of Schistocerca nitens. Taxonomy (NCBI): domain Eukaryota; kingdom Metazoa; phylum Arthropoda; class Insecta; order Orthoptera; family Acrididae; genus Schistocerca; species Schistocerca nitens. The sequence continues at coordinate 1,048,210,839 of NC_064614.1, forward strand.
TGCAGCGGAGTGTGCGCTGATATGAAACTTCCTGGCGGATTAAAACTGTGCGCCCGACCGAGACTCGAACTCGGGACCTTTGCCTTTCGCGGGCAAGTGCTCTACCATCTGAGCTACCAAAGCACGACTCACGCCAGGTACTCACAGCTTTACTTCTGCCAGTATCTTGTCTCCTACCTTCCAAACTGTACAGAAGCTCTCCTGCGAACCATGCAGAACTAGCACTCCTGAAAGAAAGGATATTGCGGAGACATGGCTTAGCCACAGCCTGGGGGATGTTCTGTAAAGTTTGGAAGGTAGGAGACAAGATACTGGCAGAAGTAAAGCTGTGAGTACCGGGCGTGAGACGTGCTTCGGTAGCTCAGATGGTAGAGCACTTGCCCACGAAAGGCAAAGGTCCCGAGTTCGAGTCTCGGTCGGGCACACAGTTTTAATCTGACAGGAAGTTTCATATCAGCGCACACTCCGCTGCAGAGCGAAAATCTCATTCTGGAAACATCCCCCAGGCTGTGGCTAAGCCATGTCTCTGCAATATCCTTTCTTTCAGGAGTGCTAGTTCTGCATGGTTCGCATGAGAGCTTCTGTAAAGTTTGGAAGGTAGGAGACAAGATACTGGAAGAAGTAAAGCTGTGAGTTCCGGGCGTGAGTCGTGCTTCGGTAGCTCAGTTGGTAGAGCACTTGCCCGCGAAAGGCAAAGGTCCCGAGTTCGAGTCTCGGTTGACTTCTGTTTGTTGGGAGAATTTATGAAAGGGTAGTTCATCTATAAAGGACACTGCATAAAGAACACTTATGCCACCTATTCATGAGTACCCCTTGAGTGTGTGGGATCCCCACCATGTTGGATTAAAGGAAAATATTGCAATAATTCAAAGGCATGCTGCCATATCTATTACTGGTTTGTTCAGTGAACATGCGAGTAATAAGGAAATGCTCCGTGTACATAAATGGGAATCCCCAGAAGGAAGAAGATATTCTTTTTGCAGAACATTATTGAAAAAGTTAAAAGAAATGGCAAATGTGGTAGACTGCAGAACGATACTACTGCCCCAAGCATACATCTTGTTGACACTCGTTGTTTTCTTTGCTCCATTTGTGAGTGGAACAGAAAAAGGAAAGACAAATAATGGTCCAAGAAACCCTCTGCTGGACAACATATGGTGGCTTACAGAGTGTGCATGTAGGTGTAGATCTACATCCACACCTTCTCCATCAGTCATGGTACAATAGTGGAACCTTAGCATGTAGGCAAAGATAGTAAGCAACAATTTGCACGTTAATTTGATTTTAGATAGTTACAACGTGTCAAACCTTGCATTTCTTATGTTTTATTTTTTAAGAAACAATTTACGTCGTGTACTGGAAGATGCCTTGCTTGATGTTAGGTAACATGTGTTATACGCTGTTAGTTAGGATGTTCCTTATTTGTCAACTAAGCTGCAGTTACTAGTATCCACTAGCTCAGACGTATGTTTATTGCCAGGGGCACTCTCATACCAGTCCCCCGAGGGGCTCAGCATTCATTTTCTGGGTACGGGCTTGGCGACCCTGGGGTTCCTGAGCTGGGGACTGGTAAGCGCCGCCAGTCCCCTGTCACCGTAAGCTCTGGGCATAGTTCAACGACCACCGTACGGCGCGGCAGTGGAATGTTGTGTGTCTCAGGGAGTGGGGATCTTGGCTTGACCGCCCGGATCGCGAGGATGGAAGCCATAGAAGAAACCCAAGCACTTATGAACTTGACAGATCTTAAGTCATTTCTCGGCAAAATAAATTATTATGTGATCTATAGATCTGATGGAATTAAATTTTCTTTGAGACATGTAGGTCTCAACCTTATCTACGATAATGACAAAAGCTGAATAAATCTATCATCATCATAAATTATTATGCTAAATTTATACCAAATGCTGCCCAGATCACCGGACTCCTTAATAATGTAGACAAGAAAGTTGGAAAACATGAATTGTCACAGCAGTCTCAACATTACCTACAGTCTGGCAGCCTATGATCCATTAAAATGAAATTTCTGTGAAATCCAGACCTTTGTAACTGCTTACAGGCATTGATAAATATCAACGGGGACAGTGAAAATGTGTGCCCCGAATGGGACTCGAACCCGGAATCTCCTGCTTATATGGCAGACGCTCTATCTGACTGAGCCATCGAGGACACAGAGGACAGTGCTACTACAGGGACTTCTCTATGGCAAGCATCCCATGGGACCCACATGTAAGCAGGAGATCCTGGATTTGAATCCCGGTCGGGTCACACATTTTCAACTGTCCCCATCGATATTTATCAACGCCTGTAAGCAGCTACAAAGGTCTGGATTTCACTGTAATTTCATTCTTCGAGAGCTGCAAGATCACCAATGGTGTCTGTTCTTTCAGACACCATCTTCACTTAGAAAATGAGTCTATGACTACCCTCCGTCTGAACTGCAACACTTCACTGTCCGCCATTCCCACCATGCTATCCCTCCCCTCCTCCTTACCCCCACCCAGTTGCCACTCCCATCATGCACTGGTGCTGCTGCTCACAGTGTAGTTTCAGCTCTCTGAGACTGCAGACTTGTGTGCAAGTTGCGCTTGCGTGAGTGTGTGTGTGTATGTGTGTCTACTGCTGACAAAGGCCTTAATGGCCGAAAGCTATGATTGTGTGAATCTTTTTATTGTGCCTGTCGTGACTCAGCATCTCTGCTATATGGTGAGCAGCAACTTTCCTTCTCTCGTATTGTTACATTCTATGATTCTTTAGGTAGTGTAGATAGAGCATTAGCGGTAGCATGTTGAGCTATCTGCCCATTGAGTAAATGTAGTTCCTGAGGAAGAGGGCCCAGCAGTATAGTCATTGTATATTTTTTCTGGAAGGCAGTTCTTAGGACTGAATAAGGAAATGAAGTTAATGTTCGGTTATAGGTGAAGTTCGGTGCCGTAAAGAAATGGTCAGAAATTTTGGATGCCAAATACACTCCTGGAAATTGAAATAAGAACACCGTGAATTCATTGTCCCAGGAAGGGGAAACTTTATTGACACATTCCTGGGGTCAGATACATCACATGATCACACTGACAGAACCACAGGCACATAGACACAGGCAACAGAGCATGCACAATGTCGGCTCTAGTACAGTGTATATCCACCTTTCGCAGCAATGCAGGCCGCTATTCTCCCATGGAGACGATCGTAGAGATGCTGGATGTAGTCCTGTGGAACGGCTTGCCATGCCATTTCCACCTGGCGCCTCAGTTGGACCAGCGTTCGTGCTGGACGTGCAGACCGCGTAAGACGACGCTTCATCCAGTCCCAAACATGCTCAATGGGGGACAGATCCGGAGATCTTGCTGGCCAGGGTAGTTGACTTACACCTTCTAGAGCACGTTGGGTGGCACGGGATACATGCGGACGTGCATTGTCCTGTTGGAACAGCAAGTTCCCTTGCCGGTCTAGGAATGGTAGAACGATGGGTTCGATGACGGTTTGGATGTACCGTGCACTATTCAGTGTCCCCTCGACGATCACCAGTGGTGTACGGCCAGTGTAGGAGATCGCTCCCCACACCATGATGCCGAGTGTTGGCCCTGTGTGCCTCGGTCGTATGCAGTCCTGATTGTGGCGCTCACCTGCACGGCGCCAAACACGCATACGACCATCATTGGCACCAAGGCAGAAGCGACTCTCATCGCTGAAGACGACACATCTCCATTCGTCCCTCCATTCACGCCTGTCGCGACACCACTGGAGGCGGGCTGCACGATGTTGGGGCGTGAGCGGAAGACGGCCTAACGGTGTGCGGGACCGTAGCCCAGCTTCATGGAGACGGTTGCGAATGGTCCTCGCCGATACCCCAGGAGCAACAGTGTCCCTAATTTGCTGGGAAGTGGCGGTGCGGTCCCCTACGGCACTGCGTAGGATCCTACGGTCTTGGCGTGCATCCGTGCGTCGCTGCGGTCCGGTCCCAGGTCGACGGGCACGTGCACCTTCCGCCGACCACTGGCGACAACATCGATGTACTGTGGAGACCTCACGCCCCACGTGTTGAGCAATTCGGCGGTACGTCCACCCGGCCTCCCGCATGCCCACTATACGCCCTCGCTCAAAGTCCGTCAACTGCACATACGGTTCACGTCCACGCTGTCGCGGCATGCTACCAGTGTTAAAGACTGCGATGGAGCTCCGTATGCCACGGCAAACTGGCTGACACTGACGGCGGCGGTGCACAAATGCTGCGCAGCTAGCGCCATTCGACGGCCAACACCGCGGTTCCTGGTGTGTCCGCTGTGCCGTGCGTGTGATCATTGCTTGTACAGCCCTCTCGCAGTGTCCGGAGCAAGTATGGTGGGTCTGACACACCGGTGTCAATGTGTTCTTTTTTCCATTTCCAGGAGTGTATAATAGCCAGTGCTTCTTTTCTGATTTGTAAGTAATTTATGTGGGCTGAGGTGAGTGTTTTAGAAGTGTATGTGATAGGTTTTTCGTAAACATCATCACTTTCGTGTGAAAGAATGGCTCTGGTGCCGTGTTAGATGCATCAATGGCCAGGTTAAGGCATTTTAATGGATCATAGGCTGCCAGACTGTAGGTAATGTTGAGACTGCTGTGACAATTCATGTTTTCCAACTTTCTTGTCTACATTATTAAGGAGTCCGGTGATCTGGGCAGCATTTGGTATAAATTTAGCATAATAATTTATGATGATGATAGATTTATTCAGCTTTTGTCATTATCGTAGATAAGGTTGAGACCTACATGTCTCAAAGAAAATTTAATTCCATCAGATCTATAGATCACATAATAATTTATTTTGCCGAGAAATGACTTAAGATCTGTCAAGTTCATAAGTGCTTGGGTTTCTTCTATGGCTTCCATGTATGCTAAGTTGATCGATGTCCGGTATGACTTGATCTTGAAAGAATTCACTCTACAGTTCATTTGTTGTAGTGTCTGAAATAGTAGTTTTAAGTTAACAAGATTTTGTAGCATCACTTATTAAAATATCATCCACCTAAATGACTATGTTTAGAGTCTTTTGACTCACTGCCAGCGCACTGGATGGCAATAGGCAGCAACTTGCTACGCTTCAGTGAAATTATGAAATTGTCAAAGTTGCACAGAAGTTTGTTTTTATGTAAATGACGGCCAACTTCTAATCTTAGTCCATTATCAAGTCATCCTAATGCTACCACAATGTCTGTGTGCTTGCCACATTGCCTGTGTGAGTGGGTTAATGCAAGGTACTATTTGCATTTGACAGTTCAATGTTGTGTGCAGAGGGAGGGGAGAAGACACAGCACTGGAGTGCCATGTGCAAATATATTACCTTACACTTAGCCACTCGCACACTCAACAGGGCCAGCATACATACATTATGGTAGCACTTATATGAGTGGCTTGGTAATGGAGTAAAGTCCTAAACGGGTTGTCATTTAAATAAAAACAAACTTCTATCCAACTTTAATGATCATGTAATTTCATTGAAGAATCTTTTGAACTGGCTGTTCCAAAACAGGTGGACAGTCACTGTTACGCTAGAAGTTCTGAAAATCAGTCTGATATACCTGTACAGAGCAGTAATTGTAAATAAGCCCTGGATAGATCAGTTTTAGATAAGTACTGCTCACCGGATAGCCATGACATGAGCTCTTCTTACCTATGACTGGAATAGATGTCAATCTATTATAGTGCATTTATAGTTGATTTGAAGTCACCACAAGCACATAGGGAGCCATTTAGTTTTCATAATACTGTCAGTAGTATTTTCCATTGACTGGATGTGATAGTTGTGAGGAGGTCTAGTTGCACCAGATGATATAATTAGGATTTAATGTCATCTCACAATACTGTTACTGCTGGCATAGCTGTCTAAAATAATGAGATGCCACAGAAGACTTTAGCAGAATGTGAGCCCCATAATTATTTGCACCTTCTAAGCCTGCTGGAGATTGGTTTGAAAATTGAGTGCATAGTGATTCAAGATCATTAAATGTTATAACTGCTGAAACACTGTTGATGTCATCTACTGTTTTAAAACTAAAAGATAAAAATGTGTCCATCCCAAAAATATTTTGTGCCTGACAGATGGAACAACTAAGAATGTAATTGGATAACTGACTTTCTTGTATAACACCAGTATTGTTCATTCACTGTGCATGAGTATGCAGTATTTGCTGTAGGATTGTAATCTTTGCGATCTTGGCCAGAGAGATGGCAAACCAATCTGAGCCTAGGTTTCCTCATTTATAACAGAAACGGAACCAACGTCAACAGAAAATTTTACTAATTTGTTGTTGACCGTTTGTGAACAGTGAAATACTGCAACTGTGGCTGTAACATGTTTACACTGTTGCTGCATTGTGGGTGCTATGTGGTGCTGCTTTTGCAAACCTGCAGACCATGTCCTTGTTTACAATAATATGCACAGTGTGTTTCCCTGCCAGGGCACTGACTGGGGCATGTATTTGCCCTCATTGTTGTACCTACAGTTTTATTTATTGTCACAATTGTTGCTTTTGTTGTTCTTGTTGTTGGGTCTGCTGTCACATATGCAGTTGCAGGCATTGCAGCCATTCTCACACTCACACTGAGTTTGAGTCCTTGTCACCTATATTGCACCTGCAGTACTGTGTGACACTCATCATTACACAGAAAATATGGATACACTATTATCACTTCATGATTCCAATCTGCATCGGTTATCGTAATTTATAGAATACACAAAGAGAACAATCCAAATAGTCCAGGGTCTGGCCACTGCATCAATAATCCATGGAGCAACAATCTAACTTGATCCAATAGAAATCCAGTAAACAGCCAGGTCATGGAAGTACAGTCTAAGCAAAATAGAGACTTTAGCACAGTATGATTCTAAGTGTTTTAAGTGGCCTGGTGACTGGGTTTTATCTCTGACTTCATATCAGTGGCCAGGCCCATTTGATGGCTGGCTGGTGCCTCTAACAGGCCACCAGCATTGCTGTTGGATGCCAGATGTATAGCACAAATGATTTCCCCACAGCAACCCATTTCTGGGCAACATTAAATCTGGATCTACACTTGTGGAGAGCTCCTGAGGGCCCTTTATTGTCACCAATTTAACTTGTCAAATTATAGGCCCTATTTGTCTGTTTTTCTATGACCTCACACTTGATGTGTGGCATAGTTGTGTTCTAGACTGAACAAATGCAGTGGGAATGACTGGCTAGCAAATTCATTGTGCAGTGATCTGACTGCATTTTGTTACAAGACTGTGTCCACTCTTCCACCGGCAATCACACATACAGTGAATGTGCTGCATCTCCCACACCACACAACAGTGTGCCATGTATCTGTCACAGTTGGCTCTCCTTTCTTCCCCCCACTGCAGCGTCCCAACGAAATGTAACTTGCCACGGCAGAATTTGATGCAACGTTTCAGGCAGGCACAGCATGGCCATCAGAAAGCATATGGGCATCACTACTGCACTTGATACAAAAGAAGCTAGTTGGCTGCCAGCTGTGCACTAATTATAGAACACTGAATAATTTGGCGATCCTTAATCACTACCTGGTGCAATACATTCTAGCTTTGACATATAATCTTTCTTGTTGAATGTTTTTTTTCCCTGTTGTAATGTGTCTAGGGCTACAACGAAATCCCAGTAGTCGCATAGGATGTATACAAAACAGCTATCACGACACCATGTGGACTATCTGAATGCCCTACATGTCTTGTGAGCTGTGCAATGCTGTGCACACACACATTCCAAAGGTGTATTGAAGAAGTGCTAAGGAGCCTAGATCTAGATCATTAGTGATGTGCTACTTTCACCAGAAGAATACAACCGTGCTACTTTCACCAGAAGAATACAACCATCATCTTCGAGAAGTGCCCCCCCCCCCCCTCCCCCCATGGATTGCTACTGAATCCCAGCAAACACACAATCAATTCTGCAAAGGTGTCCTCCATTGAATTCAAGAAATTTGCCACCAATACATGCCCATCTCCATTTGGTGAGGTCACCCCGAGAATTTATCTAGTCCCAGTGACAGTGTGGGAAATGTATCGATACCTAGGTGTGAAAAACTTCTATCGCTGATTTATACCTCACACTGTCGGAGTCCAGATGCCACTCTCAGCTGGCCCCACAGTGTGTGGTTCCACTTGTCTCAAGTAGAATAACAATCTACATGTGGTGTGGAAAGCATGCCATGCAAGCCTGGCATGGGTCACCCTATTCAGACGTCCTTTTGCTAGTACTGCCTTGGCAATGTATCAGCCCATTCTGTGGCTGCAATTATGCTGTAACACCTCAAAAATCTTGAGTGCTCTTGGCCACCAATCTACTCAGAGCTCCAGGTTGCCTATTGAGGCCGTAAAATATTTCAGGTTGGTGGATTGAACAGGGTGTTCACACCCCAGGACAAACGGGAAAAGCCCAGGAATTTTTTCATCCGGGAGAAAACTGGGAAAAACCTGTGAATTTTTCGGAATTCTAGGAATTTTTCATTGTTTTAGTTTTCAGTTAAATTTCTGTAAGTTTGACTGGTAAGAACTGATACTTTGACAAAAAATATTACTGTATACTGCTACTGCAGAATGATACTGCAGCAATAAAACATAAACAAGAGAAAAAAAAAACACAACATAACTTGAGCTGCAAAGGAAATGTGCCACTTACAACAACAAAACACCATGCACACACAAGCGTCTGCCAACAGTAAAATGTGTCCAAGACCTTAGGACAAAGACTATGCAGTATACTTCGTAACAACAAACTGCTTCTGATGAATGTGATGTCACAACTGTTTACATTAGTTTCATTTGAACAGTTGCCATTGAGCTTGCACATGCGCAGTCGAGTCGCATATGAGCAGTACCCTCTGTCGCTTCTGGGTACTTGAAGTGTGGCGTTAGTTGTATCAGCAGTAGCAGCAAGCAGCAAGCAGTCAGATGCTAATCGGAAAAAAAATTCTGACACGCCAAAGCAATCAGTGTGTTTGTGGCTTGGGGGGATAGTCTCCATGTGACCCATGTTTACATTTAGTGATCTTGCTGTTTCCTCTTCATTTACAGCTCCCACGTCAAATGAAAACAAAACAGATTTCTGTGGCTGGGAGCTATCAAGTGAATTAAAATACGATCACATAATTATGGAAGGCTAAAACATATTATTAGTTTGTTTTCTGATTTTATTTTATTTCCACAATTTTGGCAGTCAAGCATCAGTCGCCTTGCAGAACAATGAAGCTATTTTTGTCCGTTTGATAAGGAAATTTGGCCTTTATTAATCTTTTCCACTGAGGCAGTCAATTTATTTAAAACAAAGTGTTTCATTCCACAGTATTGGCTAGCTCCAAATGTTCACTGAATTTCAAGTATATGTTTTCATCTTCTGTCACACATGTTAGTAAGCCATAATAAAGAACCAAACATGAGGTAGTACAGTACTTGTACTCAAAGAAAATTTACTTCCTGAAAACCAAATTAAAAAGCTTAATATCAGGTTGGGGCCTACTTCATTGTGAATCTGGTCATACGAATGTGCACTTCAAGCCAAATTATGCCTTTTAGTATGGTTTACGAAATTCCGATGCTCTTGGAGTATCCTCTGGTGCCCTGTTTCTTTTATGGTGTAATGTAAGATATCTTAATGCTTTATGCGTATAAATATACGGGCTTCCTATGTCATCGTAGCTGCACACATGAAGTAATGCCTGCTTTTTGGCGCTTTCTGGCAACTGTTGAAACAAACCTATTTCCACCCGCACTCTGGAAAATATTGCGAGTGGTTGTTTGAAAAGCGTTACTTTCAAAGTAAATTACCTATTACACAAGGTGAACTATGTTTCATGTGAGAATTTCTTAAATCACAGGCTGTTTGACTCTTGTTTCAAACTTAACACTTTGAGGACCAGACACTTAGAAGAGTTTTGGGCCGAGAAGACCAGACATTAATGTCAGTATTTTAAATTTTACTGGACTACATATGTGATGTATCTTAAAGTGTAACACACACAAAAAAGACCAATATTACATGTGAAAGCTTAGCTTCTCTTATAGCTTATGAATCTTCGAGAGTAAGATTATATGCGAAAGCTTAGCTTTTCTTATAGCTACACTATGCATATTAATTCAAACCATTAACTTTTCCTATTTGCGTTTTCACACTACTTAATAGTGATTTTGGCACTGGCTCTGAATATCTGCAGTCATCAGCTGGCAAGATCACTTGACATGAGCAATGATTGGCTTACAAAAGTGCATCGCAATCTCTGTTTCACTGCTTCAGAAACTAGAGTGCTGTGTTTGATGGAATTCTGATTTATACTTTCATAATACGAAAATATGCAGCGTACATATTGCCACACATCAAAGAGCTTTCCAAAACTTTTTTTTTCTGGATTTCATTTGTTCAAGTGCCGGAAAGTTCTACACTAGTGTATAGAACGTTAATCTTTCAAAGGACTGATAAGTTTTAGAGTTTTGAGGGAATGTATACTGTCACTTAACATGGAGAAAGTGTGTTTTCACTCGAGAAAAACTATATTTTTTAGCTGGGACATCCGGGAAAAATCTGGGAATTTTTTTTCCTTGTCCTTGTATACACCCTGTTGAAGGCCACAGCTTCACAATATATACTGACCATTGGCCCACAGATGTGTTCTAACTTTCACAGCCCTAGATCAGCTATGTGCCATTTCAACTTAATGCCCTCAAGTTCATTGCCTAGTTCTTGACTTGACATTTGATCCATCAGTGGCATTGAAAATGTGTTTACTTACTATCTGTTCAGAGTCTGTGCCAAATCTCAGGCAATATATTGAAATGAGATGGCAGTGCCACAGAAGGACACAGAACTGAAGGACCTGCTGCCTGGAACATTACCGTATTTACTCGAATCTAAGCCGCACTCGAATCTAAGCCGCACCTGAAAAATGAGACTCGAAATAAAGGAAAAAAAAAAAATTCTCGAATCTCAGCCGCACCTGAAATTTGAGACTCGAAATTCAAGGGGAGAGAAAACTTTTAGGCCGCACCTCCAAATCGAAACAAAGTTGGTCCATTGTAATATGAGACACAACTTAGGTCGAATGAATGACGATACAGCTACAGTAGTTTGGTTCGAGTCGTAACCTTAGCAGTTAAGCTTTACCAGGTAGCCATTGCTATGCGTCAGGCGCTCCGTCCGTATTTATACGGGTACCCTTCCTTTTTCACGTGCTTCATCTGGTTTGAATCGATTGCTTATTTTGCTTTGATCTGATAAGTGCCGTTTTCTTTGTTATAGGTGTTTACGTCACTCTAAGCTGAAAATGCATTACTGTACGTACTGTGTCATGCATTGTTTGACGCATTTTGATAGTGCGTGTTTACGGCCTGTCGCCGCTCGCGGCATGACTTGCTTTTGTGCGCTCTACTGCCGCTTAAAAAAAAAAAAAAAGAGGAATCGTCTCATTAGCGAAACAATGGCAAGAGACTGCTATTTGTAGTTACTTACACTGCTGCTTTCTTTGATAATGATCAACAAGAACCAAATAATAGACTGCGTATGATAGAACATGTTCTGAACGAGAGTATAGCGAAAATTTTTCTCCTTTTGAAAATCTTTGCGGCCGCTTCTTTAGTACATCAAATTCTGCACAGAAATTAGTCATCTTACATTTAAAATCTAGTCGGTTGCCGTGCTTCATTTCTATCACTATTAGGCATAAGAATAATACGAATATAAACATGACACGATACGTATATTCTTCCGCGTTTGCTGTTGTCTCACTCTAGTTTCGTAGTTTATTAGGCAGACAGGATTTAAATGAGATAGCAGCAAACACGAAAGAATACATGACAAAATGTTTATATTCGTATTATTCTTATGGTGAAGATAATACTGCATGTGATTCACATTTCATCAGGTTCCTATTAGCAACCATCTCTTCTCACAGGTAGGAAAAAACTCGGAACGTAGAGTTGGCCATATTGACAAACATCCCTAACAGTCTTGCCAGTCGGATTTTCATAGTACATTGAAATTCTGCTACATTCGAAGATGAACAATACGGAATTTGTATTTACTTCGTTGGATAATGTATGAAAATGCAGTGGTCGAAACTCGGGGCGGAGGGGGAAAAAAAAAAAAGCTCGTCTTCTACCTTTTTTTTTAAAATTTATTTACTGATGCAGAGGTTTTGGCGTCAGTATTTATCTTTATGCCCACAAAGCATGCGCTACATATATTCGACGGCAGAAGTTAGTTGTGGCGGCACCTACCAACATTTTTCAGAACTTCCACTTGCTTTGCACTCGATTCTAAGCCGCAGGCGGTTTTTTGGATTACAAAAACCGGAAAAAAAGTGCGGCTTAGATTCGAGTAAATACGGTAGGCTTCCAATTGCGGCATGTGCCACTGTCAGGTATCAGTGCAACAATGTATTGCGACTTAAGCCATGGGCTGGCTGTAGCCATTTGCACCTACATCACTTCGCTGCTGTCCTTGCATGGACTAAGTCATCCAGGTATCCACCCTACAATAGCAGAATGTTTTGTATGGTCTGACATACAAAAAGACTGTTTGTCATGGACCAAGAAATGCGTCCCCTGCCAGAAGTCCAATGCGACACACCATATACAGGCACTGCTCAGAAACTTCGTTACTCCCATTGCATGTTTTATTTTAAGACCTTGCGGGGCCTTAAACTTCCAACCTGGGGAACCCACAACATTGGGATGGGCTTTGCTGAGTGCTACCATGACTATAACAACAACAACAACTACTACTACTACTACTACTACTACTACCACCACCACCACCACTACCACTACCACTACCACCACCACCACTACCACTACCACTACCACCACCTGTGGTAAGAATGCCATTGTACACCTATGTGCTGATTTGGCCAGATGCTTTTTGTAATTATGTATAAAATTATGCAAATAAAACTGTGTTTGCTACCATATACAGTCTATGTAGATTTGCAGCTCATACTGAGAACGAATGCCTTCAGTTCTCCAAAATCAGCCCTTGAGCTCTTTCAGTGACTTCAGTGGTCTTCATGACATCTAGCAAGTGATACTTCCTCAATGGTGCAGTGGAATCTCTGTTTGATTTTTCTGAAGCTCAATACTTCTTCACAACTTCATAAACTGTGGATTTTTGATATTTAAAGAACCAAATTGCATCTGCAGCTTAGCCCCCCAGTGCGAATGCCTTCGGCAGTCATGGCTCTCTCGCATACTCTGAATTTTGTTTCAACATCTTAGCCATCTTGTGATTATAACTGATCACTAGAAGCAATTGGCAGTGCAGATTGTCAACAGTGACCTCTGACAGCGGAATAATGAGAAAGGAAATCTAGATTTACCTGGATTTTGTATTCTTCGGGTATGGTATCACTTTCAAGTCAGTTGTAACATGAATAAATTGTATCATTGCAGCATCAGAAAGTGAAACAACTGGGAAATGAAGCAAAGTGGTACTTAGATTTTATAGACTTTGTATTAGTTTTTCTGGCACCTGTCTGATGATGACAAGAATCCTCATATTAAGGACCACTTGGAGCATACTACACGACTTATCATCTACAAGTCAGAAATGGTTGGGTTCAGTCCTTAATAATTCGCAAAGTGCATGCCTTATGTGATATTAGACATAACGTATGTTACCAAAGTACAGCAGACTATTGTGGTAGTGACTCAGTACCATGGAGTCTTCAAAGAAATACTGAGCCATATCATTTCAATAATTGTTGTGGTTTCTTAGGAGCGAATTAGTGTTGTTTGGTACAAGCAGACAGACCTCTGTGCAAGAAATAATCCATTACATATATACGGCACACAAGTGACGGCTAGGTCTATGTTCGGTGTTTTTTCGGAGTGTTGATTACTGATTACTTGTTTACTTTTTTTGTTTATTCTCATGAACTTCCTAGAAGAGAATTTCTGTTAGCTAGAATGCACATTACTGCTGTTTGCTGCCAGATTAGTTCCTGTTTTCTTTTACTGTGCACAACTTTTAAACTTAATTTAGAACACTTGAAGTTTGTTTATGAGTGTTATTGAAATATGAGCATTTGTCAGTCTTCTTGTGCTTATTTTTATTGAGAGCTGTGTAGTATAAATGAAATTTAAATTACTTTGTCTAAATTCTGTCATAAATGGGAAATTAAACATCTTGTCTTTGTTTTCTGTACAGCTTTGTAATATTTAAAACTGTATAGTATGCTAAAATCGAGATCACTAATATCCTGCAAAATGTTGACCTTCATATTGTACACAGACTTAGGATAAAATTAATCATCATAAAATTTGTGCTTCTCTCTAAACAATTTACTATGAAAGTTAGTATATTATTAAAGGCTTGAAAATCATTATTTGTTATCCTCGGTTTTTGTTGTGGACTTCAGTCCAAAGACTGGTTTGATGCAGCTCTTTGTACTATTAGGGTCCATCATGAAAATAGGGACCTCAAGGTCACCTCACTGTCCTACAGCATTGCCAGTTAGTGGTAATTTCAGCTGTTTGTAAAACTCCTGAAAAATGCGAGACAAATCTATTTTTTGTCAGAAAAAATACGATACTATCTATTTTTAGTCTATAATATGATGAAGTACTTTCAAATAGAAAATTCTTGCAAGCAACTAAGAAAAAGAATAAAAACTAATGTTACAAGAATTTTGAAGAAAAATATTATTTTATTTCAATTTGTGGAAAAACAGAGCTACTGACATATTTGGACTGAAAATAATATGTGAACATTTTTAAAGTTTGTAGATGATTATTATACCTATTATATCATGAAAACGTAAAAGTCTTCCAAGATAAAAAATAAAACACTGTAAGACGTGTGAAAAACACTTATTTATTAAAAAGTGTTGTCACTGACAAATTTGTGTTATTTGGACCTTTCAGCGAGAAAGTTGTTAAGGAAACTATGAATTAATTTTGATAACATCTGAGACATCATTATGGAATTGTGTCACGTATGACTGCATTTGCGAGAGACTCCATATGTAACAGCATATGAGTATTTGTGTGCCACCACCAGGATTTCAGTTCTGATGGCTTGCCTTGATAGGACAGAGAATATTCCCTATCTCCCAAAAATTTATTTGCAGCTCTTACTGACTCTTTGTCACTGCGCACCCCCTCTGCTGGTTCGGGTATTAGAATAGGCCCGAGGTATTCCTGCCTATCATAAGATGCGACTTAAAGGAGTCTCATACATTTTGGCCTTTATGTGATGGTCCCCTGTGGGGTTTGACCACCATTCTTCTAAATTTTCGTGAAGAGTGAGCCAATTGGGGAAGGGTACCTTAAATGGTGCATCGTGTCCATCGTGCGCTGAGATCTTTAGCATCTTTCGTCGACATGGATCTGCACTTACGCTCATTCTCCAGCTGGTTGGCAAGATCACCCTTCTGGGTGCGTTTTCCTCCTTCCACTGTGCAGTATCGTTTTCTGCGCTGACGGTGATAATGGACTTGTTTACTTGTTTGCTGATATACAGCATGGTAGCCAGTCCGTTGTGGTTGGGCCACCGTGTACCCTGTTGGTTGGAGCCCCCTGACCACACAGGGATGGCTCTGTTGATGCCTGCACCGTTAACTCCCCATGTATACCAAGGAGTAGATGCCCGTCGCCCTGGGGAATCGGGACTCCCATCCTGCCAGATGGCCTTTGCTGCGGCTGGGTGGTGCCTGTGGGGAGGGCCCCTGGTCAGAGTGGCGTGCATCAGGGTGGATGATATGCCATGAAGTGTAGTACGTCATCTCTTACTGATGGTCAACCACCAGCAATTGCTGAGCATTCAAGGGCTCAATTCAATGCATAGAAGTATGACCCCAAATCGTTCCCCTCCCTGGCTACTCCATGGGAGGAATGCCAGGCAAAGGATGGCAGTGAACCATATTCATCCCAGCTCCTAGTATGTACGAGAGCCGATGGTGAATTCTTTGTGTTGATGAAGCCTCAGTTTTCTGTAGAGCATTTAGAGGACAAGTTTGGGGAGGTGGAGGGATTGTCCAAAATGCGATCAGGGTCAGTCTTGATAAAAACAGCATCCTCTGCCCAGTCACAAGCATTACTCGCTTGTGACAAGCTGGAGGATGTTTCTGTTACCGTCACGCCCCTTAAGAGCTTAAATATGGTCCAGGGTATTATATTCCACAGGACCTTCTTTTGCAGTCTGATGATGAGCTGCATGCCAATTTAGAGTGGTGAGGTGTTCATTTCCCGCTTCTTGTCCACAGGGGTCCGAATGATAATCAGGGTGCCACTGGTACCTTCATCTTGGCCTTCGAGGGTGACACATTACCCGAGAAGGGCAAGGTGATGGTCTACCGCTCTGTTGTCAAGTCGTATGCTTTTAAGTGCTGGAAGTTCGGGCACATGTCTTCCTACTGCACTTCCAGTGCCTTCCAACTGTGTCAACTGTGGAGAGCACCATTCAGCTTGCTCACCGAACTGCAGGCTTCTCCAGAAAGAACAGAAAATCATGGAATACAAGACCCTGGACCGACTAACCTACACTGAGGCTAAGAGGAAATTTGAATGCCTACATCCTGTGCCTATGACTTCTTCTTAAGCCACCGCTATGAGAACAGTTATTGCCCCATCACTTCCGCCAATTCCAGTCGGCTCTCAGAGCATAAAACTACACCTGCCCCCTGTTGTTCCTGCACCACCTACTTTGGGAGCAACACCCTCCCAAACTGTTAGGGACATCAGTCCCACGTTCTCAGCCAGATAAGTGTAAGTCTTCTTCAGCTCCTCTCACTTGGAAGGGTTCCCTTGGGACATTCCCTTCCCAGGTTCCTACCAGTGGTAAAGCGGACACCCACCAGTGGCTGAAGCACCCACAGTTAGTAGGTCGTAGGGCTTCACAGTCCTCCTCAGTCCCTGAGACTGAATCAGTGAAGCCCTCCCAGCCGGAAAAACCCAAGGAGCAGAAAGAGAAACTAAAAAGAAAAAAGACACCCAAGAACCAAGGCACTGCAGTGGCACCCACTCCACTGCTATCTACAAGCTCTGTGTCTGAGGGTGAAGTGGAGATTCTGGCGTCCACCGAGGACCTAGATCTCACGTGGCCTTCGGACACAAAGTATGTTGATCGCACAGGTACTCAGTCGGTGGCAGCAGGTGACCCTGAGGCATAGGCTGCCTCATTGAGTGTTTCATGCCTTCCCAGACTCACAATAACGTCATCCTCCTGTGGAACTGCAGTGGGTTTTTCCACCACCTGGCTGAGCTACGGTAACTTGTAACACTACGCTCGGGCGCACGATACTCCTTAAAGCCTGTACTATAGTAAGTTGACGGGCTTCACCTTAAGAGAAAGGATTTTTGTATAGACATTGACCGCGTGTACCTGAATGGAGGCAAATCAGACTTACACCCACTCAGTAATAACAATGATACGTCCAGCAAGTCCGAAATGCAACTACACATCAGGACGGACAAGAAACAACACAGAAGATGTTACCAATTTGTTAATAATACGGTCGCCAGCTTAATTAGGCATTAACTGAGTTTCTTTCCTGTACAAGTTGATGTACGTTCGAGCATAACAACACGTAGTAACACTGCATAATATGGTAAATTTTGGAACCAGAAAATCTACTGGACTGATAATTTCACTTTCTGTACCAATATGGATAAACCATAAATACATAACATTACACTATAATGTTTACTACAAAACTTCGTACTGTCCATTGATCTGATTAAAATCGGGCATAGGTTACCCTAGAAATAGCACTTTCGAAACACACACACAATGTCAATTTTGATAAATGTAAAACACTGATAAATTTTGGGTTTTATATTGGTTTTAACTTTACTGGTGTAATCAGTTTAGAACACTTCAGAATTCAAATGAATAAAAGGGGGGGGGGGGGGGGGGCTGAAACTGTTATGATCACTGTATTGAAACTATTAACTATTGAAAGCATTAAGCACTCAAGATTTCCAATATATGAATTACTACTCTTTTTAGCTTATTTCCTGCTCATTTAATTACCATTATATCTGCCTCAAAATAATTAAACTTCATTACTAAACCAATTTCAAAATTATCTTCCCACTTTGTCAGACCTTTGTTATTTACCTATAGATTCATTAACAAAACAGTTCTTTAAACATCATTCTAACATAGCTAGGTCTGCAAGTAATTATTATTAACATAAACTTTAAATCTTCATCTCGGGACACTCGGATTGCACAACATGTGGAAAGGACCCTGTCTAGGTTAGTTGTGAGGATAATTAAATGATAGGACTTTTCTGGTAAAATTTAAGTTGTTATTGAACAGTATGGAACAAAGTAACACTGGTCCACACGAATACAGTACTAAAAGTTTCAACCTGTTCGTATCGATGCGGCGGTCGTCAGGCAGCGAGATGGCGAGGCACAGGGCACACATACAATCACAGCAATGGCTCTTGATGTATCGGCACTTTGCTTCTTCTTAGCGTTGCAATTCTTTTCCATTTAGTGCCTATGGAATTTTGCCATGCTGCATAGTCGTCGGAACGGCACATCCGAGGCTCAATGAAACCACGTCTTCCAGGAGAGCCTCCTCGATCCAGAACGTGTTGCTCAGACCAATGCTCGACTCCGACTACTACTGCTGAGCCCGTTATGCCGTGCAGCGCCCGTGTGCATTTTCCCGCACTCGCCTGCCATCCACCTTTTACCGCTCCCCTACAGACAGGGTATTCACCAGAGGTTTTGCATTCTACATATCCTAATACATTGCCTACGTATGGGCCAGACGCACAATTACAACTTTAACATCTTACAACAGATTCAACGTTTCTTACATTTCAATTTTGTTACAATATTGTTTGACATTTGACATAAACATTAATATTCACATCGAAATTTGTTTACAGTTTTCTTAACACAATGACATGAAAAGAAAAGAAATGAAATCATAATATCGATTACACTAATTTATCGAAAATCAGAAGAAAAAAAATTATATGTACAATAGTACAGCGTTGTTGTTTTTACAAACTGTTAAGCTTTACAGCTGCTTTGTGTATTCCCCCCCCCCCCCTCCCTCCCCCGAAACCTGGATCACGGCAATGCGGACCCCTGCCCTCCACGGCTATAGGGGATATTACAAGAACCATAGTGACTATAATAGAGTGCCATGTGGAGTTTGTGTCTATGTCCCGAAGTCCGTATGTAGTAAACTTGTGCCCCTTCAAACTCCTCTTGATGCTCTTTCTGTCAGGATACGGACAACACAGGAAATAACTGTCTGCAATGTATATCTTCGTCCAGATGGTGCTGTACCCCTGAACGTGTTGGCTGCACTGCCTAAACCCTCCCTACTTTTGGGAAATTTTAACGCTCGTAAGCCTTTGTGGGGTGGTACCGTGCTTACTGGCCGAGGTAGAGATGTCGAAACTACTTTCTCAACTCGACCTCTGCCTCTTAAATACTGGGGACCCCACACATTTCAGTGTGGCTCATGGCACTTTCTCGGCCATTGCTTTATCCCTCTGCAGCCCAAGACATCTCCCATCTGTCCACTGGAGAGCCCACGATGACTTGTGTGGTAGTGGTCACTTTCCCATCTTCCTGTCACTCAGCACCATTCCCCCGGACATCTACCAAGATGGGCTTTAAACAAGGCAACTGGGAAGCTTTCGCTGGTTGCGGTGGTCTCGCGGTTCTAGGCGCGCAGTCCGGAACCGTGCGACTGCTACGGTCGCAGGTTCGAATCCTGCCTCGGGCATGGATGTGTGTGATGTCCTTAGGTTAGTTAGGTTTAAGTAGTTCTAAGTTCTAGGGGACTAATGACCACAGCAGTTGAGTCCCATAGTGCTCAGAGCCATTTGAACCATTTTTGGGAAGCTTTCACGTCTGCTGTCACCATTGAATCTCCCCCACATGGTACCTACCATCAGTGTGGTTTGTTGAATAGGTCAGTAGAACAATCATTTCTGCTGCAAAAAAACATGATTCCTTGTTCTTTGGGGTGTCCCCGGAGAATATGAGTACCTTGGTGGTTGCCAGAAATCACTGAGGCCATTAAAGAGTGTCGGCGAGCTCTACAGCGATATAAGTGGCACCCTTCTCTCGAGCACGTAATAGCTTTTAAATGGCTCCGTGCCCGCATTGCCAGCTTATAAAAAGACGGAAATAGGATTGTTGGGAGAGGTATGTCTCAATCATTGGGTGACGTACGTCACCTTCCCAAGTCTGGATGAAGGTCAGACGTGTTTTTGGGCACCAGACCCTGACAAGTGTCACTGGCATTAACATCAATGGAGTGTTATCTACTGACGCAAATGCAATTGCCGAGCACCTTGCTCGAGCCTCCATGTCTGACAATTACCACCCAGCGTTTTGCCCCCTCAAATGTCAGATGGAAGGGAAAGTCCTCTCGTTCACTACATGCCACAGTGAACCCTATAACTCCCTATTTACAGAGTGGGAGCTCATCAGTGCTCTCGCACATTGCCCCGACACAGCTCCTGGGCCAGATCGGATCCACAGTCAGTTGATTAAACATCTTTCGTCCAGCTACAAGTGACATCTGCTCATCATCTTCAACTGGATCTGATGTGATGGCATCTTTCCATCACAATGACGGGGGAGCACCATTATTCCAGTGCTCAGACCTGGTAAAAACCAACTTGATGTGGATAGCTATTGGCCCATCAGCCTCACCAATGTTCTTTGTAAACTGCTAGAATGTATGGTGTGTCGGCGGTTGGTTTGGGTCCTGGAGTCATGTGACCTTCTGGCTCCATGCCAGGGTTGCCTCCGCCAGGGTCGCTCTACCACTGATAATGTTGTGTCCCTTGAGTCTGCCATCCGAACTGCCTTTTCCAGGCACCAACACCTGGTTGCCTTCTTCTTTGATGTACAGAAAGTGTATGACACAACCTGGCGACATCATATGCTTGCCACTTTATATGAGTGGGGTCTCCGGGGCCCACTCCTGATTTTTATCCAGAACTTCCTGTCGCTCCATACTTTCCATGTCCAAGTTGGTGCCTCCCATAGTTCCCCCCATATCCAGGAGAATGGAGTCCCACAGGGCTCTGTATTGAGTGTTTCTCTATTTTTAGTGACCATAAACGGTCTAGCAGCTGCTGTAGGGCCATCGGTCTCACCTTCTCTGTATGCAGATGACTTCTGCATTTCGTACTGCTCCTCCAGTAGTAGTGTTGATGCGGCATCTACAGGGAGCCATTCACAAGGTGCAGCCATGGGCTCTAGCCCACGGCTTCCAGTTTTCAGCCGCAAAGTCGTGTGTCATGTACTTCCATTGGCATCGTACTCTTCATCCGGAACCAGAACTTTACCTTAATGATGATCCACTCATGGTACTGGAGATATATCGATTCTTAGGACTGGTTTTCAGTGCTCGATTGATTTAGCTTTCTCATCTTCCTCAGCTTAAGCGGAAGTGCTGGCAGCACCTCAATGCCCTCCGGGGTCTCTGCTGCCTGAGCAACACCAACTGGGGTGCAGATTGCTCTACGCTGCTGCAGCTCTACAGAGCCCTTGTTCAATCCCACCTTGCCTATGGGAGTGTGTTTTACGGTTTGGCGGCACCCTCAGCATTGCATCTACTTGACCCAGTGTTCTACTGCAGAGTTTGACTAGTGACAGGAGCTTTTAGGATGAGTCTGGTGACCAGCATACTGACAGAGGCTGGAATTCCTCAATTACCATGTCCTTTTCCCAACCATGGCTGTTCAACTCCTGCATCGGCAGCCCATGTCATGGCCTACGACTGCACTTCATGTCTAGTCCCTTCTGTCTGAAATGGAGTTCTTCCCTGTACCACCTCTACTCAAGGTCCATTCACATACACCTCAATGCTGTAAACCTAGACTGAAGCTTTGCCTGGACCTTTCCCATCGCCCTAAGGACTCAGTCAACTTTGTGGCTCTCTGCTGTCACTTCCTGTTGATTCTTGACATGTACCAGGGCCATGAAGTGGTTTACACCGACAGCTCGATGGCTGATGGTCACATTGGTTTCGCATATGTTCATGGAGGACATATTGAACAGCACTCCTTGGCCGATGGCTGCAGTGTTTTCACTGCAGAGCTGGTGGCCATATCTTGTGATCTTGAGCATATCCGCTCATGCCCTGGCGAGTTGTTTCTTGTCTGTACTGACTCCTTGAGCAGCCTACAAGCTGCAACAAAGCAATGAGACAGGTGAATCACAATGCTTAGTGTTGACACACTGCAGGGAGTGGGTGTGACCTAGACGTGTCTAATTTCGTGACAGCCACTGTATTCCATCTTCTGCAAATTTCTTCATTTGTAGTCCGTAGAATATAAATTTTATAATTAAAAATTGTCTAGAGTATTATCTTCTGATGACAAGGATAATTTATTGTTGGGATACATAAATTTTGTAGTACATAGATGACAATTGGTACACACTATATTTATTTGATGATGTCGTGAGAAATTAACTTATACTAATTTTTTTTTAAATATAGGGTAATTAAGAAACTTTTATGGTAGCTTTCAAGATATTGTGATGTAATTTTAGAGTTACTTGCAAAACTTTTAATAAATGCACCTTATATGTGGTATAGGAGACCTATCAGGATGATCCACAATTTACCTATTTTGATTTGGATGATGTTCGGAAACACCACTATAGTCTTCCAGAGAAAACAACTCTAACATTTGGAGATGGTCATGAATACAGAAAAATTGTTATTTTTAATTCTCTGACATGGAAAAGACGTGAACTTATTACAATACGTGTTTCTACTCCATATGTTAAGGTAATGTGTAGGTTTTTACTTTCCTGATTTTTTGAAAAGAGCGGTTGTGTTTTCAGAATGTGTAGTTATATATAATTTTATGTTTTTGTAGGTAACTCATAACAATGGATCCCAAATAATATGCCAGGTTACTCCAACATTTCTTCAGAATGGAAATATGATTGATTCACATTATGATGTTTCATTCATAGCAGATGTGCCAGCCTTATCTTTGGTTTCATACTTCATTAATGTTTTACCCTCAGGCACTCAACTCCTGTAAGTAATGAAGTATATTCCAGACAATGACTTAATTAATGTCTTTGTGAAAATAAGTGTACATTGTTTCATGACATACATTAAAAATAATAGGTTGATTTTATTTGTTTATACGGAACACATGGATTTGAGATAGACTATGTCAATAAAGCTACAGAGAATCATCCAAGAAATGTGCTAGCTTATATGTAATTGATTTAACTTTTAACTCAGCACTTCAAATTTATAACAAAAATTTTTGTGAAGTACAAGATTTATTTTGTAAATATTTGTGCACTGTGCAACAAAGATCAAATTCGGCTGAAATAGTTAAAGAAGCTTTTTGTCCTTAAAAAATTCTTAATCTTTTGTACTTGTAAGTATAAAAGGAAATCAGTGACCAGTTGTGTAAAGTAATCTTATATGAAGATGTAATCCATGTTCCAAATTATTAAACTCTTCTCTTTTTTTTATTGCAGTTCAGATTCCCTTTCCCAAATAAAGCTTTTGAACACTCCTAATAACTTCCTGAAAGTTGATGGCTTTGAGAATGTTCAGGTTTTTAATGATGCACACGAATTTTCAATAAAAAATAAGTTCTTATCTGCTGCTTTTGGTGTAGATGGACTTCTTAAAGCTATAACAATCAAAAGTTCTGGCATCACTGTTCCTGTCAGTCTAGATTTTGCCAGGTAAGATTCGTAGGTATTATTTTTCAGACTTTTTTCCACCTTAAAATATCTACAGTTTGAATACAAAAGTGAGATTTGTTATTTAGGTATTGTTTTGTGATTTCTTTCTTATATTATTTTAATAAAGGACTTACTAATAATTTTGTACTCTGCTCGATATTAAGAATGGTTTTGTATTTAACTTTTGTATGTAGTGGGTGACATTGTTAGTTGGCAGTGAAGACATGAAATAAATGTTTGAAGTCTTGAAAGAAACGTGACCAACCACGCCTACTGTTTTTGTGCCTGTGTGTGAATGTTTATTATAATTGTATCAAAAGGAACATTCACTTGAGAAAACTATAAAATTATGTGACAGTTGTCAGCCAATATTTACTTACAAGAGGAGAAATTTTTAGTACTGCCGATAGACGCAAATAAAGGCACGTAAAACAATCCTAGATTTCAGAACTATTTGTTCTTTACTATAAAAGGCTAAAAAGGATTGGTATATCAATAGACCCCAAGATGAGAGGGACCCCCTGTTGTGAGAATGAGACGAGACAAATATGAAGGAGGGGTCTGAGGGAGTAGTACTATGGTAAGCACTGTGCCAACTTCAGTCCAGAGATAATAAAGGTAGAATGAAAAGATAATATGGATTAAATGGAAGAGAAATGAAATGGAGAAGATTAGTGTTTAACGTCCCATCTACAACGAGGTCTTTAGAGATGGAGCACAAGCTCGGATTAGGGAGGGATATGGAAGGAAATTGGCTGTGCCCTATCAAAGGAACCATCCAGGCAATTGCCTGAAATGATTTTGGGTAAATCACGGAAAACCTAAATCAGGATGGCCTGACATGGGTTGGAACTGTCGTCCTCCCGAATGCGAGTCCAATGTGCTAATCACTGCGCCATCCCGCTCGGTTAGAAGAAATGAATTGAATAGAGCATTTAAGAACCAGAAGGAAGAAGAGACTGGGGGAAGACATTTATATAATATACACTATATGATGAAAAGTA
Organism: Schistocerca nitens; assembly: GCF_023898315.1. Taxonomy (NCBI): domain Eukaryota; kingdom Metazoa; phylum Arthropoda; class Insecta; order Orthoptera; family Acrididae; genus Schistocerca; species Schistocerca nitens. The sequence goes on from NC_064614.1 coordinate 1,048,235,520, forward strand.
TCCAGATATGCTCAGGTGATTGGAATTGACAAGAGGCACATTTGCCAGTGTGAAAGGAGGTGGGAGTATTGTATTAACAGTAGAGAAGCAGTTATTGAAGAATGGGTCAGTCAATAGAGTTCAGTGACTTCAAATGTGGGCTAGTCATTGGATGTCACTAGCGTAAAAAATCCATCAGGGACATTTTAACCCTTCTAAAGCTACCCAAGTTGATTGTTGGTGATGTGATTGTGAAGTGAAATGTTATGGAACACTCACAGCTGAACTAAAATCAGACACACATTATCAACTGAGAGACAATGACTATCGAGCATTGCAGAGAGTGATTGTAAAAAAATCATGGATTAGGAGAAGGAATCATCTGTGAGTTCCAAAGGACAACCAGCAGTCCACCTTGCACTTTGACTGTGCATAGGGAGTTGGAAAGAACAGTGTGCAACGTTCGAGCAGCTCTTCATAAGCCATACATTTCTGTAGTCGGTTCTAAGTGAGGCACAAAGTTGTGTAAAGAATGATGTCACTGGACAGTGAATGACTGCAAATGAGTGACTTGATGTGATAAATCATGCTATGCCCTGTGACAGTCCGATGAAAGGGTTTGGGTTTGCTGAATGCCTGCAGAAGGTTTACTGCTATCAAGTGCATTGCCAGCTGTGAAGTACGGAGGAGGTGGTCTTATGACATGGCTGTGTATTTAGTAGTTAGGATTGGTCCCCTTATTGCATTTCAGAAAACGCTAAATGCAGAAGAATATGAACACTTAATACCACATTGTTTACTGTGTAAAGTAGAGGAACAGTTTGGTAATGATGATTGTATCACATGACAGTACAACCTGTCATAAAGGAGCATCTGAGAGGCAATGGTTTGTGTACAGTAACATTCCTGAAATGAACCGACCTACCCACAGTCCTGACCTGAAGCCAAGAGGCCATCTTTGGGATGATTTAGAACATGACATCACAACAGATCCCCATGTCCAACATTATGGTCTTCTCTGGTTTCAGCTCTTGAGGAAGAATAGGCTGCCATTCCTCCACAGACATCCAGACACCTCACTGAGAGTGTTGCCAGCAGAGTTGAAGCTGTCAGTAAGGCAGAGGATGGCCACATTTCATATTAATGTCTGGAAACTTTTGATCAGATAGTGTATATCAGGCCTTTGTACTTAAGTAATGCAGAGAGTATTTCAGTGGTTAGAGAACCCGCGCCCTTCTTCTTTTTCTGCCCTTAAAAAAACAGTGTGTTGAATCATCTCATTGGCTACACAGTATGTTAGGATTTGTTATTTCATAATGGTATTTATGACATCAACTGAATTTTATGCCAGTGCATGCCAGAACATGACAATACAGGGTGCCGTTACTAGAGGTATGCACAAACAAATGCTTGTAACAAAAGAACTTGACATTTTATGCTGTTGGGTAAATACGCAATCGACAGAGACATTCTCCACGATATGATCCTCACTATTTCTTGAACAGTACTGAGACATATGGCACATGTGCACAAATGTTTATGTGCAGCAGGCACAGGTACTCCTGACAGTCAACATGTGGATGCCGTAACGAAAGGTGCAGTATGTGCTATGGTTAGCAGAGTTAAAATCTGTTACATCTGTACAGCAGCAGGCAAGAAAAGAATAGAATGTGGATCCTCCCATATTTAAATCCGCTGTCAGTGGGACAGAACTCTTACAGTTATGGTAAGTTTGATTTCATATGCTGGAAAACATTGTAAAAGGCATGTGAATGTAGAGACCATAGAATTTGGTGTGCAAAAGCATTTTTCAGAAGCCCACTTAAATCCGTTAGACAAACTAGTAGGGAACTGGCCATCCCATGTATAACGGAGAAAACCATTGCGCGCAAGGTTCTTCAGTTGAGTGTTTACCAACTCCAACGTTTGCATCACATTAAGCTTGAGGATCACTACAATTGATGTGATTTTGCAGTTGAAATGTTGCATCGTATGAACAGAAACAACAACGGGGTAACTCGGTGCAGTGCTATTCAGTGATTTATCTACCTTCCATGTCTGTGGCAAAGTTAACAGATGTAACTGTCAAAGTAGTAGGAAGAAAGACTGCTGGAGAAGTTATTGGAAGTTATTGAGTAAGGACGGGACACACCAAAAGTTGATGATGATTGGGTGATCAGTTTTTTTTAGGAGTCTACAGCAACAGTGCACATCTATCTCGACATGTTGGTGAACTAGGCAGTTCCACAGATGCCTAGTGTTATTTTCCAGTGGTATGGTGCCCCTTTCCACTGTCATGAAAATGTTACTACATTTCTCCATGAGACGTTTCCTGAGCATTGGATCGGAAGGGAGGGTCCCATTGTCTGGCCCTCTTGGTGCCCTGATCTGACTTTCTCAATTTCAGTGCATGGGGGTTTAACGAGGACATTGGTTACAGAACAAAGGTTTGAGATGTGGAACATCTGAGATGATGAATCTGCGGTGCAGTAGATGCCATGCTTGTGAACATGTGATGAGTACTGTTTCAGTATCTGTCGAGCTACAAATGGGGTTCACATTTAACTGTACCAACATGCATACAAATGTTTGAGCTTCTGTGTACAATATTGGATAAATAAAAATATAAATCTTGATCGGTATTGAAAAGTAAACAAATGATATATGAACGTAGGCTTCCGCAGCCGGTGTCATAGTGATTAAAATTCTTCTGGGTATTATGCCGCGCCATTGCTAAAAACTAACAACAATAATAAAGTACCTGCACACGGAGAGCCACCACCACCCAGCTCAAAAGTATTCTGTTCTCCATACGTTAACTGCCCGAGCCTACCGGATAAGCGATGAAAATAACATTAAAGAAGAATTAAAGGAGCTACAACACACGTTTTGTGCCAACGGCTCTGATGACAACATCATAAGAAAGGTAGCTAAAACCAAAGGGAGCAGAACACGAGAAGAAGGCAAAGAAGAGAAGCTTCCACTGGTACACTTACAATATGTAAAAGGCGTCAGTGAACGGCTAGGCAACGTCCTCCGCTGACAAGGTTTCAGACCGATTTTTTGAAGCAGTCACAGGATCCACAAAATGATAGGTTCCACCAAGGATGTAGTCAACAATCTTAACACTGCAGGTGTTTACAAACTGCGGTGTGATTGCGGAGCTGCCTACATAGGAGAAACAGGGAGACCTGTCAGCTTATGATTAGCAGAACACGAATGCTACGTACGCTTACAACATGATAAATCGACGATAGCGGAACACTACCGTGACTGTGGACAATCTATCAGGTTCCAGGAAGCTCGAGTACTGGCGAAAGAATCGTGGATGCGAGAACGCAAAATACGGGAGGCGATCGAAATTATTAAGCAGCCTGACAACGCCAGCAGAGAAGATGGCTACAAACTCCCAGCGTCCTGGCTGCTGGCCATCCCAGTCCAATGGGCCGTGAGCGGTCGCGGGGCAGAAGCTACATGGGATACGGACGTATCTGCACAACCAGCTGTAGAGCAACTGTCAGTCCACTTCTGTGCACACCAGGAGGAAAACTTGCCAACCAGAAGTCGAACGCTGATTGGCGGACAGCTACCAATCGTTGATGACATTGACATTCACAAATAGCCTCTTTCCTTTCACTTTCCCTTACGTCATGACTAGCCAATCATATTAGAGGGCCAATTAAAAGTTTTACAACAGTGATGTCAGACATCGATAGTCTATAATAAATAGAAGCACCTATCCCCATGCAAAACCAGTTGTGCCCTGAGGAAGGCCGTTGCAATTCGGCCGAAATGTCAGTTTTAGTTTATTATTATTGTTAGTTTTTAGCAGTGATGCAGCATAATAACCAGAAGAATTTTAATCACTAAGTAAACAAATGTTTTTGTATAACTCTAGCACAGACACCGTGTAGTAAATGGAAAATACTTCTGACTGCTCTGCTAAGTTATATGTATTTTGTCAAAAACCATCTCTCAGCATCCTAGGCCACCTTCAGTTGTCACCTGAAGATGGACTAAGAAGCTGAAAGCAAGCGCACAACAAAATAAATATAATTTTGTACAATGTTAGGAAGTGGTTTCCTGTTTAGTATTATTCTATTTCTCCTAATTCAAAAGAGTGTTTAGATTGGACAAATAAATGAAATAAATTGCTTAATAAATACTTTCGCAAGTGACTGCTAACTTGATGTTATAGATGTTCCTCAGACCCACAGTAAATAGAATCAGGAATGAGTGAACTTGAACAGGATGATGCTCTTTCTCATAGGCTGTGAAGTAAACAGACCTAGGTGGACAGTGTTGTCACCAAAAAATATGAGTCCTGTAGGCATTATTGTGATATGTAGAGGGCCGCCCATACTCCTCTTGGCAATACCAGGAAGCTGTTGATACAGAATGATTGAGTGTTTCTCTTCTCACCTTCCAGGACTGTTTTTAAGTTGATTCTGTATCAAACTGATACACTATGTAATACCAGTGGGAGTTATGCATAGTACTAGTACATATTGCGTGACTCCTGTCTTCCTGTTGTAATCATTATGTGTACAATTATCTCTTTTAATTATAACAACTTTTCTGAGCTCTATTTGGGGTTTCATGCTCTATTCTCTCCATAAAATTGGGATTGCAGTAATTTTATAATCTACTGTAGAAATTTTCCATCTCCAGGTTGGTAATAGTTATATGATGAGTTGGTCGTGATTCAACAGCTTGTTCTTTAGTTAGTTTTTGGCCCATTGGTTTTAAATCATTAGATTTTTTGTACATATTTGAACTTTATCTGTTTTTAATTTAGGTACCTTGCCAGAGAAGGAAAAGAAAGGAGTGGTGCTTATCTATTTTTACCAGATGGTGCTGCTGAAACTGTGAGAATTGTATCTCCCATGATAAGGATTATAGAAGGACCGCTTTTCTCACAAGTTGATGTTGTAGTGCCATTTGTCCAGCACACTGTTAAAGTGTATAATACACCAGGTAGTAAACATTGTAATGTATTTGGTTGTAATGGAAATATGATCATTATCCTATGTTGCTCACTGCTTCTTTTCATGTTCATTGTACCTGTAAAGGAGTCAGAACCTAGTCATAATAACTTGGTGTTTTCTTGTTTCGCCCATGACAGTTGGTTTATGTATATTAATATATATTTGTCAAACTTGATAAAGATTCTTATTTTTCATATTTATGTGTGTTTGTTGCAGTAGTATGACTTTCATGGAGCTCAGTTAGGACACACATTTCTTGTTTTTGGAAAAAAATTGGTCATGATTATCCAGTGTTTTTAATGCTCACTTGTGGCTTGTTTGTGAATAAATGAATAAACAGGGACAAGTTTAGTCAAGATATTTTCTTTTACAAATAACAATAACACCTGCGACAAAAGTCAGGGGATAGCGATATGCATGTATACTGATGGCAGTAATATCACTTACACAAGTTATAAAGGGGCAGTGCAGTGGTGGAGTTAACCTTCGTACTTAGGTGATTCATGTGAAAAGATTTCCAACATGATAATGGTCACATAATGGGAATTAACAGACTTCAAGTGTGGAAAACTAGGCATGTGGGACATTCCATTTCAGAAATCGGTAGGAGATCCACAGTGTCAAGAGCGTGCCAAGAATACAAAATTTCAGGCACTACCTCTTACCACAGGGACAATGCAGTGGCTGACAGCTTTCACTTAACAACTGAAAGCAGCAGTGTTTGTGTAAAGACAAGCAGCACTTCATGAAATAACCCAGAAATCAATGTAAAACATATGAGAAACATCACAATTATGACAGTGTGATGAAATTCTGCATAAGTCAGCTATGGCAGTAGATGACCGATGTGAGCGCCTTTTCTAACAGCACGACATCGCCTGCAGTGCCTCTCCTGGCTCGTGAACATATCTGTTGGGAACTAGATGACTGGGAAACCATGACCTGATCAGATGAGTCCCAATTGTAGATGGTAAAAGCTGATGGTAGGGTTTGAGTGTGGTAGAGACCCCACAAAGCCATGGCAAGGTATTGTGCGGCTGACAATGGCGTGGGCTGTGTTTACATGGAATGTAATCGTTTACTGGAAATAGTTATCTTCAGCTACTTGGAGATCATTTGCAACCAGTCATGGACTTCATTTTCCCAAACAATGGCAGAATTTTTATGGATGACAATGCTTCATGTCACTGGGACACTGTTGTTTGTAATCAGTTTGAAGAATATTCTGGACAATTTGAGTGATAGATTGGCCACCCAGATCACCTGACATGAATCCCATCCAATGTTTATGGGACATAATCAAGATGTCAGTTTGTAATGATTCATGTTGAATGTTACTTAACTTAAGTTTCTTCTGCCCGGTCCATTGATGAATGAATGCTAAATTTTCATGCTTCACAAAATTTATTCACATTAATTGACATCTGAATTGCACACTCATCATGCAAACAAAAGACGGACAGACTTCACTGATCTCTCTGACTTCCAAAAGTAACTTCAAAACTGACTTGTCACAGCATCGCTTTATATAGAATTTTAACAATAAATTCCAAGATAAAGCATTATTAATTTTGTACATTTTTGATGTTACAATTAAAATTTACAAAACGTAAAGAAACTGATGTTACAGCCAAATAAGGTATAAAATACAATATTCAGTGACAATCTTTTATAGTAATATGTTTAGTTTTCGATAAGAAAATCATTCTGAACTTTAATTACAATAATGTCTTTCATCTTATTTTAGTTATGTAATTAATTACAGTTTGGATTTGGTTACTAACATGTAATGGTAGTACAGAGTTTGTGCTTTATCCGATTAAATACGTAGAATGTACAAGTAAGGTCACAAATTCTGGAAATTGTAAAACTGTGAGATGAAAACAATTGGAAAGTTAATTAGAAATGTAATTGCAAAGAATATTAATTACAGAGGAAGACATAAAAATAAATAACAAATGAAAATACATCGCTTGGTAATAGTCTCAAGATATTGAGGTCTAAGGTTACTGGATTTTTAGATTGCAAATTTGTTAATTAGAAGCATTGATTTTTCATGCTAACATGTCTGCAGTTGCTAGTTATTTATTTCTAAGGACTTATTACTTCAATTTCTTGATTAGTTACTTAATTTATTATACATACATAATTTTATCAATGACAACAATCCACTGATAATTATGACAATGCACGTCCTTCCAGAACATTCTACACACCTTCGCAATGAATATCAAGTTTTTTATCAAATAGGACAGGCCTTAGGAAGCACTGAATTGTCTGATAACTATCCGGAAAAAGGTGGTATCGGACATTTCATACGAGTCCTGGAGGAGGCTGTACTGCACAAAATCTGACACGACAGCACTTTTCCAGTTATATATGGCTATAGAGGCAGCATGGCTCAATATCTCTGCAGGGGACATTCAGGGACTTGTTGAGTCCATGCTGTGTTGAGTTTCTGCACTATGCCAGGCAAAAGGTGGTCCGACATGATATGAAGAGGTATTGTAATCAATTTGAGCATACATAAGCAGCAGAATAAAGAGTAAACAGTGTTCTTAAAGTTATTATGACTGGTTTTATGCAAATGATCTCGTTCTCAATTTTAAAAAGACACAACGTATTCAGTTCAGCACATCTAGAGTTAATATGTCAGTGATAAGCGTAACGTGTGGTGAGGAAATAATAAAGTGGTAGGAACTTCATATTACTATGATGACCAGATGAGGATGTAAACAGGAAAAATGGCATTTTGGAAATCCTAAAACAACTTAATTCAGCCACATTTGCACTCAAAATCATTGCAGATCTTGGGAAGAGACAAAGCAGTGAGTTTTTCTTTCAATAATGTTATGTACAGTAATGTTATGGAGTAACTCTTATTTAAGAAAGAACATCTTCAGTGCTCAAAAATGTAAGAAAAATGTATGGAGCCCATTGAAGATCATCCTTCACCGAGGAGTCAAGCAGTATATTGCTCCCTCCTACGTATATCTCGCGAAGAGGCCATGAGGATAAAATTAGAGAGATCGGAGCCCACACAGAGGCATACCGACAATCTTTCTTTCCACAAACAATACAAGACTGGAATAGAAAGGAGAAGCGATAGAGGTACTCAAAGTACCCTCCGCCACACACCGTCAGGTGGCTTGCGGAGTATGGATATAGATGTAATTGAAAGGGAAAAGAGTGCATGAATGGGCTCATAATATGAGTGTGAGTAACACTTTCTGTGGAAATTTTGAAAGAGACAGCCAACAGTGCGCAATTTCAGTTGTCTGAAAATAAAAGAAAATTTGCGAGTATAATAAGTGCTCCAAACTACTTAAGAGTAAATGCTGGTCCAGTGGAAAAGGTAAATAGATTCAATTATTTCTGAATAATAAGCCAAGTATGTGGTTAACAGAAATTTGGGGAAATGTGTCCAGAGGGAAGTCAAACAATGAGAAATCGAGTATGAAATATCGACAATATGAAATGAATAATTTGCTACTCACCATATAGAGGAGGCATTGAGTGGCAGACAGAAGTGTTGGATATTATTAGCTATCAGACAGAATCCTCCTCCTGATGTAGAAAACACACACACACACACACACACACACAAGCATAACGTAACTTGTATACACGTGACAACTATTTTCTCCAGGCATGAAGGCGTGAGTTGAGCATTAAGAGGCAGTGGATAAACAGCTCTACATATGCATCCACACTCTGAAGGTTAAGTGCCCCTAAGCTACAACACACTAGAGGAATGACTGCTTACATGCATCACTGTGCAGCCTTGCAGTCCAAATGGTAGCATTACCTGGGAGGCTAGAGTATATTCTTGATATTCCTCACATTTTGTTCTTATGTGCCACTGAGGTTTTTAAGCATTTCTGTGATGCTCTCTCATTGGTCAAATAATCCTGAGCTCATTTGTGGTGATATTATTTGTATACATTCAGTTTACTCTATTAATGTTTTTTGGTATGGGTCCTGCACACTTGACTAGTATTCTAGGATGATTGGACTAGTGTTATTTTAAGTAACTTCTTTGTAGACTGTTTGTATTTTCCAGTATCCTGACACTTAACTGCAGTCTTACTACTTGCTGCACCTATAAATGAGCCTGTATTAACATTTCATTTCATATCCCTACAAATTTTTACATGCCAGCATTTGTAGGCATTGAGAGACTCGAATTGTGACTCTTGCTTTTGTGTTCATAGGATACTATGTTTTGTGTATCATGAAGTGCAAAATTTTATGTATCTGAGTATTTAAAGCAAGTTAACAATGTTTGCACAGTTGTGTTAGAGGTAAGAAATATCTTTAATGGTCTTCGCCATTGTCATTAAGTTTACATTTTCTTTCACTGTTGCGTTTATCAGAAGTTTGCCAGAAGCCTGTATCCTGACCATGCACTAGATACAGTATTATTGTTCATGACAGCAGCCACCACTAAGTGAGCAGCAACAGTTTGTTTTTGTTGGAATAATAATTTGAGAGAATGGGAAGAATGGGAATGTGTGTGTGTTTGTGTGTGTGTGTGTTGGGGGGAGGGGGGGGGGGGGGGCGAGCCTGGAGGATGGCATAAAAAAACACAGTGAGAATGCTCAGTAACAATCTAAAAACCATATGCCTGCCTGAGAATATCAGAAAGAAATTTGCTCATGGAAGATAAAATGAAATTGCTGTAATTATATTTCTGGTTCCTAAACATAAACAATTTTCTTCAAACTTGTTATGTGACACCATGCTGCCTTGCTGCCTTAATTTATGATTTGAAAGTTTGGAGTTCTGTCTGTTTATCTGTTTAGTATAATTAGTGAAGGAAAATTGGCAGTCTTTTTTTTGTGCTTGTCTGCGAGTCAACGTTTACACTGTATGGTGAGTAGCAATCTATGCTTTTTATAACATTTCATAATATTCTCATTATTACATCCTGGAATTTCCATAGTATAATTAGTGAAGGTAATTGATGAATTTTAGCAAAGTTAAATTAAATGTATGTGGCACCTCTCTAGACTAGTAACAAATGAAAAATTTCTAGGAATGAATATTGATTCTCAGTTGAAGTGGTGTGAACACACAAAGGTACTTTGCAAACAGAATGAATCAGCACGTTATGCCCTTAGAATCCTATCACCAGTGTGTAACATGCAGTGTCTCTTAGTTACATAATATTCATATGTACACTCAGTTTTTAGCTATGGCATTCTCTTATGGGGAACAAATGCACAAAATGTGAATACAATTTTCAAACTCCAGAAAAGAGCCATAACAATATTATGAGCAGGAAAGTTGCTACTCACCATATAGTGGAAATGTTGAGTCGCAGATAGGCACAACAAAAAGATTCTTGCAATTATAGCTTTTGGCCATTAAGGCCTTCACACACACACACACACACACACACGACTGCAGCCTCAGGCAACTGAAACCACAGTGCAAGCAGCAGCACCAGTGCATGATGGGAGTAGTGACTGGGTGAGGGTAAGGAGGATGCTGGAGTGGGGATGGGGAGGGATAGTATGTTGGGTGTGGCAGACAGCAAAGCGCTGCAAGTTAAGACTGAGGGTTGGGGAGTGGTGGGGAAGGGGAGGGGGGGGGGGGAGAGTAGCGGAAAAGGAGAGAAATAAAAAGACTGGGTGTGGTGGTGGAATCATGGTTGTGTTGTGCTGGAATGGGAACAGGGAAGGTGCTGATTGCATGAGGACAGTAACTAATGAAGGTTGAGACCAGGAGGGTTACGGGAACGTAAGATGTATGGCATTGAAAGTTCCCACCTGCCCAATTCAGAAATGCTAATGTTGGTGGGAAGGATCCATATGGCACAGCCTGTGAAGTAGTCATTGATATGTAAGATATCATGTTTCGCAGTGTGTTCAGCAACAGGATGGTCCACTTGTTTCTTGGCCACAGTTTGTCAGTGGCCATTCATGCAGACAGACAGAAAAGTGCCATAAGAATAATAACGAAAAACAGTAGTCGAGCTCATTGTAAAGGTCTGTTCAAAACATGGAATTTTAACTGCTCCATGTGGATACATTTACCAGTCAGTTGTACACACCAAAAATAACATTGGTAATTACTGCACAAACAGCTCTGCCCCTGACCATGGAACAATAGCTAGACTCAACTTACATTTACTAAGAAAAAATAAACATAGAACTCAAAACAGCATGTTCTACCAAGGAATAAAACTGTACAAAAAATTACCAAAAGAGATTAAAGAAATTGCAAAAATACACTTATTTAAAAAGGCAGCTAAAAAGTACCCATTATGCAATACATTTTGTACATTGAAGGATTACTTAGATAAAACAGAGTAGGGGTTTGGGAAAAATTCTATACAAATAAATAATAATAATGATTATAAAACATCCAACATTCCACATAACACCTCCACACTATGTTCTTTTCCTTCTTTTTTCCTTTTCTAGAAAAACTTACCGTACAATGACAGATAAAACTTTTAAATAATTATCTCTGTTGAGCAAGTTAAATATCAGAAATAGGATGCAAGATTAAAATGTGTGTGTGTGTGTGTTGCAAGCTAAGAAATGTTGTTCCAAATTCTGGACTGTGAGTCACAACAGCTAGAAAAATAATGTAAAGCAACAATCAGCGAATACTTGTTAATTTGTCTTTCATTTATGTTTCTTTTTTTCTCTCTTTTTTTCCGTTTTCACCCTGTAGATTGTTTTGAATGTATTCATTTTTCTTCATTCCCTCCTGGCTAATCCCTCTGTATCTGGAGTGACTTTTCTTTCTCTCAGGTATCTGCAAATTATGTATTCTTATTTTTTTGTTTCCTGTAACTCTGTTTCTCTTGGCGAAAACATTTGTAAGAGTCCCTAGAGGGTAAAGATACTTCTAGGTGAAAAAGAATATCAAGCTTATGAAAACTAAAATTAATGAAAATAAAAACTTTTCGCTCATATAGTTTCATGTAGTAGTTTAGACTTAACAGAAATTAATATGGATGGCATACACTATTTTGATTACTCTGCTCTTAGACATTTGTTATAATCTGTGATTCGGTTTACTCATATTTAAATTTCAAATGTTTAGGAGCTGATTCATTTGGAATTGAAATCCACAACTTGGTTGATATTACGGACCAAGCTAATTATGAACTAGTTATGCGGTTCTCGAGTGGTATACAAAATGGCGATGAATTCTTCACTGATCTAAATGGTTTACAGGTATGGTGCTTGTATGATAAACATTAAATCTTGCATATAAATGTTAATCACTTGAGTAGAAATTTACAAATTGAAATAAATGTACTGTACTAGGTTTACAGATATTTGTGGCTGTTAACATTGAAATATATTGATGACAATTAACTCCCACAGTCTGTTATTTTATAGGAAGTGTTGTAAAAGGAATTAAGATGCATCCAAAAATATTTTTCTAGAAAAGATATTATTTTCTGTTAATTTTTGCACAAATGTTTAGTGAACAAAAATGGGGTGTTGCAATATTCCAGAGTGGAAGTACTTTGATGTATATTTAGGTGTTACGTAATGGAGATACCTTCTTTTGATGTACAGTTGGGTAAGATTATTGTGTGAATGCTGCTCACTTAATGAGTACTGAAATCTGCTTGATAAAATGTTTTGTGGACTATTTGTTAAAACTGTTGATGCTTTCTTCAGATATTAATTAATAGTAACAACTGCTATTCAGTATGCAGTCTATTCTTGATGTTTGTGCTTTAATGGATTATGACAGTAATTGTGTATGCAGCATACAAATTGTCTAATTATACAGGGTGATTATAATTAAAGTTAAACTTTCAAAATGCTGTAGAAATAACACCACTGTTCAGAATGATGTCAAATTGCAACGGGATATTATTGGAGAAGGGGGAAAACGTATGGCAGAAGAAAAAAAATACTGTGAAAATTGATCAATAGATGGCGCTGCATGTCAGAATACTTATATGAAAACATCTGTCATGTGCACGACCCATTGAAGTTGGTATAAACTCGCCGGATACACGGGTTTCCCTCCTTTCATGTCGGCAACGTTTGCCATGACTATCTCAATGCAGGATTGCACCCTGCTTGTAAAGCTGCTTCAAAAGAATGATGACTATGCACACTTCGCTGTACAGAAGTTCTGGACACTGAAGGGTTTGAAAAAAGGCATTGGTCTGATGACTGTTGTGGGTCTGGAGAAAATGGTTCCAAAATTTGAAAAGACGGATTCTTCTAGTGAGCAATCTGGTAGAGGAAGGAAACGAATTGATTCAACATCAGTGGGAGCAGTGGCCACAGCAATGCAAGAGGACATGAGTGGTGGTGTGCAAATGTGTACTGCACAGAGAATTGCCCGAACATTGGACATACCCATGAGCACGGTGCATAAAATACTACGAAACATCCTTATTTGCCATCCATTCAAAATTACCCACTTGCACAAGTTGCTTCTTGTTGACCTGCCAGCAAAAGAGACCTTTGCTGTAGAATTTCTTGCTCACACGGAAGTGAACAATGATAGGCTGTGGAAGACTTTGTGGACAGATGAAGCCCACTTTTATCTGACAGTATATGTCAATACACAAAATTGTTGAATATGGGGAACAAAAAATCCACACGCAAATCAACCAGTAACACTTCATCCTGAAAAGGTCACTGTGTGGTGTGGGTTTGCATCATCATTTATCATAGGACCATATTTTTTCGAAGTGACAGGTTCTTCCGGTCCTGGCACCTGTACCACCACTGATAAGCGCTTGGAGTGTCTTTTGCGCAACCATGTCTTTCCAGCTCCCCAACAGTGTGGATGTGTGGATGGGATCATTTTTATGTGAGATGGTGCACCTCCGCACATTGCAAATCCAGTTACCGTATTTACTCGAATCTAAGCCGTGCTTTTTTTCCGGTTTTTGTAATCCAAAAAACCACCTGCGGCTTAGAATCGAGTGCAAAGTAAGTGGAAGTTCTGAAAAATGTTGGTAGGTGCCGCCACAACTAACTTCTGCCGTCGAATATATGTAGCGCTACACAGGCGTGCTTTGCAGGTACAAAGATAAATACTGGCGCCAAAACCTCTGCGTCAGTAAATAAATTTAAAAAAAAAGGTGGAAGACGAGCTTTTTTTCTCCGCCCCGAGTTTCGACCACTGCATTTTCATACATTATCCAACGAAGTAAATACAAATTCCGTATCGTTCATCTTCGAGTGTAGCAGCATTTCAATGTACTACAAAAATCCGACTGGCAAGACTGTTTGGGATGTTTGTCAATATGGCAAACCCTACATTCTGAATTTTTTCCTACCTGTGAGAAGAGATGGTTGCTAATAGGAACTTTTATGAATTGTGAATCACATGCAGTATTCTCTTCATAATACGAATATAAACATTTTGTCATATATTCTTTCGTGTTTGCTGCTATCTCATTTAAATCCTGTCTGCCTAATAAACTACGAAACTAGTGTGAGACAACAGCAAACGCGGAAGAATATACATGTCATGTCATGTTTATATTTGTATTATTCTCATGCCTAATAGTGATACAGTCAGAAATGAAGCACGGCAATGGACTAGATTTTTAAATCTAAGATAACTCTAATTTCTGTGCAGAATGTAATGTACAAAAGAGGCGTCTGCAATGATTTTCAAACTGAGAAAAATTTTAGCTAAACTCTCGTTCAGAACATCTTCTATCATACGCAGTCTATTATTTGGTTCTTGTTGATCATTATCAAAGAAAGCAGCAGTTTAAGTAACAACAAATAGCAGTCTCTTGCCATTGTTTCGCTAATGAGACAATTCCTCTCTTTCTTCTTTTTATTGTAAGTGGCGGTAGCGCGCACAAAAGCACGCCATGCCGCGAGCGGCGACAGGTCGTGTAAACACACATTATCAGAATGCGACAAACAATGCATGACACAGTACAATAATGCAGTTACGTAAACACCTATAACAAAGAAAACGGCACTTATCAGAGCAAAGCAAAATAAGCAATCGATTCAAAGCAGACGAAGCACGTGAAAAAGGAAGGGTCCCCATATAAATACGGACGGAGCGCCTGACACATAGCAATGGCTACCTGGTAAAGCTTAACTGCTAAGCTTACGACTCGAACCAAACTACTGCAGCTGTATCGTCATTCATTCGACCTAAATTGTGTCTCATATTACAATGGACCAACTTTGTTTCGATTTGGAGGTGCGGCCTAAAACTTTTCTCTCCCCATGAATTTTGAGTCTCAAATTTCATGTGCGGCTTAGATTCGGGAAAATTTTTTTTCCTTGATTTCGAGTCTCATTTTTCAGTTGCGGCTTAGATTCGAGTGCGGCTTAGATTCGAGTAAATACGGTAAGCAGCTGCTGAAGCGCCATTTCTCTACAGCCTGGCCGTCCCAACCACCTGATCTTAATCTGTGTGACTTCTGGCTGTGGGGTTATCTGAAAGATGTTGTGTTCAGTGTTCCGATTGCAAACTCACCTGCATTGGAGGCACACATTGCACAACACATTGTGAATGTCATCACGGAAACACTTCGATCAGTTTTAGAATGTGCTGTTTCTCGACTTCAGCTTGTTGCACAAAACGGTGGACAGCATATTGAACATGTTTTGCACCAGTCAAACGGAAATTAATAATCCGATTTGAGTTTGATTGGTGCTTTTTATGCGGTTTTTTGCCTCCGGACAATTAAAAACTGATGTGATTTATTCTTTTCATGTGGTTTTTGGCCTTTGAACAATTAAAAACCGATGTGAGTGATGCTTTTTATGCAGTTTTTGGCCTCAGGACAATTCAAAATCAATTTTTCCCATCCAATGTGATATGACTTTGCTGTGGTGGATGGGCTTATGAAACTAACAGTATCACACCTGTACAACGATGCACACTGAGTGTTACAGTTTAACGTCAAACGTTCACCGTAGGCATTGTTTTATGATTCATTTGTCATTAGTAGTCGACTACTATTAAATTATGACGCTTACAGCGCCATCTATTGCTACATTTTGTAACTATTTATTTTTTGAAAGTTTAACTTCAATTATAATCACCCTGTATCTGAAAGATTGATTGTGGATTATGAGGAGATGAAATATTGTTGGTGGGTTGCATCTCCACTTATTTGAACTCATGCAGGTTTAGGTGTTCAGTGACTGTCGTTCTCTCTTCACTGGAACATCAGTACTATTGGCACTTAGACACTGTACTTACTTGATCGGTACTACACCTGCTTGTTTCATTTACTAGGTTTCTGTGTGTGTGTGTGTGTGTGTGTGTGTGTGTGTGTGTGTGTGTGTGTGGCACAACCTCGGAAGATGCTGGGAGAGTGTGTAATATTGAATCTTCAGTTAAATTGTACCCTGTGTGCAGTTAATTTCTTATCTTCTGTTCTTTATCAACAGTGGCATGTCCACATTACTTCATCACCGAATACAAAATATTGCTCAGATGGAGGTCTGTGGCCACTTTTCTAACACTGTTTGATTCTGTACTGGGGTTTTAGTTTCACTATATTGCTTGGTGATCTCACAAGCTCACTATTCGCAACAGCTGACTTACATTACTGTGCCAGATAAATGTTCCATTTGGATGTAAAGTATGGAACTTTTGCAAGGTCCCATAATGACATTGAAGCTGTAGGTCCATGGCTTCCGTAAGCCCCTATACCATATTTAACGCTACAAAAGTCATGCTGTAATTGGTCAGTATGGCAGCTTGCAAAGATGAATTTCCTAATTTTTCTTTTAACATATTTGGAACTGGTGGAGCTACTAGATATGTTCACTACATTTTGATCTGAACTCCTAAGGGCATGTGTCATCTTTCTTTCACTTCCAGCTTCTGTGTTTCATATAAAATATTTTAAGAGAGTAGTTGTCTGTTATAACTCTATTGTTCATGTGTGAGGGACACAGAAGTTCTTTATTCAGTATGTTTGTTTAATGTGCGTGCCACTGTCTTTTGAAGTTTGTGCATACTAGACGTAGTGTTGAAGGTTGTTTCATTCTACAACAGTTTCCATGTTTGTATGCAGCCTTCTTGTATTCAAGTATGTGTAAAAACATGTGAAACAGTAAATTTCTGGTAATGAGGCTCACAGATGTTTCTTGTTACACTTTGAAGTTTAAGAACTCTTCAATAATGGCGCAGAACTAGATGTTCTTTTGGATGAAAATGATAAATTTTTGTAAAATGAAGAGTATGCACATGAGCTGGAAAGTGAAACTTTGTTCTAGATAAAACATATGGATGTGATTTTGGTCAACAGGTGGAAATACCAAAAGCTGATGAACAGGTATGCATACTTGACAAAATTTAGTGTCATATCATCAAGTCATTAAGAGAATACTAGATTCTGCATATAAATCTGTTGACACTGAATAGAAATGCAGCATTGAGCTAAAAACAGGATCTGATTGGTGTAAAGAACTGTGTCTGCCAACATTACCATGAGAAATAGTACACCTACTCCCTCAGTGTCTTCTGAGGTAGCAGAGTAAGCTCAGATACTTCATGACTGTAGCTAGAGGACATATCCTAGATTGTTGATTGACCTCAGCCTCATACAGTGCTAC
Organism: Schistocerca nitens; assembly: GCF_023898315.1. NCBI lineage: Eukaryota > Metazoa > Arthropoda > Insecta > Orthoptera > Acrididae > Schistocerca > Schistocerca nitens. The sequence continues at coordinate 1,048,253,035 of NC_064614.1, forward strand.
AAGGAGACAGCCTGTAGAAATTTAGGAGATGTTCTTGTGTATAGCACATCATAAAGTGCTTGGTATTGAAGAATAAAAACAATGTTTTTGTAAAAATAAGAGTCATTATAACATTCTCACATCAATATAGAAGCAGCATCCAATATGTATTCGGAGGGGTGGGGGTGGGGGTTGGGGGTGGGGTGGGGTGGGGGATGACTGCTGTGTTCTGAGGTCGCCCCATAACGACAACACCAGTGATAGCAACATATTAGGGAGAAACAGCCAAATATTTATGATGACAAAGACACAGATTTCACAGCTATGCTATAATGGCAATGGCAATGATGATTAAAAATAGTGATGCCATGGACTACAGGGTTAGTATGCAAAAAAGGTAGAAAAGAAAACTGTCTGCAAATTAATGTAAAATTTTTTTTGTGTCATTCTATTCCTCCTGGTATTATCAAAATGTAGGCAATCAATAGATGGCGTAAGTTTGGAATAGTTATAATGTTGACTTTTTGACACATACTTTGTCAGTGAAACAGTTTGTAATTTTGATTAGTCAGAATATGTTTAATTTTTTTTGTCAAGGATCCTCATAAAAATGGGCCAGTTGTCTTATATTTAGGGTCATTGCCATTCATGCAGCCATGACAGGAGATACCCTTTCATTCATGTATTTTGTGCTGACTGTCGTTACACTCCGGCAAAAAATATTGTTTTCTCTTATATTCAGTAATCTACACATAAAAACTGCAGTGTATCTTTCCTCCTCCATCATTTCATAAATCTTGTTGGACGTGGGTGTGTTATTGATCATCAGTTGGCTGGCTATGTTGCTAAAAGCATTACTCACAAAAAAGAAAATCCTCTGTTTTTGGGCTGTGCACACTGTTTTATTCAGTCATAAATTTAGTTTAACGTGGTTTACATTCTGCTGCAGAGTGAAAAATTCATACTCAAAAGAAAACTGCATTTGGAATATTTTGTGTAGGTGGTGCTGAATAGCTTCTAGGAAGGTTAAGAATTGTGTTGTAAAGTGCACAGCTGTACTACTACTTTTATTGAAGGCATTTGATTCCAGTCCAATGATGTACTGACAACATCAAAGACAGTTATGTCCAACCTTTCCCTCACATTTTGAACTGAATTCAGTGTGGAGTAATGGTCAAAAAGCCAAAATTACTGGTTCATGGGGTGGATTGATGTGGATGTAAATGCAGTGACTCATGTGGAAGGCAATCTTGACAGATTTGGTTACAAATCTATACTCAAAAATAAAGTTTTATCACCACCTGATGATCCTTTACTCTGGAGAGGAAGAGATCTTTCAGTAATACAACGCTTCTTGCTGCAAGTGGCTTGAAGTGCATGTCAGTCTTCAGTGTACTTCTACAGCTTTGAAATTTCCTGATTTGAACTCAACTGGAATGCTTGTGGAACCATCCATTATATGCTGTTTGTTTGTCTTATATTTAAGTACTGACTTACGTTAATGATATTTCTGCTTACATGTTACCAAGGGTGTTTTGTTTGCTTTCATCAGTTCCTGTTAACAGTGACTAAAAAGTCTGCTGCTTTCACAGCCATACATTTTGGCTATTGTTCACTAATGTGTACTTTCTTGTATATAGGTACTTATTGGAGATAAATAATTATTCCAGAATCCTGATATAACTTAATGTAAAAATAAGGGGCATATTTGTAATCCTTTATCACCTGAAATGAACTTTAGGGCTGTTTTTATTTATCATGGACATAGTTAATGGGTAAAGTAACTGGCACACACTTATGAACATGCCAAGACCCATGAAAAAACTTCAGCACAATGTTTAGTTTTGGTTTTAACCATTATTCATATTTCTTTGCAAAATAAATACAGTTTTGTGTCATTACACCAAAAATTATTCAATAATAATAATAAGTCAGATAATAGAAAATGTGTTAACATTTTCATGCAACTGACAGTAATGAGAAGTACTTAAAAGTGGTAGGGGTGCTATTAGTGAAGGAGCAACAACTTTGTGTATGTAAAAATGAGTTGCAATGAAATTATTTTAATCCTGTGTTTTAACTCCTGTTAACATGTTTTGAAATAATTAGCTGGCAGTATTTGCTGTTTAAAACAACAGTGCATGTTCCACATGGTTACTTATGAGTGGTGATTAAGTGTGTCACACCTCCTCCTACCAATTTTTTACGTATTGGTTTGTTATTGTCGCATTGCTTTTCTATTTGTTTCCATACAAGTAATTATGTGTAATGTTTAGTTTTTAATGTTATTAACTAGCTCAACTGCTATTCTCATTAGTTCTACTGCTTTATGGCCAGATTTTTTACATTGTTATCGAATAAGTTGGTCACTCTAAATCCCATAAACCCCATTTGTACATATTTTATCAACTGGAATATTATGTATTTTTGCATAATTTTGCCAGATTTGATTCTCTTTTTTGGGAGGAGGGATATAAAGTATAATCATTTGAGAGCAGTCTTTAAAATAGTAGCTATTGCATTGGACTTAATCTTGAATTATGATGGCTATTATTTCACTGTATTACAAGTATTATTAGTATAATGTTGGTGAGATTACTTTCAGGGGGTAGTTAAATAGATATTGTTTGAGCTGTTAAAGGCTAAAAAGTGTTTCATTAAGTTCTTCTTTTACTTTCATATTTTCTATTACAATCTTATTAATGTTAGATTTGCAATAAATTTTTACTAGTGATTAGGATGAGACTGACACATAAATGGAAAGCTGTTTTTTAAAGGGAGGATGTTCTTTAGAGGAAATATCTTGCCACTGCACTTTACTTAAGGAAGACATGGCGTATGTAGAGTTGTTAGACTTGATGTTACAGCCAAGTATTTTACTGAGTAAAGAAGGTTTCCATTATTATGAGTGTTGAATGAAAAGTAATGCCTCTACCTTCGTTAATTGGGTTTGGATGGGAATACTTTAATAAATCAAACACAGAAATAATCTTTAGAATGTGATCTTTTATTACCAACATTCACTTTTCCACATAATCACCAGCCAATTGGATAGAAATAATCTTTAGAATGTGATCTTTAATTACCAACATTCACTTTTCCACATAATCACCAGCCAATTGGATACATTTCTGCGAACGATGAACAAGTTTTCTGAAGCCGTCATGGAAGAAGTTGACACTCTGTTTCCACAACCACAGTCTCTCAGTTCTCTCAAGGTCTTTATCAGAAGCATAACGATGTCCCCACAGACCATCTTTTATTATTGGGAACAGATGGAAGTTTGACGGTGCTAAATCTGGACTGTATGGAGGATGTCGTACGGTGGTGGGGTTCAGTCTCTGAAGTTCTGCTATGGTGGCGCGTGAAGTGTGCGGTTTGGCATTGACATGCTGCAGAAAAATATTTCCCTTTTCCTTTAATACCCTTGTTAGCCATCGTTCCAGAGTTCACAGCATTGTGATGTAACACTCCGAATTTATTGTTGTTCCACGATCAAGGAATCAACAAGGATAACACCATCTGTGTCCCAGAACACTGTGGCCATGATTTTTCCAGCTGAGGGCTGAGCCTTGAATTTTTTTTCCGGGGCGAGTCTTTGTGTCGATATTCCATAGACTGATGTTTTTTCTCCTGTCACAATTGAATGGAGAAAGGCGTCACCTTCATTCTCATAATGTGAGAGGAGTTCCTGGTAAATTTCACTAGTCAGCATCCAGGGTACCCATCATGCACAGATCTTCCGATAGCCAAGCAAAGCAATAATTTGACCCACACGTTCTTGTGAAATGCCAGTTGTGCTTGCAGTTTCTCTCTGAGTGATACGACGATCGTCCTGAATCAATCTGTCAACATTTTGCTTGTGCAGCTTGGTGGTTGCTGTCACAACACATCCAACTCTTTGTTTGTCATGCAGGTCACATGTTCCCTCCTCAACATCTTTAAACTTACTTGCCCAATGATGCACAGTACTCACATCAACACAACCACCATAAACTACACTCCTGGAAATGGAAAAAAGAACACATTGACACCGGTGTGTCAGACCCACCATACTTGCTCCGGACACTGCGAGAGGGCTGTACAAGCAATGATCACACGCACGGCACAGCGGACACACCAGGAACCACGGTGTTGGCCGTCGAATGGCGCTAGCTGCGCAGCATTTGTGCACCGCCGCCGTCAGTGTCAGCCAGTTTGCCGTGGCATACGGAGCTCCATCGCAGTCTTTAACACTGGTAGCATGCCGCGACAGCGTGGACGTGAACCGTATGTGCAGTTGACGGACTTTGAGCGAGGGCGTATAGTGGGCATGCGGGAGGCCGGGTGGACGTACCGCCGAATTGCTCAACACGTGGGGCGTGAGGTCTCCACAGTACATCGATGTTGTCGCCAGTGGTCGGCGGAAGGTGCACGTGCCCGTCGACCTGGGACCGGACCGCAGCGACGCACGGATGCACGCCAAGACCGTAGGATCCTACGCAGTGCCGTAGGGGACCGCACCGCCACTTCCCAGCAAATTAGGGACACTGTTGCTCCTGGGGTATCGGCGAGGACCATTCGCAACCGTCTCCATGAAGCTGGGCTACGGTCCCGCACACCGTTAGGCCGTCTTCCGCTCACGCCCCAACATCGTGCAGCCCGCCTCCAGTGGTGTCGCGACAGGCGTGAATGGAGGGACGAATGGAGACATGTCGTCTTCAGCGATGAGAGTCGCTTCTGCCTTGGTGCCAATGATGGTCGTATGCGTGTTTGGCGCCGTGCAGGTGAGCGCCACAATCAGGACTGCATACGACCGAGGCACACAGGGCCAACACCCGGCATCATGGTGTGGGGAGCGATCTCCTACACTGGCCGTACACCACTGGTGATCGTCGAGGGGACACTGAATAGTGCACGGTACATCCAAACCGTCATCGAACCCATCGTTCTACCATTCCTAGACCGGCAAGGGAACTTGCTGTTCCAACATTACAATGCACGTCCGCATGTATCCCGTGCCACCCAACGTGCTCTAGAAGGTGTAAGTCAACTACCCTGGCCAGCAAGATCTCCGGATCTGTCCCCCATTGAGCATGTTTGGGACTGGATGAAGCGTCGTCTCACGCGGTCTGCACGTCCAGCACGAACGCTGGTCCAACTGAGGCGCCAGGTGGAAATGGCATGGCAAGCCGTTCCACAGGACTACATCCAGCATCTCTACGATCGTCTCCATGGGAGAATAGCAGCCTGCATTGCTGTGAAAGGTGGATATACACTGTACTAGTGCCGACATTGTGCATGCTCTGTTGCCTGTGTCTATGTGCCTGTGGTTCTGTCAGTGTGATCATGTGATGTATCTGACCCCAGGAATGTGTCAATAAAGTTTCCCCTTCCTGGGACAATGAATTCACAGTGTTCTTATTTCAATTTCCAGGAGTGTACTGTCATTCTCTGATGAATCTCCTTTGGGGTGACACCTTCTGCTGTCAAGAATTCAATGACTGTGCATTGCTTAAATCACATTGACTGACCGTCTGCGCAGGGTTCCATACTTTACTCTGTAACAACACAACCGTTCAATGCTAAGGCTTCGTGCCAACTGGAGCTGTACAGCAGCGGCTACAGAACAAACCACTACCTGCTGTGTACTAATGCTGCCAACTGTTGAAGGGTTACAAGGTGGACGCATTACTTTCCAGTCAACCCTTGTACAACTGAGGCTACTAATAGAAACTAGACTAAAAACTTCAAGTTCTTGTATATTCCACAATGATCTCATTCATTCAATTCGCGAACGAATTTTCCATCACCCTTCTGCTCCATGCACTGAAAAGACTTAAGAATGTTGTTGTAGCATTCTTTTCTATAATCAGCTTTAGCTGCAGCCTAATATGGTAACATTTCAACCTTGCCTTCCTTGCACCTTATGTCTAAATACTTGCAAAAGTGGCTGTATTATTCCAGTATTCTGTTAAAAACTTAGTTTTCAGTAGACCTTTGTACAGTTAGTCTTATGTTAAATGAATTTTTCCACTTACCCAGTATGTATTTAAACTTCCAAAATGAGTTCCAGCTCTTTAGGCTATTATTCAATTTTTAGCTAGAGAAAGGTGTCATACATATAAAAGCTGCAGTGAATTAATGTTATGTCCTTCCATTCACTTTTTTTACAAATTTAACTGTTTTTGGTGGTTTAAAAGATAATTGATTATGTAAAAAAAAATGCCCCATTCATATAATAAATAATAAATTTATGGCTGTGGTACTGACAGTGAAGAAAATGTAGTCACAGTATGTTTGCTTTTGCAGGTTATACGTAGAAAGCGACTTCCAAGATTGCCACTTCAAGGAAATTACTATCCAATGCCAAGCTTGGCATATATTCAAGATAAGAAAGTTCGCCTAACATTATTATCTTCTCAGCCAGCTGGATTTGCATCCCTTAAAGAAGGTCAGATTGAGGTTAGTTCTCTTTTTATATTAATCTGTGTGAGAAAGAAAAGGAGATAAGTAATATTGTGTGGTGATGTACTATAAATCATCTCCTTTATGTGAGACTGGAGAAAATCTTGTGGAGAGAGACTAGCACATCCAGATATTGATAATTTGAGAATTGGTGGGATACTACCCGAAAAAGACAGAGATCCAAGTTATTTACTCAGCTAAAGAGTAAAAATACCTCATCAGTAACTTTCTGTAGATTTTTCTTCGAAGTGCTTCTTGTTCCCCAGCATTAAGGGAAGTCTGTGAGGTATGGGGAGAGGAACTAAAGGCATATAGTAGCTTCGAGTCAGTATGTGATATGCTTGGATAATGCAGTTGGCAGTGTGGTTAGGGAATTTGGTCAGTAATTCTATGCATCCCTTCTATGATACCCTCTTACAAATATGGCTTGCACTCTTTTCCATCATGGTGGAAGTATCTGCTGAAAGTCTGGTCACTGTAAGATATTATTTGTAGAAATTGCTCACACCATCTGCTGTTATGTGTGAATGTTGTAAAATAGGATGACAGTTTGTCATCAGTTGTTTGTGATAGTCTATTATAAATAACTTTTTCAAGAAATTTACGCCATATGCTAAGAGTAAAAATTTGTTAGCAGCATACTGGATTAACTGTTTTCTAGCACTCAGGGAGTTTGGGCTCAGTCTCCATCCAACCATGCAGATTCATGTTTTCTGTTCTTTCTCTAAATCACATAACTCAACTATCAGGATAGTTCCTTTGAAACTTTGCATACTTCCACTCAATACTGTCTCAAGGCAAAATCTGGGGCAGTTCCTGTAGCAGCTCAAGTTTTTTCCAAACTCAAATTCTTGTGGCTGTTTTCCAGATCCAAAGTTGTTTTCCTTGATTTTGACCTCCATCTCATTGAAGCTCACATCCGAAACTCATAACATGTAATAACCAACCAATAAGCAACAATACCATCACTTCAGCATCTGCCACTCCTTCCTCATCAATTGCTTCCTCCTTTCCAGCCTAGGCATCTCAGACAACCACACCTGCTCCAAAACAAAATCTGTCGATACCTATACCAATAACTTTCATGCTGTCTTCTCTTGTATCCCCCACATAGATTTTGTCCATAAAAAATATCCCAGACAGTTTCCTTCTCTGACCTTCCAAATCAGCTTCCAAGTCAAATATACAGAAGCAGCCCCTTTGTCATTCAGGCCTCAAATCGTTCCAAATGTTACTTTGTCAAAGCTTTGACTTCCTCAGATCCAGCCCTGAAAGGAGATCATTTCTTGCTGACATCTTTCCTACACCTATCACTGTCATCTTCCATTGCCTTCTAATCCTTGTCAAACCGTACGTCATTACCAAACTATTAATCTTATCGCAAGGTTCCTAGCCTTGCAATTATTACCACCGCAAAATATATCTCACGCACGTGTACATTACCATTTACTCCAGTCCCACTGCTGCTAAATCCTACAACATCAAAGTCAGAGCCACAAGTGAAACCATGTATGTTGGTTATCAACTAACATGTCTTTACACTACAGGGTTGTTATATACATATATAGGAATAACCAGCACTAAACTGGTTGAATGGATGAGTGCAAAAAGAAGAACTGTCCATCGTGGGGATGCCCAGTACCCAGTTTGTGAGCAAGCTCAGCAATGTAACACAGAGAGATCTGTGTGCCTGCTCCATCAAATGGGTATTTGTGATTCTCCCACACATTACTAGTTCTCCTGAACTGTGGAAATGGGAACTGGTTGTGTAACATATTCTTGGATCCTGCCACCTTCCTGAAGTTAACCTGCAGTACTCTCTCTCTCTTCCCAGTCATAGAATTTCATTATTTACTCAAGTTACGTTTTTATCTTCATCTACAACCCCCCCCCCCCCCCCCCCACGTACACGTGTTTTCTTGTTCTCTCTTTTTCTCTCTTGATGCTGACACAGTGCCTAATAATTATCTTTTTCCTTCTACTTTCTCTGATTCCTACTCCTACATCATCTTCTCTTCTCATCCTCACAATGGCTTAGGGTCCTGTCAGCCTGTGATATGAGTGACCTGTATGTTCTTTCGCCCCTTCATAACCCAACCCACCCAATTCCTCCCTGAGGGAGGAACATACAGTTCTGAAAGCTAGGAGTAGTATTTTCTACGTTGAAGTGTTTTTATTGGCAGTACTTGGAATTCTGTCACTGACATTTAGTATTCTTTTCATCTTTTGTTGCTGTTTATCTTTCTGGTGCTAAAAATGTATGAAGTGGAACAAAATGTTTTAAATGTGATTATCACATTTAGTGAATTAGGGGCACTGCATGTAATCACATTAAATATGACTTTTATTCGTTTATAGTTTTGAGAAAAATGTAAATAATTGATAAGTAACAATATTATGAAAAGGAAAGTTGCTACTCATCATATAGCGGGGATGCTGAGTCGCAGATAGGCACAACAAAAAGACTCTCACAATTAAAGCTTTTGGCCATTAAGGCCTTCGTCAACAATAGACGATACACACACACACACACGTGCATGCGTGCGCACTGCAGTTGGGTGCACAAGTATGTGTTGCATTTGCGCATGCGTGTGTGGGCTGGGGGGGCGGGGAGGGGGGGCATGTGTCTGCTGTCTATTTTTGATGAAGGCTTTATGACCACAAGCTTTATTTGTGAGAGTCTTTTTGTTGTGCCTATCTGCGACTCAGCATCCCCGCGATATGGTGAGTAGCAACTCTCCTTTTCATAATATTGTTGCATTCCACCCTGGATTTTCCATTGTTAAATAATTGAAAAGTATTTGTTGTATTTCATAATATGTATTGTATTGTCTGTGAATTCTGACTGTCCTACAATTGGATACTAGGTTATGCAAGATCGGCGACTTAATCAGGATGACAATAGAGGTCTAGGACAGGGGGTACTGGACAATAAGCCTACACCTTCGACATACAGGATAATACTTGAGGAAAGACAGATACCATGTCAGGTGAGTTATAATTACAGAGAATTCACAGTGAAGTTTGATTGTGTATAAGAGAGTATTACGTGTTTGATTATATGTAAGAGAGTATTGCGTGAAATAATAAAATCAATATCTGCCATACTAGACTTTAAGTCAGTTTTTAAACTTTGTTTTCATTATTTTTCAGCAATCCTTTGATAGTTACACTGGAGGATTTGTCTCAGCCGCTGCTCATGTTGCATTGCACACTATGGCAAATCCTTTGATGAGGTTACTGTTAGTCGACAGTCGCCCAGATAACTTGGAGAGCAATTTCGGCCTTGCTCAGGATACTGGTTACGACATTCACTTAGTTAAGCTTCATTCTTTCTTCCCACCATCAGCAGCCAAAGTTGGTGTTATATTTTTCAGACAGCATATTGATACTTGCTTTAATAGTCCACAACTACAGGGCATGCAGCCAAGTAAAGGGGTGGTAAGTGCCAAACAACCCTTGACGTTCTTTACTCTTTTATTTGCAGTTGCTAAATTTGTAACTGATTTATTGAGCTTGATTTATTATTTGAAGCTATGGACATGTCTGTATATGGTGTTTGATTTATAGAAAAAATGACATCTATGTGACTCCTTCAGAAGGTTAACTATTTTTTTTTCAGCTGTTTGTCATGATTAGGTATTGGAAACACTGTTCCTTTTAATTTAGTGTCATAGTTTCCTCTGGTGATTATCAATTTTAGCACTACTCGAAGATTTTTCTCTTGCAGTCTGTAGAACTTTTTACTGTATACATTTTTCAGTATGCTAAATATGATTTCAAGACTTATGTTTCCAGTAGCCATTACATTAAATGTGTCAAGTCATTCCATGTGGCCTCCATGTACATTGTTAGGTGATGGGATTTTGTTGTCTAACTGTTAATGTCGTAGTAGTAGTAGTAGTAGTAGTAGTTTAGTAGCGATACTGAGCGGTATGGTGCAGTGGACTCTCATTTTGTTGGAACGGGCTTCAAATCCCTGTCTGTCTACAACTAGGTTACTTTGGTTTTCCTAAATTATTTAATGTGTGTGATTCCTTTGAGCAGGACACAACCAGTTTCCTTTCCAAGCCTTATCCAGTCCAAGCTTGTCTCCTCCATCTCTAAGGACTAGTGTCATAAATGGGATTAAGTACTATTCTTCCTTCTTGTTACCTGCCATAGTTTGTTGTTGATTTTCTTGAAAATCATTAAAGAGTATAAAATCATGTTGTTTCTGACAATAATAAACAAAATATAAACTTGTGGCGGGTGGTGGTAGCTGCAGCTTGTTTTGACTCTGTTATTAGTGATAAAGTAAACATATAGAAACAACAGGAGAGTTTTTGCTAATGAGCTGTCCTACATGATGACTTTCAATTTACTAATGAGTGGTTGGACAATTTATTTGTAGAAATTAATTTATACTGTTGACACCACTTCAGTGCAGTTAATTACATAACACATGCAGATTTGTAGTACATGAAATTTCGCATGGCAAGTTAATGCGAGTTTGAAGACATCTAAGGATCAGTGTCGGTAACATACAATTGTATTCTGAATGTGCCTAGGCAGTGAATGACTGTACAGCTGCCCAATAAATGACCAGATGGCAGATTGTGTAGCGTTCTCCCTTAACTACTGACAGTTTGAAACTGAGGATGATGTCATAGTGTTTAGTATGCTAGATCTGACTTTGAGTAGAGTGAGATTAAATACCTCTCCAGACATCCTCATTATGATTTTCCGTGATTTATCCAAATTGTTTGACATAAATAACAATTTACTACCATAAATAAGGCCAGAATCAGTTTCCTTACCTCTGTGAACCATTTGGATTGTGAATTAGGCATTGTTGAATAATAAACTAATGGCACTGCATAAAAGACTATCAACTGGAGAGATCATACTGTAGTGTTCATCAGTTATTGTTATATTAAGCTGATAAATGTAATAGTTCTATTGATTCAATAAGGCAACTAGCAAGAATGTCTGGTCGCAATGAAAAATGTTATTTGCCAGGCAGTCAGGAGGTGCAGTTTGTGCTACGTATGCATTATTGCAGTAATCAAGGCTTACCTATCTTTCCTATACTTCTCTCAAAGTACAGGTAATGTCTCTATGGTGAACAGCAATGTACAAAAATTTAAGAAAGGAATTTTGTGAAGAATACACAAATAATGTGTGTCTTTGTGAATCAACTGCAGAGTACAGAATCACAGTAATTACAGCTTGTGACCAAGAGGTTGGGTTGTGGTCCCATCATCCAAATTTAGTCTTCTCTCAAGTTTTTCTTAATCATGTCAAGTGAATCATAGCATGGTGCTTTCAATACCTACTAAACTCAGAGAAATACTGGCTAGTAAAATTATTACTGGGGGCATTGAGATAATGGAACATGCAAAATTCAGAACGTGTGCATTAAACATAATATAAAGGATGGCAACCCACAGTGCATAGCCAGCCAGCGAACACCCAACAGCAGTCACTTTTTCTCTCCAACCTGTTGTGGAGTTTAATAATTGTCTGTCATATATCAAAACTTTAGTCATTTCCGCTTTTTATGATGCAGTTATTACTACTTTGCAGATTAATTATTACAGATATTGTGGAAATTTAATTAATAAATCTTCCTAAATTTTCAGCATTTACACAAAACATATTGAAAAGTTAAAACAAACAGTGTGTGTCACTCCCTCTCCATCCTCCACCTCTCTTTCTCTATCTACCTCCAACTCCTCCTTCCCTTCTCCCTGTCCTGCCTTTCATTTTCTGCAACATACCTGCTGTTATTTAATCTGTTGTAGATTTTCTGTTTCTTCCTCTTCAGTTTTCCTTCTGCTGCTCCTTTCAGTGCCAAGATAACATATTTCTATATGTCTCAACTAGAGTTGTAAAATTGCTGCATGCTAGAGTAGACTGTCTTGAGCAGGTGTTGACTACAGTAGTAGCTTTGGTCAGTTACGATCGCAACTGCATCATCTGTACCATAGGTGTGTTGCCTAACAATTAGGTGTTACATCATTTCAATTGCTTTCTCTGCATATGCGATCAGTGTCTCCTAGATTTCCCTAGAAACCAGAAATGCTGAACTGTCCAGAAAATGAGTGAGGATATATAAAGGACCATTTGTAAAGATTCATGTAGCCTATGGAACATTTTTGTTCTATGCAGTTATCCTGCTGTATGTTACTTAAAAAGAAATAATATTTATAGCAATATTGAAATCGCCAGTGTGTCATTCAAGTTTTATTCAAAAATTGTTGATTCATAATATGAAACAGAGGGATGCTGTAACAACAATAAATAAATAAATAAAAACGTTGCTTCAGTACTTTGTTAACCCTTTAGTGACCAAATTATTTCCGGAAGTTGTAGACTTTTTATGAACACTTTATTGGGCTGAGAAACCGTTCATAAAATCATAGTTTAAATCTTGAAAGTGAGAGTTTAGCCTACGAGTATAAAAAAATTAGTGGGAACTATTGTTCCCACCGAACTCTGGAGTAACTTCACTTGCTAATTAAAAAAAAAATTTCCTTTATTTTTTAGTACAAAAACATGTTAAACCTTACATTTATGTTTGTATTAGTTCATACTGTCCTTTGAGTTCAGTAAGGTGATTTACTATGGAACTTAGAGAAGCATGGTGCTACACACAAAGGTACATGACAGTTGCTACACATTATTTTTGTTCTCATTTCTTTGTTCTTGGTGCTGCATTGGTGGCATCTTCTGTTTGTTGTACCTTTTGTAGGGAAATGAGTTCCAGCTTTCTCCAGACAAATGTCATCTGGTACTCCAGACACACCTCTTTTTGGTGTTTGAAAATGAACAGGCCTTCCTCTTCTCTTACAACTTGAGAAGCCAGAGATAAGCTGCCTTGCCAAGTGCAATCTAAATGTTAGCTGGTCTGCTTCTGCCTTCTGTAGCTTCCACATAAAGTAGGAATTGACAACTGCCAAATCCACAAGAAAGGAAAACAGTTTGTGCCACCACTTCCATGAATGACGGCCTACAGCATACCGTTCATGCAGCTGATCAAATCTATCCACTCCTCCCATTATTTTATTATGCTCTGCCACAGCCAATGGGCAGAATACTTCAGTTCTGCTTCCACTAACTTACCTTGTAATATTTATGTAATTTTCAGTCAAATCCAGCAAATATACATGAATACTATCTCCCTCATAAATATAAAAGTAGATAAATACAACACAAGTCACTTCACACGCAAAAGGAAAGCACACTATCCAAAAAACGCTGTAGCGGGAAACAGTGGCTCGTCTTCACCTGGGAACTGCGCTTGTGCATTGACTGACTCACAAGGTAGAAATAGTACAGCTTTCGCCTAACCGTTGACAATCTACAAATAGTTAACACACTCTAACATAGATGATAGCACAAGTTAGAAGTGGGAACACGGATTACCACTGAACTTACAGTGAAAGCAAATAAGTGGGAACTATAGTTCCCACTGGTCACTAAAGGGTTAAGCTTGCGTTAAACATCTTTTTGTTATTACCAAACAGCTTTCATGTCTTTGATCATGATGAAGAAAATTCTGTTGAGTACTATATATATAATTTTGTGTTTATGCATTCAACTGTGCATGTATTAAAAGTAATTGCTTTGGTCACATAAAAGCCCAGAAGATATGCAAGCAGCTAATTTTTATAACTCATAAAAAGCAATTTATATTTTTAAGAATATAAAACACATAATGGACTAACACTGACTGACAAACAAACAAGCAAAAAGCTAAGAGAAGTCATTAGCTCTCAGTGCCTCTTCCACACATTGATTTATTTTTGTTTCCCTACTAATGCTGCTAATACTACCGGTAATCATGCCATTCAGTACATCATTTATGTACTGTACTAAAACTACTGAACCATAATTTTGGTAGAGTGCAGCCATAGTATCAATACAATATTTAAATAAGTTTTATAAGTCTGTTCATTTTATTTATTTATTTTATTTTACTTCTCCCAGGTGAAACTCAGCAGCATTTTTCCATCTCAGTTTGGGGATGTGATGACAGAGTCATCATTATCATTCCTACATTTACGGAAGACTATGCCAAAGCAAACACCTCGTCCAATTTGTCCAATGGAGTTAGCGGCATACGTGTTGCCACGGTAGCCGTATTGTATATTAGTGAAGTAAAATGGTGTGACAGAAATGCTCAATAAACGTTGACTGCAGAGTATGCGTGTTTTGCCTGGCAGTGAAATGTGCAAGGACTTTGGTTTTAAGCCTGCATCAGCTGTCAGAAAACCTCTTTTGTGGTTTTCTTTTTCCTACAAGATGAACAAATTTTATATTTAATGGGCATATTGCTACCTTTTAGTTTTTTATGTGTGTTTTTGTTATTGGAACTGGTGCATTATATTTACTATTTTAAGTTACTACTTCCAAAGAGAACCATTGCACTTAATTTGGTTTGCTGAGAAACTGAATTGTGTTTAGGAGGGCAGAATAATTTATTTCAGTAGTACCTGTGTTTAAATGACTCTAGTCTCATTATTTCATTACCTAAATGACTGGATATATTATATTGCATTTAGTGTTGAAAATTGTGATGCATATTTCACCAAGAGGGACCATCTCATTTAAATGTCACAGATTTTCACACTTTTATGAATAAGGTTTTGTAGACCTGTGTGTCTCAAGTTGACTGACTGCCTTTTGCTATTAATGATCCCATTGGGCTTCTGCTCATAAAGGGTGCCCTTAATGGATGAAAAGATTTTATTTCCCCTTTGGTTCAAATATTTGTCCTTTTTTGTGTGGTTTTAAATTTCACATATTTTATTATGTGTGACATTTTTTTCGAATGCATTGTGATTTATAAATATTTGTATGTATATTATTGGTTGTGATGTCAAAAGCAGTGTCAAAATAAATAATGCTAGCTGCAGTGTCATTGTATCATTAAATGTTATAGGTGAATAAAAATAAGTTTCATTTTATGCATTATCCATTCATAAACCTAATTTAATTTGGCAGAATACTGGAACTTGCTGTCAATTATGGGATGTTGATGTGTGAGATTTAATCTTTTGAAGAGTACTGTCCTTTACACATGTACCGTAAAACACCTTATTTTCTGTTGGTTTTACGTTTCTTTTGCGGCACATTTTGGTAACAGTCAGGCTCACATAAACTACGCTGTTACACTTCATTCAGGACACTACTTCATTTTTACCTTAAAAATCATCACATACATGTCATGAACTTAAGAATCATTACTATTTCTATCATTCTCACACCTGCTCAAATCTCAAATAGTTTCTCATTGTTTTTGGGTTTACTATCTCATGTATTTATTTTTTATCTGTGTGTACTTCCAGCATTTTTTTCAGGACTATGTTTTCAGTGTTCCTTTTGATTTTCATGACCATTGTTTATCTCAGTTCATTATATTTCCTTTTTCTATCTGTGCCTCAATATCAATTCTAACACGATAATGAGTCCTTGCTCCATCTATGACTTTAATTTCAGGACAATGCCCATGTCACTAACCAAAACTCAGCCCCAGGTCCTGTTCCTGAAATACTGCTGAGCGCCTAGGTTGGCAAACTATTGCCTGCAGGCTGGGCCCTGTGTGCGGATATCCATCCTTAGGCCAGCCCATCCCGTACACAAAATGTGGAATATACCAGTTTTAAGAATTTCTTTATTTAATATGGGTAAAAGGTACCCTAGTGGTAATCACTGATGATGAGACATTTCAGTAAAGCAGTGTTCTCATTACATGAACACACATTTCTGTTTTTACGCAAG
Source organism: Schistocerca nitens (assembly GCF_023898315.1). Classification (NCBI taxonomy): domain Eukaryota; kingdom Metazoa; phylum Arthropoda; class Insecta; order Orthoptera; family Acrididae; genus Schistocerca; species Schistocerca nitens. Next base: position 1,048,269,229 of record NC_064614.1, read on the forward strand.
ACTGTAACATGACTGAATTAAAGAAGAAATAAATAATGTAGGTTGTGGTCTTAGTGTGGTGGTATTTGCATCCAAAGTCGAGCCATATCTGTGATTCATTGTGTTGTTTAGTTCATGTTTCACCCCCCCCCCCCTTTTTTTTTGCAATGAACTGTTATCATAACATTCCAATGTGACACAAAAAAGAAGAAATTGGATAGTGTGGGAAATAAAAATGAATGAACAACACAGTGCTTCCTCTTCCCCCTCCTGCCTCTCTCTCTTTCTCCTTCGCCTTCTTTCCCCCTCTGCTCCAGATGAAACTAACACTGTACTGTTAATGATGACTTCAATATAACGTAACACAGGAACTGTTTACAGTGTAGTCAGCAAAAGATACCCTAGCAGGAGCACTTTTGTTAATGGAAATAGGAAGGTGCATCTGGAAATGTCACCTTAAAATGTTTCAGTTCCTGGACTATTGTTGCATGTAGTGCAATCAGCGAAAGACACCACATCAGCAGCAGTTTTGTTCATGAAAATAGAAGGGTGCATCTAGAAATGTACCCTTCAGACGTTTGTTACATTCCTGCACTGTTGTTGCATGTATCATATGCAGAAGTGCTTGTGACCACTTCTTCTCCTTGAAGACCTCAAGAAACTGGTCGTATGCTATGACAAATTCTTATTTTCAAACTTAAAAAATCTGCAGATTTAAATAATGTCATATGTGGTTCTCTGATGTGAAAGGAGTTAACTTTTAAAATATTATTTTGCCATATTATTGACAGTTAACACGAAGTAATGATGGTGATATGGAGGCAGTGGTTTTACAGTGTTGGAAGAAAATGATTTAGAAAACGCTGACAGTTGTATTAAAACAGTAAAAAAATTTCTATGTATTTATTAAAAATTGTGTAACAATCAACAAATAACATAGTTTTTATAAAACTGTTTCACCTTAGAATTAGGAGAAATTTTCAAGCAGACAAAAGAATTACTGTGTCTTTAAAAAGACATGCACATAACACAATACAGTATAGTAAAGTGTTCACACAACCATCCATTTCTCTCTCTCTCTGTCTCTCACTCCGTGTGTGTGTGTGTGTGTGTGTGTGTGTGTGTGTGTGTTTTATGTTAATATTTAACTTATCTTTTATGGAACTGGATATTGTAAAATTTTCATGTTTTTTAATTCCATCAAAATGCAGTTATTTAATTTACATAGTAGTAGAGTGGTAACATTATCTTCATAGTCTTCACAGCATATAAAACATTAAAAATATTTCACTGCTACATTATTTTATTGTTTCCTATTGTCTCCTTTAAAATTGTGCTGATTGCTTCAGCATTATATATATTACAATTTTTTACATGGAGATCTGCAATTGTGGTCTTAACTATTGTTGTTGATACTAAGATTAGAGTACAAAAAATTTAACAGCCTAAATATAATGTGACATCCACAGCAAACTTATATAAAATAAGGTAAAAACATAAGGAGGGGACAAGAATGATACTGTAGCCTAAGTTTGAAGCACTATAAGGATTTTCTGTCACACTAAATAATTATCAGTCTTGATGCCATGGAATTTCTTCATCATATCACAAGCATCCACAACTTAAAAACCTCTGTAAATCTTCAGTATCAAAGTTATGATTTATGATTAATATTATAGTTGTCTCTCTGCATTTTCTTGATTTTTTTGTCCAGCACCCTGAGCAGCATCAGTTTATTGCAGCAGCCTGTAAATGAGATTCATGACCAGATTAAATGTGCCACGGATACATTTTGTGATGAGTGATAGTGGTGCATAACATATATAAAAGTTAAGCATTCTAGAAAATTTAGTAGAAATATGGGGTAATTTATTTTCATTACAGAAATGTGGTGATATGGAATACCTTGATTATGAGTGATTTATAAACAGACACTTGGTGAATTTCTTTTCATTTGAGTCAAAGTCATTTTACACAAAGAAAAAAACAATAACAATATACTGTCTGTGCAGTAAAACAGGAAAACTTAATTTATGCATTAATTCTAGAAGATGATACTGTGTGCATGGTACTGCATCTTAGTTTCCTGTGTGAATCATCTTTTAATAAATATTTATATTGCCTTTACTTTCTTATTACCTTACTGACTGAAGTATAGTAGTGTACAACGGGGTTCAGCTCAGCTGTTCACATGAAATACACTGATGGAAAAAAAAGCAGCACCAAAACATAATTAATATAGAATAATGAAATCTTGGGAATACATTTGTCTCGGTAACATATTTAAGTAAGTAACACTGCAAGATCACAGGTTAAGGTAAGTGCGAGATAAGCTACCGCAGCTGTGAAATGCTGGTACATTAATAAGTGGTGTAACTGCCAGAATGTTGAATACAAGCATGCAGATGTGCGTGCATTGTGTTGTACAGGTGCCAGATGTCAGTTTGTTGGATAGTCAGTCAGTACAGGGATGGCTAATGCTGTTAGTGAATGATGTTGGAGTTGCTGTCTGATGGTGTCCTGTATGTGCTTGATTGGAGACGGACTTGGTTATTGAGCAGGCCAAAGCAACATGTTGACACTCTGTAGAGCTTGTTGGGTTATTACAGTGGTGTGGGCAAGCATTATCCTATTGGAAAACGTCTCTTGGAATGCTGTTCGTGAGTGGCAGCAGAAAAGGTCAAATCACCAGACTGATGTGTAGATTTGCAGTCAAGGCATGTGGAATAACCACAAGAGTGCTCCTACTGTCATACAAAATTGTACTCCAGGCAAAAACTCAAGGTGTGGATCCACTGTTTCTAGCATGCTGACAGGCTGGTTGCAGGCCCTTAACTGGCCTCCTCCTAACCAATCCACGGCCATCACTGGCAGAACCAGCATTCATCAGAAAACACAACAGACCTCCACTCTGCCTTCCAATGAGCTCTTGCTTGACACCACTGAGGTCGCAAATGGTGGCGCTTTGGGGTTAGTGGAATGTACGCTATAGAACATCTGGTTGAGAGATGTCCTTGAAGTAATGATTTGTAACAGTTCACTGGGTCACTGTAGTGTCAGATGCTGCTCAGATTGCTGCTGCAGATGCAGTATGATGCACCAGAGCCTTACGCTGAACAAGGTGGTCTTCCCTGTCGGTAGTACTGTTTGGCTGTCCAGAGCCCGGTCTTCTTGGGGCTGTATGTTCCATGGCCACCATTGTCAGCATACATGTACAGTGGCTACATTCATGCCAAGTCTTTCTACAATACTGCAGAGGGAACATTCAGCTTCTCATATCCTATTACAAGGCCTCATCCAGACCTGGTAAAGTGTTGTCACCTTAAGGGCATTCTTGATTAACCAACTCACCTTATCAAATCTCAAAGGTAATTAATATTCACAACCATTACAGCATGCATTTATAGCAAACTTGATTAGCATTCTCGTAGTAGTGCTACTAGTGCTGCTCTTATGTGACTGGTGTGAAATGTGAAATGCACTTACCAACTTTCATTTGTGTTGCACAACTCTTTCTTGGTGTTGTGACTTTTTTTGCCGTCAGTGTATATCTGGAACCATTTCTGTTTTCACCTTGGTGAAATGTGAGAAATTACTTGCTAAAAGATATATAGTCTACTTACAGAGCTATATTAATTACGTGGATGTTGGTATTAACATTGCATTTTTAAATCAAACTGTATTTATTTATGCAGATAGTACCACATTTCTAAAACAGAGAGATTCAACAGTTTTCACTCTTCAGAATCTGCTTACTAGTTTTTAGGTAATTACAATATTTAGAACTTGAAACTTACTTGTGAACATGAAACCAATAGTTTTCTTATGCGAAGTTCATGATTTCATACCCAAATAAGGAAATACTTCGCATCGGACATTGAGGAAACATTGGGTTGCACTGCCACAGTACCTGTAAAATAGGGGCACAGTGGAATTTTGTTTTCATTCTGTGTTGTACACATGCTAGTTAGTTTGAAAAAAATAAATTTTCTTCTACAAACCAAGAGAAAAAAACTGGATATGCTTCTTTTTTTTACAGTGAGCACTGAAGAAACGCAAAGACAACAGTTGAGTTCTATGCGCAAAATGTCCAGGCAGATGGTTGCCAACAAGAATGACACTGCCTTAATGTGCAAAAAATTGTTATTGAAAGGGCATTGGAATATTATGCAAAGGGTAAGGAGCAAATTTGCAATGAGCAGAACAAATGAAACAGATGTTTTTGCTCGAGTATCATGTCATTTTTGGAAACCCAGAATCTACTATGTAGGAATCAACATGGATTCCGGAAACAGCGATCGTGTGAGACCCAACTCGCTTTATTTGTTCATGAGACCCAGAAAATATTAGATACAGGCTCCCAGGTAGATGCTATTTTTCTTGATTTCCGGAAGGCGTTCGATACAGTTCCGTACTGTCGCCTGATAAACAAAGTAAGAGCCTACGGAATATCAGACCAGCTGTGTGGCTGGATTGAAGAGTTTTTAGCAAACAGAACACAGCATGTTGTTATCAATGGAGAGACGTCTACAGACGTTAAGGTAACCTCTGGCGTGCCACAGGGGAGTGTTATGGGACCATTGATTTTCACAATATATATAAATGACCTAGTAGATAGTGTCGGAAGTTCCATGCGGCTTTTTGCGGATGATGCTGTAGTATACAGAGAAGTTGCAGCATTAGAAAATTGTAGCGAAATGCAGGAAGATCTGCAGCGGATAGGCACTTGGTGCAGGGAGTGGCAACTGTCCCTTAACATAGACAGATGTAATGTATTGCGAATACATAGGAGGAAGGATCCTTTATTGTATGATTATATGATAGCGGAACAAACACTGGTAGCAGTTACTTCTGTAAAATATCTGGGAGTATGCGTGCGGAACGATTTGAAGTGGAATGATCATATAAAATTAATTGTTGGTAAGGCGGGTACCAGGTTGAGATTCATTGGGAGAGTGCTTAGAAAATGTAGTCCATCAACAAAGGAGGTGGCTTACAAAACACTCGTTCAACCTATACTTGAGTATTGCTCATCAGTGTGGGATCCGTACCAGATCGGGTTGACGGAGGAGATAAAGAAAATCCAAAGAAGAGCGGCGTGTTTCGTCACAGGGTTATTTGGTAACCGTGATAGCGTTACGGAGATGTTTAATAAACTCAAGTGGCAGACTCTGCAAGAGAGGCGCTCTGCATCGTGGTGTAGCTTGCTCGCCAGGTTTCGAGAGGGTGTGTTTCTGGATGAGGTATCGAATATATTGCTTCCCCCTACTTATACCTCCCGAGGAGATCATGAATGTAAAATTAGAGAGATTAGAGCGCGCACGGAGGCTTTCAGACAGTCGTTCTTCCCGCCAACCATACGCGACTGGAACAGGAAAGGGAGGTAATGACAGTGGCACGTAAAGTGCCCTCCGCCAAACACCGATGAGTGGCTTGCGGAGTATAAATGTAGATGTAGATGTTCTGGTAGTTGTTTATAATGCACAAGTTAACTTCAGGGAAATTGCCACTGTCTCTGGAATAAGTCAGCCTAGCAATGTTCACATTCTATGTGAAAGCAGCTTTCATCTGTACCATGTACCACTTCACCAGCAGATTAACCAGCAGGGTTGTGGAAGACACATGGAATTCTATCACCCGGTTTTCCTGGTTTTGATTTGACGTAAGGAGAATAGTTCTTCAAGGAATTTTCTTCACTGATGAAGCTACCACTACAAACTATGGAAAGTTGAATATAAGAAATATGCTTCATAGGGACACAGAGAATCTGCACTGGCAGAAACACATTGAACGTCAGAGACCGCAGAGTGTGAACATTTCGTGTGGGCAGTGTTGGAGACTACACGACTTATCCTTACGTCACTAAAGAAACCCTAATGCTTAAAAGATACTCACAGTTTCTTACCAAAGTGCTGTTGGCTCTCCTGCAGGAATTATCACTTGAAATACATAGATGTATTTGGTAACAGCATGATGTGTGCCTGTATCACTACTCAGTTGTGGCTACGAGAGCACCCACCCAGCCCTTTCCCGTTTGCTGGATAGTACATGAAAGTGTAATTGAGTTTTCTGACACTAGGTTAATTTGGTCCCATTGGCTTTTCTCTCTTGGGGTAAACTCAAATATGAAGTCTGTGTACAAGGTTTGATAAAAAGTAATGGAAATTCTTTAATTTTGCAGGCTTTGTGCACTTGGTTTCCCCAGAAAAATTATCTTGTTGCTATACACATTCCTGATATGTGTTTGCATTTCCAGCTATTATGAATATTTATTTTATTGTTGACAGTCGAAAAGCTTATACATGCTTTCCAGTGCTTTGTGAATTTTTACTTTTGAAAAAGATGGATCAAAGAATTTGCATTAAACTTTGTTTGATAAATGGAATAAAGTACAGCACCATGTTTGAAATGTTGACTGGCTTTTGGTGAATCTACTAGGAAAATAAGACAAGTGGTATAAACGTTTCAGAGAGGTTCGAGAAGACATTGAAGATGACAATCGCCCTGGATGCCCTAGCATGTCAGTTACTGATAGCAATGGGGAAGAAGTAAAGAAAATGGTTCTGAAAAATAGCCGAATCACCATCAGAGAGGTTTCTGATGATGACAGCATACCTTTTGGCTCATGACAAGCAATTTGTTTGGATGTTTTGGGCATGAAATGTCTAGCAGCAAAGTTTGTTCTCAAATTGTTGAGTTTTGACTAAAAATGACATTGTGTAGCTGTCGCTCAGGAATTGCTGAATGAATTCAATGAAACAGAACTTCTAAAGAAAGCTATTATTGGTGATGAAAAAAAGGTATATGGGTGTGATGAAACTGAGGCCCAATCGTCCCAATAGAAACTGCCCGAAGAACCTAGACTGAAAAAAAATTTGATGAAATTCGATCACATATGAAGGTTCTTCTTGCTGCTTTCTTCCATTGCAATTGGATAATGCACCGTGATATCCTGTCTTATGGTTCACACAAAGCAGTTTGATGAAAATGACCAGAATTGTGGCAAAACAACTCATGGAAGTTGCATGTTTCCCCTCACATCTCACTGCTTGTTCATGATTTTTTGGCAAAACAACAAAACAAGAGAACCATGAAACAATGTTGTTTCGCCATCACTGATGAGATAAAAACAGATTTGCTGAAGGAACTGAACACAATAATGAAAAGTGAGTTCTAGAAGTGCTTACAAGTGTGGCAAAAGCACTGGCACATGTGTTATATCTGAAGGGAATTATTTTGAAGGGGACAATGTTGATGTTGATGAATAAACAAACAATCTTTAAGAAAAACAACAACTCTCATTACTTTTTGATCACACTTGGACAAGCTCTAATGACCCAAGAGGATTTAAAACATCACCTGTTGCTGAATGTGCAGTGATATCAGAGGAATACCTTCGGTTTGTCCATAGATCATAGCACCAATGCCTGCAAACATGTAATGAAGTGGGCAGTTGATATTTCAAAAACTTGAAGATATAAATGAAATTTGAAGGAAGTGCTTATGATCTTACCACATTGTTCTTTTGTTGCTGTTGTTGATTTAAATTTACAGCGTAAGTGTATCCTGACGTGAAGTTTTGTTTAGGAATCTTTATGTGTCAATCCCGTTTTACAAATCTGTTCAATTTTTGATGAGCACCTTTCTTTCAGGGCTCTTACAGAAACACGAGCATAACTGTTACTGTAGTTAACTGGTGAATCATCCTTAGATGCCATGTCTGTTCCCTTCCAACTGGTATGACAGTCCCACCACATGTAGCCCTGTATGATTATTATCAGTTTTTCTCCACTGTTCCACTTTTGTAAGAAGATCTCTTAGCTGTGTAAAGCTGGATTGCCTGCTCACGATGAAGCAACAGTTCCATATAACAAGAACTTCCTAATAAGACATCAATCATTTTCAAGTTCAAAATCAATAAATCTTGGGTAAGTGTTATACTTTTTCCAAAAGAACTATTAGAATTTTGAAGAGTGATATGCTGTTAAATTTGTCTCATTTATAACTCTGATACTAGCAGGAGAAATTATTGTAGCTGTATATGAAAAGCAAAGATGATACCAATAAGTGTGCTATTAATGTAGCTATGGAAAGAGACTATATGTTATCTAGTGAGGACTTTTTCACAAGTAATTTGAGTGGAAATAGAATTACAATATTTTAAACATGAGGATAACAGCATAGCTGAATCTCTCTGTATATACATACAAACTAGTAACAAAATAGTATAAATGACTTGTGGACTCATTACTCTTCAAAATAATGTCCACATTCACATTTTTTTGGTTCATTGTGGTTTTATCATTTTTGGGAACAATATTCATTATGTGTGAAATATAAAATGATATTATCTCAACAAGAAAAGCAAGATAAGGAGAAATAAATCTGAACAGGAATTAAAACCAGTCTTTCCCCTGCATGTGAAGTGTTGTCTTTCCTCTTTCAGTTATTTGTTCATTCATTCAGTTATAAATTATGAGCAATTGCTAGCTACTTTTGTAAAGTATACTAACAAGCAATAACTACTAATGTTAATCTGCTCACACTTGTTTGATATGTTATAAATCAGGTTGTGTGTGGTAGTAGAAAACCAATTTCTGTGAAGTAAAAGCCATGCTCTTCCTCTTTAACTTCTCAACTGTTGTTTTTATCTACCACTTCATTCCAAGTGATAACTTTACTAATTTCAGAGTAGGCCTATGCTATTACTTGTCTGTAGGCCTCTACTAGAAAACTTAGAGCCTATTTCATATGAAAATTAATGTTTACCTGAATTTAAGTTCCACAGTCCAAATAATTTGATGATAGGAAAATATTCTAGAGGAAACAGGACTGACAAAAATGTGAAGTAGAAGAGATCATTAGTTTTTAGAAGTGGGTTCTTTGGGGTATAGCTTCCATTTTTATCTCAAAAGACAAACAGTTGATTCAGTCCTGTATCCGAAGCTGTTTGTAAGTACTTTTACAACCCACAGCTGCTGCATGGCTTAAGTTGTGTGATGAGGCTGCCTGATTTTCTTCTACTTAATTGAAGAATGCAAACCTCACCCCCACCACTGCAAGTGCCTTCGTCTGGGAGGGAACAACTATGAAATTCTGTATAAAGTAATGGCAGTTCTTGTCTTATCTTATGAAAGTGAAAGCCAGGTTACTACTACTACTACTACTACTACTACTACTAACAATCTTAATAATAATAATAATAATCCAGACAGCAGAAAAGAAATTCATGAGAAGAACTAAAGACTGCATAAAAAGAGGAATGATTAGAAATGGAGATATTAGGACAGAATTAAATATTTTCAACATGAATGAAAAAGTTCAAAAATATGAAAATTGGAGAGAATTCCTCATGAGACTGCTAAGTCAAAGAATTCCTCAGAAGATCCTGAACTACAAACTAAGTGGGAGAAGAGATGTTGGAAGACCTGGGTAAAGATGGGAGTGATTTTGTTTGTGAGTTTTGAATGGGCAATGCTTGAAAGGAAGATAATGATGAAAGACAGTCAGTCAATTCTAAATTGGAATATTTTTTTCTTTATATTCTTAGCCACTGTTTTTGGGTTTGTTGTCCTGGAAAAATAGGATGTAAGCTGTAAAAGGTTTGTGTATTCATCATATTCAGCCACTGGTAAGCTGAAATTTGTTAATGTAGTGGATTTTGTTTATTATATTTTATACTCTTAAAATACGTCATATTAACTTTTTTGCTTTGCATCTCATTGTTACTGCTGTCAATTTACTTCAGTTTGTCTTTTATGTCAAGCAATCCCTCCTGGCAGTATACATTTATATGCAGTACTGGTGTCAGCGTCAAACAATACAGGGTTATTCCAAATGATGGACCCATTTTCAAAAATTTGTATGTATTTAAGTACACATTGAAAATCAACAAACTCTATCCCAATGAAAGGAGGAATACAGGGTTATTCCAAATGATAGACCCATTTTCAAAAATTTGTATGTATTCAAGTACACATTGAAAATCAACAAACTCTATCCCAATGAAAAGAGGAAGTTTCAAAGTTTTTGGTGGGTGGCGGCAGGTGGGAAGTGATAGTTTCAGAAGTGGCCGGTAGAGTTCACACGACAGTAGGGCCGTCATTCTGTTTCACTGTCAGTTGTGAGTGAGATGGCAACTGTGGAGCCCAAGCTTTACTGCGTTTATGAGTTTGCAAAAAGTGAGTCGCAAATTGTAGTGCAGCATGCATTTTGTACCAAATTTGGTATTCCAGCACCAACTCGCAAAAGCATTATCCATTATTTTAAGCAATTTAAACAGACTGGGAATGTGTGCAAAGGAAAAAGCACATGCCAGCCCCTGTGTCAGAGGATGATGTCCAATGAATTCAAGAAAGTTTTGTGTGCAGTCCCAGTAAGTCGACCCAGACGAGAACTTGGAATACCCCAACCAACTGTATGGAAAGTTCTGAGTTGGCATTTGCTGTACAATCCCTACCGATTACAACTTGTGCAGGCTGTCAACCCCAATGATAAAGAGAATCATCTCACATTTTGTGGTTATGTGCTAGCAAAGATGGAGGATGACGCATTTCTACAGTTTGTAATTTTTAGTGATGAAGCGATGTTCAACCTTAGTGGAAAAGTCAACAGACAAAATGTTCACATAAGGGGTTTGGAAAATCCACATTCACCGTTGCAACATGAAAGAGGCTCACCGAAGATCAACGTGTCCTGTGCCATATCTTATGCAAAGGTTTATGGACCATTTTCCTTTGCGGAAAGAACTGTAATGGGAATCACGTACCTGGACATGATGGAACAATGGCTGTTCCCTCAAGTTATGGAACATTCCCAGGACTTCATTTTCCAACAGGATGGAGCTCTGCCCCATTGACACCATAATGTACAAGGCTTTTTGAGTGAGTATCTTCCTCAGCGCTCGATCGGTCGCATGAGACTTGAGGACCTGGCTCTGCACTTCTGGCCACCGAGATCTCCTGATCTCACACCCTGCGACTATTTCTTATGGGGCTGTGTGAAGGAAGCAGTTTATGTCCCACCTGTACCAACCACCCTGAACAATCTGCGGAACCTGATCACTGCTGCTGTGCACTCAGTAACAGCAGATACGCTTTCGCTTGTGCGGGACGAATTTGGCTACTACGTCGATGTTTGCCATGCAGCCAATGGCGGCCACATTGAACTTTCATAATATTTATCACATTTCTAATTATTATTAAATAATTTTTAAAAACTAATTAATTACAATTTATTAAATTGATTTCAAACATTATGAAAAAAACTTTGAAACTTCCTCTTTTTATTGGCATAAAGCTTGTTCAGTTTGATTTGTACTTGAATAAATACAACATTTTGAAAATGGGTCCATCATTTAGAATAACTGTATAATTCTGAAAGAGAACATCTAAAAATTTATGCTGATAAATGTCCTAACCACTGTCACTGTATTAAATAACAGTGACTTTAATTATAGGGGATCATTTATGTATATACTTACATTGATTTACATGTCTTCATCATCCAAAATACAAGCTATGATGTAATTATATGGACAAAAATATATTCAACAAGCGGTGGCAGAAGAACACACACATATAAAGGGTAAAGAAATTTGCAAGGTTTTTGAGCTAGTGGCTCCTTGTGGCAGGGGGATTTAAAGATAAAGAAGAGGATGAAGGAAAAGGACTGGCAATCTTTAGGAAATGGGGAAAGTTTGAAAAAGTCACTCAGTACCCCAGGTCAGGGGAGACCTACTGGACAGGATGGGATGAAAAGCTTGGAGTGGATGAGATTAGAAAACCTGAGAGCTTAGACGTGTAAGTTAGGGTAATAAGCAAGAAATAAACTGCTGACAGAAGATCATGCAAAAGTTAATAAGAGCAGAAAGCTAAGTGTGTTGTATGTGGTGGAGATTGGTGGGGGTGGGGGAGGGGAAGTTTCAGACAGATCAGAAAATAAAAGATATAGAAAATTAAAATGGAATGAAGAAAGGAATAGTTACTGAGAAGAAATGGTGAGACCAAAAAAAAATTAACCTAAATTAAGGCCAAGTAAGTGGCTAGAACTAAGGACATGTTGTAATGCCAGTTCCCACTTGCAGAATTCTGAGAAGCTAGTGTGTGGAGGAAGAATCCAGATGGCATATGTGGTGAAATAGGCACAAGGGTCATGACTGTCATGTTGTAGTACATGCTCTGCAACAGGATATTGGATGTTGCCAGTGTACACCCTCTGTCTGTGTCCATTCATCCTGACTGACAACTCTGTGGTAGTCATATCAATGTAAAATGTTTGCATAACAGCAGGTACACAACATATTGTTTCACAGATATCTCAGCCTTTGATAGTGTAAGTTTTGCCACTTGCAGGGCTGGTAGGAGGGTGCATAGTGCAAATCTTACAGTGGGGATGGTCATAGGGGTAGGAGCAATAGGGTAGGGAAATGGGTGTAGGAGTATTGGATCTGACTAGGATATTGTGGTGATTTGGGGATGGGGGGACGAAAAGCTGTTCTGTGGTGGGCAAAATGGACCTTATCACAGGAAATGATTTTAGGAAGAGGCAGTAGTGTTGAAGTAGCTGTATTAAAGACCAGGATAATACTGAGTGACAAGAGATGTATTCATAAGTTGTTTTTTGGAGGCATCAGCAGTACCAGTACTGCATGTGATAGCCTGAGAAATATGATTTTAAACAAGTGTGTGAGGTAAGTATGTAATGCCAAGGCTGACTGAGAGGGAATGTTTGACATCGAAAGAATGGCAACTGACAGAATGTAAGTACTGTTGTTTGTTAGTACGTTTATGTGAACAGATGTGTATATCTGACCCTCAATAAGGATGAGGTCAGCATCAAGGAAAATGGCATGGGACTTGGAATAGGACCATTTTAAATTTAATTTGAAGAATGTATTTAGAGATTCCAAGAATTTCCATGTGGCAAAGGTGTCATCATTGTATCTAAACAAAACAAGGGGCTGAAGTCCTGTGGATATCAGAAAAGCTCCACCAAGTAAACAATTGAAAGGTTGGCATTGGAAGGAGCCATCCTGGTTCCCAGGGTTGTTTCCCTGATCAGTTTGTATGCGTGTTGTCAAAGGTGAAGTAGTTGTTGGTAAGTATGATGTTAATTAAATTGAGCAGGAAGGATGTCATAGATTTGGAATCAGGTGGGCACTAGGTGAGGTAATGTTCGGCAGCAGGCTGACAGTGCACATAGGGGATGTTGTTATAGAGGGAGATGGCATTAGTGGTGACAAGCAAGGTGTGTGATGGGAGTGCGATTGACACAGATTTAATATGATACAGGAAATGGTCAGTGTCTTTAATAAGGGAAGTAAGTCTTAGCTATAGTTTGCAGATTTAGATCAACTAAGGCAGATACACATTGGTTTGGTGCTTTGAACCCAGCAACTGTGGGATGGCAAGGGTGACTGAGTTTGTGGGTGCTTGATTTGTGTGGGATAAGATGTTCTATGGATTGAGGCAGTAGTCCTTGTGAGGGGCATGAGGTTTTAAGGAGGGACTGTCAGTCAGTTTGTATGACAGGGCTGGGATCTGTATGTTGAGGTGTTGGACAGTTGCCATAGACCGTCACTCACAACTCCTGTCAGTCAAGTACCACAGTGGTAGATCCCTTGTCCACTGGGAGGATAATGACAGAATCATCAGTTTTTAGGGAATCAAGTGCCTGGAGTTCTGCAGAAGACAGCTTGGAGTTATGTTGTAGGGACCTGAGAGAGGATTGTGAAGCAATGCTGGATGTTAGGGATTCTTGGAAGGCTTGTAAGAGATTATTTTGAGGTAGTGTTGATGGACCAAATTGGGTTCTTTGATTTCTTTGGTCTTAGCATTTATTCTCAGTAACTGTTCATTTCATCTCTTCCATTTAGTTTTCAATATCTTTAATTTTCTGATCAGCCTTTTTCCCCTCACCTCTACCACATCTGATGCACTTAGCTTTCAGTTCTTAATAAATCTTGTATGATCTTTTGTCAGTAATTATCTCTTGCTTATAACCCTGTCTTCCACCTTTAAGCTCTCATATTTTCAAATATAATCCAGTGCAGTCCCCAACAGTCGATCTTTCTGTTACATCCCATCCTGTAGGTTGAAATGTTCAAATCTGTGTGGATTCCTAAGGGACCAAACTGCTGAAGTCATCGTTCCCCAGACTTGCACACTACTTACACTAACTTATACTAACATATGCAAAGAACAACACACACACCCATGCCCGAGGGAGGACTTGAACCTACAGTGGGAGAGGCCGCGCAATCCGTGACATGGTGCCTCAAACTGCACGGGCACTCTGCGTGGCATCCAGTAGGTCTCCACTGACCTGGTGTTCCTACTTACTCCTCATTTCCTTAACCTCACCAGTCCTTTTTCTTCATCCCTCTTCCTTCCTCTTAAAAACACTCTGCCAGAAAAAGGAGCCACTGGCTCTGAAAGCTTGCAAATTTCCTTAACCTTTATATGTGTGTGCTCTGTTGCTGCTGCTTGGTGAGCAGATTTTTTATCTATCCACTTATATTTTATTTGCAAACACAAGTTGTGCTGGTTGGATGACTTAATAAGACATTGTTTCTAGATGCAACGTGGTGCTGTAGGTGTTAAACAGAAAAAAATTGATGTACCATAAATATCTACTCCTCTTACTTAATTCTATGGTGGAATATACTCATTTCTTTACTGAGGATTCCTTGTGGAAACTGTCTCAAAACAAGATATATAAAATTATGAACAGTATGGAATTATTTTGGGCTCTTTCTTACCACTTTATGTAGCCAGTTGTTCAGATGCTGTCTGGTTCATTGTTGTGTGCGGAACAGGTGGACTTGAAACCAATGATGTTAGATTGCTGGTGATGTTACTACTAGCTTCCACTTGCTGATGCAGTGGTTGAAATTGTGGAGAACTTCCATCTGTAACAAAAGAATTTATACTTAAATGCTTTAAAATAAATCAACAACTGACTTGCAAAAGTACTACGCTGTGGCAGTGATAAGCCAATCCTTTACACGACGGCTGTTGGGAGAGGCAGGAGTCTGCCTTGCCCCCCACATCAGGAGTGCTTAGGAGAAAGGAATGGTGAGCACATAGCAGTACTGACTCCTTCAGCAGTCCTGGTGCCATACTCGTGTTTATGCATATATGAAATCAGAGGTGACATGCGGAACTATTGGCAGCACTTGGGGATAAACTAATATGCTCCAATTAGTGCTAATTTTCTCCAGTAGTGACAGTGCCAGTAAAAATGGTAAACTTATCGTGGCAAAACATTAATATGTTCAATATTATCTATGACTGTTCTGTATATTCTTCAAAATGTTGTTACATATAGATTTTTTAATTTTTTTTTTTTTTTACAAATCCATCTTTAATTACAAGGGAATAAATTTGTCGAGCTGTATTCATTACAACTGTTTGTGAAATTTCTTGTAAGGAAGATAATGGAGTGACAGTGCCAGATAATTGGTATCAAAATTACACACAATATTAAAATCTAGTTCCAACTTCATTATCATTAGGTTGTGTTTGTAATCACCCAATGATTCAGGACATATTTTCTGACAGATTTAAGTATGCTGTAGTAACACCCAGCTATAAAACTGTAGATAGGCAACTCATCTGTAAGTAGAGACCCATTTAATTCTCTCCAGCCTCTGGGGCATTGCAACTAAAATAAAGAAATTATTTGTTCAGCAACAGGGAGCAATAAGAATAGCAGATTACGTAAAGTAGATTACTGAATATCTTGCATAGACCTCTCTATGATTCCGGTAATACTTACATTTGTTCATCAGCACATTTACTCCTGAAGCGTCTGTGTTATTAATAATAAAAACTATTTTTAACTGAACTGGAATTTGCACAATGCGAGGGATAAAATTAATCTTAATGTAAACTTTACATTCTTGTCTAGGGTCCAGATTTAAATTACGTATTCTGGTGCAAAGTTATTCAACAAAGCCCCATCAAATGAAAAACAAGAAATTGCATATCTGTGTCAGTTCAGTACAAAGTAAAAAAATTCTGCATTATTTACCAGTACAATTTGTCCAGTTATCCAGATTCAACTTATATACTTGTTTATTTCTCCAAGAATCGCCTCAGAATGATAGGATTGAGAATTCCTGATGGCTACATAGCCAATAGAAGTGTTCATTATGAAGTTGCATGACTAGTAGTAATGTATCATAAATATTCATCTTTTGTTACAGATGATGGAAACTATTTTCTTTGAAAAGTACCCATGTACGAGGTTTGTCCAAAAAATTCCTGAACTTTGTCCACAAAATTTTTAAGCTTACCTTTTATTTTTGTGCATGGTCTTTGTTGAAATACTCTCCTCCACAATTAAGGCATCATTCCAAACACTGTTTCCACTTCTGGAAGCAGTCTTGGTAGGCCACTTGGCGGATTGTGCCAAGTGCCATCTGTGAATATTATGTCATCTATCATTACCAATCTTCATCCTTTCAGTGGGGCTTTCAACTTTGGAAACAAAAAAAGTCCACAGGGGCCAGGTCTGGAGAGTACGGAGGATGAGACAGCACAGTGATTTCAATTTTTGTGCAACAGTCATGCACCAACGGGGTTGAATGTGTGGGTGTGTTATTGTGATGCAAGAGCCATGAATTGTCTTGCCATATTTCAGGCCATTTTCTTCTCACATTTTTTCGCAGACTTCGCAACACATCCCAATAGTACCATCTGTTAACAGTTTGACAGTTTGACCCTGTGACACAAATTCATGACGAACTAATTTTTCAAAGTCAAAGAAAACTATCAGCATGGCTTTGACATTTGACCTGAGCTGACTTTTTCTTGTGTTGGAGAATCTTTCCTGACCCATTATGAAGATTGAACCTTGGTCTCAACATCATAACCGTAGACCCACGTCTCATTGCCAGTTATGATTCTCTTGCAGGAACACCTCGATTCTCATTTGCATGATCCCTAAGCTCTTCACAGATTGCAAGGTGAGCTGTGGAACGAACTTGATGGCAACACAATGCATTTCAAAATGCTGTGTCATGGTTTCATGACATGACCCACTCTGTTACATTCTTCTGCAATGTTGCATTCTTCTGCAATCTCTCTGACAGCCAGTCTTTGATTGGCATGCACAGTTCCATTGATGTTCCTGACACAAGTGTCGTCGGTGTCCTGAATGAGGGTCATATTTAACTTCCATCTGGCATTTTTAAACTGTGTGAACCATTCATAACACCGAATATGGCTTAAGCATGCATCACTGTAGGCTTCTTGCATCATTTGGTGTGTCTCTGTAAATGTTTTCTCGAATGTAATGCAAAATTTAATGCTTCTCTAATGCTTCTCTAATTCTGAATATCAAAATTCGCAAACTGTGCTGACACAGCGTTGTACTCAATACGGCACTGAACAAAAACTAAGAGACATACAACAATGAAACTTACAGCTGTTACACATTAAACACAGGTATCAGCAGGGATGAAAAGTGTTCTCAGTCTTTTCATTGTACCTGTGACTTAATGCCCCCTCTGTGTGGTGAGTAGCTATCTATCCTTTTCACATTGCTGCTATTCCATCATGGACTTTCCAGTGTTCAAATAAGTACCAAGGTACAAATAGAAGATAAACAGCAGCTATTTAACATAACTGAAGAAGCAGTAGTTTCTCTGTAGATAGTGGTTTTCCTCCTAATTTATGAGGTTACATTTAGCTGGTGTGAGCACCAACATCAGTTAGCTGTATAGTGATAATTTACTATTAATAAAATATACAGATAAAGTTTCTGTGAGTTTCCTACCTTTTGCTAATGTATACTTCCATTAGTTTTATATATATGAAGGTTCTCCTTTTTGATGGGATCTACAGAACATGGTTAATGAATACTCCACTCTTAAACTAAATTTGCAAAGACCATAAGTAGACTTCATTACTTTCTTCTGCATGAACCAACTATACATCTCTACTTGAACTTGCCGCAAAACATTCCTTAGCTACAAAATGTTGTACTGTTGATGTACTCCATGTGAATGGAACTTGAGATAGCTGCTTCTAAGGTTTATTATGAACATCTGCTGAAATGAGAGTGGATTTAGTCAACTTGGACAGGAAGTGACTGATATAGTAGAATACCGCAATTTTTCTTAATGACATTTGTTCTAATGATGAAATATTTTGATCTAATTCAACTGACGTAATATGTTTCCATATTAGAAGATTTCATATAAGCTGATGACAAAAGAAACAGTTGAATAGATTTTATGCTTCCTTTGAGAATGTGGATTCTATTTTCCATCTGTAATGGAGTGATGGTGGAATGGTTCTGAGAGGGACACCTTCTGCCATATGCTAAGCACTCTGGGTTGCTCGACTACACCCACCCACCTATTGACCTGACTTTTCCCCTCATCTTGCTTTGCTGTTGTTGATCATACTGGTATTCATTACATTTTTAGCTTCCCCCTTTTATTATTGTGGACCTGCTCTCCACCCTGCTGGAAGTATTTATTTGTTTATTAATTATTTGTATTGCTCTTGACTGTCTGACCAGGTACCGTTGTGCATGAACCTTGATATTTCAACAGCATAACTTGCCATCATCTTGAAGTGGTACGTATAAAGTAAGCATCATTTATGTTAAGCACTAACTCTGGTCCTACGTTGCTTCCGCTGCCCCCATTGGGCACAGATGTTTGTTCAGTTGATGGTGTGACTTCATTTGGCTGAGTGCTTTGTCCCACACATTACTGAGAGTAAAGCCACTGTCTCTATTTATCAGACCACCAGCCATTGGTATCTTGATAGCTTCCTTTAAAACACAATCTCTGCCTTAGGAGATCCATTTTGTTCATATTTCATTAAGTTCCCTGTAGCTTTGTAGTGTTCCACAACTGCAGAGTTTGTGTGTTGGCTGAGTTTGGTGTCTCTCCTATGCTCCTGGTACCTATCTTTGATTGTCTGCTCTATCTGTGTGAGATATGCCTTACCACATTTGCGTGTATTATGATAGACATCTGATTTATGGAGCCACAACTAATAGTGCATATAGTTTTGTAGGTGGATGGAAAGCACAGTTAATGCAACACCAAGCTACAAGTATGCTGATTTTGTTTTTTATACTTTACCATTTTACAGCAGTTATGCCATTGTCTTATCCTCCTTGTCATATTCTATTTGCTGAGCTTGTACCTTCTCTCTGGAAGCAAATTGGATTTGTTTCCGAGCACTCTTGGTAGGCTTGCTTCATCCGATATTGCATAGACCTTATGGAACAGTATACATAGCACTCTCTTGTGCTGTGAAGAATGATGGCAGCTGGAGGCATCTGGGTACAAATATGTAGGGGTGGCTTTTCTGTACACGCTGTGTCCTGAAGTGCTGCCTGCTCTGCATTTGACTAGGATGTCCAAAAAGCAGAGTTCATCATTCTCTTCCTGCTTCTCGGTGTGTCTGCTGCTGGGGTGCAGAGAGTCCAGATATTTGAGAAATGTTTGAAGCCTTTCCCACTCATGTGCCTACACCACAGACGTGCATCATCCTATGGTGACACCCTCTGTTTGTTCATAAAGCTGATCAGGGAGAAATTCAATGCCACAATGACACAACAAAAACTACTGTTACTACTAGTACTGCCACCACTACTATTGATTCTAGTATTAGTAATAGTATGAGTGTAGCTATGAAATAATGGGACCGATGTTATCACAGAATAAATATATGTGCACCATGATGAACAACTGATAGCTGTGAAGTGTGAAGCCTTCTCAGTCAAATGTTACCTCTTAAATGTTTGTAGATAAATCACTGTGGTCGTGGCTCTTATTTGTGTAAGAGCTGCAGTTTTGTTTTGCTGGAAAAATGGTAAGTGTAATAACAGGACAATGAATTGTGTGAAGTTTCAAATGAATCTTTGAAAAACTGCTACTGAAATCTATCTGTTTCTAAAAGAAATGTATGGTAAAGACTGTTTATCACATTATGCAAGTTTTTGCATGATTCAAACGTTTTGAAGATGGCCAAGAAGACACTGAAGATGACTCACGCCCGTGACAGCCTTCAACATCAAAGGTGGTGAAAATATTGAAAAAATAAGTAATCTTATACAGTCTGACCTTTGAGTATTCAATTCATTGCTGAAACTTAGAAAATGCCAAAGAACACGTAAGGCAAATTTTACATAACCAATTTAGCAAGAGAAAAGTATGTGTGAAACTGGTGCCAAAAATTCTCATGATAGAACAAAAAGAAGCCCATGAAAATGTTTGTACTTACACTTTGAATACCATTGAAAATGATTGTAATTTTGTAGAGAGAGTGGTAACATGTGATGAATCCTGGTTTTTTACTTATGATCCAGAAACTATGCACCAATCCATGCACTAGAAAGACCCAACTTCACTGGGGGTGAAAGAAGCTTGAACGAGCAAATCAAGATTCAAAGTGATGATGATTGTGCTTTTTTATAATCATGGAATTGTGAATCTTAATTGTGTTCCTGAAGGTTCAATATTGCCTAGAGGTGCTTGCTCAACCCCGTGAGAAAAAAAGTCTCAAACTGTGGAAGAACAGGTCATGGGTTCTGTGTGAAGACAATGCACTTGCTCATATCTACATCTATACTCTGTGAACCGCTGCAAAGTGGTCCCATTGTACCAGTTAATAGGGTTTCTTCACGTTCCATTCACGAGTGGATTATGAGAAGAATGATTGTTTCAGTGCCTCTGCGCTTGCAGTAATTATTCTGGTTCAGTGCCTCTGTGCAATGTGCATGCAGTAATTATTCTAATCTTATCCTCGTGATTCATATGTGAGCTATATGTAGGATGTTTTAGTATATTCCTAGAGTAATCATTTAAAGCTGGTTCATGAAACTCTGTTAATAGACTTTCGCGGAATAGTTTACAGCTATCTTCAAGAGTCTTCCAGTTCAGTTCCTTCAGTAACTCTGTAACACTCTCCCATTGATTAAACAAACCTGTGACCATTTGTGCTGCCATTCTCTGTATATGTTCAATATTCCCTGTTTGTCATACCTGGTACGGGTCCGACACACTTGAGCAGTATTGTAGAACAGGTCACACAAGTGATTTGCAAGCAATCTCCTTTGTAGACTGATTGTACTTCCCCAGTGTTCTACCAATATCCTACAGTCTACCAACTGCTTTACCCATGACTGAGCCTATGTGATCATTCCATTTCCTATACCAATGAAGTTTTACACCCAGGCATTTGTATGAGTTAGCCGATTCCTACAGAGACTCATTGATATTATAGTCATAGGATACTATGTTTTCTTGTTTTGTGATGTGCAAAATTTTACATTTCTGAATGTTTAGAGCAAGTTGCCAATCTCTGCACCATGCTGAAATCTTACTGAGATCTGACTGAATATGTAGGCAGCTATTTTCAGATAGTGATTCATTATAGATAACTGCATCAACTGCAAAAAGTCTGGTTTTACTAATAGTATTGTCTGAAAGATCATTAACAAACAACATGAACAGCAAAAGTTCCCAAAACACTTACCTAGGGCATGCCTGTAGTTACTTCTACACCTGATGATGATTCTCCATCTGAGATAAAATGCTGTGGCCTCCCGATCAAAAAGTCCTCAGTCTAGTCAAAAATTTCACTCGATGCCCCATATGATGATACTTTTGACAATATGCATAGGTGCGGTATTGATTCAAATACTTTTCAGAAATCAAGAAAGACTGCACTACCTGGTTGGCTTGATCCAAAGCTGTCATGTGGGAAATGTGTGAGATGGGTTTCACATTATTGATGTTTTCTGAATCCATGCTGGTTGGTATTGAGGAGATCATTGTGTTCAAGATACTTCATTGTGTTTGGGCTCAGAATATGTTCTAAGATTCTACAACAAATTGATGTCAAGGATATTGGACAGTAGTTTTGTGGATCACTCTTACTATCCTTCTCATATACGAATGAGACCTGTACCTTTTTCCAAGAAATGGGCACAGGTTGTTATTCAAAGGATCTACTCTTCTGAGGGGCTAAGTCGGCCACCAATTCAATATAGAAGCTGACAGGGAATCCATCAATGCCTGGAGCTTTGTTCAGTTTTAATGATTTCAGTTGGTTCTCAATGCCACTAGCACTATTACTTATTTCATTCATCTTTTCAGTGGTAAAAGGATTAAACTGGGGCAATTCTCCAGGTTTTTCCTTTTTAAAGGAACATTTCAAAATGGACTCAAGCGTATCAGCTTTGGTTTTGCTACCTCAGTTTCAGTTCCTATCTCATTTGCATTTGCAAGGTACTGGACACTTAACTTTGGTGTCACTAAAAAAGCCTTTACATATGATCAGAATTTCTTTGGGTTCTGTGAAAGTTCACTTGACAGTATTATGCTACAGTAGTGATTGAAGCCGCCCGCCACGCGTTGTTTTTATAGTGCATCCAGGTCCGGATCTGGGAGAGGGGAGGGGGGGGGGGGGGAGTAAACCGGGGTATCCACCCCGGGCGGCAATTTCAGGGCACGCCAAATTCATATTCTTGAGGAAAAAACCTTGTTTAGCAAAGCGCTTAGCATATAGTGCCCGTTGGTCCATCGATTATTCGCGTGATTTTGAAACGCATCCCAGTTGGCTTTTAAACATTTTCGAATACATTCTAAGTTGATTTCTGAACGAATCTACGTTGATTTTTGAATGCGCACATAGTGTTCGTGTTGTCTGACAGGGGAATCCCCGTCATGTGTAGATAATTAAAAAAAAAAAACTTCCCGCAGACAAAAGGGGACGAGCCGAGTCAAGTTAAATGGGTGAATGCCAATCGCTGTTTGTCTATGTGGTTGCTTGGGTGTGCAAATGATCAGCGTTGTTATAATTATTAGCGAAATCCATAGATACAGACTACCAGAGTGGAAATAAACAACTAAAAGGAATAACAGGTAAGAAAGATTTATATTATCTCCTTGGTGAATCCAAGAAAATGAAATTTTGACGGAAAATTTTTTCCAGATCACTGTACTACTGAGGACCAATTGTACAGTCCCCTGTTAGCAGCCGTTTTAACCTCTGTTGCGAATAGCGCAGAAAACGCATTGTACGAACACACAATAACGTCTAACCAGAGAATAAACGCCGGATAACTGAACCGGTGATTCTGGCAGAGTTGTGAAGGTAACCAGAGAATAAGTTTCGACAATGGCAGGGATACTTACGGAATAAATGATGGCAAGATTGTGTGTTAGAACGAGGAAGGACAAAAAACGGGGAACATCTCACAAATTATATGGAAGAATATGACGATTCCAAATTTATATAAGAATTTCGTACTGCTACTTTTCGATTTCATGCTAAAGAAACTAGAGCATATGAATGAAATGTGGAACTATATCCTAACAGAAATCTTTTTGCTTGTAATAGGCCTAATAATATTTTGGCGTGTTATTTATATAAATGAGGTACATAAAAATGACCATTTGTGCTAAAATAGTCTCACTTATTTGGCGTGTGTTACATTTGTTGCAATATTATATACACGTCTCGTATATCGTCTGAGCACAACTATTTACGCTACTAAAACACAAGACAAAACAGGAATTCATAGTACTTGTACAAATAGCTGTAAAGCCAAGAGTTCTTTTTCCAACACGATTTAAAAAAAAACTATAATTAAATCATAATAAGTCTGTTGAAAGCCCATGTTAAATAATGTTGTGACGAAGCGGTCCTGTTAAAGTTTCATTGTGGAAAAAAAAAAAAAAACAGAAAGAAAAATGTTCATATTTATGTATAGGTACACATACACACTAAATGTGCTGCTTGAACCATGTGAACTGAATGTCTTTTCAATGAGTTTACTAGATATGTGAACCTATCACACATTTACTCTTTCAAATGTCTTCTACTAGAATTTTCAAAAGTTGTATAGATTTTCATAGAGGATGTTAAAAACCGTTCCCAAAATTATTGACTCATGTCAATGATTTGCATATTTTCCAAAGTATTTGAAAGACATTTGGCAATCAACCACAGTAAGTGATTATTTGAAAATATTAACCTCCTTTCTAAGAAACAGTTTGGTTACCACATCAGCCAGTATTTGCTTTGTAAGATTTCTACTTCACACAACAAGCCTAAACTGTTCTCTCTTCAGGCAGCTGGCAACTACGAGGCTTGACTGCTTGGGGACGGGTGTTTTCCTTGTGATCTTCTCTTGATATTTTGATGTGCACGGCACACTACAGATTTTGTTTATACATGTTATGTTTGTGTATGTGCTACTCTCAGATGACGAGATTGGAGGGGAAATTATGGCATGGCACATCAGACCATGAAGAGGAATGATGGAAAGAAAAGCCCTATTTGCTTTATGGCACACACAAGTATTGAAATCTGCAGTGGCGAATTAGTTGTCATCATACTTGCCGTAACATGAAAACAAATGCTAAATGTTAAACATGCACACCTCCAAACGCATGTACACCACAGAATTGACAGAATGATACTTTTCGCTGTGGCTCACATGGTACACTGCATCCAGCCACTGTACATCACCTCACCATCTGTCTTGCTATGAGTCTACCATTCTAGGCGGAAGAAGTTCTTATTAGGAACAGATTAGTTTTAAGCAAAATTAAATAAACCGTATTGTCCCTATGGACACTAATGCATGTACATTTTATGGTAAGTGACTGCAGTCTTTATAACTATTTCCAGAAGATTTTTTTTTTCTCCAGTGAATAAGTTAGTAATAGAGTTCAAAACAGTAACGCAGGAGTGGAGACTAATGAACGCTGTCTCTCATTTCAAAGCGAAACCGGAGGTATTTAGGGGGTTCTGAGTACACTTTCCTGGAGTTTTCCCTTCATTGTAAAACAGTTGTTTGAACTAATAATTCACTTTGTATTTTCTCAGTTGAGAGCACTGTCCCAATCAAAGCTGACTGGGATCCGGCTGAAAAGATTTTAGCTCTACAATGGCCTATGACCTAAAACAGCCCACAGTGTCTTAGGATGTGGAAAGCTGGAGAAGGTGGGCCGAGAAAAATGCAGTCATTGCAATCTGTGGGATAATTATGTTGGGTAGCTTCCATCCAGACTATATGAGTGATGGTAGTGACAGAGAGTTTTACTTTGACTACATGTTGTTTTAATTTATCCTCTTATTCCTTCAAATGCTTAAGTACATGTCCCCTCTGCTGCATAAGAAATCTAGTCCTCTGGTCATGATCTGCTCCCCCTCTCCCTCCCCCCTCCCCTCCCCATGTGAAACAGATGTTGCTAATGAGGTGGCTATATCGGACTCGTGCTATATATTTTTACTAGTAGTTCTGTGATCACTTATGAATATTGTAGAAATTCTTGAAACCAGTTGGGAAACCACCTAGAATGTACTGGCTAGTAGTTCTGTGATCACTTATGAATATTGTAGAAATTCTTGAAACAAGTTGGGAAACCACCTAGAATGTACTGATTGCCTTACTACAGATTTGAGTGTCTCCCACTTCGCAACCCAGGTGTCTAATCACGCATAGGATGGGTTGGGTTGTTGTGGGGAAGAAGACCAGACAGCAAGGTCGTCGGTCTCATTGGACTAGGGAAGTATGGGGAAGGAAGTCGGATGTGCCCTTTCAAAGGAAGCATCCTGGCATTTGCCTGGAGCAATGGTCACCCATGGGACATCTTGCTACCACAGGTTGGTTGGGGAAGGAGACCAGACAGCGAGGTCATCGGTCTCATCGGATTAGGGAAGGACAGGGAAGGAAGTCGGCCGTGCCCTTTGAAAGGAACCATCCCGGCATTTGCCTGTAGCGATTTAGGGAAATCACGGAAAACCTAAATAAGGATGGCCGGACGCGGGATTGAACCGTCGTCCTCCCGAATGCGAGTCCAGTGTCTAACCACTGCGCCACCTCGCTCTGCTACCACAGAATAGCAAGGAAGGTAGCCTAGGGTTGTTTTAAGGAAAACAAGGTATTTTGGGATCAATACACATCTGACTGAGGATAGCAACAGACTTGCATCAAAATTGGGGACCATATAGTAGACAACCTGGTGTGGTACCCAAGAAGCAGAAGAGTGCATCGCAGGCAAGGTGAAGGAGGGCATAAAAAGCAGACTCTTAAAGGCAAGGAGAGCATTCCTCACTAGAAGAAATGTATCAAATATGGGCCTAGATTTGTGCAATAAATTTCTGATAATGTACACCTGGAGAACAGCATTATGTCGAGGTAGATACTGAAGTGCAGGGAACATAGAATGAGAAGAGAATCAAAGTGGTTGAGTTATGATGCTGAAAATTAGGTGAACTGATAAGAAATGAAGAATTTATCTGCAGAAGCAAGGAATTTGTATAAAACGCTTAAGCAGAAAGAGAGGCAGGGTGATGAGACGTGTTAGGACACTAGTGAAAAACTTCATGGTGTTAGAGGGAGTCGTAGAAGGCAAAAATTGTAGAGGAAGACCAATATTGGAATATCAGGTACAGTCTAAGACAAAATAGATGACGCATCGTGCATAAATTATCCGAATGGAACGGAATAATAGATGTGATGGACATGCACGGACCAACAAATTATTACAATTTCAGAAAAATGGGATGAGTTACTCAAGAGAAAGAGCTTCACGAGTTGAGCAAGTCAAGAAAGCATTGATCGAGCTATGAGCCTTATATAAGCACTTATTCAGGTTGGCATTGGTTGATAAAGTTGTTGGATGTCGTCCTAAGGGAAATCGTGCCAAATTCCGCCCAACTGGCGAGTTAGAACGTCAAAATGCCGAGGTGGTGTGGGAGGACCCTCACCAGAATGCTCCAAACTTTCTCAGTCGAGGGAGCGGCCCGGTCACCTTGTTGGCCTTGAGCCGGCCGCAGTGGCCGAGCGTTTCTAGGCGCTTCAGTCTGGAACCACGCGACCGCTACGGTCGCAGGTTCGAATCCTGCCTCGGGAATGGATGTGTGTGATGTCCTTAGGTTAGTTAGGTTCAAGTAGTTCTAAGTTCTAGGGGATTGATGACCTCAGATGTCCCATAGTGCTCAGAGTCATTTGGACTATTTTGTTGGCCTAGGTAGGATTTGGCAAGCATGAGCAGTAGATACTCTTGTCATGTATGAACGGGCATTATCTTGCTAAAATGTAAGCCCAGGATGACTTGACATGGAGTGCAACAAAATGCTGTGCTGTGCTGTAACTATGCCACAGATGACAAGCAAAGGGGTCATGCTATGAAAAGAAATGGAACCCCAGACCACTACTTCCGCTTGTCATGCCGTATGGCGGGTGACAGTCGGGATGGTATCCCGCCGTTGTCTAGGGCGTCTTCAGACACGTCTTCGGCCTGGAGTCTCATTGTCTGTGGTAGCATAGTCTTCAGTTATGAGTCCGTCTTCTAACTGAGCCCCAATGGCGAGGGAAGATGTGTATGGAGATGTGGAATATCAACCTGACTGTCGCCAACCATACAACCTGACAACCAAGAGTGGTCTGGGGTACCATTAATTTTTATAGCAGGAAGTCTTTGGTTGTCATCTGTGGCACCCTTACAGCACACCGGTACATCAGCGATATTTTATGCCACGTCTTGTTGCCCTTCATTGCAAGCCATCCTGGGCTTACATTTTATCTATATAATGTCTGCTCACATATAAGAAGAGTGTCTATCTGCTTGTCTTCAGGCTTGCCAAATCCTGCCTTGGCCAACAAGCTCACCAGATCTCTCCCCAACGGAGAACATTTGGAGCATTATGGCCAGGGCCCTCCAACACCATCTCGTAATTTTGACGATCTAACTTGCCAATTGGACAGAATTTGGAGCAATACCCATTAGGAGGACATCCAACATCTTTATCAATCAATGCCAAGCTGAATAACTGCTGGATAATTCCCAGAATGAGATTTTCACTCTGCAGCGGAGTGTGCGCTGATATGAAACTTCCTGGCAGATTAAAACTGTGTGCCGGACCGAGAATCGAACTCGGGACCTTTGCCTTTCGCGGGCAAGTGCTCTACCAACTGAGCTACCCAAGCACGACTCACGCCCCGTCCTCACAGCTTCACTTCTGCCAGTACCTCGTCTCCTTTCTTTCAGGAGTGCTAGTTCTGCAAGGTTCGCAGGAGAGCTTCTGTAAAGTTTGGAAGGTAGGAGACGAGGTACTGGCAGAAGTAAAGCTGTGAGGACGGGGCGTCAGTCGTGCTTGGGTAGCTCAGTTGGTGGAGCACTTGTCCGCGAAAGGCAAAGGTCCCGAGTTCGAGTCTCAGTACGGCACACAGTTTTAATCTGCCAGGAAGTTTCATGCTGGATAATTCCTCCGTGGGGCGACGCTTTTTTTTTTTAGTGTAACTGAGGATGTTGAGGTTATATGTTTCTCTGACTCGAAGACATTGCGACAGCACAGGAAATAGTAGCGTGCCGCACCAGACCAGTCAGAAGGCTGATGATAACAAAGGATTTAGCAATCAGTTTGAGGAGGGTTGACGTCCTACCTTCTGAGGTTGCAAGGCAGTATGTAGCTGAGTAACCTCAATCGTAAAAATCAATGAAAAACTGTGTCAAGTTCTTACATACTTTCGGTGCTCCATTTGAGTAATAACTATCTTGCAGAGGAGTGATTTTTTTTTCTTTAATGAAACGATAACTGTAGCGAAATTCCAGAGAAAGAGGTATGTGATCCTTTATTGAGAACCCTCTTGAGAGGAGCAGGCAGCGCAGAATAGGCGCAAACTGCGAAGTGCAGCAGTGCTGCTAGCGGTGCTGTAGCGTCCACCGCTGTTTCCGGAAATAGCCCAGCGTTTGCATAGGGCGACTGCCGGCAGCCACGCTGGCTCAGTCAGATAATCATTGGGGAGGGCCAGCCGACAAATCTCACAGACGCAGCCCCCTACTCTTTGCGAACTTTCGAACAGTACAATTATTCAACTACAGCTGTTTCGTTAATCGTTGAAACGTAAACAGGAACACATGGCTGCAGCAGAACATCTGGAGTTTGTGAGAAAAGATCCTGGAATATAGAGAATATAGCAACAATTGGTAGAACTATGTACTGAGGGCGCCCAGTAATATATCATGTAAAGAGAGTTTATTTTTTTTCAGGATTACATCCATCACTAGGATGCGTCTAGGACAGGCACGTTTTCCGAGCCATTTCCGCAGGATAAAAGTTAAGGGTAATATGGAATAACTGGTAGAAGCCGACCTCGGGGAAGATCATTTTGGATTCCGTAGAAATGCTGGAACACGTGAGGCAATACTGACCCTACGACTTATCTTAGAAGAAAGATTAAGGAAAGGCAAACCTACGTTTCTAGCATTTGTAGACTTAGAGAAAGCTTTTGACAATGTTATCTGGAATACTCTCTTTCAAATTCTGAAGGTGGCAGGGGTAAAATACAGGGAGGGAAAGGCTATTTACAATTTGTACGGAAAGCAGATGGCAGTTATAAGAGCCGAGGGACATGAAAGGGAAGCAGTGGTTGGGAAGGGAGTGAGACAGGGTTGTAGCCTCTTCCTGATTAGCCTCTTCCTGATGCTATTCAATCTGTATATTGAGCAAGCAGTAAAGGAAACAAAAGAAAAGTTCGGAGTAGGTATTAAAATTCATGGAGAAAAAATAAAAACTTTGAGGTTCGCCGATGACATTGTAATTCTGTCAGAGACAGCAAAGGACTTGGAAGAGCAGTTGAATGGAATGGACAGTGTTTTGAAAGGAGGGTATAAGATAAACATCAACAAAAGCAAAACGAGGATAATGGAATGTAGTCGAATTAAGTCGGGTGATGCTGAGGGAATTAGATTAGGAAATGAGACACTTAAAGTAGTAAAGGAGTTTTGGAAAAAAATAACTGATGATGGTCGAAGTAGAGAGGATATAAAATGTAGACTGGCAATGGCAAGGAAAGCGTTTCTGAAGGAGAGAAATTTGTTAACATCGAGTATAGATTTAAGTGTCAGGAAGTCGTTTCTGAAAGTATTTGTATGGAGTGTAGCCATGTATGGAAGTGAAACTTGGACGATAAATTGTTTGGACAAGAATAGAATAGAAGCTTTCGAAATGTGGTGCTACAGAAGAATGCTGAAAATTAGATGGGTAGATCACATAACTAATGAGGTGGTACTGAATAGAATTGGGGAGAAGAGGAGTTTGTGGCACAACTTGACCAGAAGAAGGGATCGGTTGGTAGGACATGTTATGAGGCATCAAGGGATCACCAGTTTAGTACTGGAGGGCAGCGTGGAGGGTAAAAATCGTAGAGGGAGACTAAGAGATGAATACACTAAGCAGATTCAGAAGGATGTAGGCTGCAGTAGGTACTGGGAGGTGAAGAAGCTTGCACAGGATCGAGTAGCATGGAGAGCTGCATCAAACCTGTCTCAGGACCGAAGACCACAACAACAACAATCTGATTTACCCCGAGGAAACTTTTAAAGTAGCCGACTTCAACCATATCATTCTGGTGGCGGTACGTGAAAAGTACAGGAAAGAAGAGCGAGGGTATTGTACAAGGAATTTGGGAAACAAGTAGTCGTATTCTCCAATTAAGTGGCTGTCTTATTACACAGAAATAATGGTAGTTTACATTTCCCAGGTAAACGTTATTTTAGAAAATAGTAAATGATCTGACACTATTCAAATATCAAACCACATAAATGAATGTAAAGGAACTTCGCGGATCGATACTGTACATGCAGTGAGGCCTGCTATCTGTTGAATGCCGGCCCTGGACAAAGACTTCGAAAAACCAGGGCATCTGGGTCAGCCGGCCTTTGTGGCCGTGCGGTTCTAGGCGCTACAGTCTGGAGCCGAGCGACCGCTACGGTCGCAGGTTCGAATCCTGCCTCGGGCATGGATGTGTGTGATGTTCTTAGGTTAGTTAGGTTTAATTAGTTCTAAGTTCTAGGCGACTGATGACCTCAGAAGTTAAGTCGCATAGTGCTCAGAGCCATTTGAACCCATTTGGGTCAAATCTGATTATTTTCCCGGACACACAACCTCCGTCGACTACACGTTGGGCGATGGTTGGCGGGCGGCGTGATGTATGTGATCGATGATTGTCGGTGGTTTCCTATTGTTCTTAATAAAGTAGTATGGAAAATACGTGCACAGGGGAGTATCTAAGCGTGTTTGCCGCTCTTCTTCTTCTTCTTCTTCTTCTTCTTTTTTTTAAATAAAAAACGCACGAAACTACAGACGTGTCAGTCTTCATTTAGTGATTTTTAACTAAGAGTTATTAAAATTTATTTATTGCCAATCAATCGAATTTCTCTAGACGCAAAAAGAAGATCGGGGTTTCCTCTAGGAAGTTGTATAGCTGCCGTCATACAAGCACAGACGCCCTCAAAACCAGAACAAATCCAGGAAGCCCTATATGAAGCATCGTATCTTAACACATCACTGTAGTTTTATACAGTATTCAGCCATTCTTACATATTATGCCTACTGCTTCGGCCGGCCGAAGTGGCCGTGCGGTTAAAGGCGCTGCAGTCTGGAACCGCAAGACCGCTACGGTCGCAGGTTCGAATCCTGCCTCGGGCATGGATGTTTGTGATGTCGTTAGGTTAGTTAGGTTTAACTAGTTCTAAGTTCTAGGGGACTAATGACCTCAGCAGTTGAGTCCCATAGTGCTCAGAGCCATAAGCCTACTGCTTCACAAGGAAAAAGCATGATATTCGCAAACCGAATTCCGATCATTCCCAAGTATACACAGAGGCGTAATAATTCAGTATTAGTTTGAAGAAAGCCAGAATATGTAGTGAACGCATATTGACGAGTAGCAAATGTTCCTAGAGCAATCTCAACATTATTTTGCCGTTCGCTGCTCTTCTTCTTGCAATCTGAAAACGTAAAACGGCTCTTGAAAGATTTTTTTACATTGGATGTAGTACTCACGTCTTGACGCTGTAAAAGTAAACGTAAAGTTTAAATTAAAGCTGTTGGTTGCATATGTACTGATGAATGCGATAAAGCCGACATAAGCTTATATGTAAAAACAAAATACCAAGCAGTATAATGTCTGCTAATTCTCTGTAATCTTTCGGTTAAGCACGTTGAAGGTGTACAAGAACCCTGTTTATCCAGACATCATCGAGCTGGAGTTCAGAAAGATTTTCTCTGACAGAGCACTTCATAATCCTGGTACTTTGATGGAACACCTTGTTTATTTTAAAGGTCAATAAAATAAAAAAAATGATAAAAACTTGCTTTATTCAGTGATTACTTCAGTTTCAAATCGTAAGCAATAACACAGAAATCACAATCATATTTTAAAAAAATAATTTGTATCGTCAAAATTTCGAAGTAAAAAAAACCATGTTATTAATAGTTTTTTGCTGAGTACTTATGCACTTCCCGCAGAACAGCAGTTTCGGAAATTCTGCTGTAGAGTATTTAATATTCCGGAAGGAATAGTGCAATCATTACATTTAAGATCAGGCAATCGCCTTTAACGGATTCTGTCAGAGCGTCAGTTGACAAATTAACATTGAGTTTTACAGTACTGTATTGGCCTCACTTGTTGCGAAATGTCAAATAGAAAGGAGATGCAAGTGTCCAAGTACTAAGAATTAGAAGCACTATGGCCAGCCATTCGTCGTACTCCTTCGACCGAAACAGTGCTGGTGATTGTGCGACACACAAACGAAATTCGAATTTGGCTCAAGAGAAACTTACTTCAGTGTATAAAAGTCGCTGTGTTCTTTTTCAGTAACTCTACCAGATTACGTAAAAGTAATGCCACTCCAATTTTTTTCTGGATTTCAGGATTATCCGGATTTTCGATAATCCGGACGAGCAACGGTCCCACACCGTATAAACGAGCTTCCAGTGTAGTAGTAGGTACGTATAAAGTAGTAGCACTGACACATTTTATTACTAAACATTGTTTTTCAATAGTTTTGAATTTCATTTAGTAAGAAATTGTGCTCCGTTTTGTCTGCTGTCTGCCCCTCCAGCTCCCATGAACCTAATATGAGCCGCCTCCCTCCTCCCTCCCCCTCTAGCACGTTCTTGTCCAAACACATAACAGCGGATTACTTCCGCCGTTGTTCTTCGGAGCTTGTGCTCCGTCTGTAGTGACGTCGAAGTGCCCGGGGTGTTAACCAATAGCCAACCTTGCTTTGCACTCTTTATTAAATAGGGCAGGCAGGTACCAGCACGCACAGCTTAGAGTGCTGTTCAGTAGCTTGCGAGACAGGGGGGTGAGTACCCCGGCCAGCCTGGCTGTGGTTTTCAGACGTTTTAGGTTGGACTGATTCCCGATCTCCGCCACAGAACGTACGACAGACAAACAGTTAAAACACGGTAATATACCGACAAAATTTCACAAGATCAACAGATAAATTCCACACACGATTTCTCTCCCTTACTTATTTATTGCCGTTAAAAGTGACTCCGTCGTCTTGTGATTCTAAGGCGCATCGCTATGTTCTATACATTCTCCGTTTCATTCGACATGACAGTGAATATACGACCACCTCTAAAACGCAATAACACGAATGAAAGCACAAGACAACACTGATAAAAATGCGAACATCCACAAAGAAATTTCATAAGCTGCAAATAACATATTGTTTCAAATTATAAAAGCGAAATATGCAAGGAAATCTTGCGCAGTGATCAAAATATTGAACTCAAAAAGTCGTGAATAAAATGAACAAGTGAATGAGTGCAGTGAATGTTCGATTCCAGCTTCTGATAACGTGAACGAAGAGGCACTTTTGATAAGAATGTAGAACAAGGAACACAAAATGATTACAGGAATATCTCGAAAATGTCATCCCTAAGTGAAACTGACATTATGTCTATAAAAACCAAAGGAACGAGAAGTGTCATCTATTTGCAACAGTTACAATATAATTGATGGTTATGCTTTGCCAACAAAAACGAAAAGCACCTGGTGAAGTAACTTTTCAATTCTCGCACAGCTTAGTAACACAGAGAGAAACCAAAGCAACCAGAAGAGGTTTACGTAAGCCAGTGTGAAACGGAATTTCTATGCAGCTCCTTGCAGTTGGCCCATTTTGTTTGTAGTTTATTTTCTAGCTGTTTCACACTAACGACGCCTAAAAGCTATCAGTACATTCATATTTGAATCATTGAAAGGTAATTGCTAGAACACACTGCTATGTTAAATACTACAGTACTCGTGGCCAAATCCTACACAGTGGGCAACGCTAATTGTAATTTCATCTTGGTGACTACTGAAAAGGCTCAATAACACTTTCGAGATAGCTCCTGCGCAACATTAACCTCTCTCCTGATACTATTGCTCGTTGGCTCATGCTTATCTATATAATAATAATAATAATAATAATAATTTCCCCGTGGAGGCCCGGGAAAAGAATAGGCCTCCGGTATGTTCTGCCAGTCGTAAAAGGCGACGAAAAGAACAAACCACTAATAGGGCTAACCCCCCTTTTAGTGTGATTAGTTGGTTCAGGACAGAACTAAAGAAGCCTCGGACAAGCGCCGTCATGGTCGGAGACGACGCTTGAACCCTATGCCCGCCCACAATGGTAACGACACTGCTAGCCAACTGGAAAATGATTTAAATCCAAATAGAGGTGTTTTGCAGGATATGCTTCCTGCAACCACCCTAGAAGGAAAACAAAGACAGAGGATGAGATGGTCAGATGAAGTTAATCGACACCTCATGTTCTGTTATTACCAAGCAACAAACCTAGGAACCAACACAACTGGATACAGATCACAAGTATACACAACATTTATTACCAGATACCCAGAATTAAAATTTTTAACAGAACAACGACTAGCTGATCAGATCCGTGTAATAATCAGAAATAACAGGATACCCCAGTCAGAATTAGAAAACATCAAACAAGAAGTACAACAAATACTGGAACAAAATAATGTGCAATCAGAAGAAGAAGAAAATACAGTAATGGACTCAAACATCCCAGAGCAAACAAACAAAGAACAACACGCACCAATTAAACAATCAGAGGAAAACGAAATCTTAAGACAGCCACCAGAACAAGCACAAATAGAACACGAAGTGACACAGATGCTAGATATAGAAGAAAAATTTCAGCTAACATATATAGAATACAAAGACACAAATACAGACATTAGACCATTCTTGCATAGACCACCAAATAACCCACAAGTCGAAACAACAATAAAAACTATCAACACAATCATACACAACAAAATAAATGAAAACACAACTATGGAAGAGTTACAACTACTGGTTTATATAGGAGCACTCACTACACTAAATATACACACTAGACCGAGATCAGAACCAACCAACACACAGAAGAAACCTACAAAACCAGCATGGCAACACAGGCTACAGATCAGAATAGAAAAACTGAGAAAAGACATCGGACAGCTAACACAATTTATAAGAAATGAAATCTCGGAAAAAAAACGAAAAGGGTTAGGTAAAATCTCACAACAAGAAGCGACAGAGCAATTAGACGAAAAGAAGCAGAAATTACAAGCATTAGCCAAACGACTCAGAAGATACAAAAAAAGTGAAAATAGAATGAAACAAAACCAAACATTCAACACAAACCAAAAGAAATTTTACCAGACAATAGATAACACACACATTA
The DNA here is from genome assembly GCF_023898315.1 of Schistocerca nitens. Taxonomy (NCBI): domain Eukaryota; kingdom Metazoa; phylum Arthropoda; class Insecta; order Orthoptera; family Acrididae; genus Schistocerca; species Schistocerca nitens. The sequence goes on from NC_064614.1 coordinate 1,048,304,735, forward strand.
AAATAAACAATCCACCAAACATAACAGACATGGAACACTTCTGGAGCAACATATGGTCAAACCCGGTACAACATAACAGGCATGCACGGTGGATACAAACAGAAACAGACACATACAAGATGATACCACAAATGCCTGAAGTGATAATTTTGCAACATGAAGTCACCCAAGCAATTAATTCTACTCACAATTGGAAAGCCCCTGGAAATGATAAAATAGCAAATTTCTGGTTAAAGAAGTTCACCTCAACACATTCACATCTAACTAAATTATTTAACAGTTACATTGCAGACCCATACACATTCCCTGATACACTTACACATGGAATAACTTATCTGAAACCTAAAGATCAAGCAGACACAGCGAACCCAGCTAAATATCGCCCCATAACATGCCTACCAACAATATATAAAATATTAACTTCAATCATTAAACAGAAATTAATGACACATACAACACAGAACAAAATTATAAATGAAGAACAAAAAGGCTGTTGCAAAGGAGCACGAGGATGTAAAGAGCAACTGATAATAGATGCAGAGGTGACATATCAAGCTAAAACTAAACAAAGGTCGCTACACTACGCATACATTGATTACCAAAAAGCTTTTGATAGTGTACCCCACTCATGGTTACTACAAATATTGGAAATATACAAAATAGATCCTAAATTGATACAGTTCCTAAACATAGTAATGAAAAATTGGAAAACCACACTTAATATCCAAACAAATGCAAATAATATCACATCACAGCCAATACAGATTAAGCGTGGAATATACCAAGGAGAGTCATTAAGTCCTTTCTGGTTCTGCCTTGCTCTGAACCCACTATCCAACATGCTAAATAATACAAATTATGGATACAATATTACTGGAACATACCCACACAAAATCACACATTTGCTATACATGGATGATCTAAAACTACTGGCAGCAACAAATCAACAACTCAACCAATTACTAAAGATAACAGAAGTATTCAGCAATGATATAAGTATGGCTTTTGGAACAGACAAATGTAGGAAAAATAGCATAGTCAAGGGAAAACACACTAAACAAGAAGATTACATATTGGATAACCACAGCGACTGCATAGAAGCGATGGAAAAAACGGATGCCTATAAATATCTAGGATACAGACAAAAAATAGGAATAGATAATACAAATATTAAAGAAGAACTAAAAGAAAAATATAGACAAAGACTAACAAAAATACTGAAAACAGAATTGACAGCAAGAAACAAGACAAAAGCTATAAATACTTATGCCATACCAATATTGACCTACTCATTTGGAGTAGTGAAATGGAGTAACACAGACCTAGAAGCACTCAATACACTTACACGCTCACAATGCCACAAATATAGAATACATCACATACATTCAGCAACAGAAAGATTCACATTAAGCAGAAAGGAAGGAGGAAGGGGATTTATCGATATAAAAAACCTACATTATGGACAGGTAGACAATTTAAGAAAATTCTTTATAGAACGAGCAGAAACTAGCAAAATACACAAAGCAATCACTCATATAAATACATCAGCTACACCACTACAATTTCATAACCACCTCTACAACCCTTTAGACCACATAACATCAACAGATACGAAGAAAGTAAATTGGAAAAAGAAAACACTTCATGGCAAGCACCCGTATCATCTAACACAGCCACACATCGATCAAGACGCATCCAACACATGGCTAAGAAAAGGCAATATATACAGTGAGACAGAAGGATTCATGATTGCAATACAGGATCAAACAATAAACACCAGGTATTACAGCAAGCATATTATTAAAGATCCCAATACCACAACAGATAAATGCAGACTTTGTAAACAACAAATAGAAACAGTAGATCACATCACAAGCGGATGTACAATACTAGCAAATACAGAATACCCCAGAAGACATGACAATGTCGCAAAAATAATACATCAACAGCTTGCCTTACAACATAAACTTTTAAAACAACAAGTTCCTACATACAAGTATGCACCACAAAATGTACTGGAGAATGATGAATACAAATTATACTGGAACAGAACCATTATAACAGATAAAACAACGCCACATAACAAACCTGACATCATACTCACCAATAAAAAGAAGAAATTAACACAACTAATCGAAATATCCATACCCAATACAACAAATATACAAAAGAAAACAGGAGGAAAAATTGAAAAATACATCCAACTGGCTGAGGAAGTCAAGGACATGTGGCATCAGGATAAAGTTGACATCATACCAATTATACTATCAACTACAGGAGTCATACCACACAATATCCACCAGTACATCAATGCAATACAGGTACATCCAAACATATATGTACAACTACAGAAATCCGTAATTATTGATACATGTTCAATTACCCGAAAGTTCCTAAATGCAATATAACACATACCGTACAGTTAATAGGAAGTGACGCTTGATCAAGGTCCGCGTCACTTTCCATTCTCAACCAGACTTAACGTCTGAGAAAGTAAAGAAATAATAATAATAATAAAACTGGGGCTCATATAAATAGGGCAAAACCAGAATGGCAAATACTCGTTGAGACTAGAAACATCAGCATTGGCATCACCGTGGAATAACTTGAAAAATGCGAAAATTGGTAACACAACAGTTTTAAATGGAATAAAGTTTATCCAATAAATTAAACATTTCGAAACAAATCTAAGTGATTGCTCCCATAAACATTCCCCTTTGCAATCGCCCGTACACTGCCAACAAACTCCAAGTACCTGTAGCTATAGATGCCTTTAATTCGTTGTAGACACATACTTTGGTAATTTGAAACCGTGACAGGGAGAGTTCTCCAGCCACTACCATCATCATCGCAGTCCTCATGCAATGCGGGAAGCTACCTCACTTCGGAAAGCAATTATGGTATTAGGGAAAAAATTTATCGTCAGACTCAGATCAGCTTCCAAGTTCCAAATTGGTACTACTAAAGCGGAAACATGCACCACTTCCAGTCTCTGGATAACGCCCAACTATCATCTCGCAATTTCTTTAGAAAGCTTAATAGTGATATACAATGCCGGAAAAAAAGTTAGTACACCTAGAACCTGGAAAGATAAGTCGATTTTGATCCAATGAAGACGCATTCCACCCGGGAGATGTCCGCCCCCGGTAGCTGAGTGGTCAGCGCGACATAATGTCAATCCTAAGGGCCCGGGTTCGATTCCAGGCTGGCTCGGAGATTTTCTCCGCTCAGGGACTGGGTGTTGTGTTGCCCAAATCATCATCATTTCATCCCCATCGACGCGCAAGTCACCGAAGTGGCGTCAAATCGAAAGACTTGCACCCGGCGAGCGGTCTACCCAAACGGAGGTCCTAGTCACACGACATTCATTTACCTGGGAGATAATAGATGTACTGATAATGGTTTCAAAATCGTTCGGCAAAGGATAGCGTTGGCGTAGTGACATAGCTACCAGAGCGCCAATTGTGTCTACCCTTAAATAGGGAACGCTCACAGCCGGAAGGCTCAGTGCGGTGCACCAGACGTGTGAAGCATCCCACGGAGACACACTCGTGCTTCCTACAGCCAACTGAACGATTTTAAAACGAGTCAAATAATGGTCTTTCGAGTTGCGTGAGAGTCCTTTCGGAGAATTGCCACACAAGTTGGACATGCTGCGTCAGTTGTGCAACGATGCAGGTACCAGTGGTCACATGAACATCCTGACACCCATAGACGAGATTCTGGACGTCCACACAGCACAGGCGCTCGCCGGGATCGTCGTATTGTAAGGCCAGCACTGGTGTACAGCTACCACAGTTCAGATAAGAGGGCTTGTGAGCCTAGACGTGTGAACACGAACTGTTGCGAAGTGGTTATTACAAATGGGAATGTGGGGAAGCACACCTCTAGCCTGTCTTCCACTCACGCCATAGAATCGACATGCACAGCCCGACTTGTGCCGCCAGAGGATCACTTGGAGGATGGAATGGGCACCACGGTCTTCAGCGATGAAAGCATGTTCTGTCTGCATGCAAGTGATGATCGTCTGCGCATACGGTCTAGATCTGTTGACCGTTATAGCTCTCATTCACCTTTGGTGTTTCTGAAGGGGACGCTAATCAGCGTTCGGTACATGCACAATGTTCTCAGACCCATTCTTTTGCCTTTCTTGTAATAGGAAGGTGATGTGTTGTTCCAACAGAATAATGCTCGCCCACGCACTGCTAATTAAATACAACGTGCTCTACAAGACGAGCAGCAACTTCCCTGGCCAGCAAAATCTTCGGACTTGTACCCAGTCGAGCACATGTGGGATATGATGGGACGAGAAGTGACTGTGCTACTTGTCAACCAACAACTCCTACAATACTACGTGAACAGGTGTAGCAGGCGTGGCATAACGTATCCCAGGACATAATTCGCCATCTGTTCTATCGACCGCATGCCAGAATCAGCGCCTGCATTGCTGCCCGTGGAGACTGCACCACACTGGGGTTTCAGTGTGGGTTGATACCTGGTACCTCAGAACCACTTGTGTTATTGATCTGTAAATGTAATCATTTCATGCACACCATATTCAAATGGCTCTAAGCACTATGGGACTTAACATCTAAGGTCATCAGTCCCCTAGACTTAGAACTGCTTAAACCTAACTAACCTAAGGACATCACACACGTCCGTGCCCGAGGCAGGATTCTAACCTGCGACCGTAGAAGCAGCGCGATTCCGGACACTCCATATTCACTGTTGCTGCAATAAATCGTGAGTGAATTGGAAACCTCTAAAAGGGTGTGTTAATTGTTTTGCGGCAGTGTAGATTCAGGAGGGCAATCAGAAAGAGAGTAGAAAATAGTGAACAATTCACAGGAAATGAAACACGTCAGTTCCCATGAAAACACCACGCTGACAACGAGATAGATAGAGCACTCTATCCCAGAAGAAGTCTGACAACATTCAGCAACAATAACTGTCAGCTGGAAATTTTTTTCTCACATTTATTCGCAATATTACGGACCGTATTGGGAAAGTTCTGGCCAAGATACAAGTGTAGCTGTGGGAAGGTTTATATTGGAACAACGAAAAGATGTGTCAATACCCGTTCAACTGAACATAAAAGGAACTGTCGACTGGGACATACCGACAAATCAGCTGTAGCGGAACATATTTTTAAAGACGGTGATCATGAAATAAAATATAGTGAGAGGAGCTTGCTAGCCAGGACATCGCATTATTACGCACGCATTTATAGAGAGGCTATAGAGATTCAGAACACCACAAGAATTTTAATGGAAAAGAGGAAGGCTTAGAGTTAGGTAAGATATAGCGGTCGACTTTTCACCAACGATGTGACAATCGATTACCTTCATTCGACAATAAGAATAATAACGTTGGCCAGAGACTTACAGTCGGCCCCACGTGACCTATGATGGTGCCCTCTATGCGCTCTATATATACGGCCTGGCAGCCAATCACTGACTCACTTCGGAAGATGCTGTCCGCGGTTGGCAACGGAACTTTAGGAATGAGATGTTTTACAGATCGACCACGGCCTCTCAGCCCGGAAGTTTAACTATTGAAGAAGCCGGCCGTGAAAGTCTACACGTTATGTTTTTTAGTGTGTAGTGTTAAAAACTGATGGTATTTATTTATAACGCAAATAGCATCTACTGATGCTAAAGAAAGCGAATCACTTCCAGTGAATGAGCTTTCGGTTTGCGTTACAGTTGAGCAGGTAAAACCAATAGAGCTATGACAGGTACCTGACACGAGAACTGCCCAAAAATTCCTTCTGCTTCTTTTTTATGATTTTGAACTCGCAGTCAGAGCACCTGTAAATTATTGTAACTACGTTGTAGACCAGTGTCACAGTTATAGAAACTGGAAGAAACACAATGGCCTACAGTGTATCGCGGTTCTAGGCGCGCAGTCCGGAACCGTGGGATTGCTACGGTCACAGTTTCGAATCCTGCCTCGGGCATGGATGTGTGTGATGTCCTTAGGTTAGTTAGGTTTCAGTAGTTCTAAGTTCTAGGGGACTGATAACCACAGCAGTTGAGTCCCATAGTGCTCAGAGCCATTTTGAACCTACAGTGTAGGTATTTCGACTCGTGGTCAATACGGTGCCGTGGCAGCCGGTGTCATGTCTTTGATGCGTGAGTTTTACCAGTATTAGCCAGTTCAGAAAATCCATCGGCTGAAAGAATGTATTATTCCTGTCACCAGTCTAATGGAGAACAGGCAACTATACGGAATACATTTGGCAACTATGTGACCATCAACATACTTCCTGGGGTCGTTCAGAATTATTCTGCTGGTTTACTGAATATAATGGATAAACAGAAGAGGAAAATTAATCATTAACAATATATTTGCTCACTCTAACTAAAACAGTCTGATGATGCTCTTGCAAATGCCAAATGTGATGGACATACCCAAGGGTGTACCCAGGATGGGGGGGGGGGGGGGGGGGGAGGTCATACTAGTCTCAGGAAACAAGGACTCGAGACAACATACAGCACTTCTTATTAAATAAAACAGTAGACCAGTGAAAAACTGCTTTTAATAAACATTTTAAATACAAGAATGCACTTGTACAATCCGAGAAAACATGCAGCATTTCTTATTAAATAAAACAGTAAATTAGTGAAAAACTGCGAATATCTACTGGGGGAGGGGGGCAGCTGCCCCCCCCCCCCCACCCTGCCCCTCGCTGGGTACGCCCATGGACATACCCCTGGGAGGCAGTTAATAAAAAAAAAAGCACCTTCCTTGCGCCACGACATGCATAACGTTACCTTTTGAAGACTCACACTGGCCTTTGTCAGATATACTTTTTGTTAGAGCACACTATTATATTCTTTTTATTGAGTTAATACACGGCAGTACAAATATCAGTCTAACCATTCTGATTTAAGTTCTCCATTATATCCGTAAATCGACGAAGCCAAATGCTGGGACCTTTCCTTTGAAAGTGCATGGTCAACTTAACTTCCTATCATTCCCAACTGTAGCTTCTGATTCGTCTCTAAAGACCTAGTAGTCGATGGGACATTTAGTCCTAATATTATTTTCTTTCTTCTTTGCCTAACATTGCAATTGAATGCACGAGTCTCATAATCGGATGGACCACTGTAATAAACTGGAATAACATCATTCGTCAAAATCTGTTAGTCTTATCGCATGTGCCTACTGTTTCACGTCGAAATGATGCTACTCATAACGAGGAAACTATTTTCTGAAACATTTCTCCAATGTGCTTACCCCATACATGGCAGAACTGTTTCCAGCTGCCTCCTCTGCCTACAGTTCTCTGCTAAATCTAAAGAGAACAAAATGTCACAAATATGATAATCTTTTTCCATTTCATTCTCCATTTTCTAACGCTTAAACAAGGATCCTCTAACCTTCAAATGTGAAACAGTCAATAAGTAACGCGAAGAAAAATTCTAGAACTTTGAATAAAAATGACGATTGGTAAATATACTATAGCTTGAGTGACAATACGTCTATACGTCTTCATGAACGTATGCGTTATCTTACCTTTTTCAGGTAAATTTTGTCCTGGTAGATTAATTATGTCACTGCCCTCACATCATATACTGTATGATAAAAGGTCGAAATGCCCTTGCCTATCTAATTACATGAGACGAAATGCTGTTTAAAAAAATAAGGAGAGAAAGTGCCAGAGTTCTAGGTTATGCGTGTAGTGTGTGCAGATTTACCACTGCATTATAACTATACAAAACAGTACACAGATCTAATAGAAAGCAGCAATTCCTGCGGAAATGTCCACATTTACTAATTCGCACGGATGGCTGTTATGTGTTTTTATTTCACTGATTGGGAATAGGGTAGCCGAGGCAGTTTGGGAATGAGGATGCGGCAGAACCAGGAAATGAATGTTTTACACAGCCTGTAATCCACCTCCAGAGAGTCAGAATTATCATCCTGTGTGGAGCATACTTTGTTATAATAAAATCATGATCCAGCCATATGTGTAGTTTGGTGGAGAGTTGGATGATTCTAGTTTCGTGTGTTTTAGATCTGGGTTCGATTCATACTTCAGGCAACCATTTTTAACGTGCACAAACAGAACCTCTTCACCTCTGGTGACGCCAATTGAACAACATAAGGTTGCATCGCAGTTCCAAATCCACAGTAAACATGATGCCCCTCGCTACCAATTGAAAGAGTGTCGGTCTAGGTTGGACCATGACTGGAGTCGCAAGTCGCACCAAGTGAAAACTATGTCATGAATAAGTTTTCCGACACCAGAAATTTTATATTATTAGTGAATCAATCGTTATGAAAGGTCACAGGGCACTTATTTATTATTTTGCTTGAACTTGAGATGTTGAAATATTGGTGCTGGACTGGGATTTGAACACAGATCTCCCCTCTCAGGGATTTGACTCTCACAGGACGATATACTTCAAAAATGTTCAAATGTGAGTCAAATCTTATGGGACTTAACTGCTAAGGTCATCAGTCCCTAAGCTTACACACTACTTAACCTAAATTATCCTGAGGACAAACACACACACACACCCACACCCGAGGGAGGACTCTAACCTCCGCCGGGACCAGCCGCACAGTCCATGACTACAGCCCCATAGACCGCTCGGCTAATCCCGCGCAGCCGATATACTTCCATCATTTCGTTTCTTCCTCAAGATACAAAACTCCTCGAGGTCTTCACGAAAGCCATGTCTCTGTGTTCGAATCCTGGTCCGACATACAAATCATGAGCCACCCATATGTGTAGTTTGGTGGTGTGTTGTCTGATTGTAGCTTCGTTTGTTTCAGGTCTGGGTTCGATTCGTGCTTCAGGTAATCATTTTTAACACATCATTTCTAGCATTAGAAGGGGCACAACAACTACAGGAGAAAAAAATTATGATTTTTAATATCACTTCATGCACTGTCAACAATAAACAGGTACCTGTTTCGACTCCCAGTCAGACACAGAACTTTTCATCACATCATTTCAGATTCGAACATGCCACTCTTAGCTACTGACCACTTTCACCTGCTGATAAAAAAGCAATTCGGTAGTTAATGTCTCTTCGTGTGAAGTCAACAATAAGAGGTCTGGAGTCGACCCACAATCAACACACAACTTTTCGTCACGTTATTTCCATTTACAATGTGCTCACAGGTCTTTACTGATGGAATAAACCGGTAGTTCGCGTCTTTTCGTGACTAGAAAACAACGATGATAGCTGCCGGATACGAATCACGGTAAGGCATTTTTTTTCGTCTCGTCATTTCAGTCCCAGTCATCTCATTATTGGTGAAAAAAATCGATGTCTAACATTTGATTATTTTAGTTAAAAATCCGATTAGGTGCTGGGCTTGATCCCAATCAACACAAATTTTACGCTAAGTCATTTCAAGTACAAACATGCGCTTACTTTGTTACTAGTGACTGAAACAATATTGAAGTTTATCGTGGTTAGTTAACAGGAACTGTAGTTGCTGAATAGAAGTCCTGGGTCGCAGCCCAGTACAAAAATTTTCATTCTGTAGTGTCAAGTTGAAACTTGCTTTTCGAAATGTCATTTATTGCAATAAATTTTTAATTTACACGTGTTAAAACTGTGTCACCTCTAACAACGTGTTTCCTGACATTTGCAGTATCATGACATTAATTTTCATGCGGATTGATAGCCATACACAGCATTGTTCTCTAATGGTCTCTTGTAGTAATCATTTTGTATAGTGAGATAACTGTACCGAAAAGCGATTAGAGGATCTGCAAGAACGTTACGTTGTATGCCCTGCATATAAATCAGGTGTAATGCAATTCAGGTCGTACGGATACTTTTGAGGATGATAGCACAAAGTAGTGCGGTGATAGGGCAGAGATATCTTTCATCACTGAGCGTAAGGCAGTGACGCGACCGGCAACTTTGTGGAGGAAGTCCAGGGTATGCTGGTGCCATGTGGGACATTTGTTGAACGTGATCCTGAGGTAACGTTTGGTGTCATTCCATAGAATAGCGTTGCTGTTGATGTAGATTAGCAGCAAACAGGTTCACAGGTACAGGAGACTGAGCTGCCACTCGAGACCCAGAGAGTTATTTCATAGCAGGTTTATTGGAGATGATGTTGCATATGGTGTGATCACATACTGCACGTGAAGACTGCAGAATCATTAGCGTAGAAGGCAAGCTGTACACGATCGGCTTTTGGGACCTGAGGACCGACCCGTGAAATACATCTGCACAAATACGTCAAAATGTGGGGAATCCGTGGTGTGCCCAATGTGGCGCTGTTGTCTTTGGGGGAGGAGACCAGACAGCGAGGTCATCGGTCTCATTGGATTAGGGAAGGACGGGGAAGGAAGTCAGTCGTGCCCTTGCTAAGGAACCATCCGGCATTTGCCTGGAGCGATTTAGGGAAATCACGGAAAACCTATTAGGATGGCCGGAAGCGCGATTGAACCGTCGTCCTCCCGAATGCGAGTCCAGTGTGCACTGTGCCACCTCGCTCGGCCCCCACATGTGGAATGTCCACTCGGCAAGGTAGCTTTAAGGAAAGAGGGAGTGCAACACTGAAATCCCCTGTAAAAGAGTCTACACAGGAGACCGCTGTGCTACACAATGCGAACGCCCTGGAGATGTCCAAGAACACCGATCCAATATATTCCTGACGTTTCAGTGTGTCGAAAACGTCCTCCTTAAGTCTGAGGAGTTGCTGCTCAGTCGAATACCCTCGAAGAGACCCGAACTTCTCCTTGGTTATTGTCGTCACCAATTCGGTGTGTTGGCATAATCTATGTAGGTAAATCCACTCGGAGTGTTTTGAGGGGGCTGGAAGTAGGCTAATGGATTGGTAACTTCCAGCCAGCTTGACCTCCTTGCCCTTCTTAGGACCAGCCATTATCTTGGCGTGTTTTCAGGCAGCGGAATAGTAGGCAGTCCGTAGAATCTAATTAAAGTTGCCAGGTGTTCGACGGAAATACAGGGGAGCTGCTTGAGTAGAGGGTCGGCCTTCGTGTGCTGTAGGTGGCAGTGAACATCTTCAGACACGTGTGGTGTTACCGAGTGAATTTTGTCTCCATTTTCCCTGTCGGCGAGGTGTTGTAGCAGCTTGATTACTGCTGTATGGATGATTTTGTGGTGCACAGGATCTTCAGCTGAATTGATACTGGCAGCGAAGATGTCTACCAACGTATTCCCTTTTTCGTCGGGTACACATATGATGCACTGATCGTCCTGGAGCGGTGGCATACACTGAGAACGCTGCAGGAACATCTTCGTAATTCACCAGGCTGATACCGGTACGTTGTCTAGACGGAGTATGGCGAGTTTGTGGCCCATTCGCGGTTGCGGAGTTCTTCTTCTGCGGAAATGACGTCACGGCAGAGGCTGTTGAGGCACCGTTTGGTCTGTGGCTGCCTCGTGCGCTGCCTCTCACAGAAGTTGGCATTGAGGGTGTGCAGCGGTAACGGTCGCGAGTAGTCGCGTTGTATTTGGGCATGAAAGGGCGTCGCTGCGTGGTCTGCTTGTAGCGTCGTTGTGATGGAGTGCTGTAGCGCCGGCGTCCTCAAGATCTGGAGTTGTCGTCACTGCTTCTGCAACTGTGGCTTGGAAGTGCGGCCATTGGGTGCCCTGGAAAATATGCCGCGACTGGGTGGCAGTGCAGGGATAGCATCAATATCAAACACCACGGCCAGGTGATCTGAGGATAACGCTTTTCTAATGGACGCAAAGATGCGATGCCCGATGCTTATTATGACGACGATATCGAGCTGGCCGGTCTGGCTTCTGTTGTACAGGTGAACAATCAGCTCTTAGGGCTTCACGGTGATGCCGTCGTGGTGCTCGTAACACTTAACAGACGGCGGCATATGGCGATGGTGGTCCTGGACTTCCACACCACATATTTCGCAAGGCAGCGGAACCAGGATTCCTCTGGGAGGCCTGCAGGCAACGATGAAAAACATGCGAACCATAATGTATCCACCGTGACTCCGATTGCCTCCAGGGTCGTTAATGTGAGCACAGTAATTTGGTAGGGGCGGAGGGACTGGCATATGTAGACTAATGTATCACCACCAGCCCTCAGTCTATCTGTATGGTAGCACAAGCAGTTTGATGCTGTACAAAGAAACTCGGTTTAAGTGTGTCCCGCGCATCTGGCAGAAGATCACTGATTCATGCTAGAGAAAGTAGCGGACTGACCAACGTGGTTGTGGAGGCTATTGGCATTCCACAGGAAGATAATGCGTTCAGTAGGAAAGCTAAAGGCGCTGTGGTGGACGCTGGTATAGCTCTCTGAGCTGTGGCAGGTATCTGGTGTTGGAAGGTGTCCATCAGCAGGCGTCGCTGGAGATCAGTTTCTCCAGCTATGAAACAGCGTGGTGAGTTGAACAGTGTGGTGCGATGCAATGTCTCTCGGCGGTTCAAGGAGCAGGCAGTCTTCGTCACTTAGTACGTTCGACGGTGTTGTTGTGTTGATACTGTGAAGGAGATTTGCTGGTGTTGATGGCTGAGCTTCTTCAGTAGTGTTCTGTCTGGGGTTTTGATGGCTGAGCTTCTTCAGTAGTGTTCTGTCTGGGGTTTGCTTCTGTGTCCATACGTAGGGGCGTTCCTGTGAGTGGACGTCTTGTGCGTTGCCTCAGACACCGCCTCGCAGGAGGCATGACTGGTGATAGTGCCGTTGTACGTACACTTCATCGCCAACGTAGGATGTTGACGAGGAATGCTGAGATACCGATTTTGTCTACATCTACAGCTGCATACGAGTACATGCTCCGCAAACCAGCGTATGGTGGATTCACCACTACTAGTCATTTGATTACCTGTTCCACTCGCAAACAGAACGAGGGAAAAACGACTGACTGTATGGTCCCCTGTGAGCCCTAACTTCTCTGATCTTTGTGACTCTTACGCGAAATATACATTGGTGTCGGTAGAATCGTTCTACAGTCAACTTCAAATGCCGGTTCTCTAAGGTTTCTCAATAATGTTTCCCTAAGAGAACATCATCTTTCCTCCAGGGATTCCCGTTTGAGTTCACGAAGCATCTCTGGAACACTCGCGTGATGATCGAATCTACCGGTAACAAATCTACGAGGGTGAGTAAAATGAAAACCTTAAATTTGTAATAACAAATCGAAATTTCGCCCCATTATCTTGTAAGTTGGTAAGCGTGCTATAAACAGTGTGCAGAATGGCCTGTAGGTGGCAGCATAGTGCAGATGCACACATCCCGTCGCAGTATCAGTATAAAGATGACCGTCCCACTTGCGACTTGCACCAGGGAAGAGCAGCGTTCTGTTATTCGGTTTTTGCGTAGTGAAGGTGTGAAACCTATTGAAATTCATCGATGAATGAAGGTTAAGTACGGTGATGAATGTTTGTCACAGCAGCAAGTCTACGAGTGGAGTAGGAAGTACGCAAATGGTGTGACTTCAGTGGAAGATGCTCCACGTCCAGGTCAGGCACAGCGAGTTGTGACTCCACAGAACACTGCAGCAGTTGAAGCCATAGTGAAGGAAAACCGCGGAGTGACACTGATTGACATTGCAGCATGTTTACAGATTAGTCATGGGTCAGCACACCACACTGTGCATGATGTGCTCCAGTATCACAAAGTGTCTGCAAGATGGGTACGACGGTAGCTGACTCCTGAAATGAGAGGACGACGTGTTGATGCTTGTGAAGAACTTCTTCGGCGCTTTGAACGAGAAGGTGATGGCTTGCTTGCAAGAATCGTTACTGGGGACGAAACCTGGGTTCACTTCCACCAACCGGAAACGAAGAGAGCGAGCAAAGAATGGCGCCATTCCTCATCACCAAAACCAAATAAGTTTCGAACAGAACCATCAGCAGGGAAGATTATGCTGACTCTCTTTTGGGACGAAAAAGGCGTCATTTTGGAGCATTACATGCCTAGAGGGACCACTTTCACCAGTGCATCACACACAGATCTTCTAAAAAAATCATCTGCGGCCTGCAATCAAATCAAAGCGACGTGGATTGCTGTCAGCATGTGTCCTTTTGCAACATTACAATGCAAGGCCCCACACTGCCCGTACAACAGTTGCAACAATCATAGACCTGCATTTTGAGTGTCTTCCTCATCCACCATACTCACCAGACCTTGCCCCAAGTGATTTTCGTATGTTTGGACCACTCAAAGACGCAATGGGAGGAACGAAGTTCCGTTCTGATGAAGAGTGACGCCACGCGGTGCATGAGTGGTTGCGCAGACTACCAAAAGATTTTTTTCTAAAGGAATTTATGCACTTTGTAAGCGCTGGAGGACTTACATTGAGCGTGGGGGTGATTATGTTGAAAAGTAATACAGCTTTGTACCACTTCTGCACAATAAATAATATTTAAAAAATATTTGATGTTTTCATTTGACTCACCCGCGTAGCAGCAAGATTCTGAATTGCTTCGATATTTTTCTTTAATCCGACGTGGTGGAGGTCACAGGCACTCGAGTATTTCTCAAGACTGGGTCGCACTGGTGTTTTACACGCGGTCTCCTTTACAAATGAACGACACTTTCCTAAGGTTCGCCCAATAAACCGAATTGACCATTCGCCTTCTCTATTGCCGTCCTTACGTGCTCATTCAATTTCAAATCACTTTGCAGCGTTACGCGCAGGTATGTAAACGATGTGACTGTGACAGGCAGTACACTGCTAATGCTGTATTCGAACATCACGAGATTGTTTTTCCTGCTCATCTGTTTTAACTTACGTTTTTCTACATGCAGAGCAAGCTGCCAGTCACCACGCCAACTATAAATTTCGTCTAAGTGATTTTGTACCCTCCTACAGTCAGTCAACGACGACAACTTCCCGTTCCCCTCCGCATCATTAGCAAACAGCCGCAGATTGCCGCGCACCCAGTCCATCAGATCATAGAGGGTAAGAGCGGTCGTATCACCCTTCCCTGAGCCGCCCCTGACGAGGCTCTTGTCTCTGACGAACACTCGCCGTCGAGGACAATGTAATGGGTTCTACATGTAAAGAAATCTTCGAGCCACTTGCCCGTCTGGGAACCTAATCCGTATGCTCGAACCTTCATTAACAGTCAGCTGTGGGGCACAGTGTCAAAAACTTTCTGGAACGCTAGGAATTGGAACCCGCCTGTTACCATTCATTCATGGCCAACAGGATATCATGTGGGACAAGGGAAAGTTGAGTTTCGTACGAGCGTTGCTTTCTTAACGCGTGCTAATTTGAAGACAAAAGTTTTTCATTTCAAGGAAATTTATTATATTTTAAGTGATAAAATGTTCAAGAATTCTGCAACAGAACGGTATGAAGGGTAGTAGTCTGTAATTCTGTGGATCTGTTCTTTATCTCTCTTAGATACTGGAGTAACCTGCTCTTTTTTCGTCACTTGTGGCTTTGCGTTGAGCAAGAGATTCGCATTAAATACAAGCTAAGTAAGGGGCCTGTTCCCCGGCACGAATCCGCCCGGCGGATTAATGTCGAGGTCCGTTGTGCCGGCCCGCCTTTGGATGGTTTTTAAGGTGGTTTTCCATCTGCCTCGGCGCATGTGGGCTGATTTCCCTTATTTCGCCTCAGTTACACTATGCCGGCGATTGGTGCGCAAACACTGTCTCACGTACGCGTGCACCATAATTACTCTACCACGCAAACATTGGGGTTACACTCGTCTGGTATGAGACGTTCCCGGAGGGTGTCCATTGGAGACCGAACAGCACAACAGCCCTGGGTTCGGTGTGGGGTGGCGGTGGGGTGGGTAGACTGCTGTGGCCTGTTGTGGGGCTGTGAACCACTGAGGGCTACGGCGGGACGAAGCCTCTCCGTCGTTTCTAGGTCTCCAGTTTCAATACACAATACACAAGGGGCCTGTACCAAGGAATATTCCCCGTAAAACCGAATTGGGATCCCATCCAGCCCTGGCCACTTATTTGTTTCCAACTCTTTCAGTTGCTTCTGTACGCCAGAGATGGCTATCACTACGTCCTTCATGCGGGAGTCCGTCAAACGACGGTATGTTTGTACGATCTTCCTGCGTGAATGATCTCTTAAACGCGAAATTTGAAGCTTCAGCTTTCCTTTTGCTGTCTTCTATTGTCACACCGGACTGGTCGACGAGTGACGGCACAGAAGCTTCAACCTGCTTGGATATTATACTTAGGACCAGAATTTTCTCGTATCTCGGCAAGATATTTTGTTAGTGCATGGCGGTGATACTTGTTTTATGCTTTGCGCATCGATCTATTTCCGACCCACGAACTTCTGCTAACTTTCGCCTGTTGTCATTTGCTGCTTCGTTTCTGAACCCAGAGTGCAATAGTCCCTGCTTTCTGAGTGTCAATGTAAACAAGGACGACAATCACGAGCAAACATCAGGCACACATACCTATAAGCACAGTTATTGAAATGACTACTGTTCTATTTTTAAGACATACAGTTATTCAGAGGCACGCAAATACTCAACTTCAAGAGATCGTTGTACAATATTCCTAGCCAGTGACAGTCCTGATCTGAGAGTGCACAGTAAAGTCCCAGTCCGACATAGGCACTGCTGTGGCAGTGTCGTGCGTTGTCGAAGAGCGGCGGAACTTCTATTGACATGTGAGCTGCGATGGCTGGAGGTGTGGCAACGACTGCGACTGGGACTGGAAGTGAAACTGGCTCTCACTCAGAATCTCACTGGAACTTCGTAACACTCTTGAACACACGCCCTTGAACACTCACTGCAGAAACTATCCCCGTTAAAACACGGAGCGTTACTTGTATCCTAGTGTGCAGCAATATTAAGCTCCGCACTATTTGTACCATTTATGCGTGGCATGAAACATACACTACTGGCCATTAAAATTTCTACACCACGAAGATGACGTGCTACATACGCTAAATTTAACCGACAGGAAGAAGATGCTGTGATATGTAAATGATTAGCTTTTCAGAGCATTCACACAAGGTTGGCGCCGGTGGCGACACCTACAACGTGCTGACATGAAAGTTTCCAACCGATTTCTCATACAAAAACAGCGGTTGACCGGCGTTGCCTAGTGAAACGTTGTTATGATGCCTCGTGTAAGGAGGAGAAATGCGTACCATCACGTTTCCGACTTTGATAAAGGTCGGATAGTAGCCTATCGCGATTGCGGTTTGTCGTATCGCGACATTGCTGCTCGCGTTGGTCGAGATCCGATGACTGTTAGCAGGATATGGGATCGGTGGGTTCAGGAGGGTAATACGGAACGTCGTGCTGGATCCCAACGGCTTCGTATCACTAGCAGTCGAGATGACAGGCATCTTATCCGCATGGCTGTAACGGATCGTGCAGCCACGTCTCGATCCCTGAGTCAACAGATGGGGACCTTTGCAAGACAACAACCATCTGCACGAACAGTTCGACGACGTTTGCAGCAGCATGGACTATCAGCTCGGAGACCATGGCTGCGGTTACCCTTGACGCTGCATCAAAGACAGGAGCGCCCGCGATGGTGTGCTCAACGACGAACCTGGGTGCACGAATGGCAAAACGTCATTTTTTCGGATGAATCCAGGTTCTGTTTACAGCATCATGATGGTTGCATTCGTGTTTGGCGACATCGCGGTGAACGCACGTTGGAAGCGTGTATTCGTCATCGCCATACTGGTGTATCACCTGGCGTAATGGTATGGTGTGCCATTGGTTGCACGTCTCGGTCACCTCTTGTTCCTACTGACGACTCTTTGAACAGTGGACGTTACATTTGAGTTGTGTTACGACCCGTGGCTCTCCCCTTCATACGATCCATGCCAAACCCTACATTTCAGCAGGATAATGCATGGCCGCATGTTGCAGGTCTTGTATGGGCCTTTCTGGACGCAGAAAATGTTCGACTGCTGCCCTGGCCAGCACATTCTCCAGATCTCTCACCAACTGAAAACGTCTGGTCGATGGTGGCCGAGCAACTGGCTCGTCACAATACACCAGTCACCACTCTTGATGAACTGTGGTGTCGTGTTGAAGCTGCATGGGCAGCTGTAGCTGTACACGCCATCCAAGCTCTGTTTGACTCAATACCCAGGCGTATCAAGGCCGTTATTACGGCCAGAGGTGGTTGTTCTGGGTACTGATTTCTCAGGATCTATGCACCCAAATTGCGTGAAAATGTAATCACATGTCAGTTCTAGTATAATATATTTGTCCAATGAATACCCGTTTGTCATCTGTATTTCTTCTTGGTGTAGCAATTTTAATGGGCAGTAGTGTATGTTCCAAGCTGTGTAGTTGGAGACGTGATCACCCTTGCTGGATTTGAAGATGTGTTTTTCGTGATTTTAGAGACGGATTTCCATGGTTGGGTTGTTTCTAGAGCGCACTGGCAGCGAAAACACAGTGGTGGTCATCCCTTGGGTCCCGGGTCTTCAGTAGTGATTTTCATTACTGCAGGTGTCGCCATTTCGTAGAGCTTCCTGTTCTTTGATTTGTTCACACCAACGACCCAGTGCAAAAGGTGTTTACTGGCTGGTATGGAGTGATACAAGTAGTCTGACAAGATGTTGAACGGCACTTTCTTGATTTATATCTTCAAAAGCTTCTCTTGTTTGCAGAGCGCGAGTGAAAAGGCATCTTAAATGCTGACACTTCTTATGTCGCCATTCTGAACTGTTCAGTGCACTAGCGTCTAAGCTATTGTACAGTGTTCGACAATCTTCTTAGTATTCCATTACCAGGGACGGTTGAGGTGGTTCTCTTCTGAGTGTCGCTGGCGTGTCAGAATCATCATTTGCAGCATCAGCGAGTGGAACATTCGTGTTTTAAGTTAGCTGCGCAGCCGATGCTGTGTAGCTTTCCGTGACGTTCTGTTGGTGCAAGAAAGGGGGGGGGGGTCTTAGAGATGCGATTTATTGAGGGAGTAGTCTTCCTCTGTGGCCGCGTTACATCTTTTGACAGATATAGTGTCGCATTCCGCCGTCTCTGTTGGATAAGGCGTCTGATGAAGTTGCGCGGAGAGGCAGAGGTCTGTTCGTCCCAATTTGTATTTCTTTCACTTACCTTCCGTGCTGTACTGTACTGTACTGTAGTAGTTCTTTCAGTGTGAGGTCCAAGTTTCATCGAGCTATATAATTTGGCAGTGGCTCAATCACGAAAGTAACTTTCGTTCTTAAGTTTTGCACACCAGAGCAATATTTTTAACAGCTAAATGTTGGATGACTTCATTCAGCAATTCTCCTAAAGTGCTCAAGGAACAAGTTGGTCGATACTGCAGTTTAATAGCGGGATCACGATCTGCACCCTTTTTTTAGTTATTACAACACGTGAACGTTTCCAGGTACTAGGTATCCGTCCACAAAAGAGACGTTCATTTAATTAAATTGTAAAATGTGGGACAATATGCGGTTTTATTTGAACTAGGTATATACTCTTTTCATTTATTATTATATAGTTCTACGAAGAAGCTACGGAAGAATCAGTTAACATAAAAAGATTGGCAGTTTGAGCATAGATAATAAGAAAAAATCCTCTCGTGTTCAGAGACTGGCAGGCGAAATATCCTGCACACATTTCAGATCATATGGTTGCGTGAACTGACTCTGGAATACACTCATTATAAACCAACAAAGATTGAATTACTCGCTTTTTTTCTGCCAGGAAATGTGTTTTCATGCATCCCCATCCCATTGCCATTCACATGGTCATATATGTTACCACCTTACCTGCAGTGTCCAAAACCCGGGATTATATTGTTCATGGTCTGTCGTAAATTCAAATTATATGCCAAAGATCAGTCTAGTTATCGTTAAAACCTTTGCAAAAACACTACACTAATGAAGGAGACTGATTACCTGAAATATAACCTGAGGCTAAAACACTCTCACTACTAGACTTCAGCAAAGCGAGTGATAACATTGGCTTTGGTACACTACACATAAAAATGCCACAGGTAAATATCCAGAAGCTTAGGAACATATTTTCATAGAATTTGAAACATAAACTTGTGAAATCACCCGTTTCTGATGTGATTGTGGCCGTACGACGGGAATTAACAGATTTTGAACTTCCAACAACTTGTCGAGTCCATGCCACGTCGAGTTACTGCGCTAAGCCGGGCAAAAGATGGTCTGACACGAAATCAGGAGGTATCCCATGACTCTTGCCACCTTAGTGTATGTCCAATTAATGTAGTTGCAGCAAGATAAGTTACCTGTCTGACATACTCTATGTCAACTTTATCGGCTCCTTAATGTGTTTGCACCCACCACTTCGCATCAAGATCAAGTATCTGTCATTTCATCATAATCACTAATGAAGGTCTCACTTATCTAACGTAACATAGATTTGCCAATCCACACAACAAAGATATTCAAAATATTGGCAAACTCCTCTGTTGCTGCTGTTCGCATCTGGAGCAAACTGCCCTGCACTCTGTGCACCATGCAGTGTCCTGGTGCGCTTTTTTCTTTTAAAAAAGGTTAAAACACTTCCTTTAGTCTAATTGCTAACTTTTCCCTGGAAAATTAATATATGTGACCAGGTGCTGCCAAACAGTAAAGCAAATGCTCCTAGCTTCTACCAGTAATGTTGCTTTCTCTTTTCTTTTCTCACTTTGTCACCCCCACTTTCTATCCCTTTCTTAGTGGGAAGTTTAGTCATTGGGACTACAATCTGGCTACATAATGGACTACTGCATCTGTGAGGGGGATAGTTGTGCTAGGAGAGATATTATTGGCTGAAAAAGTTGGTCGAAAATATAGTCATTAGCTCCTGAGCTGAAAAATGTTGTGGATGAATCATTGATAGTGTTAAAAAGTTTTTCGCTTGAGCACTACATTTAAAATCAGGGATTATAAATATACACTCCTGGAAATTGAAATAAGAACACCGTGAATTCATTGTCCCAGGAAAGGGAAACTTTATTGACACATTCCTGGGATCAGATACATCACATGATCACACTGACAGAACCACAGGCACATAGACACAGGCAACAGAGCATGCACAATGTCGGCACTAGTACAGTGTATATCCACCTTTCGCAGCAATGCAGGCTGCTATTCTCCCATGGAGACGATCGTAGAGATGCTGGATGTAGTCCTGTGGAACGGCTTGCCATGCCATTTCCACCTGGCGCCTCAGTTGGACCAGCGTTCGTGCTGGACGTGCAGACCGCGTGAGACGACGCTTCATCCAGTCCCAAACATGCTCAATGGGGGACAGATCCGGAGATCTTGCTGGCCAGGGTAGTTGACTTACACCTTCTAGAGCACGTTGGGTGGCACGGGATACATGCGGACGTGCATTGTAATGTTGGAACAGCAAGTTCCCTTGCCGGTCTAGGAATGGTAGAACGATGGGTTCGATGACGGTTTGGATGTACCGTGCACTATTCAGTGTCCCCTCGACGATCACCAGTGGTGTACGGCCAGTGTAGGAGATCGCTCCCCACACCATGATGCCGGGTGTTGGCCCTGTGTGCCTCGGTCGTATGCAGTCCTGATTGTGGCGCTCACCTGCACGGCGCCAAACACGCATACGACCATCATTGGCACCAAGGCAGAAGCGACTCTCATCGCTGAAGACGACACGTCTCCATTCGTCCCTCCATTCACGCCTGTCGCGACACCACTGGAGGCGGGCTGCACGATGTTGGGGCGTGAGCGGAAGACGGCCTAACGGTGTGCGGGACCGTAGCCCAGCTTCATGGAGACGGTTGCGAATGGTCCTCGCCGATACCCCAGGAGCAACAGTGTCCCTAATTTGCTGGGAAGTGGCGGTGCGGTCCTCTACGGCACTGCGTAGGATCCTACGGTCTTGGCGTGCATCCGTGCGTCGCTGCGGTCCGGTCCCAGGTCGACGGGCACGTGCACCTTCCGCCGACCACTGGCGACAACATCGATGTACTGTGGAGACCTCACGCCCCACGTGTTGAGCAATTCGGCGGTACGTCCACCCGGCCTCCCGCATGCCCACTATACGCCCTCGCTCAAAGTCCGTCAACTGCACATACGGTTCACGTCCACGCTGTCGCGGCATGCTACCAGTGTTAAAGACTGCGATGGAGCTCCGTATGCCACGGCAAACTGGCTGACACTGACGGCGGCGGTGCACAAATGCTGCGCAGCTAGCGCCATTCGACGGCCAACACCGCGGTTCCTGGTGTGTCCGCTGTGCCGTGCGTGTGATCATTGCTTGTACAGCCCTCTCGCAGTGTCCGGAGCAAGTATGGTGGGTCTGACACACCGGTGTCAATGTGTTCTTTTTTCCATTTCCAGGAGTGTATAACGGCTTTAAACGTAGATGTACCGCCTGACAAAAGAAAGCGCCTGGATGGGTAGGAGGAAACGAAATGAAATTTCACGGGTTGAGAAGGTAGGTCAAATTATTTCACCGATTACAAAATCGAGTCAAATTTATAAAATACTTGGCAGCGTAACACACATATCAGTATGACGTTGCACCCAATATGAACTAGATACAAGTACTTACTCAGTTGGTAAGGGTCTCATAAAGCCATTTAACCTCTCCTGTGGCAATAGTTGTGGATGGTGCTTAATACTGGCACTGTGACGGGGATGTCATCAGAGACGGTACTTCACGTTCTATAACGAACAGATCCGTGACAGCAACGTGACTACCTCAACTTCACGCACAGTTCATAAACATGTTCCACGTGTGGATGTACATTATCCCGTTGAAAACGGCGTTACGACACTGTTGAATGGGAGGTAACACATGACGGGGATGGAGATGTTGTCAGAGATGGTAGCGCATGTTCTATCGGAAACAGTTTGGGGATATTGCTTGCCACGGGACTACCTCAACTTTACGCAGGCATTTCATAGACATGTTCCATGTGTGGACAAGCATTATCCTGTCGAAAACGGCACCACGATGCTGTTGAATGGGAGGTAACACATGAGGACGCAGGATATCCGTTACATAAGACTGCAAGGTCAAAGTTCCCTCAATCACTACCAGACATAGCCTGAAGTCAACCACAATTGATTCTCACGCAATGATGCCAGGAGGAACACTGTTGGGTCTCGGCAAAACATTGGCAGAATGAGTCCTCTCCCCAGGTCGTCACCACACTCGCCGTCGATGGTCCTCCAAAGTGGTACAGAACCGCAGTTCATCGGTAAACGCAGTGCGACGCTATTCATCAGCAGTCCATGCCTCCCAGTTGCGGCAGCTCTCCAAACGCAGGCGTTTGTGCTGTGCTACTGACGGCAGCCTACCCTTGGGGCGGTAATTCCCTAGTCTGGCTGCTGCTAGACTCCAACCAATGGTGCAGGATGACACAGAATGTTTCATGGAGTCCATTACTTGTTCTCGGTTGGCAGGCACAGATGAGAAAGGGTTACGACGTGACTGGAGCACAATATGGCGATCCATCCTTGTTGTGGTCAGATGTGTCGAGCAGGATCTTGACAACTAGTATGCCTGCCCTCACATTCCCATGCAGTTCCACATCTGGCAACTGTTACATCTGATTATCTGATTACCTCACAAATCTAGATACTGATTCAACCATCCAGCCAGAGGGAGACCCACAATAAGGCCATTTTCAAAATTTTAAGGTGCTGATGACATTGTCTGACACAAATACGGGGCATCTCCATCGCTTTCACTGCGATCACTCAACATCTGACGCTGTTTACGCCCCTTATACAGCCAACCAGGCCTGGTAACAAACACGAACAACACTACTGCAATCTCGTGGTCGCTCTACCTGTTGCAGGAAATTGCAAACTCTAATCATTTACATAACCATCAGTGGTGTACAGGTGTACGAAGTTCCACTGACGTCTGACCATGTCTCACGGATGCTAAATTTTTTGTTTTTTGTCGGTCAGTGTAACTCTGCAGATGCTTAATTTTTTATTTTTTGTCGGTCAGTGTAACTCTGCATCAACTTACGCATGGAAAAAGTTTTCCAGGTCCAGTTCCGAAAAATTGAATCGATTCACAGATCTGAGAATTTCTAAGGGCACACTGCTTGAATTAGTGCTAAAATATAAGGAGGAAGCAGCATGACAACGCAGTATATACAGGGTGAGTCACCTAACGTTACAGCCGGCCGAAGTGGCCGTGCGGTTAAAGGCGCTGCAGTCTGGAACCGCAAGACCGCTACGGTCGCAGGTTCGAATCCTGCCTCGGGCATGGATGTTTGTGATGTCCTTATGTTAGTTAGGTTTAACTAGTTCTAAGTTCTAGGGGACTAATGACCTCAGCAGTTGAGTCCCATAGTGCTCAGAGCCATTTGAACCATTTTGAACCTAACGTTACCGCTGGATATATTTCGTAAACCACATCAAATACTGACGAACCGATTCCACAGACCGAACGTGAGGAGAGGGGCTAGTGTAATTGTTTAATACAAACCATACAAAAATGCACGGAAGTATGTTTTTTAACACAAACCTACGTTTTTTAAAAATGGAACCCCGTTAGTTTTGTTAGCACATCTGAACACATAAACAAATACGTAATCAGTGCCGTTTGTTGCATTGTAAAATGTTAATTACATCCGGAGATATTGTAACCTAAAGTTGACGCTTGAAACCTCCGACGTTCAGTTGCGTGTTCTAACAAACACGGGCCACGGTCGGCGAGCAGCATCTGCAGGGACATGTTTACGATGACGACCGTGTTTACGAGTGTGGCTGTAGTGCACTGTTGTGGTTTGGTCTAGCTGTCGCAGTGTCCGCATGTAGCGCTTGCTGCTATTGTTATTCTGCATTCGTCTCTGCACGCAGACCAACTGTAGTACACCGTGTTACCAGACGTCTGTGATAGTGTAGTGTTGTAGGAACTGTGACCATGGTGTATTCGAACTCTGAAAAGGCGGAGATGATACTCATCTGTGGCGAGTGTCGACGAAATTCAGCTGAAGCCTGCAGGGTGTATGCAGAACGGTACCCGGACAGAGAGCATCCAACGTGCCGCACATTGCAAAACATCTACCGCCAACTGTATGCAACAGGTATGGTCGTAGCACGCAAACGGGTCCGTAAGAGGCCCGTCACAGGAGAAGCGGGTGCAGTTGGTGTGTTAGCTGCTGTTGCCATGAACCCACACATGAGTAGACGGGACATTGCGAGAGCCGGTGGACTGAGTCAAAGTAGTGTCATGCGCATACTGCATCATCACCGCTTTCATCCGGTTCACACCAGAAATTACATGGTGATGACTTTAATCATCGAGTGCAATTCTGTCAATGGGCATTAACAGAGAATGCGTTGCAGTTCTACCTGTTTACCCATGAAGCGGGTTTCACAAACCACGGGGCAGTGAATCTACGGAACATGCATTACTGGTCCGTGGACAATCCTCGCTGGCTCAGACAGGTAGAGCGACAGCGACCCTGGACTGTAAATGTATGGTGCGGAATAATTGGCGACTACCTCATTGGTCCTCACTTCATTGCAGGGGCCCAAACAGCTGCAACGTACATCGCGTTTCTACAGAATGATCTGCCAACGTTGCTCGAAAATGTCCCACTGGAAACGCGTCGACGTATGTGGTATCAGCATGATGGCGCACCTGCACATTCCGCAATTAACACTAGGCTGACCCTTGACAGGATGTTCGACGGGCGTTTCATAGGACGTGGAGGACGCATAAATTGACCAGCCCGTTCTCCTGATCTTACACCTTTGGACTTCTTTCTGTGGGGTACGTTAAAGGAGAATGTGTACCGTGATGTGCCTACAATCCCAGAGGATATGAAACAACGCATTGTGGCAGCCTGCGGCGACATTACACCAGATGTACTGCGGCGTGTACGACATTCATTACGCCAGAGATTGCAATTGTGTGCAGCAAATGATGGCCACCACAATGAACATCTATTGGCCTGACATGTCGGGACACACTCTATTCCACTCCGTAATTGAAAACGGAAACCACGTGTGTACGTGTACCTCACCCCTCATGGTAATGTGCATGTGCGTCAGTGAAAAAGACCAATAAAAAGGTGTTAGCATGTGGACGTAATGTGCTGTTCCAGTCTCTTCTGTACCTAAGGTCCATCACCGTTCCCTTTGGATCCTTACGTAATTCGGTGCTCTCCGATACACACGATCGAACAGCAGAGGAGTGGTACTCAAGCGTCAACTTTAGGTTACAATATCTCCGGATGTAATTAACATTTTAGAATGCAACAAACGGCACTGATTACGTATTTGTTCAGATGTGCTAACAAAACTAACGGGGTTCCATTTAAAAAAACGTAGGTTTGTGTTAAAAAACATACTTCCGTGCATTTTTGTATGGTTTGTATTAACCAATTACACTAGCCCCTCTCCTCACGTTCGGTCTGTGGAATCGATTCGTCAGTATTTGATGTGGTTTACGAAGTATATCCAGCGGTTATGTTAGGTGACTCACCCTGTATACTTCGAATGGTTTTGTTGCAAACTTCTTGCATTTTATATCAATGCACACCCCTCTGTAGATGGAAAATGGTTCAAATGGCTCTGAGCACTATGGGACTTAACATCTGAGGTCATCAATCCCCTAGAACTTAGAACTACTTAAACCTAACTAACCTAAGGACATCACACACATCCATGCCCGAGGCAGGATTCGAACCTACTACCGTAGCGGTCACGCGGTTCCAGACTGTAGCGCCTAGAACCGCTCAGCCACTCCGGCCGGCAAAGTGCCAAAAGTGCCAAAAGGTTTTTAACGTCAGGCGGGGGCCCTGGGAGGGTAGAGGGGTCATATGGGTTTTGACAATCCTTCCCTCTCACCAAAACAACATTTTGCTAATACTGTTTATATTTTTACATGCATTCATTTCCATATTTCTCAGATAACTTGTTGAGGATATAATGTAGTGGGAACTCAGTTTTGAAAATGGCAAAACGTTTACTGCAGGATGCTATTCAGTTGTGTGCATTGGACTGAATCCCGACCGAGCATAGAAAACATATCGGACAGGAAAAGGCGGCATTTCACAGGCTCACCATACATGCAAACAACAGCAATTGTCGCACCGTTCATGAGTCCTCAAGTGGAACTGTCAAACCAAAGGAAGTTGAGGGAAGGCAAGGCAGTAGGGGAAAGATGCCCCCCTATGCAAAAATTACAGAATCACTGAGTTTCCCGAACACAGGTACAAACGAGAAATAAGCACAGCATCCCCCCGCCCCCTTCGTATTATATTATCGCATAGCCGTAGTTTGCAGATCTGTGTTCAAAGTTCTAGAGCTAAGTGAAATACTTAAAATGGTGAGCGAGCACTTCAATTTTACACCGTTTAAATCATGAAATTTACGAAGTTAGAAAAGTTTGTTGCTATGTAGTTCTTAACACAGCTGCGTGACGCAAGTGCTGCCCAACTTTTTGGATAAATTCTTTTCCGATGATATGTTTGTCTGAACTGCAATTTCTTAGTTGTTTCTCTGCACCGATGTAATAAACAACAATAAATTATATAAATTGTGTTAGTACAATAACAATGATATACTGTTACTATTTTTAAAATCATAGGGCTCTGTGGCTGATTAAGAAGGGCGAGGGCAAGTTACGAGCGTCATTCTAACAGTAAAGAACGTTTTGATGTGACGAGACATGCAATTCTCTCCCCACCAACATGTCATAGACATTCTTAATTGTTGGGACCAGGCCGGCCGGTGTGGCCGTGCGGTTCTAGGCGCTTCAGTTTGGAAACGCGTGACCGCTACGGTCGCAGGTTCGAATCCTGCCTCGGGCATGGATTTGTGTGATGTCCTTAGCTTAGTTAGGTTTAAGTAGTTCTAAGTTCTAGGGAACTGATGACCTCAGATGTTGAGTCCCATAGTGCTCAGAGCCATTTGAACTATTTTTTGGGACCAGTATGGCGCAAAGAGTATGAACGGTATATATACTAAGATGGTATCTGTTCTTTCGGACATGTCCTCACCGGCCACTTGACCATCTTCTTCTTCTGTGCAAATCCACAAACAGTGCCCGAACTCTTACGGGAATCGGCAACGCGCCGCGACTAATGAGTATAATGGGCGGGGGCACTACGAATGTAGTGCGGGACAATACGTTGAGAATGTGCGTTTCGCGGGAGGCGTGCCAGAGATAAATCCCTGCAGTCGCACTATCCTCTGTGTCCTCGGTGGCTCAGATGGACAGAGCGCCTGCCATGTAAGCAGGAGATCCCGGGTTCGAATCCCAGTCGGGGCACACAGTTTCATCTGTGCCCGTTGACGTAAGCAGCTAAGGGTGTTCATTTCATTGTAAGTATGAACGGCGTTTACTGTTTATTTGTGTCATTGTAAAATGTAATTAACGACTCCCTCTCCTCCTTCCCCCCAAGCGTGTGGGGGTTCTTAGTGTAATACGGTTTCTTAAGGCAAAGAAAGATCACCCTATCAAAATTTACAGACAGATAACCGAGTTTTATGCAAATTTGACTAACGAAATTTCAGTTTAAAAGTAGTGCATCACATTTAACAGCGGACGAACGAATGCTCATGACGGAGAACTATCTGTCCAACCTTCTGTTGTGACTGACAAACTCAAATCAAGGACTGAAATTTAACACTCAGTTCTTTAGCAAATTCTTAATGGTGATTTGGGCTATGTAAAGCTGTGTGCCGGATGGGTTCCTCGGTATATGGCAAAAGAATACAAAACACAACGAATGGGAATTGTACTGACTTTCCTCATTTGGTACAACAAGAATGGAGAGGTGTTTATGAACTACACTGTTACAGATGACAAGTCGTGGATATTGCATAAAAGTCCTGCATCAAAGCACCAGAAAGAGGAGTGGCTCGCTCATATCCCTAAAAATCAAAAACAGTCAAACAAACTGTGAACATCAAAATGGTTATGGCGACAGGATAAAAAAGACGGAGTGGATGGTTGCCCAGCGACTGTTGTTGCGATAACGCTCGCCTGCGTTGTGCTGCGTTGACGAAGGAATGACTAGTGAGTGTCAACTTTTTCTCAAACTAATGGATTTTTAGAATGGAAAGCATTGTGGAAATGACAATGAATTGAAAGAGGATGTTAGTGACTGATTCAAGAAGTTGACAAGGTGTCAAAATAGTTTTCTTTCTTTATTATGGAGTAAAATTTCTCGATAAATGATTCTCTTTTCTATTAGAATGACCATCGTATACAGGGTGATCAAAAAGGCAGTATAAATTTGAAAACTTAATGTAGGTAGAGAGATAAAAATTGACACGCATGCTTGGAATGACATGGGGTTTTATTAGAACAAAAAAAAAAAAAGAACAAAGTTCACAAAATGTCCGACAGATCGCGCTGGACAGCAAAACTGCTACCGTGACGGGTGAGGGGTACGCCGATATGTTACAGAATCGCATCATCCCCAGCCTGGCTGATAAACACCTGCTGGAACGTACGATGTTTATGCAGGATGGCGCTCCACCCCATATTGCTAGACGCGTGAAAGATCTCTTGCGCGTGTTGTTTGGTGATGATCGTGTGCTCAGCCGCTACTTTCGTCATGCTTGTCCTCCCAGGTCCCCAGACCTCAGTCCGTGCGATTATTGGCTTTGGGGTTACCTGAAGTCGCAAGTGTATCGTGATCGACCGACATCTCTAGGGATACTGAAAGACAACATCTGACGCCAGTGCCTCACCATAACTCTGGACATGCTTTACAGTGCTGTTCACAACATTATTCCTCGACTACAGCTATTGTTGAGGAATGATGGTGGACATATTGAGCATTTCCTGTGAAGAACCTCATCTTGGCTTTGTCTTACTTTGTTATGCTAATTATTGCTATTCTGATTAGATGAAGCGCCATCTGTCGGACATTGTTTGAACGTTTGTATTTTTTTGGTTCTAATAAAACGCCACGTCATTCCAAGCATGTGTGTCAATTTGTACCTCTCTATCTACATTATTCCGTGATTTATTCAGTTTTCAAATTTATACTGAGTTTTTGGTCACCCGGTATTTAAGGTGAGTAGGACTGAGGGAGGGAGGCAGCAACAGTTGGTGGCCCCGTCCCTCAGAACGGAATCTACGTCAACACGTGTCTGATCTCAAAGCCTCACTCAACGTACGAAAGAGAAGGTTACCGCGAGTGACAAACGACGATCGGCGCGGCACAGTCTCACCTTGTGGCGCAGCATTGGGCTGTAGCTCCAGCTGCTGGTGGTGTTGAATCAAGTGCTGGCGGAAGATCTGCAGGTCCTGCTGGTACTGCACGGGGGGCGGCGACAGCTGGCAGCTGGGGGTGGAGGAGGAGGCCGGTCGGGGCCCAACGGGCGGGTCGCGAGGGTTCCACAGGAAGACGTAGTAGACGGAGAGCATGATGGCCGCCAGCGACACCGAGAACATGTACGCCACCACGGTGAGCACGCGCACCAGCTTCTTGGAGTGCTTCGGCTCGTACAGCTTGTCCTTGGACTCCTCGCCCGCCAGCTTGACGGGGTTGCTGCCGCCTCCGGATCCGTTCGTGGAGCCACCACCCTCGCGGGCTCCCCCACTTGCCGTCCTCGTCAGCATCGGAGCTTTTCGGCCGCTCATCTTCTCTGTTATCTTAAAGGATTCGTCCTCAGGTCACGCGTTCACTTGCTCAAAGCCAGTTTACCCTTGTTCTCTGCCCACAAGAAATTTTTCCCAGACTGTGACGCTGCAGTATCTAACAGCAAGTCTCTCAGTGCTGTGCTTAATTTGCAGTCATTATTCAATCATTCACTATGTAGCTCTTCCAATGCACTTCACAGCCTTTTTAATTAACTTTACTCACGTCGTACACCGTGCACCTAGCAACGTGCAGCATTATTATTATTACGTTCTGTAATACGCTGAGGCCAACGAATACATCTCTCTTTTCCATTTACATCAGAAGCCTTTGTATTCTACGGACCTGGAATTCCTGTTACTTTCTAGTAATTTTCGAATGTCACACATCTACGTAGCGTTCTCTATTGCATATCTGTACGCAACTTCAAGTCGTGCAAGCACTGCAAAAATGAGTTGGCAGGTAACAACCCAGCTTTATTTTCCAGAGCGAAACGGGATCACTCTGACACTACAGTGCACCTGGTCCAAATCTGCACAGACTTTACGAACTAAAATTGCAGCTTTGCTGTTAAACCAACCCGCACTTTATGCCACATAAAAAGAAGTGTTTATTTTCGTAGCATTATTCAGGATGGCAATATGTCTCAAATCGTAGAACCATGTAGTAGAAAATTTGCCGAACGTAACTGGTTTACATAAATGCGTAAAATCGTCGATATGTATACAAAAAACACAATTTGTCGATGTGCAGGCTTCGCTAAATGACTTCACCGCGGAAAAGTACACTGTCACTACAAACAATCGCTACAACACAATTTTCCTGTATTTACTCATCTTCTTATCAATAAGTAGCTGAGCGTCTTCTAATTTGATGTTTATGTTCCACTGCAGCACACAGCACTTCAGACACGACCTTACCGCCCCCTACATTTTGATCTTCTGGTGTTGACAGAAGCGATGTTGTTCTTATTACAGTTCAGTTCTCACTTTTCACTGAGATGAGTCGACTGTCTTTCGTTCTGCTAAATATCCTGTGATGCACTTAAACTTTCTATAGTTACTTTATCTGTGTATTCAGTCACGGGTTCGGCGCACACATCCAAAAATAACGGTGACTGGAAAACGCCGCGGCACTTAGCGCGGTTAGCCGGCAGAGCAGCGCCCTGGTGCAGGCGCCGAAGGCCCACAGATGTCAGCACAGGTCGTTCGCGGAAGAAATGTTGGCTTCTTCTCTACGGAACATCCCAAACTAGCCCACTCGTGGCCCCTCTCGCCGCCACGACGATAAACAGCCGCCAGCAGATCGTCAGATAAACAGCTGAGCCGTCCCGTTTCGTTCTCGTCTACAGGCGAGAGCAAACTTAATTCTTGTTGCGAGTTATTCCACGTGAAAGTTATTTACAACGCTTAGAACGACGTATGACGCTCCTTAGGACGCTTTCGGAACCAGAAAAGATCATCTGAATGTTACAAATCGCATCTCTGCAGAGATGCAGTATTTTGTGCGGACGCACAGCTTCCGTTGCACGTTGGACACAGGCAACGCTCGATCAATAGCGGTTCAACAGCGCCGCGTAGCGGCTCCAATTCCAAATAGTATTGCAATGCGTAAACTGGCCCTGAGATGTCTCTACGTAGCTTCAAGTCACGCTCTAACTGCAGAAACGTGTCGGTAGCCAACAACAGAGCTTCGTTTACTAAACAAAATGAAACTGCTCCGCAGCTGCGATATATACAGCTCAGGTTTTCAGACAATTAACGCTTTTCTGAAATTAATTTATTTTGTAGCAGCTCATAGCTTCCCATTTACTTTACACCTTCTACCAAGCGTTCCTGTGCTACAGACGTTTATACCGAATTCCACCAACGAAATTTCGAAGGTTGTTCAAGAATAAATTATGAGTATTTAGGTATCAGGGCCTCTAAGTCTCAGCAGTAATTTAACTATGATATATTCGTTTTGTTATCCCAGTTACTTTTCTTTCTGTGAAAATGTTCCCACTACAGTAAAAAATCATATAATATGCTATCAACAAAACGTACAACTCAAAACAAAGAGTATAGTGACAACCCTCAGATGTTAAAGAACTATTATGTGCAGGCGTGGAACTACAGCTAGCGGGGCCTTGTGGCACGTTGTAACGTGTGCTTTCCGCCTTCTATCCTGGCTAGAAATTGTGTCATAAATTTTTAATAAAATGTTAAAGCAGTAATTCAATGAGCAACCTCGAACTGAGATAACGTATAGTAAGAATCAAATGTACATCTCTGCTTCTTACGTTTTCCCCTTCCACAGAGGAAGACGATACGTATCCATTTTTTTGGAGAAACAACTCGTTTCAGCCACTAGAGAGAAGCGCATACAAATTGTGTATAGTCGCCATTGTATTTAAATAATTTATATTAATACAAAAAGATAAAGTTCTTAAGAATTATAAGGTTAAAACGTCGCACATACGAGTGTTGTTATGTGAGTTTTAGAAAAAAGAATAAACAAAGGATATATAAACATTTTAGTGTTGTTTTACAGTCGGCATTAATCACTTTGTGTTTCCAGATTCTTTCTCTACATCTACATCTACATTTATACTCCGCAAGCCACCCAACGGTGTGTGGCGGAGGGCACTTTACGTGCCACTGTCATTACCTTCCTTTCCTGTTCCAGTGGAGTATGGTTCGCGGGAAGAACGACTGCCGAAAAGTCTCCGTGCGCGCTCGGATCTCTCAAATTTTACATTCGTGAAATGTATAAATAGGGGGAAGCAATGTACTCGTTACCTCATCCAGAACCCTCTCTAAAACTGGACAGCAAACTACACCGCGATGCAGAGCGCCTCTCTTGCAGAGTCTGCCACTTGAGTTTGCTAAACATCTCCGTAACGCTATCACGCTTACCAAATAACCCTGTGACGAAACGCGCCGCTCTTCTTTGGATCTTCTCTATCTCCTCTTTCAACCCGACCTGGTACGGATCCCTCAGTGATGAGCCTCAAGTATAGGTCGAACGAGTGTTTTGTAAGCCACCTCCTTTGTTGATGGACTACATTTTCTAAGGACTATCCCAATGAATCTCAGCCTGGCACCCGCCTTACCAACAATTAATATTATGATCATTCCATTTCAAATCGTTCCGTACGCATACTCCCAGATATTTTACAGAAGTAACTGCTACCAGTGTTTGTTCCGATATCATATAATCATACAATAAAGGATCCTTCTTTCTATGTATTCGCAATACATTACATTTGTCTATGTTAAGGGTCAGTTGCCACTCCCTCCACCAACTGCCTATCAGCTGCAGATCTCCTCTGGAGATCAAATTATTTTTATAAGATCTGCTTCACAGTTAACTGCCTTTCCTGGGGCACACGGATCGTAAGCAAAAAAAGCAAGAGCTCCTCCCCATTCTCCATCCAAATGCTAGCCCCCACCCCACTTCCAACTCAACAAAACGTCGGGCACACATCGTATCTCACAGTCAGCTACCCCCTCCACCCCTCGCACACACACACACACACACACACACACACACACATGCTACATTACCCCAACCCCAGCTGCTCTGTTCCTACTTGAGTGAAAAGAATGAAATAACTAAGATAAACTTTAAAAAAAAAAAAAAAAAAAAAAAAAAAAAAAAAAAAAAAAAAAAACAGGCCAGCTGCGAGTAGGTGTCGCGATCCGAGGGTTCCGTACAATCTGAATTGCAAGTATGTATATAGACAGTTAATCTATTCCGGGAATCGAGAATCTTGACAATTTTTGCCTGTTAGCGACATTGATACTGCCAGGATATCGATCCTGGGAACACAAAGACATTCGAGAATGTTTTAATCTTAAATTTGAAGGAGGACAAGAAATTACAAAGGAAATATTTTTAAAATAAAATATACTGCTTTTCGGTCAACGGTTTTGCTGCAGTGGTAACACATATTCCCGTCATATCACCAAAGTTAGGGCTGTCGGGCTGGGCTAGCACTTGGATGGGTGACCCATCCGGTCTACCCCGCGCTGTTGGCAAGCGGGGTGCACTCAACCCTTGTGAGTTAAATTGAGGAGCTACTTGATTGAGAAGTAGCGGCTCCGGTCTCGTAAACTGACATACAACCGGGAGAGCGGTGTGCTAACCACAGCCGGCCGCGGTGGTCTAGCGGTTCTGGCGCTGCAGTCCGGAACCGCGGGACTGCTACGGTCGCAGGTTCGAATCCTGCCTCGGGCATGGGTGTGTGTGATGTCCTTAGGTTAGTTAGGTTTAAGTAGTTCTAAGTTCTAGGGGACTTATGACCTAAGATGTTGAGTCCCATGGTGCTCAGAGCCATTTGAACCATTTTTTGCTAACCACACGCCCCTCTGTATCCGCATCCAGTGACGCCTGTGGCCTGAGGATGACACGGTTACCGGTCGGTACCGTTGGGCCTTCCAAGGCCTGTTCGTTCGGAGTTTAGTTTAGTTTACTGCTTTTAGAGTTCACTACTTCATTCGGTGGAAACGAAACCTTTACAGCATCACTTCGTTGTCTGTCTGTCCGTCCGAGTGTTAAAAATCGTTTTCCTCAGGAAGGGGCAGACGTGCCAAGTTGAAATTTGTGTCACATACAATGCTCTGTGGGTCCCTCGCAGTGCAAATGGCATAAGCTACTAAGCCAGTGCACTCAAAAGATACGGGCATTTATGTCACATATTTTGACACTCACCCATCAGAATTTATAGGGTGCTTGCCAATGACCTAGAATCATGAAATATGGCAAGTAAAGAAAAAAAAATCAGAATATTTTTTATTTGTAATGATGTGACAATGTCGCATCCCACCGTTATCACGCCGTAGGAGAACACAAGATAAAAGCACACCCTCTTCAGGCCACAAGTGACCCATCAGGACCATCCGACCGCCGTGTCATCCTCAGCTGAGGATGCGGATAGGAGGGGCGTGTGGTCAGCACACCGTTCTCCCAGTCGTTATGATGGTTTTCTGTGACCGGAGCCGCTACTATTATGCCGAGTAGCTCCTCAATTGGCATCACGAGGCTGAGTGCACCCCGAAAAATGGCAACAGCGCATGGACGCCCGGACAGTCTCACCTATCCAAGTGCTGGCTACGCCCAACAGCGCCTAACTTCAGTGATCTGATGGGAACCGATGTATCCACTGCGGCAAGGCCGTTGCCGGAACACAAGGTAGGAATACTGAAAAAGCATAAGCACCCGTAGCTGCTCTGAATCACGTTAAAATTTCATCGGATCGTTGAGAAGGGTCCCTAGTGATTCCACCTGTACGCGAAAGCAAAAATCGCTTGCGCTGCATTCCAAACTGACGCGCTCACATTCGATGGGGATGCAGTCCCGCAATGACCTCAGGGAAGCTATCATCAGTGTCAAAGGTTGTGAAGAACGTTTTCCGGTAGCTCATCACACTGCAAACCGTCGTCTTCGATCGCGAAATGTGTGGGAATCAACGCACCAGGGAAAGGCGTGATTCCACTGAGATCGTTTATGTCACTCCCAGTGGCCTTTTCGTGCATGTACTTAGCGGCTATGTATCTGGAATGTTTTCCTTGGGCTCTCATAACAAAATCGCGTTATTTCAACAATGAATGTCGCTCATACAATGTAAACTTTCACGGCCGGTATTGTCTTTACTTAAAACTTCCGGGCTGATAGGCCGTGGTCGAAGTATAAAACGTTGCAGACGGCCAGTAAGAGACCAGCCAGATGGTATCGCTATGTCGATGACACGTTCGTGGTATGGACACACGGAGCAGAGGATTTGGATGCCTTCCTGACACATTTAAACAGCATTAATCCGAAAATCCAGTTCACTATGGAGACAGAAAGGAATGGGCAATTGAACTTCCTGGATGTGTCTGTGATTAAACGACCGGACGGAACGTTGGGCCATAAGGTGTATAGAAAGCCCACACATACTGATCGTTATCTACACAAAGATTCAAACCACCACCCTAGACAAAAAAGAGGTGTAATGAAAACATTGGCAGACAGGGCGCACAAACTTTGTGAACCTGTTTATTTAAAAGATGAGATTGAACACCTACGGTCAGTTATCGTGAAGAGTGGCTTTTCTAGCAAGGATGTAGATCGAGCACTTCGCTCTAGGCAGAGAATCAGGAGTAACGACGAACAACAGTCGTCCATGGGCAAAGTTTTTCTTCCGTTCATTAGCAAGGTCACAGATCGCATTGGGAAAGTTTTAGGCAAGTATGGGGTGGAAACTATTTTCAGACCTACTAGGAAAATAAAAGAATTTTTAAGGTCAGCAAAAGATGCACGGCACCCTTTGGCTACACCGGGGGTATATAAAATTCCTTGTAGTTGTGGTCAGGTTTACATCGGTACTACAAAGAGAAGTGTGAACACCCGTCTTGTCGAACATAAGAGTAATTGCCGCCTAGGTCACACGGATAAATCGGCCGTAGCGGAACATGTTTACCAGGAAGGTGATCATGAAATAAAATTCAGCGAGACGAGCGTCATATCAAAAACCTCGTATTATTATGCACGCTTGTATAGAGAGGCTATCGAGATTGATAAACATCGTAATAATTTTAACAGGAAATACGAAGGTGTTAAACTGGATAAAATTTGGATGTCAGCGTTGCACCGCAAGCGTGACGATCGATTACTTTCAATCGAGAATGTTGGCATTACCAGAGACAATCTCATAGCCGACGCCACGTGATCGACAGTGGCGCCCTCTGTACTGCCTATATAATCAGCGCCTCCTCGAGTCCTCTTCGCAGTTCGCCGCTTTACCTCCGAAGATGTCTCCCGTAGTCAGAGACGAAACGTTAGGAGACAGTTTTATACTTCGACCACGGCCTATCAGCCCGGAAGTTTTAAGTAAAGAATGAATGTCGCGTTTTCGGCCTCCATCTCGGAGGCTTCAAAAGAAGGAGTGAGGGGTGAAATGTGAGTAAGAGGGAGTCTGAGGACAGTCCGATCGTGTGACACTTCCACGGTGACATTGGGCAGAATTGCGGTGAAATTTGGTGCCAATGGGACGTTATTAACCCACCTTACGCGTCTTCTGAGTTGTAACTTTTTTTTGCATTTGTCTTCACCTTGCTTTTTTAAGCGTCGTCGGGCCCGAGGGTGATGTTTCAGTGCGCCACGCTTTTGCACCATTACAGAATAAGGTTGTATGCACCTTTGAGCTAAATTTCAAACTTAAGCATCTCAATGGGTGAGAAATATGGGGTTTCGAAAAAGTTATTCTGTTGGACAGTGAATTTAATTTATCTTTTATTTTGAAAATGGCGTAAGTCCATTGTTTTAAGCCAACGACAGATCATAGAATAATTTCCACTTAATTTATCACAAAGAATGAGATACCCCATTTATTTAGAAAACTGTCTTGTTGAAGGGTCACCCAAAATTATGTCACAGTTGTTCGTTGCCTCTAGATAATAGGTAATACGTTACACGTTAATGTGTTGCTCGTAGCATAATCGGTAGAGTCGAGAGTTAGCCACCGGTGTACATGCCGCTCGGTGGTAGGATCTAGCGGGAGTTACCGGTGGTAGACGCTGTTCCTTTTCCATTCAGGGATGGAGTGTGTGAAGAATGACTGCTTCTATGCATCTGTGAGGGCTTAATTCATCCGCTCGGGGCAATTCCATAGTGGGCCGAAGGACATTTGTGGTTTCTGCGTTGAAAGATGGGGTATTGGAGTTTACCAAGCACATTCTACAGAAATGTGCGCCGTCTTGCTTCTAGTTCTGCTATTTAACATTTTTCAACTTTTCTGCTACACTCTCTCACCAATCAAAAACACCTATGACCATTTGCACCACGCTTCTCCTATTGGTGGTATTGCCAAACTGGATAACTATGTACTTTCAACATTGCAGCACAGTCAGCAATTTTGATAATTTAATATATAAGAATC
This sequence comes from Schistocerca nitens, assembly GCF_023898315.1. Taxonomy (NCBI): domain Eukaryota; kingdom Metazoa; phylum Arthropoda; class Insecta; order Orthoptera; family Acrididae; genus Schistocerca; species Schistocerca nitens. Next base: position 1,048,343,070 of record NC_064614.1, read on the forward strand.
TATCAGCCTCGATTGCGGTAATGAAACCAACCTTTACCTAGGTTTCAGCCCAGTATGGTGCCAATGTGACGTTATTAACCCACCTTACGCGTCTTCTGAGTTGTAACTTTTTTTTGCATTTGTCTTCACCTTGCTTTTTTAAGCAAGAGGGCATGGTCTAGAAATGGTTTCATGTGAGCTCCCGAGGCCCACCGCACGGAGGCGAAGCGCACGCCAGAGCTTCAGTTTAGTCTTGGTGTTGACTTGGTACTTATGTACCGCATCTTTAAAATGTGACTACGGCTGTTCAGGCTGTTTTAGTTTTATTTCTAGACCATGCCCTCTTAGACAAATTATAGATTCAGGTGCATCTTCTGAAGAAGGCTCAATTATTTAGGCTGAAACCTAGGTAAACGTTGGTTTCATTACCGCAATCGAGGCTGATAGTTTCTTATATATTGGATAATTACGCCTTAGAATGTAAGCATTTTTCAAAAATATATTTAACTTGAATAAAGAATGCTCAGTTTCTGCAACAGCTGTAGCTTTGGTTAGATATATCGGGACAGGTGTGCATGCGCCGGTGTAGCTTGACATTAGATTTTTTAAAAATATTTGTGCTTTAAGAAAAGCAACATTTGGTTGGTTGGTTGATTTGGGGGAGGGGACTGAACAGCGAGATCGTCGGTCCCTAGGGAAGGATGGGGAAGGAAGCTGGCCGTGCCCTTTCAAAGCAGCCATCTCGGCATTTGCCAGAAGCGATTTAGGGAAATCACGGAAACTCTAAATCAGGATGGCCGGATGCATGTTTGAACTGCCGTCCTCCCGAATGCGAGTCCAGTGTGCTAGCCAGTGCGCCATCTTGCTTATTTAACAACATTAGCCGTGCTTTAAACAGAAATGACGTTAGGAAACGTTAAGGAAAAACAGTGCTGAAAGCTGGGTCTCGTGCGTCATTTTTAAAATCTTCGCCACGGACGTTAGATATGAAAAAAAGGTTGTATTACTATGTAGGCGTCTGTAACATATATAAGCTCTTAGTTCCAAGTATTTAGTTGTGAATGAACGTTAATCATCGGATACTCCAGATTCACAGCATCGAGGTGTAAGGAGAAGGTGGAATGAAACCTGAGTCAGTGACTTATGATTCTCTTCGTTACTCTAGATCGACAGCATCGAAGTGTGAGAAGATGGTAGATTGGAACCTGAGTCTGACGCCTAATGATCGCCGTAGAAGAGTGTGGAGGCGGCCAGGTACAAATATACGTTCCGGGCGGGCAGTCCTACAGGGATGTTGGTCAGTCACTTTCTGAGTCGACATCCTGCACGTATGTCGGACTCTCGCTTCGCTATCGCGGCTAATTTGAGGGCTGTGCTATGTCGGTGCAGGGTCCTCCAACCTGTTGGCCAGCCTTAAGGTCAACTTTACACCGATGAATTCTGTTTCCAGGACATTAATGCACGAGCACACCTCAGCCACCTGCAAGAAAGAGGAACAACCGAATGGAATGGCCTGCTGCATCTGCCAAAATGAACCAGACTTATCACGCTTGGGACCAGCTGATACCTGCAGTACGTCGTTGCAGGAGCTCTCCTCACAAAATCAGATAATCTCAGCAGGGCTGCCGTCAAAGAGCGAGACAGACTTGTGTACCAACGTCTCGACGACCTTGTAGCCAGCTTGCCAAGAGGGAACCATGTATATTACAATGCAGAAGGCTGAGTAACCCTGACATCTGTCTACTTTAGCTTAACTTGAAAATGACGTTCATACGAGCCCCCATAATAATGAAGAATCCCAAATCCACAACTGTGGCGGATAAACTTATCTTGCGGTGGTTGTCCAGGGTTGCAATTGTACGGGTCCACTTTTTTGATGATATTAATCCTGAATCAGTGCTGGTACATTCACGAAAACATCAGGGGACATTTTTAAAAGTATGACCATGATGTCAAAGCTTCCGCTTACTAAACCTGTCGGTATCATGTCAAGACTCTGACTACAGCTGCGCTGGTCCCGGCGGAGGTTCGAGTCCTCCCTTGGGCATGGGTGTGTGTGTTTGTCCTTAGGATAATTTAGGTTAAGTAATGTGTAAGCTTAGGAACTGATGACCTTAGCAATTAAGTCCAATAAGATTTCACACACAACACAACACACAGCTGCTCACCTTCGGCTGGGGCTGCTTCTCTTAGTCTGGTGGTTTGTGACGTCATTCCCATGCCATCAAACGAGCCCCACTTTAGAATTAAGACGTGCTTTATGAAACAAATTAAGTCTCATATAATTTTAAGGTTATGCTGATGGCCAGTTATATGGATATGGTTCAAATGGCTCTGAGCACTATGGGACTTAACTTCTAAGGTCATCAGTCCCCTAGAACTTAGAACTACTTAAACCTAACTAACCTAAGGACATCACACACATCCATGCCCGAGACAGGATTCGAACCTGCGACCGTAGCGGTCGCGCGGTTCCAGACTGTAGCGACTTTAACCGCTTGGCCACCCCGGCCGGCAGTTATATGGATATCTCAGTGCTTCTAAATGACATTCGGTGTCCCTCACAGATTGCTGGGTCTGTTGGTATGCAACTCGCGTTTCTAATACAGGGTATTTATAAATGAATATCGGGGTTTTAAAGCTTTATAATTGTTATTATATTAAACTTACATTTATAAATGATATGTCAAATGAAAGAGCAACTCTAACAGTTCTACCAAGAACCTTATAAACGTTCAATGTGAGCACAATTTGTCACACGGCACACATCAAGTCTATAGCCGAGTTCTTTCCAAACGTTGATAAGTGTCTCTTCAGTGATTGTAGCAACAGCTGCTTCAATCCGGTTTCTTAATCCAAGGATGTCTGCTGTTAGTAGAGGCACGTACACACGACCCTTGATGAAGCCCCAAAGGAAAAAATCGCAGGGCGTTAGGCCGGGTGAACGTGGAGGCCATGCAAAGCAAGCCCTGTCATTGGGCCCCTTGCGGCCTGTCCAGCGCTTGGGTACAGTGAAGTTCAACCAATCGCGTACTTCGCTATGCCAGTGAACACTTATAAGGTTCTTGGTAAAACTGTTTGAGTTGCTCTTTCATTTGACATATCATTTATAACTGTAAGTTTAATGTAATAAATGTTATAAAGTGTTAAAACCCCGATATTCATTTATAAACACTCTGTATATTGACTGAAGTGGGTTGAAGGGAATGTGGAAGGGCTAGGCAGATACAACAACTAAAATTAGTCGACATATGACAAAATAAAAATCAAACATAATGTTATTGTGATGTTTATCAAACGGTTCCGTTTGGTCACAGAATTACGAAATTGAAACTGATTTTTCTAGATAAAGTATTACGAGAGTCATCAGAGAATGTTTATCAGTGATTTGATTAAATAATAGTAATTAAAACTCCATCTGTTGAGGGCAACTATTAATCAGAAACGAGGTATTTTGACCACGTGCTACAATTGTTTCAAAAGGCTTTTCTAGAGAAGTATCTAAATTCAGATGAATAGTTCTCCCACATCAGGCTTTGTAGAGTTAGTTCACGGAAGCTATACCCCACAGCAACCTATTACGTCACTGCGAATAAAGGGCAGTTTTGATTTTCAATACATGTCAATACAGCTGGATGTAATTTCTAAAAGATAAACAAAATACTAAAATTTGAGCAATAAGTAGTAAACTGACAAGCGCAGTAATCGTCGGAAGGCTCCAGGTTCGGAGGACGGAGCGTTAGCTCTGGGGAATGTTTCCATGGCATTGTCTGGGTCATCTCGTTATTCTCGAAGGCACAATGGATTAACACAAGTTTTCCTTGGGGACCATGTTACATCTCTACACGCAGTTTGTTTCTCCTCAGCACGATGGCATCTACCATCAGGATAATGCAACGTGTCACACAGCGCGGTTTGCAGAGCATCAGGATGAGTTTACCGTACTCCCCTGGTCACTAAACTCTACAGATTCAAAGTAATTTGAGAATCTGTGGGACCACCTCGATCGGGTTGTATAGCGCAGGGTTTCTCAAGCGAGAAACCTACCGCAGCTGGCCTGGGTGTGGCGGGTCAGCAGGGCTACACATCCCTGCCGGTACCTTCCACAACCACAGTGACTCTCTGCCTGTTCGTTTCGCAGCGATCCGAACTGCAAAAAAATTATATTTAGTAAAACATCCCTCTGTTTCGCATCCACGTAGACCATACTTGCATCAAAAACAATTGCTTTGGTTACATAAAAGCTCAGAAGTTACGCGATGAACTAATTTATCTTACTTATAAAATGAAATCTATATTTTGTAAGGATATAAAATACACAGTGGACTAACGATGGCCGGCCGGGGTGGCCGAGGGGTTCTAGGCGCTACATCTGGAACCGCGCGACCGCTGCGGTCGCCGATTCGAATCCTACCTCGGGCATGAATGTGTGTGATGTCCTTACGTTAGTTAGGTTTAAGTAGTTCTAAGTTCTAGGGGACTCATGACCTCAGAAGTTAAGTCCCATAGTGCTCAGAGCAATTTTGAACTAACGATGTGCGACTCTAATTTTGTGAGAAACGAACAAAAAGACAAAGAGGAGTCATCGACTCGCATCTCGTCTCTCACACATTCATTTAGATGCCTTTCCTTGCCAATGCTACCAACACTACGGGTAGTCTACCAAGTACGCCATTTATGTACTATACCAAAACTACAGAATTGTACACTCCTGGAAATGGAGAAAAGAACACATTGACACCGGTGTGTCAGACCCACCATACTTGCTCCGGACACTGCGAGAGGGCTGTACAAGCAATGATCACACGCACGGCACAGCGGACACACCAGGAACCGCGGTGTTGGCCGTCGAATGGCGCTAGCTGCGCAGCATTTGTGCACCGCCGCCGTCAGTGTCAGCCAGTTTGCCGTGGCATACGGAGCTCCATCGCAGTCTTTAACACTGGTAGCATGCCGCGACAGCGTGGACGTGAACCGTATGTGCAGTTGACGGACTTTGAGCGAGGGCGTATAGTGGGCATGCGGGAGGCCGGGTGGACGTACCGCCGAATTGCTCAACACGTGGGGCGTGAGGTCTCCACAGTACATCGATGTTGTCGCCAGTGGTCGGCGGAAGGTGCACGTGCCCGTCGACCTGGGACCGGACCGCAGCGACGCACGGATGCACGCCAAGACCGTAGGATCCTACGCAGTGCCGTAGGGGACCGCACCGCCACTTCCCAGCAAATTAGGGACACTGTTGCTCCTGGGGTATCGGCGAGGACCATTCGCAACCGTCTCCATGAAGCTGGGCTACGGTCCCGCACACCGTTAGGCCGTCTTCCGCTCACGCCCCAACATCGTGCAGCCCGCCTCCAGTGGTGTCGCGACAGGCGTGAATGGAGGGACGAATGGAGACGTGTCGTCTTCAGCGATGAGAGTCGCTTCTGCCTTGGTGCCAATGATGGTCGTATGCGTGTTTGGCGCCGTGCAGGTGAGCGCCACAATCAGGACTGCATACGACCGAGGCACACAGGGCCAACACCCGGCATCATGGTGTGGGGAGCGATCTCCTACACTGGCCGTACACCACTGGTGATCGTCGAGGGGACACTGAATAGCGCACGGTACATCCAAACCGTCATCGAACCCATCGTTCTACCATTCCTAGACCGGCAAGGGAACTTGCTGTTCCAACAGGACAATGCACGTCCGCATGTATCCCGTGCCACCCAACGTGCTCTAGAAGGTGTAAGTCAACTACCCTGGCCAGCAAGATCTCCGGATCTGTCCCCCATTGAGCATGCTTGGGACTGGATGAAGCGTCGTCTCACGCGGTCTGCACGTCCAGCACGAACGCTGGTCCAACTGAGGCGCCAGGTGTAAATGGCATGGCAAGCCGTTCCACAGGACTACATCCAGCATCTCTACGATCGTCTCCATGGGAGAATAGCAGCCTGCATTGCTGCGAAAGGTGGATATACACTGTACTAGTGCCGACATTGTGCATGCTCTGTTGCCTGTGTCTATGTGCCTGTGGTTCTGTCAGTGTGATCATGTGATGTATCTGACCCCAGGAATGTGTCAATAAAGTTTCCCCTTCCTGGGACAATGAATTCACGGTGTTCTTATTTCAATTTCCAGGAGTGTAGTGTTGGTAGCGCGCAACTCTACTGTCAGTGCAATGTAACTTGTCGCTGTCTGTCAATAAGTTCTCAGGCCAGTGGCACGTGTTGATTACATATTCCGTACGAATTAACACCGATGAGCCAAAGCATTACGACCACACATCACCTCCAGACTCAATGATGCCTGGTGGTGTTGTGGGCAAGTGACAAAGCAATAAAAGTATAGAAGCAGAGCGCCGGCCGCTGTGGCTGAGCGGTTCTAGACGCTTCAGTCCGGAACCGCACTGCTGCTAAAGTCGCAGGTTCGAATCCTGCCTCGGGCATGGATGTGTGTGATGTCCTTAGGTTAGTTAGGTTGAAGTAGTTCTAAGTCTAGGGGACTGCTGACCTTAAGTCCCATAGTGCTTAGAGACATTTGAACCCTTTTAGAAGCGGAGCGAAGACGAATAGGGGGTCATTTTATCGGCGATACAGGCCGGAAATGGGGAAATTCACTAACGTAAGCGACTTTGAAAAAGGGAAAATTGCTATTCCCTGGATCCTGTGTAATAGTATCTCGGAAACGGTGAATGCATCGGGATGTTCACGTACTACTGTCACGAGCATCTGTGGAAAGTAGTTGAAGGACGGCGAAATAAGAAATAGGCGACAAGATGTTGGATGTCCACACGTCAACAAAAAATGTGGACGCCAATGAGCTGACCGTTCCGTAAAACACAATATGTAGCAGTCTGTGTCAGATCTGCTGGCACATCTTGTGGCAGAGTACAACGCTTGTGCAGGTGTTTCGGAGCACACCACACAATTTTGAACATATGGCTTCGTAACAGACGATATCTATGTGTCCCCATGTTGACCCAAAGACATCGTTAATTACGATTACAGTGGACATGGGGTAAACGAGTCTGGAACCTTGGATCAATGGAAACGTGTCGCCTGGTCGGGTAATAAGTGTTTCTTTTTACAAAAAAATGGCTCTGAGCACTATGGGGCTTAACAGCTATGGTCATCAGTCCCCTAGAACTTAGAACTACTTAAACCTAACTAACCTAAGGACAGCACACAACACCCAGCCATCACGAGGCAGAGAAAATCCCTGACCCCGCCGGGAATCGAACCCGGGAACCCGGGCGTGGGAAGCGAGAATGCTACCGCACGACCACGAGATGCGGGCATTTCTTTTTACACCATATGGATGGTCCTTTCCGAGAATACGGTCATCCAGGCGAACTGTTGCTCGAAACGTGCACCGCGCCACTGACGCAGGCCGGCTAGGACAGCATTATCCTATGGAGGACATTCACCTGGGGTTCCATAGGATTTATTGTAGTAGTCGAAGGCACCATGACAGCGGTGGACTACAACAGTACTGCGAGCCACCTGCATCCCTTCATGCTTGATGTCTTCCCCTGCGACGATGTGATCTTCCTGCCCATAAGTATCCGTCTCACAAGGACAGACTCGTGCTGCAGTGGTTCGAGGTACACGATTTTGTTTGATGCCACCAGCCACGAATTCCTCTCCTGTGCTAACCTCTTCATCTCAGAGTAGCACTTACAGCCTACGTCCTCAATTATTTGTAGGATGTATTCCAATCTCTGTCTTCCTCTACAGTTTTTGCCCTCTACAGCTCCTTCTAGTGCCATTTAAGTCATTCACTCATGTCTTAACAGATGTCCTATCATCCTGTCCCTTCTCCTTATCAGTGTGATCCACATATTCCTTTCCTTTCCGATTCTGTGTAGAACCTCCTTATTCCTTACCTTATCAGTCCACCTTCTCAAATGCTTCGATTCTCTTCTGTTCCGGTCTTCCCACAGTCCATGTTTCACTACCATACAATGCTGTACTCCAGGCGTACATTCTTAGAAATTTCTTCCTCAAATTATGGCCGATATTTGATATTAGTAGACTTCACTTGGCCGGAATGCCTTTTTTGCCATAACTAGTCTGCTTTTGATGTCCTCATTGTTCCGTCTGTCATTGGTTAGTTTACTCCCTAGGTAGCAGAATTCCTTAACTTCATCTACTTCGTGACCATCAACCCGATGTTAAATTTCTCGCTGTTCTCATTTCTACTAATTCTCATTACCTTCGTCTTTTTTCGATTTACTCTCAATCCATACTCTCTTCTCATTAGACTGTTCATTCCGTTCAGCAGATCATGTAATTCTTCTTCACTTTCACTCAGAATAGCAATGTCATCAATGAATCGTATCATTGATGTCCTTTCACTTTGAATTTTAATTCCCCTCCTGAGCTTTTCTTTTATTTCCATCACTGCTTCTTCGATGTACAGATTGAACAGCAGGAGCGAAAGACTACATCCTTGTCTTACACCCTTTTTAATACGAGCACTTCGTTCTTGGTCGTCCTCTTATTTTCCCTCTTGGTTGTATATGACGCGTCTCTCCCTATAGCTTACCGTTCCTTTTTTCAGAATTTCGAACATCTTGCACCATTTTACACTGTCGAACGCTTTTTCCAGGTCGACAAATCCTATTAACGTGTCTTGATTTTTCTTTAGCCTTGCTTCCATTATTAACCGCAACGTCAGAACTGCCTCTCTCGTGCCTTTACTTTTCCTAAAGTAAAACTGATCGTCACCTAGCGCATTATCAATTTTCTTTTCCATTCATCTGTATATTATTCTTGTAAGTAACTTGGATGCATGAGCTGTTGAGCTGATTGTGCGATAATTCTCGCACCTGTCAGCTCTTGCCGTCTTCGGGATGGGGTGGATGATGCTTTTCCGAAAGTCAGATGGTATGTCGCCAGACTCATATATTCTACACACCACCGTTAATTGTCGTTTTGTTGCCACTTCCCCCAATGATTTTAGAAATTCTGATGGAATGTTATCTATCCCTTCTGCCTTATTGGACCCTAAGTCCTCCAAAGCTCTTTTAAGTTCCGATTCTAATACTGGATCCCCTATCTCTTCTAAATCGACTCCTGTTTCTTCTTCTGTTACATCAGACAAATCTTCACCCTCATAGAGGCTTTCAATGTATTCTTTCCACCTAACTGCTCTCTCCTCTGCATTTAACAGTGGAATTCCCGTTGCACTCTTAATGTTACCACCGTTACTTTTAATGTCACCAAAGCTTGTTTTGAGTTTCCTGTATGCTGAGTCTGTCCTTCCGACAATCATTTCTTTTTCTATGTCTTCACATTTTTCCTGCAGCCATTTCGTCTTATCTTCCCTGCAATTCCTATTTATTTAATTCCTCAGAGACTTGTGTTTCTGTATTCGTGAGTTTCCCAGAAGATTTCTGTACTCCCCCCCTTTCATCAATCAGCTGAAGTATTTCTTCTCTTACCAACGGTTTCTTCGCACTTACCTTCTTTATACCTATGATTTCCTTTCCAACTTCTGTGATGTCCCTTTTTAGAGATGTCCATTCCTCTTCAACTGTACTACCTACTGCGCTATTCCTTATTGCTGTATCTATAGCGTTAGAGAACTTCAAACGTATCTCGTCATTCCTTAATACTTCCGTACCCCACTTCTTTGCGTATTGATTCTTCCTGACTAATGTCTTAAACTTCAGCCTACTCTTCATCACTACTGTATTGTGATCTGAGTCTATATCTGCTCCTGGGTACGCCTTACAATCCAGTATCTGATTTCGGAATCTCTGTCTGACCATGACGTGATCTAACTGCAATCTTCCCGTATCACCCGGCCTTTTCCAAGTACAGTTCCTCCTCTTGTGATTCTTGAACAGGGTATTCTCTATTACTAGCTGAAACTTGTTACAGAACTGAATTAGTCTTTCTCGTCTCTCATTCCTTGTCCCAAGCCCATATTCTCCTGTAACCTTTTCGACTACTTCTTCCCCTACAACTCCATTCCAGTCCCCCGTGACTATTAGATTTTCATCCCCCTTTACATGCTCTATTAACCTTTCAATATCCTCATACACTTTCTCATCTTCAGCTTGCAACTCGGCATGTATACCTACAAAGTATCGATGTCGGTGTTGGTTTGCTGTCGATGCTGGTAAGAACGATCCTGTCACTGAACTGTTCACAGTAACACACCCTCTGCCCTACCTTCCTATTCATAACGAATCCTACTCCTGTTATACCATTTTCTGCTGCTGCTGCTGATATTACCCTGTACTCATCTGACCATAAATCCTTGTCTTCTTTCCAGTTTACTCCACTGACCCCTACTATATCTAGACTGAGACTTTGCATTTCCCCTTTCAGATTTTCTAGTTTCCTTTCCGCGTTCAAGCTTCTGACATTCCACGCCCCGACTCGTTATGAGCAATTATTCATTAGAAGAACTGTGTTTCCAAGTAGCGAAGATAAGCACGTCCTCATAGCTAAAAAAACTCAGTGCGAGGTTTGCGTTGCTAGTAAGGCCACGTTCAAATTCATTATAATAATAATATAATAATAATAAACGCTCCTGTTGCGTGTGCAAGGTTCCTGTGTATTTTCTACAGCTCACTTCGTATCTGGGCCGCAGTCCATTTAACAAAACTTCATTGTTTCGAACATGTGGTGCCGAACACTTAAAAAAAAAGATAGCCTACGAAGAGTAATAAGGTCAGCAAAATCTACAGTTATTTCTATGAAATATTTTGTATCGCAGTTGTAAATCTTGGCTCATAAATGAGGATTGCAGATGTCACCGATAGTCGGAAACGTCAAATGGAGCGTAATAAACAATTAGCATAGCGGATATCATTTACATGAATGCAACTATGAATGTCGAATGTACCATATTGTTTCTGCACCAGCCAAAACAGTGTCTGAATGGTAAATGTGTAATTTTGAGACTCGCTTGTACATCACCTATTCACTCCGAAACAGGGATGTTATTGCATTATCTATGCTGTGTACTACGCTCTTTATTTTTATCGCAACCTGTTGATCTAGTTTACTTTCGCCGCTAATGTTGAATCTGTATTGATTATATTGTCGAAACAAGAGGTTTAGAAATCGATTATTAGCTTTAAAAATTATAAGAAGGGGAATGCAGGTTACGATCAAGTTAAAACTTTAAACCTAAATATCTTGATGCGATAATATAAACGAATGGCCATGATGTAGTGCCTAATAAACGCAGGGCAATAAAGATGGTAAAAGAGTATCAGTTGACTACAGATGTATGTAACAACAGATTTGTTCCCTCTGAAGGAAAGTTGCAACGTCACATTGCTGTGGTAAACTCATAATTTGTGCACGAAGGTAGATACATGGAGTTGAGCGAATCAGATGAATAGATTACACGAAAAACAAAGAGGCGAAACGACAGAGAAAAGTATTGGGACTCTTAAGACACAATGGTAAATACGGGAAGAGAAGTACTAAAGACAATTCTAAAAAATTGAGCATGCGATTGTAACCAGGAGAAAACGCAGTATGATATTTTACGGATATCTGGCATTGGCGAATGAAAACAGATTATGCAAGAACATCTGTAACGTGTCAGGAGAAAGTGATAAACGGCTGCAAGAAAACCAGAAATGGCCTGAAAGAGATGAAGAACGGAGACCATGTGAAATTTCGAAAGTGTCCTGACCAAAGGTATTCGGACATATATTAGTGGATATTATGAGGTTTATTCAAATGAAACCTGGTCAGTGCGTGTACCTTTGCCTTACACGTAAGGTGGCACCACGTAACTGCCCAGTGTGGTTTCACGCCGAAGGGAAGGTGGTCACACAAGTTATGGTCCACTAGCGAACACGCAGGGCAGTAAGCAGGAACAATGAGGTGTGGTTCGATTTTTGGCGGCGGAGGGAGTTGGAGGCCGTGAAATGTATCGAAGGTTGTGTACGGCGAGTACAGTCTGAGTCGTTCAAGTGTTGTGGAATGGCGCAGACGAATCCTTGAGGGGCGCGAGTCACTGGAAGACGATGCCGTGATGACGACGTTCAGCAGTTTCGGAGGGAAACGCTGAAACATGTACCGAACAGGTCCGACCTTACAACGTGTGACTTTCGTGTGTTTGGACCTCTAAAACAAGCAACTGGCGGACGTCGATTCGCAATGGACGACGAAGTGTGACTGGGTCCAGGCCTGGATCCGACAGCAGCCTACTAGCTTCTTCAAGGATGGAATCGACCGGCTAGTGTCGCAATGGGATAAATGTGCCAACAGTTTTGATGACTATTTTTGAGTATGTGTAGTGTGTATTACTACATTTTTGAGTAAATAAAATCGTTATCGTTACTTTACACTAGTGACTTGGTTTCATTTGAATGCCCCTTATAATATTGCATGTCTCCACCCTTTGCCTTTATGACCGTTTGAACTCTGCTGGGGACACTTTCAACCAGATGTACGAATGTCTCTGGAGGAATGGAAACCCATTCTACATCAAGAGCCGAAACCAGTGAAGGTAGTGATGGCCGATGCTGGTATCTGGGACGTAGTCGACGTTCTAACTCAACCCAAAAGTTTTCTATTGTATTCAGGTTGGGATTCTAGGCAGGATAGTTTATTTTACCACTGCTATTGTCTACAGACGCTGCTTTCTCACAGGGTGCTACGTTATGCTGTAAAACTTCGTATGCTTCCGAATTTACGATTTTCTTAAGCAAAGTATGGGACCACACACTAACCACGAACCCCCGCCCACCCTTACGACGTAATGCCGCCTGTCTCTTCCTTTCGCTGTTGGTACTACATATGATGACAGGTAGCGGTTCCAGGCATTTGCCAAACCCAATCCATTCCATCAGACTGCCACACCTCATAACGTGATTCATCTCTCCAAATCCCACCTTTGCCATTTACTGTCCAATGTCGTCACTGTTTACACCTCTTCAACCGTCATTCAGCACTGACTGCAGAAATGTGTGACTTGTAAGGAGTTCCTCGACCACTGTACCCTGTTCTTTTTAGTTCCATATCCTCAGTCATTGTGTAGCTGGACTGCTGGTAGCGCTTTGGAACTCACGAGTGATTCTTTCCGCTGATTTTATCCAATTTTTTGACGATCACCACCCGTAACGCTCAACGGTCCCTGTACGTCATCACATGACGCCTGTCTGGTCATGGTTTAGCTGCGATTGCTGCTTCGTGTTTCCACTTCACATTCACGTCACCAATAGACGACTTGGACAGCTCTAGAAGGATTGCAATGTCCCTGAAGTATTTGTTCCTCAAGTAAAAAAAATGTAAATGTCGTGTGACTAGGGCCTCCCGGCGGGGAGACCGTTCGCCTGGTGCAAATCTTCAGATTTGACGCCACTTCGGCGACTTGCGCGTCGATGATGATGATTAGTACAACACAACACCCAGTTCCTGAGCGGAGAAAATCTCCGACCCAGCCGGGAATCGAACACGGGCCCTTAGGATTGGCATCCTGTCGCGCTGTCCACTCTTTTTTTTATTTTGTTCGGTATTGTTCGTTGCGTATGGTCTGGGCGGACGTCACAAGACATCCATTCAAGTTGATCGTTGAGTGCTATACTCAGTTTTTTATTACAGAGGACGAGCAGCCCTCTGACCGAACACGATGAGCTACCGTGCCGGCGCTCATCTACCGGGGGCGGATGTTCCTCAACTGACATTCAACGACTACACGTTCGAAGTCACTGATCTCTATTCTGCTGTCACTTCTTCTCTGCTGACAACACAGATTTCTTCACCTTCTTTTACAATGACGGGACCGCCTCCCGTGACATCTTTCTTCATTCAGAGGTGTTTCCAGATACTTTGGATCATATAGTACACAGGGTGTTTCAAAAATGCTTTTAAAAACTTTGGGGAACGCAAAGTATTGAGATCGGGCAACGTGCAGGACGCCTCTACCTACCCATGTGTTATGGTAGATGCCAGCCAGTGTATCTCGGGCACAACAGAAATTGGAATGTGCCAGTGCTCCGTCATGCATATACACTCCTGGAAATGGAAAAAAGAACACATTGACACCGGTGTGTCAGACCCACCATACTTGCTCCGGACACTGTGAGAGGGCTGTACAAGCAATGATCACATGCACGGCACAGCGGACACAGCAGGAACCACGGTGTTGGCCGTCGAATGGCGCTAGCTGCGCAGCATTTGTGCACCGCCGCCGTCAGTGTCAGCCAGTTTGCCGTGGCATACGGAGCTCCATCGCAGTCTTTAACACTGGTAGCATGCCGCGACAGCGTGGACGTGAACCGTATGTGCAGTTGACGGACTTTGAGCGAGGGCGTATAGTGGGCATGCGGGAGGCCGGGTGGACGTACCGCCGAATTGCTCAACACGTGGGGCGTGAGGTCTCCACAGTACATCGATGTTGTCGCCAGTGGTCGGCGGAAGGTGCACGTGCCCGTCGACCTGGGACCGGACCGCAGCGACGCACGGATGCACGCCAAGACCGTAGGATACTACGCAGTGCCGTAGGGGACTGCACCGCCACTTCCCAGCAAATTAGGGACACTGTTGCTCCTGGGGTATCGGCGAGGACCATTCGCAACCGTCTCCATGAAGCTGGGCTACGGTCCCGCACACCGTTAGGCCATCTTCCGATCACGCCCCAACATCGTGCAGCCCGCCTCCAGTGGTGTCGCGACAGGCGTGAATGGAGGGACGAATGGAGACGTGTCGTCTTCCGCGATGAGAGTCGGTTCTGCCTTGGTGCCAGTGATGGTCGTATGCGTGTTTGGCGCCGTGCAGGTGAGCGCCACAATCAGGACTGCATACGACCGAGGCACACAGGGCCAACACCCGGCATCATGGTGTGGGGAGCCATCTCCTACACTGGCCGTACACCACTGGTGATCGTCGAGGGGACACTGAATAGTGCACGGTACATCCAAACCGTCATCGAACCCATCGTTCTACCATTCCTAGACCGGCAAGGGAACTTGCTGTTCCAACAGGACAATGCACGTCCGCATGTATCCCGTGCCACCCAACGTGCTCTAGAAGGTGTAAGTCAACTACCCTGGCCAGCAAGATCTCCGGATCTGTCCCCCATTGAGCATGTTTGGGACTGGATGAAGCGTCGTCTCACGCGGTCTGCACGTCCAGCACAAACGCTGGTCCAACTGAGGCGCCAGGTGGAAATGGCATGGCAAGCCGTTCCACAGGACTACATCCAGCATCTCTACGATCGTCTCCATGGGAGAATAGCAGCCTGCATTGCTGCGAAAGGTGGATATACACTGTACTAGTGCCGACATTGTGCATGCTCTGTTGCCTGTGTCTATGTGCCTGTGGTTCTGTCAGTGTGATCATGTGATGTATCTGACCCCAGGAATGTGTCAATAAAGTTTCCCCTTCCTGGGACAATGAATTCACGGTGTTCTTATTTCAATTTCCAGGAGTGTACTACCTGTTTCTTCTTAGTCGCAGAGGCACGTCTTCTGGTTGGTCTTTGAGGGTGTTCTTAATAAAGCCCCTGTAGACAGAGCCTGTCACTTGGATGGGTGACCATCCAGGCCGCCATACTCTGTTGCCATTTTCTGGGGTGCACTCAGCCTCGTGATGCCAATTGCGGAGCTACTCGACCGAATAGTAGCGGCTCCGGTCACAGAAAACCATCATAACGACCGGGAGAGCGGTGTGCTGACCACACCCTCCTCCTATCCGCATCCTGAACTGCAATGACACGGCGGTCAGATGGTCCCGATGAGCCACATGTGGCCTGTAGACGGAGTGCAGTATGCAGTATGCAGACAGAGCCTGTACGGCGTGCTAGGCGAACGTATGAGTCCGCCAGTTACCTACAATTCCAGTCCGTACATTAAACTGATGCTGATGACTAGCCTGTACTGTAGCATGAGGATCGCGATCGGCCCATATGAATTGGTAGCGCAAATTTGTTATTCCATCCCTTAGAAACGTTGCCTCGTCTTCAAACAAAACCGGAGAGACACACAATGGAAAGGCATTTTGTGCAACAGATCATCGGCAAAAGATCTCCGGTGGTGGGTGATCGGCAGGCGAAGTCCCTGCACCATTCAAGATGATGTGGATACATGAGTTGCTTTTGAAGTATCCTTCTTGCTGAACTTGGAGATGTACCACAGGCCAAGGCCACTTTGTCTTGCGCTGATACCTGGCTCTTCTTCGATACCCTCATAGAACGTGTTGTTCCTGGTCGGGTGTACGAGGAACACGTGGTCTCTCTCGTCAGTAGTCTGGGATGCTGTGGATTCTGTCTCGGCAACGCGACTTTGCAGAGCACCGGAGGTTGGTGACTCGACTGTCTACGGTCTGGAAACGCCATCTGGTAGAGCCGTGCAGGTTCGTGTCCGTTATCATTCGCGTGGTCTTAGGTAAAAATCATTTCCACCTCGTCACGAAAATGAATATTCTACCATGTTTGAACGAAACACTTTTAGTTACCTCACTAACTGTAGTACACGTACAAAGTGGTCAGTTGAAGACGGACGAATGACGAATGTAAACAAGTCTGCTTAGAACACAACGCCATCTGGGATACAGACTGTCAAACGGGCGCATGGAGTTCACAATCAGTGACGAGGCGTGGACGAACACTTTGTGGCCTGCTCATGGTTCATTGTCCTTCAGCCATTTTGCTTAGGTGCCCCGACAGTAGCACGCGAACAGCCGACCAGTTTCGGCGTTTCCGGAAAGCTAGTTTCCAGGCACCGTGCTATAACAATGTCCTTCGTCAAAAACGTTTGTATCAGTGGATTTACCCCGGTCCGTATCGTCGCGAGAATGATTCCCCATTCGTCTCTGCTCCGCTTATGTAATTCCATTAGCGCATCATGTGCCAACAATGCACTGTATCTCAAGCTGACGGAGTGAGCTGCACGCACACTAATAACGATGTTCTTCTGAAATTTGGCTGAATTACTCATCGGGCATGTCCGAAGGGAGTAATAGGCTATTTTGTATTTTAATTTATTCATTAGTTGTTACAAAGAACCGAATAAAAACACACGACAAAACTACATCTTTGTTTCAAACGCTATTTTATTATTTTGTCAAACTTAAAAAACCTGTGCCATTACTGCGTGCGAAATATCCTGTAGATTAGGAAAATTGCTTGGTTTTTGATTTCAGATAAGATTTACATACTGTAAGACTTCTATCATGGACAAACTTCATTTTCAATACCCCCCTCTTGGACGGGTGGGAGGCGGGAGGGGGGGAGGGCTTAGTGATGAGTGAATTTCTTAAAAAAAGTCAGGAAAGGAGTCAATAAATTATCTGCAAAAGGTTTATGTTAATTGCTTCATTAGTTTTTCCAACATAATACCGTAAAAATCACTTATTTTATAGGCTGACTGAGGGGAATGGATCCTTAATGTTGCCATCAGTAAATGAAGCTGAAATCCTGTATTTTGATCAAATCTTGAGAGCGAGTAGCTGACGTAGAAAGGTTTTACAATACAGTTTCTGTAAGGTTTAAAACTATGTTTATTTAATTATTCAGAGTATCGCGAACTTGACACTAAATTTATTATCTGCAAAGTGCAATCATGTACGAAAATAACTCTCATTAGTAAAATGGAAAAATACAAAAAGGAGAACGCTAAGCTTTATACCGATTTCTACTTGCGGTAGGAATTCTTTCATGTTTGTGACCACGTGGAATTGAACAGTCTTAATCTCAGCAGTAACAGACAAAAGACATGGTATCATGTACCTCGCAGTGAAAAAACTAGTTATTGGTGCACAAGCAGCAGATACAACTGTAATCGTATTGAGTGCCCATAAGTTCTCGCAACCATTAAAAAAAAAAAAAAAACCTAACTTGCAAGCTGTTAGAGATAGAGAAGCGTGATCTGTTGTAAAACGCATAGCAGCTTTCACAGATTTTTTCCTTCTCCTGTGTTGCAGATTTGTCTTACAGTGCATCAAAATGGTAACAGGCTAGGAAAATGCGCAGCGTGTCATCTGCGATGCAGAATCGAAATCTGTGACAACAGTTTTGCGGAATTATCGACGCCACTACGGGAGGGTATCACCGGCAAAAACAAGTATAGCGACGCCGTTCGAAATTGTTAAAGAGACAACTTTGGTACACAGCTTCCTCGAAGTGGACGTCCCCTTGTGTCTCAAGCACGTGATGACAGAACGCAAATTGCATTTCAACGCAGCCTTCCGAAGCGAATTCGTCGTGCATCACACGAATTGCAGGAAGCAAGATCAACTGCCCGTGAAGAGTTACACAAGCAGTTATGCACTTTTGCTTACGAAGTCCAAATGGTCCAATCATTCCATCCAAACAATTGTCCTTTGCGACACGCATTTACGTGTTCCTTGCTTTTCTCAATGAACGTTGACAATAACTACCTACAAAAAGGTGCCTGTTTTCAATGAAGCAACATTCCACATTTCTGGACATTCTAATCGCCACAACATTCGCATTTGGGGCTTCGAAACAAACACCAAAAATTCGTGAATATATCCGTGATAGCCAGAAGCTTGTATTGTACTTTAGGGAACAGAGGACCTAGAAACGACGGAGAGGCTTCGTCCCCGCCATCCATAGCCCTCAGTGGAACACAAATCCGCAACAGGCTACAGCAGCTGTCTATACACCTTACCGCCGCCCCACACCGCGAACCAAGGGCTACTGCCCGGTTCCGCTCCCAGTGGACAACCCCCCCCCCCCACCTCCCCGCGGGAACGTCTCACACCAGATAAGTGTAACCCAAATGTTTGCATGGTAGAGTAATTATGGTGTACTCGAATGTGGAGAAAGTGTTTGCGCAGCAATTGCCGACATAGTGTAACTGAGACGAAATAAGAGGAATCAAACCACATTCGCCGAGGCAGATGGAAAACCGCCTTAAAAACCATCCACAGACTGGCCGGCACACCGGACCTCGACACTAATCCGCCAGGCGGATTCGTGCCGGAGACTGGCACGCCTTCCCACGCGGAAGGCAGTGCGTTAGACCACACGGATAACTGGGCATCCAGCGAAAGCATAATGTTTGGTGTGGGAATGTTTACCTGCACTTGCTCAAACAGTTCCTGGTACCACAAATTGAAGAGTTGCAGCCGTCCATCGTCTTCCAACATGACGGTGCACCCTCACAGTGGAGTTTGAACGTGCGGGATATGCTGAATGACAAACATCGGGATAGGTGGATATGTTGAGACGGTGCCATCGCATGGCCCTCGCGCCTTACGGTGTCACGCCATTATACTGGCAGGCTATAATTAAAGTGCAGCTTCTCTCACAGAGGTACAGTGCGGCCTGTAATTATCGCATGGCAGTGAAACTGTGTAGATATGCTAATGCGTTAATGCGGAACCGATTTACGCTGGGAAAAAATTAGTTCCACTTTTGGCCACCAGGTGCAAATCTGGCGCTGTAGACGGTTTGTATGACGATATATCAAATCTGACACTGAGAATGCAAGAAATACGAACAATAATGTTCCTGCATGTAATGGGTTAGGAATTGGATGTGAGCAGAAAATCTCAAACAAGTGAGAAAGGCATAATGTTGATTTTATTATTAACCGCTGCTTACACAGCTTTTTCAGTGTAAGCACTGGAGGAGTCGACGAGACGCAGCATCCGTAAAACGTCGTGATCAACAGTTGCTTGCAGGAGTAGAATCTGAGCCACGTGTTCCCGGTCTTCAGATCAGGTAGAGACCGAACATGGCTCTGATAAACACCTTCTTTTCTGTATCCCCAGACCTATACGTCACATGGATTCAAATCAGGTGATCTTGCAGGCCATGTATCTGGATAATCTCTGGAGATAACATGTACGTGGAAGGTTGCATTAAGCAGCTCTTTCACTGACCGAGCGACATGAAGTGGTGCCCACTTTTGCTTGAAAATAGTGGTTTCCACACGGTTGTGCGCTTCCAAACCAAGAATCACATGCTGTACAATTCGAGAGTAACAGTGTCGTGTATTCACATCACACAGTCACATATTGCGAGTGCAATGGTTCTTCGGCATAACACGCCGTTTAACAGTAGCCTAATGTCGGAAGTTCTGTGTATTCACAGCACCCTGTAGTGTAAATACGCGTCGTCACTCCATAGAATGTCCAGTCACATGTCAGCAACTTCGGTCAATGCCAGAAACCGAAGAGTAAATTCAGAACGTTGTGGCGGATCATGAGATCTCAGTTGCTGCACCGTCTGGATATTGTAAGGATACCAATATAAAATAGATCGCAAAAATTTCCGTACTGTTGGCAGTGGTATGGACAATTCTTGTACCACTGCACTAGAACTAGCACTACCCAGGGCACGAGCTGAATGGCCACAGCAACAGCAGCCCCATCAATAACTTCCATCGGGATAGGGTTGGGGGTTGGTTTGTTTGGGGAAGGAGACCAGACAGAGAGGTCATCGGTCTCATCGGAGTAGGGAAGGATGGGGAAGGAAGTCGACCGTGCCCTTTCAAAGGAACCATCCCGGCATTTGCCTGGAGCGATTTAGGGAAATCACGGAAAACCTAAATCAGGATGG
The DNA here is from genome assembly GCF_023898315.1 of Schistocerca nitens. Lineage (NCBI taxonomy): Eukaryota > Metazoa > Arthropoda > Insecta > Orthoptera > Acrididae > Schistocerca > Schistocerca nitens. The sequence continues at coordinate 1,048,363,542 of NC_064614.1, forward strand.
CCGGACGCGGGATTGAACCGTCGTCCTTCCGAATGCGAGTCCAGTGTGCTAGCCACTGCGCCACCTCGCTCGGTCCCCATTGGGATAGGACGCCTCCCTCTTACAGGTGCAATACCAATGTCACCCACGTTTTCGAATTTCGTTATCATCATCTTTAAACCATTTAATGACACGGGACTCTTCTTAGACATTTCAGTCGCCGATACTCTCACCATGCAGCACTGTAATTGCTGCCTTTCACATAAAACCGTTGCACTAACAGCGCACGGTCTCTTTTCCCAATAGCCAAATTGTTCACTCACGTTATGGCTTGTCAAATGACAACATGAATGACATTCCGTCATACTAACAGTGTACAGCGCCATATTTTTATCTCGTGGTACAACTGGAACTAACTTCTTTCCCAGCATAAATCGGTTCCGCATTAACGTATTAGCATATCTACCAAGTTCCACTGTCACACTATAATTACCCCTTCGCCCATAAACCACGGACCTTGCCATTGGTGTGGAGGCTCACCACAACGGAGGGATATCTGTTGAGAGGCCGGGTAAACGTGTGGTTCCTGAAGAGGGGGCAGCAGTTGTAGGGGCTACAGTCTGGATGACTGACTAATCGGAGTTTGTAACATTAACCAAAACGGTCTTGCTGTGCTGGTACTGCGAGCGGCTGAAAGCAAGGGGAAACTACAGCCGTAATTTATCCCGAGGCCATGCAGCTTTACTGTATGCTTAAATGATGATGACTTCCTCTTGGTTAAAATTTTTCGGACTTAAAGTAATCCCCCATTCGGATCTCCAGGCAGGGATACTCAGGAGGAAGTCGTTATCAGAAGAAACAAAGCTGACGTTCTACGGATCAGAGGGTGGAATGTCAGATTCTTTAATCAGGCAGGTAGGTTAGAAAATCTAAAAAGGGAAGAGGATAGGTGAAAGATATAGTGGGTATTAGTGAAATTCGGTGGCAGGAGGAACAGGTGAATAGAGGGTCATAAATGCAAAATCAAACAGGGGTAATGCGGGAGTAGGTTTAATAACGAATAAAAAAATAAGAGCGCGGGTAAGCTACTACGAACAGCATAGTGAACGCATTATTGGCTAAGATAGACCGAATCCCACGCCTACAACAGTAGTACAAATTAATATGTCAGCTAGCTCCGCAGATGACAAAGAGATTGAAGAAATGTATGACGAGATAAAAGAAATTATTCAGATAGTGAAGGGAGACGAAAATTTAAGTCATGGGGGACTGGAATTCGATAATAGGAAAAGGAAGAGAGGGAACAATAGTAGGTGAATATGGAATGGGGGTTAGAAGTGAAAGAGGAAGCCGCCTAGTAGAATTTTCCAGGGAGCATAACTTAATCATAGCTAACACTTGGCTTAAGAATCACGAAAGAAGCTTGTATAAGTGGAAGAGGCCTCGAGACACTCGAAGGTATCAGATAGGTTATATAATGGCAAGACAGAGATTTAGGGACCAGGTTTTAAATTGTAAGAATTTCCAGGGTCAGATGTGGACCCTGACTACAATTTATTAGTTATGAACTGTAGATTAAATCTGAAGAAACTGCTAAAAGGTGGCAAGTTAAGGAAATAGGGCCAACCAGAGGTTGTCGAGAGTTTCAGGGAGAGCATTAGGGAACGACTGAGAAGAACGAGGGAAAAAATACAGTAGAAGAAGAATGCTCAGATTTGAGAGATAAAATATTGAAAGCACCAGAGGATCAAGTAGGTAAAAAGATGAGGGCTAGTAGAAATTCTTGGGTAACAAAAAAGACATTGAATTTAATTGATGAAAGGAGAAAAATATAAAAATGCAGTAAATGAAGCAGGCAAAAAGGAATACAAACGTCTCAAAAATGAGACCGACAGGAAGTGCAAAATGGCTAAGCAGGGATGGCTAGAGGACAAATCTAAGGATGTAGAAGCATATATCTCTAGGGGTAAGATATATACTGCCTACAGGAAAATTAAAGAGACCTTTGGAGAAAAGAGAACCACTTGTATGAATATCAAGATCTCAAATGGAAAACCAGTGCTAAGAAAAGAAGAGGAAGCAGAAAGGTGAAAGGAGTATATAGAGCGTCTATACAAGGGCGGTGTACTTGAGGGGAATATTATGGAAATGGAAGAGGACGTAGATGGAGATGAAATGGCAGATAATATACTGCGTGAAGAATTTGACAGAGCACTGAAAGACTTAAGTCAAAACAAGGCCCAGGAGTAGACAACATTCCATCAGAACTAGTGATAGCCTTGGGAGAGCCAGTCCTGACAAAAGTCTACCATCTGGTGAGCAAGATGCTGGAGACAGACGAAGCACCCTCAAACTTCTAGAAGAATATAATAATTCCAATCCGAAAGAAAGCAGGTGTTGACGGGTGTGAAAATTACCGAACTATCAGTTTAATAAGTCACGGCTGCAAAATACCAACACGAATTCTTTACAGACGAATGGAAAAATTGGTAGAAGCCGACCTCGAGGAAGATCAATTTGGATTCCGTAGAAAAGTTGAAACACGTGAGGTAATACTGACCCTACGACTTACCTTAGAATATAGATTAAGGAAAGGTAAACCTACGTTGCTACTATTTGTAGACTTAGAGAAAGCTTTTTACATTGTTGACTGGAATAATCTCTTTCAAATTCTGAAGGTGCAGGGGTAAAATACAGGGAGCGAAAGGCTATTTACAATTTTACAGAAACCAGATGGCAATCATAAGAGTCGAGGGGCGTGAAAGGGAAGCAGTGATTGGGAAGGGAAGTGAGACAGGGTTGTAGCCTATCCCCGATGTTATTCAATCTACACTCCTGGAAATGGAAAAAAGAACACATTGACACCGGTGTGTCAGACCCACCATACTTGCTCCGGACACTGCGAGAGGGCTGTACAAGCAATGATCACACGCACGGCACAGCGGACACACCAGGAACCGCGGTGTTGGCCGTCGAATGGCGCTAGCTGCGCAGCATTTGTGCACCGCCGCCGTCAGTGTCAGCCAGTTTGCCGTGGCATACGGAGCTCCATCGCAGTCTTTAACACTGGTAGCATGCCGCGACAGCGTGGACGTGAACCGTATGTGCAGTTGACGGACTTTGAGCGAGGGCGTATAGTGGGCATGCGGGAGGCCGGGTGGACGTACCGCCGAATTGCTCAACACGTGGGGCGTGAGGTCTCCACAGTACATCGATGTTGTCGCCAGTGGTCGGCGGAAGGTGCACGTATCCGTCGACCTGGGACCGGACCGCAGCGACGCACGGATGCACGCCAAGACCGTAGGATCCTACGCAGTGCCGTAGGGGACCGCACCGCCACTTCCCAGCAAATTAGGGACACTGTTGCTCCTGGGGTATCGGCGAGGACCATTCGCAACCGTCTCCATGAAGCTGGGCTACGGTCCCGCACACCGTTAGGCCGTCTTCCGCTCACGCCCCAACATCGTGCAGCCCGCCTCCAGTGGTGTCGCGACAGGCGTGAATGGAGGGAAGAATGGAGACGTATCGTCTTCAGCGATGAGAGTCGCTTCTGCCTTGGTGCCAATGATGGTCGTATGCGTGTTTGGCGCCGTGCAGGTGAGCGCCACAATCAGGACTGCATACGACCGAGGCACACAGGGCCAACACCCGGCATCATGGTGTGGGGAGCGATCTCCCACACTGGCCGTACACCACTGGTGATCGTCGAGGGGACACTGAATAGTGCACGGTACATCCAAACCGTCATCGAACCCATCGTTCTACCATTCCTAGACCGGCATGGGAACTTGCTGTTCCAACAGGACAATGCACGTCCGCATGTATCCCGTGCCACCCAACGTGCTCTAGAAGGTGTAAGTCAACTACCCTGGCCAGCAAGATCTCCGGATCTGTCCCCCATTGAGCATGTTTGGGACTGGATGAAGCGTCGTCTCACGCGGTCTGCACGTCCAGCACGAACGCTGGTCCAACTGAGGCGCCAGGTGGAAATGGCATGGCAAGCCGTTCCACAGGACTACATCCAGCATCTCTACGATCGTCTCCATGGGAGAATAGCAGCCTGCATTGCTGCGAAAGGTGGATATACACTGTACTAGTGCCGACATTGTGCATGCTCTGTTGCCTGTGTCTATGTGCCTGTGGTTCTGTCAGTGTGATCATGTGATGTATCTGACCCCAGGAATGTGTCAATGAAGTTTCCCCTTCCTGGGACAATGAATTCACGGTGTTCTTATTTCAATTTCCAGGAGTTTATATATTGAGCAAGCAGTAAAGGAAACAAAAGAAAGATTTGGAGTAGGAATTAAAATCCATGGAGAAGAAATAAAAACTTTGAGGTTTGCCGACGACACTGTAATTCTGTCAGAGACAAGAAAGGACCTGGAAGAGCAGCTGAATGGAATGGACAGTGTCTTGACAGGAGGATATATGATGAACATAAAGAAAAGCGAAACGAGGATAATGGAATGTAGTCGAATTAAATGAGGTGATGCTGAGGGATTTAGATTAGGAAATGAGACACTTAAAGTAGTAGATGAGTTTTGCTATTTTGGGAGCAAAAAAACTGATGATGGTCGAAGTAGATAGGATATAAACTGTAGACTGGCTATGACAAGGAAAGAGTTTCTGAAGAAGAAAAATTTGTTAACATCGAGTATAGATTTAAGTGTCAGGAAGTCTTTTCTGAAAGTATTTGTATGAAGTGTAGCCATGTATGGGAGTTAAACATGGACGATAAACAGTGTAGACAAGAGGAGAACAGAAGCTTTCGAAATGTGTTGCTATAGAAGACTGCTGAAGAAGGGTAGATCATGAAACTAATGAGGAGATACTGTAATTGGGGAAAAAGAGGAAACCTGTGGCGCAACTTGAGTAGAAGAAGAGATCAGTTGGTAGGATTTGTTCTGAGGCAATAAAGGATCACCAATTTAATACTGGAGGGCAGCGTGGAGGGTGAATGTCGTAGAGGGAGTTAAAAAAATGGTTCAAATGGCTCTGAGCACTATGAGACTTAACTGCTCAGATCATCAGTCCCCAAGAACTTAGAACTACTTAAACCTAACTAACCTAAGGACATCACACACATCCATGCCCGAGGCAGGATTCGAACCTGCCACCATAGCGGTCTCGCGGTTCCAGACTGTAGCGCCTAGAACCGCTCGGCCACCCCGGCCGGCGTAGAGGGAGTCCAGGAGATGAATACACTAAGCAGATTCAGAAGGATGTAGGGTGCAGTAGTTACTTAGAGATAAAGATGCTTGCACAGAATAGAGTGGCATGGAGAGCTGCATCAAACCAGTCTCTGGACTGTAGACCACAACAACAGCAACTATAATTACAACCGACACTGGTTCTCCGCCAGTAGCTGCTTTGTAATTATAACCACCCGGTTCTTCTTTTTCTGATTTTTTGACAAGGATCACGTATATACATCAGAGAATGATTACTGGTGCACGAATCAGTGAAGGAGACCGAACTATTGATGCTGCAATGCTGACACCTACATAGGAAGAACTCGAGTATTACCTTTGTGCCCTACGAACGACGAGTGGGACACACATTAAATTCTGATGCAACAGAAAAAAAAGTTGCTAAATATTTTACAACAAACCATGGTGCTCTATTTCCAATAGCTTTGTAGTTATGATTTTTGGAAATGATAGTGGGACTTTGTGGACAACATTTAGAAAAGAGATCATGCAATGCTCTGAGGTTTAAGTGTAGTGTAAAACGGAATATAGGCGCTCAGTGCCTTAATGTTTACTGCTTTGAATCAAGCTTCATACTCTGCAGCATTCGGTATCACAGAGAAAAACTTATGAAAGCCATGCGTGCAACTAGAACAAAAATATCAGGGCGATCTAAACTTCCTATTAGATGCAATTGTAATGTCTAAGAAACGACCATGCTTTTCGTTGTAATTATGTCTTTGAAGTGAGACATACCGTCTATCTCTGAACATAGAGGCGTTGACTCCGAAACCTCTGTAAAGAAGATAAAGAGATTGTTAAAAACATCAATATTTGTTTTTTGTAAGATATTAGACAGAAATTGAGTCCTGTGCCTGATTCGATCACTGTCTACTCCAAACCAGTTTCGTCTTTGGGAATACTTGAAAAGTCAACCCTTTTTGTAAAGGTTAATACAAATTGCGTGTGTAAACACGAAAAATAAGGACGTAGAAATTTTGTTTAATTTAAAAAGCTTAAAGAGTTATAAAAAATTCGGAGGTATTGCTTTTCGGCACGCCCTTGTACTATGTTCCACATTTCCATGATATTTCCCGACTAATTTACTCGCCACTGCCGTTCTCACGAATAGTAACCACACGCTGGGAGACGTCGGTCATCGTTGCTCGGCAATGTTTGCGCCTCTTCATTACCGAACCAGACCTTCTCCTTAAAGGTGCGGTCACATGGGTCATATTTTAGGACAATACGTGGTCGTAATAGTGTTGCTGTCAACATTGCCGCAATGTGACTGCAGTACACGGAAATGCTGCGGTATTGCCGTCAGTATTGCAGATGAAGCAGGCTATTGCTAGCAGTTGCCGAGGAATGACTGAGACGTTGTCGACATTGTCCACCAAGGGTGGAGAATATTTAGTATGGCCGGTCCATATGTGTCCCTATCCTTCTCTTAGCCTTGCTTCTTCCTTTTCACGATGACAGTGCTTCAGGAACTAGTCATGCAATCTGAGCGCTGAAACAATTTAATTTTACTTCACTTCGAAAGTAGATGGGCATACGTAGAGGCAAGCAGAATGTAGAAGTCGGCAAGCGAGATAACCGTGAATATTATATAAGTCTGAGACGTGCGTCTACTGCCAGAAATGTGGAACATAGTACGAGGGCGTGCCGAAAAGGAATACCTCCGAATTTTTTATAACTCTTTAAGCTTTTTAAATTAAACAAAATTTCCACGTCCTTATTTTTCGTGTTTACATATGTATTTCTAACATATTCACCTGGTGACGAACACATTTATCTTGATGAGAGAGCAGTTCATTGGTACCGTCACTGTAGAATGTTTGACTATGTTGAGCCGGCCGGAGTGGCCGAGCAGTTCTAGCCGCTACAGTCTGGCACCGTGCGACCGCTACGGTCGCAGGTTCGAATCCTGCCTCGGGCATGGATGTGTGTGATGTCCTTAGGTTACTTAGGTTTAAGTAGTTCTAAGTTCTAGGGGACTTATGACCTTAGAAGTTAAGTCCCATAGTGCTTAGAGTCATTTGATTTTTTTGACTTTGTTGACGGAACCACAACCACACTTCTGCTTGTATCGCTTCATCATTATCACAGTCAAGTCCTCCAAGGTGTTCTTTAAGTTTCTGAAAGAGATGAAAATTGGATGGGCCAAGCCGGGACTGCATGGAGGATGATCGATGACTGTGAAACTAAAGCGTCGGATTGTTGTAGATGTCGCGGCGCTCGTGCGTAGTTACTGTCATGCTGAAGGAATGTGTTCTCCATGTGTTGACGAACTTTACCCATTCAAAACTCGATCACAGCACGCTTTTCTCACGCAGCGAAATAGTTACGTTACGCACCGCCATGTTACACGCTACAATTCGGAGCCCTTTAGCAGCAGAGGGCCGCAAATATGTAGAAATGAAGAATAAAGATAGAGAATGTTAATAACATTTGTTTTATTTAAAACATTTAAGAGTTTTCGAAGGCATTACTTTTAATACGCCCTCCTAATTCATACACAGACTGAAATCTGAAATAGAATATTCTGGCTGCCACCGTAGCAGTATACAGAGTACGTTCCATAAGTAATGCTGCCAATTTTTTTCTGACGCAACGGCACGCCACAGCGTGTTGTAACCGGCTGGGCTGAGTGGAGGGGGATGTTAACTTCAAAACTCTCTTTGTCTCATTCGGCTGCGAGCTGCCGGAGAGTCAGGACGCGCGTTTTGAGTTTATGTAACGCGGCACAATGGATCATTCTTTAGAGCAACGGTACACTATCAAATTTTGCGTTAAATTTTGGAACTCCGCCACCGAAACGTTTCCAATACTTCAGCATACCTTTGAGACTGATTGCTTGTCCAAATCACAAGTTTTCCGATGACCCAAGTCGTTCATGGAGGGCCGAGAGGGGATCACCGACGAACCTCGCAGTGGTCGGCCATCAACCGCACGGGTCGACGAAAATGTGACTCGTGTGCCCGATTGTTTGAACTCTGACAGACGGCTGAGCCTTCAATTGATAGCACAAACTCTAAACATGTCAAAAACAACCGTTTTCCACATTGTGACCGAAGATATGAGCATGAGGAAGGTGCTGCCAAACTCGTCCCAAAAGTGTTGATCGACGAACACAAGCACATGCGCGTGCTTCGGTGCCAAGAAATGTTGGAAATGTATGAAAATGATTCTCATTTTTTAAACTCAGTTGTCACTGGTGATGAGTTGTGGATTTCTGAGTACGACCCTGAGACAAAAAGGCAGAATTCAGAGTGGCACACCCCATCGTCGCCCCATCCCAAGAAGGCACGCATGAGCAAGCCCAGGATCAAAACCATGCTCATTGTCTTCTTTGATGTCAGCCGGCTGGGGTGGCGGAGCGGTTCTAGGCGCTACAGTCTGGCACCGCGCGACCGCTACGGTTGCAGGTTCGAATCCTGCCTCGGGCATGGATGTGTGTGATTTCCTTAGGTTAGTTAGGTTTAAGTAGTTCTAAGTTCTAGGGGACTGATGACCTCAGAAGTTAAGTCCCATAGTGCTCAGAGCCATTTGAAGCATTTTTCTTTGACGTCAGAGGCATTGTCCACCACGAATTCGTACCTACTGGGACTACAGTGAACTCAGCTTTCTACTTGGAAGTGCTCAAAAGACTGAAGAGGAGGGTCTCATGCTGCTGAAGCGACATCAAGGACATGTGGAAAGTTCACCACGACAACGCACCGAGTCACAGCGCTTTCATTGTCAACGACTTCCTGGCCAGGACCGAGACCCCATTGGTTCCCCAGCCTACCTACAGTCCTGACCTGGCTCCCACTGACTTTTTCTTGTTTCTTCAGTTAAAAGGAGTCATGAAAGGAAAACATTGGGACATGATTGAAAGCATCCAGGCGCATGTTACATCAGCTCGGAAGGACATTCCGGAAAAGTCATTCCAGGATGCCTTACAGGCATGTTAACACCGCCTCCAGAAGTGTATCGACGCAAGAGGGTGGCTATTTTGAAAATTTTTGATTGTTTGTACGAATATATTCAATAAATGATTTTTTATGAATTTGGTCGCTGTTGTGTGCGTACTGTAAGACCTTCAGTACACACACCATCAGATTATTTGGCTTGTCGCTCTAACGGAGTAGGCGAGTGTCAGCAATATGTCTTGTGGTCTTATCGTGGCGTCTTTATCTTCTGCCGTTATGTCAGATGGTAGAAATGCCACTTGCACGCTTAGAGTAGCAGATTGACGGTAACCAACTTTAAACAGAACTTGATTAATTTCCACACACATTTATTAAAAATAATAACAAGCATAAAAATTACTTAACTTGGTTCTGGATGCTATTTACAATTGACAATCTGAAGTTCCTTTGGTATTGGTATGTTAATCTTATTCTCACATGTACCTCTGATACTTGACCAAAGTGTCTATACATTTATCTTCATGGCTATGTACAGGAATATGGTAATCTTAGTAGGCGCAGACTGAAACTTGACTATAGACTGGTGCAGATAAATGTAGAACTCGTACAGACTGGTACAGACTAATGCAGACTGGTACAGACTAATCGGAGGTCTGTACACTCGGTATAATACCTCACGCGTTCATGTATCACTGCGCGAGTGTGATCCGCGAGGAGAAAAGGTTCTACGTTAGCAGCAATCTCATTGGCTGCGTTACATATTAATACGCGGATCGGCGGAAGCAGAATTTGGTCCGTCTCTATGGCAGCGCCATCTCGTAGTGCGGAGTCAGACGAGCGCTGCGCCTGCGCTGTTGTGCTTAGCAGGGCGCGCTCTAGTGGGAAAGTTCTGTACGCGCTGACTACGTGGAACTATGTACACAACAGTCGCATTACTTACGGAACGCACCTTGTACTTCTAAAATTTCGAAAACTTTTTTTAAAGCTTCATAACGTCAGTTTCTGTGTTCATTGGCACGAGCCTGCCAACTGTCCTTTTTTTCGATTGCGCTCTTCGTATACATTAACTTTCACGCCCAATAATAGTGGTTGAAAATGTCTCGCATTTATGAAACTCATAGTTATATAAATGTACTAAATAACATAAACATCTGACAGTTATTTCGTACTATCTTAATGAATTCCTTGAGTCTTCACGCTAGGGCGTCTGTCTGATATCAAGAGTCATATCGATGAAAAGTACACTCTGAGGCAGTACATTAGATTTCTGTATGAATCATCAGTAGTCAAAATCCGAAGAATGTTCGAGAAACTGAATGCAGACTGGTATACAGTCTGTAATATCGGTACTGGTCTTAGCAATTCTCGGGTCAACTGTTTTTATGATATATTCGAAATTATATTTCAACGTTCTGTAAGAGTTCTGTATATGACATCAGTTCACGAGTTGAAGTTTCGGAAGCAGTTCTCTTACCGACAAAAGAACGCATCTACACAGCCCAATTTATCTTCTTTTTGCCAACACTTCTCCTTGTGGAAAACAAAAGCAAAAGAGCCGCACTCGTTTCCACTACCTCGCTTTCTCTACTTCGTGACCATACTTGCGGACCGGAATTGTATTGCCGCAAACACTGCCGGTCAGCGATGCCAGGCAGTACTGTCGGACAAGTGGCTGCAATCGTGTGGACGGCAATGGTAAATATGCAGTTTCTATGACCTGTGGAAACAAAATACGATGTAAGCAGCAAAAACGTCCCTTTGTAAGGTTGCAGTCTTGGTATGCATTACTTTCTGCGTCCCATTGCTCTGGTCGAAAATGTATCACATTTATGAAAATTGTGGTAATCTTGTTTGTCCTCGTCTTTGTACTTGTAGACAACGAACACATCGAATGCTTTTGCGACCGCGCCCTTAAATTTGGAACCTAGGCAAAATCATATCACACAGATCCTGTGACTTGTGATAGGGAAATATGGGGTGTGCCACAAATCATTTTTCACTAGCAATCCTTAGAACTTGTTTTGCCTAGCGTAAACTTTGCTAGTGCGTAGTACCCATAAGCCAGTCGGCACAAGCTGTCTGAGGTTATGCTGTTTTTAATATCTGCTAAACACTGAACGGAAAATTAACTACAGGACACCGCATGTTCGTGTTTTGCAAACATGTTGGAAACATGCTCATAATTAGAGTGATGTTTGTGATTTCTTGGCGGAATGTTTTCCAAACATCGAACTTCCATCTTCGCGAGGTATTCGCAGGTTAAACTTAAGATTAGAAGATACTGGATCGCTAGCGGTGCTCCCTCTTTCACGCAGGCCAAAGTCTGTTACTAAAGAAGAGAATCTTGAAGTTGTCGCGCAGTTTTTGAGCAGTCACCAACTAAATCATAAAGAAAATCGTCCAAAAGGTGTGGAATACAAAGAACAAGCCCACGAAGGATTCAGAAGAAGCTGAAATTAAGACCATACTGGTCTACTTTACTTCAAGGCCTAAAGAAGGTTCTACGCGGTGTACACAGTCCGACAAGAAGCCGATCCCAAGTTTTACAAAAGCATTGTCTGGAGAGACTTTTAAGGCGAGTGGCAGAGTGAACAGACACACTTGTGTGTACTAGGACTCTACGAATCCCCATGTGGCGATGTGTACAGAAAGTCTTGTGGCGTGAGTGCATCGGCAGGGATTTTCAGTGGTGAGCTAATTGGGTCTAATTCTTTCAACGGTACTGCCTGTTCTGTAAATTACCTAGACGTGCGTCGAAAAGTGTTGATAGAACTGCAGAACAGTCCACTTTTTGAAAAATCTGCAGACGGTTAAGAAAAAGTTGACATGGCTTAAAGATTCACCACTACTGCATTATGCACTTATTGTGAGAGACTTCCTAAACGAAAACTCTGATGAATGGATAGGCAGACGGGATACTACTGAATGTCCTTCACGATATGCAGATATTACACCCGTGGATTTTTCAGTCTGGGCTGTTCCGAAAAATAGCAGGCCGGTGTGGCCGTGCGGTTCTTGGCGCTACAGTCTGGAACCGCGTGACCGCTACGGTCGCAGGTTCGAATCCTGCCTCGGGCATGGATGTGTGTGATGTCCTTAGTTTAGTTAGGTTTAAGTAGTTCTAAGTTCTAGGGGACTGATGACCACAGATGTTAAGTCCCATAGTGCTCAGAGCCATTTTTTGTTCCGAAAAATGAGGCTATTCCGTCAATCCAGTTACAATTTGAAAACCTACATTTCCAGAATGTTTTCGACAAAATTTGTAAATGAGTGTTGAAAAGATGCAATGTTTGATTAGAACAGCATGGAAATCACTCTGAGCATCTTTTGTAGGTTCTTTGAACTTTGGTAATAAATTTGTATTTTCATTTTTTAGTATTGTTGCACCAGAAGCGTTTTTGACAACTGACAGCTGACACCTGAGTTATGGCCCACTCGGTATTAACAAAGACAAAAGCAGGTGTGGACCGAGACAGCTACGGCTCTGCGATACGAGAGATTCTGCACTCCTGACGGACAACACCGGTAAGACGTGCTGAATTGTTGCGAATGCCTTCAAAGTGCGCAGTACTCACAGTTAGAGTGAGTGCCATCAGCCTCGTTGGCTGCCGGGGAGGAGGGTCCACTAGAGCTGTCAGCCCGCTCTGCTCGATGGGTGCTTATGCATGCCCACGCCGCCAACTTTCAAGGGTCGCACCGCCCAATCGACCCGCCGCAGTGGCCCAGCTGCACTCTAGCTCTAACCGAGAGACGGTCGTCTGGCATCCTATTGGTGGTACAAATTTCCACTGTCTGTGTCTGAAAAGTAAGAGAAGGGGGATGATGGCGGAATTCCTTATTACGGCACTGTGTATCAATATCCTGTGTTAAATCTCAATCCTGTCTGCTCTGACTTGTGGAATGCGGATATGTGATACTGCTGGTCACCCGTCCGCCATATGGGTCCGTTGGGCTCATTAGCGTTCTTGCTGCTTTTTCAGAAAAGCGTGCTACGCACTAGCACCGGCTTTAAGTTCATTTATCGTTCCATGCCCATAACACAGGTCAACAAGTTTGAATCTGGTGTGTGACATATCAATTTCCATGCATTTTTGGTTGTAGGATAATCAAGACGTACTCTTCGAAATTGGTATTACGTAAGGTTTACGAGATATTTAAAATTATGATTTTTTTTTTGCATTATAGTTAATTTTGATATTCTATCTATCCTCTAAACTATTATATAAGGACAAGTTGTAGTTCAATGTTGTTACTAAAAATCTCGAAAAGTTCTTTAACGATTTACTTCAGATTTTTACATGATATTATAATAAATGTTCTTACGAACATAGACTACACACTTTTAAATATACAGGGTGGTCCATTGATAGTGAGCAGGCACAATATCACACGAAATAAGCATCAAACGAAAAAACTGCAAAGAACGAAACTCGTCTATCTTGAAGGAGGAAACCAGATGGCGCTCTGGTTGGCCCACTAGATGGCGCTACCTTAGGTCAAACGGATATCAACTGCGTTTTTTTAAAATAGGAACCCCCATTTTTATTACATATTCGTGTAGTACTTAAAGAAATGTGAATGCTTTAGTTGGACCACTTTTTTCGCTTTGTGATAGATGGCACTGTAATAGCCACAAACGTGTAAGTACGTTGTATCACGTAACATTCCGCCAGTGGGGACGGTATTTGCTTCGTGATACATTACCCGTGTTAAAATGGACGGTTTACCAATTTCGGAAAAGGTCTATGTCATGTTGATGTATGGCTATTGTGATCAAAATGCCCAACGGGCGTGTGCTGTGTATGCTGCCCGGTATCCTGGACGACATCATCCAAGTGTCCGGATCGTTCGCCGGATAGTTAAGTTACTTAAGGAAACAGGAAGTGTTCAGCCACATATGAAACGTCAACCACGACCTGCAACAAATGATGATGCCCAAGTAGGTGTTTTAGCTGCTGTCGCGGCTAATCCGCACATCAGTAGCAGACAAATTGCGCGAGAATCGGGAATCTCAAAAACGTCAGTGTTGAGAATGCTACATCAACATCGATTACACCCGTACCATATTTCTATGCACCAGGAATTGCATGGCGACGACTTTGAACGTCGTGTACAGTTCTGCCACTGGGCACAAGAGAAATTACAGGACGATGACACATTTTTTGCACGTGTTCTATTTAGCGACGAAGCGTCATTCACCAACAGCGGTAAAGTAAACCGGCATAATATGCACTATTGGTCAACGGAAAATCCACGATGGCTGCGACAAGTGGAACATCAGCGACCTTGGCGGGATAATATATGGTGCGGCATTACGGGAGGAAGGAAAATTGGCTCCCATTTTATCGATGGCAATCTAAATGGTGCAATGTATGCTGATTTCCTACGCAATGTTCAACCGATGTTACTACAAGATGTTCCACTGCATGACAGAATGGCGATGTACTTCCAACATGAAGGATGCCAGGCACATAGCTCGCGTGCGGTTGAAGCGGTATTGAGTAGCATATTTTATGACAGGTGGATTGGTCGTCGAAGCACCATACCACGGCCCGCACGTTCACCGGATCTGACGTCCCCGGATTTCTTTCTGTGGGGAAAGTTGAAGGATATTTGTTATCGTGATCCACCGACAACGCCTGACAGCATGCGTCAGCGCATTGCCATTGCATGTGCGAACATTGCGGAAGGCGAGCTGCTCGCTGTTGAGAGGAATGTCGTTACACGTATTGCCAAATGTATTGGGGTTGACGGACATCATTTTGAGCATTTATTGCATTAATGTGATATTTACAGGTAATCACGCTGTAACAGCATGATAAGTTCACAAAGGTACATGTATCACATTGGAACAACCGAAATAATATGTTCAAAAATACCTACGTTCTGTATTTTAATTTAAAAAGCCTACCTGTTGCCAACTGTTCGTCTAAAATTGCGAGCCATATGTTTGTGAGTATTACAGCGCCATCTATGACAAAGCAAAAAAAGTGGTCCAACTAAAACATTCATATTTCTTTACGTACTACACAAATATGTAATACAAAATGGGGGTTCCTATTTTAAAAAAACGCAGTTGATATCCGTTTGACCTATGGCAGCACCATCTAGCGGGCCAACCATAGCGCCATCTGGTTTCCCCCTTAGAGCTAGACAAGTTTCGTTCTTTGTATTTTTTTCGTTTGACGCTTATTTCGTGAGATATTTGGCCCGGTCACGATCAATGGACCACCCTGTATATGATATATAAGTAAATATACGCTTTATAAATGTGTAAGGCCAACAAAAATACTGAAAACTTCTCTACGAAATTGCTTCAGATTTTCGCATGTTTCTCTAATGACAAAATTTCCCAAAAGTTCTTCACCGGATCCACTTCAAATTTTTACATGACATTCTAATATACGTTCGGACAGACATAGGCCAAACATTTTTGAATATGTATAGTATATAAATATATATGCATTTGTATAAAATGGAAACATTTTTAGCAAAAGTCTCCAAAACGTTCTTTACCGATTTACTTCAAGCATTTTCACAATGCTGTAACAAACGTATCAACGGACATTGACTACACGTTTTTAAACATATACACTATGTGAAGCCGGCCGAAGTGGCCGTGCGGTTCTAGGCGCTGCAGTCTGGAACCGCGAGACCGCTACGGTCGCAGGTTCGAATCCTGCCTCGGGCATGGATGTGTGTGATGTCCTTAGGTTAGTTAGGTTTAACTAGTTCTAAGTTCTAGGGGACTAATGACCTCAGAAGTTGAGTCCCATAGTGCTCAGAGCCATTTGAACCATTTTGAACACTATGTGATCAAAAGTATCTGGACACCTGGCTCAAAATGACTTACAAGTTCGTGGCGCTCTCCATCGATAATGCTGTAATCCAATATGGCATCGGCTCACCATTAGTCGTGATGACAGCTTCCACTCTCGCAGGAATGCGATCAATCAGGTGCTGGAAGGTTTATTGGGGAATTGCAGCCCAGTCTTCACGGAGTGCTGCACTGAGGAGAGGGATGGATGTCGGTCGGTGAGGACTGGCACGAAGTCGGCGTTCCAAAACATCCCAAAGGTGTTGTATAGGATTCAGGTCAGGACTCTGTGGAGGACAGTCCATTACAGGGATGTTATAGTCATGTAATCACTCCGCCACGGGCCGTGCATTATGAACAGGTACTCGATCGTGTTGAAAGATGCAGTCGCCATCCACGAATTGCTCTTCAACTTTGGGAAGTAAGAAGGTGCTTAAAACATCAACGTAGGCCTGTGCTGTGATGTGATAGTGCCATGAGGAACAACAAGTGGTCCAAACCATCTCTATGAAAAACATGACCACACCATAACATCACCGTCCCTGAATTTTACTGTTGGCGCTGCACACGCTGGCAGATGATGTTCACCGGGAATTCACCATGCCTACACCCTACCATCGGATCGCCACATTGTGTACCCAGTTTCGTCGGTCCAAACAACGTTTCTCCACAGTTCAATTGTCCAGTGTTTACGCTCCTTACAACAAGCGAGGCGTCGTTTGTCATTTACCGGCGTGATGTGTTGCTTATGAGCAGCCTCTCGACCATGAAATCCAAGTTTTGTCACCTCCCGCCTAACTGCCATAGTACTTGCAGTGGATCCTGATGCAGTTTGGAATCCCTGTGTGATGGTCTGGATAGATGTCTGCCTCTTCAACTGTCGACGGTCTCTGTCAGTGAACAGAGGAGGTCGGCCTGTACACTTCTGTGCTGTACGTGTCCCTTCAAGTTTCCACTTCACTATCACATCGGAAACAGTGGACCTAGAGATGTTTAGGAGTGTGGAAATCTCACGTACAGACGTATGACACAAGTGACAACCAATCAGCTGACCACGTTCGCAGTCTGTGAGTTCCGCGGAGCGCCCCATTCTGCTCTCTCACGATGTCTAATGACTACTGAGGTCGCTGATATGGAGTACCTGGCAACAGGTGGCAGCACAATGCACCTAAAATGAAAAATATGTTTTTGGGGGTGTCTGGCTTTTGATCACATAGTGTATATGGTATGTAGAAAGCTATATCTGTACTACTATATAAAAATAAGTGGTTTTTTAACATTGCTAGCAAAAATATCGAATAATTCTTGACCGATTACTTCAAACTTTTACGCGATGCCTTAATAAAATTTGGAACGAATCTTGGCTACATACTTTTTAAATATATACAGTATGTAATACATAAATTACAAACGTTGTTAGCAAAAATCTGGAAAAGATCTTCACTAATTTATTTAAAATTTTTACACGGTACTCTAATAAAAGTACGGACAGACATACAGGATGCTTCAGAAATGATGGTCCATATTTAGGGATATGTAAGGAATGATCATTTGAAGCAAAAATATCAAGTTATCATGGGCTCCAAAGCGTATACCTTAAGAGCTATGAGCAATTCTTGATCTTCGATACTGTGCAAAAATCCCTTCTACTGCAAGCTCTTTGATTTCCATATTTTGGATTGTTTAGTATGGACCAAAACAAGATAAAATATCCGGTAAACATGTGCTCTAAAATGCATACCTTAAAAGTTATGAGCACTTGTTCATTAGAAGCAGCCAAGAAATTATGAGAACTTGCTCAGTGGAAAAGTTGTGTTTCAAAGCAGTGAAGATCAAGAATTGTTCATAACTCTTAAAGTGTGCGTTTTAGATCCCATGTTTACTTGACTTTTTTTTCGAATGATTATCCCTGTCATGTCCCTGAATGTTGACCATAACTTGTGAAACAGCATGTACATACAGAAATAAGTAGCTTATGTTTGAATTATATTGTGTACATGCACACATCAAGAGGAAATGTAGGTTAGCAAAAATCTAGAAATATTCTTAACCAATTTAATACAAATGTTTATGTTCAGAGAGGCATAGGTTACTTATTTTTTAATATATACGGTACACAAGTATGTTCCTAATACCTAATGGGGAAACGTTGTTATTAAAGATCTCGAAAAGTTTTTCACCGATGTATTTCCTATTTTTACATGTACTCTAACAAATTTTCGGACGGATTTAGGCTATATATTTTTAAATATATGTGGTAAATAGCTACATATGTAATATGTAAAGAGGAGCATTATTAGCAAAAACCTCGAAAAGTTCTGTACCATTTTATTTCAGATTTTTACACGATGTCTAATAAACGGACGGGCATTAGCTGTATACTTTTTAAATATATGTAAATGTAAATAGGCCCGCCCAACTAGCCGCGCGGTCTAACGCGCTGCTTCCCGAGTGGGAAGGCGTGTCGGTTCCTGGTACGAATCCGCCCGGCGGATAAGTGTCGAGGTCTGAAGTGCCGGCCAGCCTGTGGATGATTTTGAAGGCGGTATTCCATCTGCCTCGGCGAATGCGGGCTGGTTCCCCTTATTCCGTCTCAGTTACACTATGTCGGCTATTGCTGCGCACTGTCATACACCATAATTACTGTACCACGCAAACATCTGGGGTTACACTCGTCTGGTATGAGACGTTCCCGGGGGTAGGGGTGGAGGGGGTCCACTGGGGGCCGAACCGCACAATGACCCTGGGCTCGGTGTGGGGCGGCAGTGGGGTGGGTGGACTGCTGTGGCCTGTTGTGGGGTTGTGAACCACTGAGGGCTACGACGGGACGAAGCCTCTCCGTCGTTTCTAGGTCTGCAGTTTAGTACAATGCAATATGTAAATATGTATGTAATGTATGAAGAAGAAACATTGTTAGTAAAAATCTCGAAAAGTTCTTGACCGTTTTACTTCGAATTGTTACTCAATATTCTACTAACATCCAGATGGACATAGGCTATGTATTTTTTCAAACGATAATGGACAGATTTTCCGCCAAAAGAGAAAGTGCCGTACTGTGAAAATTTGTGATTT
Source organism: Schistocerca nitens (assembly GCF_023898315.1). Taxonomy (NCBI): domain Eukaryota; kingdom Metazoa; phylum Arthropoda; class Insecta; order Orthoptera; family Acrididae; genus Schistocerca; species Schistocerca nitens. The sequence goes on from NC_064614.1 coordinate 1,048,382,516, forward strand.
CGTTTTCTTTCTCGCAGTCAGTTTTAACTTACATGGCAGGACATTTAAATCATTAAACACATTGTTTCTTCCACATATATTGTCCCCCTTATATAGATTTTAAGAAAATACTAGACACAACAGTTAGCTGTTTTGTTTTCTTCGTTGTAGCCAGTTTTAAGAGGAAAGAGGAATGTTGTATTTATGGCTTATCGACTTATAATTAGAATACTGTTGTACTATGGATTATGAATAATCGAAAACTTTGCATTCCTATCTGTCCACGGATTAAAACTGAGAAATACTCTCACTGAAGCTACTATATTCACAGACCCAGCAGCTGGAGAGGTCTCTCCTTTATCCTAACCGTTTTACTATTTCATTTCAAGTGACTTCATTTCCCAATCGAGGTTTCGTTTGTAGTAACAACAAAGTGGACACAAGGTCAGAGAGAAAGGGGAAGTGGGGATGGATAGAGAGAGTGAAGGGGAGAAAATGGACAGAGAAAGAGGGAAGGAGGAGATGGACAGAGAGAGGGGTGAGGAGGAGATGAACAGTGAAGGGGAAAGGAGAAAGACATGGACAAAGAGAGGGGGAAAGAGAAGAAGATTGATAAAGAGAGGCGGAGGAGAAAATGGACATAGAGAGAGGGGAGAACGAGATTAGGATGTAAGGATGTAGGATGTGAGATTAGGATGTAAGATTAGGATGTAAGAGAGATGGATAGAGAGAGAGAGGGGGAGAAGGAGATTGGGAAGTATACACAATTCCTATACATATTGAGCAATTACGAAGTATTGCTGGGTTCACTTGTTGTTTTATATATTCAAAATATAATTGGCAATAAACATCCACCAATACCTTCGGCTCATTCAGTGGATAAGAAGGAAACACATGAAAGCCTGGTCATCAAATATAAAAAACTTAAATGGATGATCTGAAGTGATTTTAAAGCTGTTGCAATACTTCCTGGTTTCAGGATTATTTAATAAAATATTGTAAATTTCTGTATTTTTGCGGCAGTCGATACATCAGAAACTACGACAATGTCAGGGAATGGCCTATAGAATAATGGATACTGCAGTAAAAGAATATGTTGATAACAAACCATCAGTTGTGCGAAGTAAATTCGCACTAGTTCTACTTTATATTGAGCCCAATGAAGAATTTTGCAAAAGTTCTTAATAAACAGGTCGAGGCTTGCGATCATTCGAAGGATGAGACCAAGTTGATAGAAGGACCACAAATCAGAAAACTCTTGATCGATAAGACCTTTGACGCGAAAGTCATATATGTCGAGTTGCATAACTTTAGGCGGTAGATGAGAACTACGCTTCTACAGTGAATGAACTGCTTGACAGCTACAAAAAATAGGTTTTAAAATATCACTACATTATAACGTTTTACATTCGCACCTTGCCTTTTTCCTGTAAAACTTGGATGCTGTTGGCGGTGAAGAGATTGAAAGCTTCTTCGAAGACTAAGAGCATGGGACATCGTAATCAAGGAAGCTGAAACCCTTCAGTTATGAACGATTATCGTTAGCTTTTGTCTAGAGTTACTGATTAGACTTTTTCGAAAAGCAAAACTTTCTCATACAATTTCTCCAAACAATCTGACATTAAACTGTGTATGGCATTAAAATTGGTAATAATGATAACCTTTCTGATTATACACTCCTGGAAATGGAAAAAAGAACACATTGACACCGGTGTGTCAGACCCACCATACTTGCTCCGGACACTGCGAGAGGGCTGTACAAGCAATGATCACACGCACGGCACAGCGGACACACCAGGAACCGCGGTGTTGGCCGTCGAATGGCGCTAGCTGCGCAGCATTTGTGCACCGCCGCCGTCGGTGTCAGCCAGTTTGCCGTGGCATAAGGAGCTCCATCGCAGTCTTTAACACTGGTAGCATGCCGCGACAGCGTGGACGTGAACCGTATGTGCAGTTGACGGACTTTGAGCGAGGGCGTATAGTGGGCATGCGGGAGGCCGGGTGGACGTACCGCCGAATTGCTCAACACGTGGGGCGTGAGGTCTCCACAGTACATCGATGTTGTCGCCAGTGGTCGGCGGAAGGTGCACGTGCCCGTCGACCTGGGACCGGACCGCAGCGACGCACGGGTGCACGCCAAGACCGTAGGATCCTACGCAGTGCCGTAGGGGACCGCACCGCCACTTCCCAGCAAATTAGGGACACTGTTGCTCCTGGGGTATCGGCGAGGACCATTCGCAACCGTCTCCATGAAGCTGGGCTACGGTCCCGCACACCGTTAGGCCGTCTTCCGCTCACGCCCCAACATCGTGCAGCCCGCCTCCAGTGGTGTCGCGACAGGCGTGAATGGAGGGACGAATGGAGACGTGTCGTCTTCAGCGATGAGAGTCGCTTCTGCCTTGGTGCCAATGATGGTCGTATGCGTGTTTGGCGCCGTGCGGGTGAGCGCCACAATCAGGACTGCATACGACCGAGGCACACAGGGCCAACACCCGGCATCATGGTGTGGGGAGCGATCTCCTACACTGGCCGTACACCACTGGTGATCGTCGAGGGGACACTGAATAGTGCACGGTACATCCAAACCGTCATCGAACCCATCGTTCTACCATTCCTAGACCGGCAAGGGAACTTGCTGTTCCAACAGGACAATGCACGTCCGCATGTATCCCGTGCCACCCAACGTGCTCTAGAAGGTGTAAGTCAACTACCCTGGCCAGTAAGATCTCCGGATCTGTCCCCCATTGAGCATGTTTGGGACTGGATGAAGCGTCGTCTCACGCGGTCTGCACGTCCAGCACGAACGCTGGTCCAACTGAGGCGCCAGGTGGAAATGGCATGGCAAGCCGTTCCACAGGACTACATCCAGCATCTCTACGATCGTCTCCATGGGAGAATAGCAGCCTGCATTGCTGCGAAAGGTGGATATACACTGTACTAGTGCCGACATTGTGCATGCTCTGTTGCCTGTGTCTATGTGCCTGTGGTTCTGTCAGTGTGATCATGTGATGTATCTGACCCCAGGAATGTGTCAATAAAGTTTCCCCTTCCTGGGACAATGAATTCACGGTGTTCTTATTTCAATTTCCAGGAGTGTATATGTGACTTTTTGTGTACTATGATGATTGCTTTGATATTTTACGTAAGAATAATTTCCACGTTAAGGATATCATACTTCGGTTTTATTAATATCCAGTACATACTGGAAATAAAATACGATTTTATTTAGAAAAAAGTTTCAATTCGTTGACTCCAACACAAACACAATATCACACTGCGCAATCACCGGTAATAGGCGTAGTGATAAATGTTCGGCTCACTTAGAAGAGGAATGTGTAGAGACCTAATCCTGGTATTTCAGTATATCCCATTGACACCGATGAAGCGTTCAGGATTAAGTTAATGTCTGCGCAGGCCAATGAGGGTAGGTTTTACGGGAGCGGAATATATTTGTGGTCATCCCGTGCTCGTTTAATTTGCTGTACCGAGACACAACGCTGCGCTAAGGTGTTAACGTTAATAGCATTCTGGACGAGTGTGAATTAAAGAAGAATTAAATGGACGTATCTGATTTACATTTATTTTATCGAGCTATGCTGACATAGCATACCAATGGCCCGCACACTCACTGTGAATGAGGTAGTTTGTGCATTTTGGAACGCCCAACTTGTGTTAAAAAGAAATAACATACCTGAAGTGCAAAAGTGCAACAAACTTATACAGTCTTTTTATTCATGCGCTACTGATATGGGTAGGGCGGGCCATTGTGGAAGTCTTAGTTCCTTTCAGTCAAAACTCAGCAAGCTGTGAGCAGAGTAAAGTGGGAATATTTGGGATGGCATTTGTCTGATCTCCTGAAAACCAAAGGTAGATGTGTGTGTGTGTGTGTGTGTGTTAGTAGCACTATATTATTGTAGTTTCAGTAAAATAAAGACAAAACAAACAACATTACGTAACAGGAAAATAGCTCCAGATTTGTTCGACTGTATGGCTAATTTACTAAGCAAATAAAGATTGTAGACAGCCAGTATTATGTAAGTCATTCATTTTAAGAAAACAAATGTATTACTGGATTCTAATCTCAAGGTTCCGTCCTCAGACGGCAGAATAGGTCTCGTGCTTTTTCTTCTACGCTGACTTGGTGGAGATGAAATAGGCGTTGACGCTTTTGTTGCAATCAAAGTATTGTGCAGTGGCAATGGTGTGGAAAACTGTGACGTTTATGAAGAATTAAAAGTTTTGCTGTTTATGCTCTCGTTGAACAAAAACTGATTAGTTCAAAGTACTTTCCGAAGTACACTGATGTAAAAATCATACAAATACACAAGTAGTTGAATTGTGGAAGGCTGCATGTGGTAATTTTATCACGCATACTTCGGAAAGCATAACGAAATCTTTTGCTTTCGTTTAATTTTACAGCACTACGATCACCATAGAGCATTAGGACGCGAGTCGTCAGTACATCTGCGACGTTACCGAATTTTTCCCTGCCAGCAGCACTGAGAAACGTTGTGACTAGAAAAGCAATAAACTATTACTGAACGTAGTCCCATTGCCAAAAGTATAATGGACAGTAAGTACAAGGAAATGTTTTGAAGTTCGACAGCCAAAAGGGATCTATTTACTTATAATATATTTAGTAAAGAGCAGTGCTCCGATTGCTGTTTTAAGATCAGTAGAAATTATCTGCATTTCTACAAGTCCATGGTTCCATAATGTTAGTCTTTGACAAGATAGCGTTTTATGTGTATACGGAAAAAAAGTAGCACAAAGTTAACTATAACACATTTTCTTTTTTTCAGGTCGGTAGCACATTATCTCGAGATACTTTTGCGGTAACAGGCGTCAGCAACGTGCAATTTTATTGGTTATGGTGAAGTAAACTAGGTGTTAGAAATGCGCATACCGAAAGAGGATTCCAATCGAGGAAATGGCCTGTCTCCACCCGTAATCTGTCTCCGCCCTTAACTCTTGGGATAACGGGTTGCTCTTTTCGAGACTTCGCGGGCCCTGCTGTCTGCATAGGAGATTTCTGTGTAAATGTGTAATGAATATTCAGAGTTACTTTGAATCGAAGAAGACATCTGCAACTCCACACCACTGTTTGCTCGGAGCTGCTAACTTTACAGCCGCTTCCAAATTTTGTATCCCGATAAATATTGTTTCCAAACTTGATGTTGTTCGTGCATGTAATGGTTTATATTGTATGTCACAAAATAAACATAGCTAAAAACTTCCGATTAGTAAAGTAAGTCGTCGTGAAATCTGTGCTTATGGAGAAAATAAAGCATGTAATCAAAGATGCGCTTCATTTTAGCCAAGAATACTTTTTTCAGTACCTTTCTCCTACACTGCAAATTTTACCATAGTTCTCCTTGGTATCTCCTTGATTAGCAGTACTGGGAGAAATCACATTTCTGAGAATAATTTAGTGGCGACATATGCAGTATGTGGAGGCAGCGTGGAGGGTAAAAATCGTAGAGGGAGACCAAGAGATGAATACACTAAGCAGATTCAGAAGGATGTAGGTTGCAGTAGGTACTGGGAGATGAAAAAGCTTGCACAGGATAGAGTAGCATGTAGAGCTGCATCAAACCAGTCTCAGGACTGAAGACCACAACAACAACAACATATGCAGTATTTCTGGAATGAATCTTTTATTCCTTAGCGGAGTGTACAATGCGGCGAAACTTCCCTGCATTCACTGTCTGGCCAAAAAGTCCCAGAAGACACAGTCGATTGTCAGTGTAACGTCTCACACGCAGATACCATCAGCAGCATGTAAACGAGTAGGGTTCCAATTACGTCATGGTGGCTTCTGGTGGCTTTGTGGGCAAGTGAAGTGGCAAGGAAAGAGGCCAATGGCGGCGCGGAGGTGGGAGGAGGGGAGGGGGAGGGGGGGAAGAAGCGGAGGGAATCATTCTAGCGACAGTATGGGCCACGAATGGAAATCCACTAACATAAGCGACTTTAACGAGGGGCAGACTGTTATGGCGGAGGGCCAGAGAGCGAGAACCTCTGCAATAGCGAGTCACACGTGCCACTGTCGTGAGAGCTACGGAAATTGGCTGAATGACTGTGAAATCACGAGTTGGTGACAAGGTGTTGGACGTCCGTGCATCACCCAACGTGAAACTGCGAGGTTTTCCCGCTCTATAAGGCCGGATAGGTGGCGGTCTATGGCAGGTCTGACAGTAGTTTACAATGATAGGTCAGGCCCAAATGTTCCGGAGCTTACCGTTCAGCGCACACTCTTGGACACAGGGCTCGACAGCAGAATTGAGTACCTACATTTTCCCATGTTGACACAACGATATCAATGAAGATTACAGTGGGCACGGGATCATGGAGACTGGATCGTGAATCAATGGAAAATTGTGGCCTGGTCGAATGAACCATGTTTCTGTTATATCAAGTCGAGGGTCATGTCAGGACACGCCATCCATCACCCAGGCGGACAGCTGCATGAAAACATGCACCGCATCACGCACGCATTTCGGTAGGTTGTAAGACGTCGTGGTCTCCGGACCTTCATTGCTTACATATTCCGCCCTCACAATCATATTCCGCACATCAAGGCACTTCATTCGAACCCAAACTCGATAAGATAAAGTCAATATTGTATGAATTCATGTAAACGATACGCAAATAACCAATAAATCGCAAGTGTGCACCGTCGTTGAAATACTCGAGGCTGGCGTACACACATACATTCCAGACACGACGGTCACAGGAGCTTTTAGTTCGAGAGAGGCAACCACACGCCAGGAGGCCAGTCCCAACCCATCTACGTCGGCCGGTGACCGCCCGTAGAGCAGACAGCGTTTGCCCGAGTGAAAGGACGACCCAGTGTTCGGCTTAAAAGCAAATTCCGCTACATTGTGTGGGAGCGCCCAACCGACGCATTCTTTACACATAGCATGCAGTTTCAGAGATTTTCACAGGGAGACAGCAAACGCCAAACGCCGATACTACAGATTTCTGGATTGGTCACCTTAAACGAAACGTCATTCTCCCGTTTTAGGAGAGCAATGCTGATTGGCAGACGATATTTATGACGCCTTGAGCTGAAGGAGTAATGAAAGAGACCAAAAGATATACCCCTCCACGTCTGGCATAGAGAAGGACCGTTCCATTGTCATTCTTGGAGCGAGAACATGTAACGAGAGAGTGCGCGCTCGTACATGTACTCAAACAGCGAGGAACAAGTCTATCCTCAGTACTTCACTGGGAGAGCACCTCTGTCGAAAGCAAATCGAAGTGCGACTCTATATTGAGTCCTTGCGATTAAGCGTTGTTCACTGTGTTGGCCGCCACACTTATTGTGCGGTGTGAATGGACAGAGTTATAGTTAAACGTCTGCGTGTGAATTTTGAGTGGCATTGTGGTGGACTGGTTATCTGACCGGTGTACCACGCCAATAGTTAGACTAGGGGCGAATAGGAGTCCTTGACTTCATCAAGGTGTAGGGAGAGTTTGATTGGCGAAGGTCAATCCAGATAGAACGAGAGTTATCTTATTTGTCAGCAGCGAGCAGCGCAGACAGCAGTCATTGCAGCTTACGGTATTGTGCGCTACAGCTCTTGCGAGCCCCATGTTTCATCCACAACAGTACACTTCACTGCATTTCACACGTGACAGCCTCGACCATACCTAGCAACATTCGAATGGATAATTATTCAAGTTGAGTAGGCGCGACTTTCAGCCATTCCGCCAAGTCAATAACAATCTTAAACTTTGTATAGAATTTTCATTAGCGAATCCTATCCTTAAGAGATAACTTCATATTCCGAAAAGAACCCGGAAATAACGTGTTCGACTCATAATTAAAAGTGCCGTTGTGGTTTTCTCAGAATTTTTGCAAAATAAATAATAACTTTCGTTAGTTTCATGTTTTTCTTACACTAACTAGCACTACTCAAGTACCTAAGTATCCCACTAGTTACGTAAGAAATTTTGTGAATTTTTGTGTGATTTCCTTACAGCGGACGACTCCAGAAGATATTTATTGCTGAAAGTTTTTCAGGCATTTCTCTTTAGAACGTTAGGAGCGTCTGTCTGACTTCTGTAATAGTGTGGGGGCGGACATTGCATCTTGCAGGAGCCACAGAGTAAAGGGTACATCTCAGATTAATCCGTTGCGCAGATCGGCAGAATAGCACCCACACGCTCACAAGGTGTAGTATTATGCCACAAGAGACATTAAGCTGGATCTTTGGTTGTAACCGAAGGCACTATTACAGCTGTGGACTACATGAGCAGTGTTGTGCCCCACCTGCATCCTATCATTCTTGAAGTCCTCTCCACTGGCGATGAAATTTTCCAGCAGGATAACTGTCTGTACCACATGGCTATAATGGTGATACAGTGGTTTGAGCAGCATGCTTGTGTACTGACATTGATGTCATAACCACCCAGTTCGCCTGATCTGAACCTAACTGAACACATGTGGGGCGCTTTCGAGCGACAGCTCCCCTGTCCTCAAATTACCATAACGTAATTCACGCCAGTTTTGTGTCCTGTTCATAGATGTCTGCTGCCACTATAACCGAGAACCTAACAAGGACTTCGCTGCTGTATTACACCGAGGTGACATAAAGTCAAGGGATACCTTCTAATTCGTGTCGGATCTCCTTTTGCTCGATGTAGTACACCAACTCGACGTGGTATGGAATCAACAAGTTGCTGGAAGTCCCCCTGCAGCCACGCTGCCTTTATAGCCTATGATAATGGAGAAAGTGTCGGCGGTCCGGGATTTTGGTTACGAACTGACCTCTCTAATGTCCCATAAATGTTTGATGGGATTCATGTCGGGCCATCTAGCTGGCCAAACCATTCGTTTGAATTGTCCAAAATGTTCTTCAAACCAGTCGCGAACAATTGTGGCGCTGTGACCTGTCACATTGTCATCCACAAAAATTCTATCTTTGTTTAGGAACATAAAGTCCATGAATGGTTGTAAATGATCTCCAAGTAATCGAAGATAATCATTACCACTCAGTGATCATTCAGGGGACCAGTTGACCCAGTACATTCCATCCAAACGCAGCGCACCCCATTACGACGGAGCAGCTAACAGCATGGACAATGCCTTGATAGCAACCTGCTTCCATGGCTTCGTGGAGTTTGCGCCACGTTTGGATCCTACCATCAACTCTTGCCAACTGAAAGTGGGACTCAGCTGACCAGTTCAGATTTTCCAGTTGTGTGCGGTACAACTGATATGGTCATGAGGCCTGGAGAGGCACTGCAGGCGATGTCGTGCTGTTAGCAAAAGTACTCGAGTCGGTCGCCTGCTCCCATAGCCCATTAACTCCAAATTTCACTGTACTGTCCTAAGATAGGTTCGTCGTAATCCCACTCCCCCCCCCCCTCCCCACCGCCCACGCGGTTGGCCGTGCGGTCTAACGCATGGTTTCCGGGCAGGAAGGAGCGCCTGGTCCCTGGCACGAATCCGCCCGGCGAATTTGAGGTCCGGTGAGCCGGCCAGTCTGTGGATGTTTTTTAGGCGGTTTTCCATTTGCCTCGGGAAATGCGGGCTGGTTCCCCTTATCCCGCCTCAGCTACACTATGTCGGCGATTGCTGCGCAAACAAGTACTCCACGTACGCGTACACCACCATTACTCTACCACGCAAACATAGGGGTTACACTCGTCTGGTGTGAGACTTTCCCTGGGGGGTCCACTGGGGGCCGAACCGCACAATAACCCTGGGTTCGGTGTGGGGCGGCGGAGGGGTGAAGTGGACTGCGTTATTCGTCGTGGGGTTGTGGACCACTGCGGCTGTGGCGGGGACGGAGCCTCTCCGTCGTTTCTAGGTCCCTGGTTAACATAACATAACATAACCCCCCCCCCCCCCCCTCCGCAATTGATTTCTGCAGTGCTTTTCGTCTGTTAGCACTGACAACTTGACAACTGTACGCTAGCGCCGCTGCTGTCGGTCGTTAAGTGAAGGCCATAGCCACTGCTTTGTCCGTGGTGAGAGGTAATGCCTGAAATTTTGTATTCTTAGCACACTCCTGACACTGTGGATTTCGTAATATTGAATTCCCTAACGATTTCCCAAGTGGAATGTTCCGTGCGTCCAGCGTTCAGTATTTCTTAATTTCCGTCGTGCGGCCGTAATCACGCCGGAAACCTTTTTGCACGAATCACCTGAGTACAAACGACAGTACCGCCGATGCCCTTTTATACCTTGTGTTCAAGGATACTACAGCTATCTGTATAGGTGCATATCGGTGTTCCCTCATTTTTGATCATTTCAGTGTACACTTCAAATGTGTATCACCACACGATTATCCAGATGGTCATAATGTTTTGTCTCAGTGTAGATGAGGCACGGCGGTCTATGAACAATCGCCTAATGGAACAGAAGAGGCACATACGGCTCGGACAACACAGCAAGACTGCGGTGACAGGTCACCATAACGAGTGCGACAAATCTGTACTACTCCGGGAAGCTCGTCCTCGAGCTAGGAAGACTCTGACCTTCAGGAGAAGGGTCCGACAGGCGACTGAGATCATCAACTAGCCTCCGATCTGTGTCACGATGACGGAGGCCGTCTCCCACAGTCTTGAATGCCAGCAGTAGCCGCAGCCGCCGTAGCGTATATAGCGCTAGTGGGGCTGCGCACTCAGAAGCGGCAGTAAACATCGCGGTCGAAGGGTCGTAACGTCCTGTGTCGTTTCGCCCGCTACCAGGCGCCACGGGAGCAAAGTAGCGTGTCGCTGCAGCGGCATACACCTCACTCGCTGATATCAGACAACAGGGATTGAAAGATACCGGCGATTAGGAATTGCCTGTCGTCGCGTCCCCACTCCTGCCATGCAGTCGACAGCACAGTTTAGTGAAGTTCTTGAAAAAGTAACAGCAGGGCTGGATATATTTTTCGTTACAAAATTTTCACGGAACTCAATGTACCGCGACCACCTCGGTCGTTGTGTCCACGTTGTGAATCTTACACCACTCATCCACTGGACTCGCATTCGGGAGGACGACGGTTCAATCCCGCGTCCGGCGATCCTGATTTAGTTTTCCGTGATTTCCCTAAATCGCTCCAGGCAAATGCCGGGATGGTTCCTTTGAAAGGGCACGGCCGACTTTATTCCTCTTCCTTCCCTAATCCGATGAGACCGGTGACCTCGCTATCTGGTCTCCTCCCCCAAAAACAACCCAACCAACCACTCATCCTTCATACCAAGTGCAGGAGGCACAACAGGTATTGCGTAGCCAGATAGTCATGGACAAGTATTAGTACCTGGCTGAGACACTTCCCAGTGTGGTGATTACACGCAGCAAGTAATAGTTATCTTTGATACTACCATTTGGTCGTGGTATTGTGAATGGACAGTGTTCGTGAGAGACATTCAGACTAAAATAAACAGAATAGCAGCGGAATCGAAGATAATATTTCCGTCGAAACTGCGAGTGGATTGACGTAATGTACGGCGATCTCATAGTTACTTGAATATTATATTCTTTAATTCGGAAATGTTTCATGTCAGCGAATTATTTGGTGCTTGGTTCATATGAAAACTACATTCATGAGCAACTGGATTACACTGCTGTGTTGGAACGGTTCGGATTGTCAGGTGACCTGTATGCTGTCAACCTTTTATTGCCTGTCAGCCAATGCGCCAGTCGCGGGACATCAGCGTGTTTCAACTCAATTTGATCAACCACGGCGGATCGTAAGACACTTGTGGTCCATCAAGACGTGCAGCAACCTCAAATGGGTCTGCAAAAGTCACTAAGCTATAGCGCATGCGTAGCACGCGAGATTTTTAACATTCTCTCCCCCTATAAAGTGACTGACATAGTCGTCCACTTACACATTTTAAAACTGAGGTTTATGGAAACGTTATCCAACAATTTTCTGATCTGTAACAATTTTGCCAACGGCCTTGCCGCAGTGGTAACTTCGGTTCCCGTTAGATCACCGAAGTTAAGCGCTGCCGGGCTTGGCCTGCACTTGGATCGATGACCGTCCGGTATGCTGAGCGCTGTTGGCAAGCGGGGTGCACTCAGCGCTTGTGAGGCAAATTGAGGAGCTACTTGATTGAGGAATAGCGGCTCCGGTCACAAAAACTGACAACGGCCCGGAGAGCGTTGTGCTGACCGGATGCCCCTCCAAAATCACATCCAATGACGCCTATCGGCTGAGGATGACACGGCGGTCGGTCGATTTCGTTGGACCTTCAGTGCCTATTCGGACGGAGAAACAACAATGTAAAATGAACAACTGAATCGTTTTTTCCTCTGATATCCTTAGTACGAGACTACTGTGCTCGTAAGGGTTAAACTTATATAGAGTTGGAAACTTTATTAGTTTTTGGATAACGTGGCCAAAAGTCTTTCCCTTTCATTATCCTCACAGGAGAGGTTAGCTTACTAATGCTAACGAAAGCTTTTGATATAAAAGGGCGACACGATATTGAAAATCTCGCGCGGTGCGCATGCGCCATGGGTTAGGTGGTTTGTGTGTGCCAATTTGAGGTTATCTCCCAGTTCGATTGACCCCCCAGTGTCTTGTACCAAATAGTTCGTCTTGACTTCCCCTACACCACTGTGGTCCGTTGTAAAGAACTGCTGTTTGCACCATATATATAAGGTTAACACGAGTGTGTACACAAAAAATCCAGTTACGGTTTCTGCAAAGGTTAATTCTCAATAGAATTTTAGACCACGCACTCTCATTTATTACAGTGATCTGCTCGTATAGCTTACACGCAGCGCATGATGGTACGAGACAAGAATGCCAGCCAGATGCGGTCGTATTAACAACTATTGCTCAGTCATGCCGTAACTTTTAAGTGCTATCCAAACGCGTTGCGGCAAAATCTGGAGCGGCCCTCGATCTTCACCTCAGAAAATACGATATATATATATATATATATATATATATATATATATATATATACGAAGTTAAAATACATAACGTTTAACGTTTTTAGCTGAAGATGAGGGAACCTCCAGAATCACCCTCCGCCAGTAACTGGTTTTTGTTTCTGGTGTCACCGATGGTTCCATTGTTCTGCGCTTTAGTGGTTGCGTGACAGTACTATGTGATTGCCGAGATATGAGTGTGGTCACCGTCATATCCGGTTCTACCCACCGTCTTTTTACATATTACAAAAACAGAGATTTTTTTTTACGAAACAGGAGTAGTTGCTAACGACAAACTTTTTCAGTTTGTTTTCAAATTTGACTTTGCCGTCTGTCAGACATTTTATGTCACTAGGTAAGTGATCAAATATTATAGTTGCACCGTGGTGCACGCCTTTTTGTGCTAAAGACAATCTTAATGTGGAATAATAAAACATTTTTTGGCATTGAAATTGTAGACATAATTGTTCTTTTTGAACTGCGGTGGATTATTTACAATAAACTTAACGAGAATAAATATCTGTGAAGCAGTAATCAAAATGCCTAACTCCATAAGCTGATATCCACAAGATGTTCGTGGGTGAGTGCCATATATTATTCTTACAACACGTTTTTCAACTATGCAAAATTTGTTTCTCGAAGATGAGTTACCCACAACAATATTCCACATGATACTACTGAATTAAAGTACGTAAAATATTTTAACTTGCTCATTTGTCTTCCTCCTCCCCCCTTTCCCCGAGATTTGGTGTGATTTGAAGTGCGAAGTGGCTGAAATAAGTTGTTTTAGGAATCCCAGAATGTGTTTTTCTTTCAGTTTAAATTCTCGTCAATATGAAGAGTTAAAATTTTGAAATTTCCACCCTATAATTTTCTCAGCATGTGTTACACTTATCATTGTGTAGTACCTCTCTAAACTTGCTCAACTGAATATGTTAAGTTTTTTTTTTAAATTGATATTGAGATCATTTGCAGAAAACCACTCAATAGCGCAAGTCCTAAATGTTGAATTTCATTTCTTCTACTATCAAGTCACTTCGTAGAGGCCTTCAATAAACTCTTTCTTCCTATCTGCTCTTTACTCTGCGTTTAACGATGGAGTTCCTCTTGTACTCTTAATGGTTACGCCTTTACTTTTTCTAACTACACCAAAGGTTGTTTCGACGTTTCTATATGCTGAATCTGTCTTTTCCACCATCATATCTTTTTCGATTTCTTCACATCTTTACTGCAACCATTTTCCTTTAACTTACATGCAACTTCTACTTAATTCATTCCTAAGAGACTTCTGTTACTTTATGCCTGTATTGTTTTGAGCATTTCTGAACATCCTTCTTTCGTCGATCAGATGAAGTATTCCTTCTGTCATTCATGGTTTCTTCGCAGTTGCCTTATTTGTACCTACATCTGTCTGTTCAACTTCAGTGATTGTTCTTTTTAGAGATGCCCATTCCTTTTGAACTGATGTGATATTCAATATCTTCAGCCTTAAAAAATTTCAAATGCACCTCATCATTCCTCAGTACTTACTTCATTCCTAAGAGACTTCTGTTACTTTATGCCTGTATTGTTTTGAGCATTTCTGAACATCCTTCTTTCGTCGATCAGATGAAGTATTCCTTCTGTCATTCATGGTTTCTTCGCAGTTGCCTTATTTGTACCTACATCTGTCCAACTCTTTTCACACTGGTTCTTTCAGACGATCCTATTAAACTTCAGTCTACTCTTTATCGTTGCTAAATTATGATATGAACCTACATCTGCCCTTGGCTATGCCTTATAATCTACTACTTGATTTCGGAATCTCTGTCTAATCACGATGTAATCCATCTGGTATCATCTCATGTCTCAAGCCTTCTTCAAGTATATCTCCTCCTCTTATGATTTTTGAACTGTCGGTTCGCTGTTGCAAATTAAATTTACTGCAGAACTTAGTACTTTTCCTCTCTCGTTACTACTACCGAGCTCATATTCACATGGAACTTTTCTTCTGTTCGTTCCCCTACTCTAGCCTCCCCATCCCCCACGATGGCTGAAGTCTAGACAAGGGCGAGTGAGTGGTAGACACGGCCGTGTTTCGCTACTGCTCATAAGTTGACAACGTATCAGTTTCGCGTACCCAGTGGGATAATACTTTCACGTAACGGATGAGATGCGAGAGAAGAGGCAATATATATCTTTCGCCGAAATAGAAACCATTTTCTACTTCGCTGTTGTCAGAAATATGTGTTTTTCCGAGGCTATTATGTTGGAATGTGACTGGTTGAGAGCTGGCGAAACCAACGAATGTGAAAGCTAAAAAACCTGGGTGCTATAACAAACTGAGGTGTAGTTTAGCCCGAGGCCTAGGTTGGGATGGAATACGACAGTTTTGCTCGAAAAAGTTAAATTAATGATCTTTGTTATCACATATACCTGATTCTTCCGAATAAACCACAGATTACGGGATAGTGGTTGGCATTGTAGCTTAAATGGATTTAATACTCTCGATTGTCAAAATATTTGTCGATTTATTCTGAATTCGTTATGCTGCTGGAGGTTGCGATATACTGACTGGAGAATGCGACAATATTCATTCGAAACACGTCATCTGTCCGCTGCTCTCACTGGCTCATCCTCTCTTTTCGTTCCATCATACGTCACGGCCAGCGCTGACGACATTGCTGCACCAGACACGTAAGTATGCCACTGGTCCTGATCTAGACATGATTATTAGATTTTTTATCTCCGTTTACATACCGTATTACTCATACAGTCTACTCGTGCTCTGTCTTTAGCTCTTCATCTTCTACTTGTGACAGCAAAAGTGGGATTATTAACCCGGAAAGAAAAAGATAAGTCGGTTTTCATACCCCGAATTTTACCCATTTCAGCTAACTTGCCATTCAGCTTTAAAAGGCTCCAGTTCGCAATAAGATCAGCGTACAGTACGACAATCAATAAAACATGAAATTTAGCTTATAGGAATATGCTTTGACTAAGTTGGATGCCAGTGTATTAAAAAATTAAAAAGAAATTTTTCTACAAATGAGGTGATTAATTGCACATTTTGCAATCCAGAAAACAAATGGAAACGAAACCAGATGCAGTTGGTGATCTTCAGCAGTAATAAAAATAAATTTAGTAACTCATAAAAAAATCTCAACCCGCCCGACGAAATAAACACTAGGATAGAGACTGTCATGTATTGAAAGAAAACATGCCATAGAATGCAATATTAGGGATCGAACCAACCGTGTCGAGAAAAAAATGCCACGTAAAACGCTGTCGTGTCTAGTGTCTGCCAAGGTAGCAGAGTGGTCAGAGTTGCTGCCTGCCGAGGAGAGGACCCAACTTCTATTCCCGTAACTGCCAGGGATTTTTTTTCTCAGGGCGAGGACTGGAAGAGGGTCCACTCTGCCTCGTGGTGCTGATTGAAAAGCTACCTGAATGGGAAGGAGTGACTTCAAGGCCGGGAGAACGGTGTGCTGCCCTTCTCTTCTCCATGCCGCATCCTAGTGACGCCATTGGCTGAGATGTTGCAGCGGTCGCTCGGACCTGATTGACCGGTCTGAGGCCAGAATGACATGCATTCACATAGAGTCATATTATGCACTAATATGATATTACAGCATGTTCTAAAACAATGAGACTCGTTTCCGATTCCAGGATGACGTTACCTATATATATAAGGTCTTCTAGAACTACAAGACAATAAGCAGTGATGAAAACAATATTAACTCTCTGACTCTGAATTAATTTATTCTTACACAACGTGTTTCAGAAGGCCGGATTCCACCAGAGGGTTTTATAAGACAAACAGAGGCTAAACATTCCTTTTATCGATGCTTACTCTCAGGCTACCACTGTCGCCACCATTCTAGATGGCTGTTTATGTTCTAGATAATTCGCCCCGTTAATACCAGTTTGGTAATTTGGAATAACATTGTAAACGAACAACATTATACAATTAATAAAGTATACAGTTAAGAATAACAAATGAATCGTACGAAAAATCTGAAAATGGAAAATCCAGAAAGGAATGTAACAATATCATGAAAAGGATAGTTGCTACTCACCATATACCGGAGATGCCGAGTCGCAGATAGGCACAACAAAAACACTGTAACAAAATAAGATTTCGGCCAACAAATCCTTTCTCAAACATAGACGACACACACATCCATGCACACCCACACACCACCCACCCACTCACACACACACACACACACACACACACACACACACACACACACACACAAACACACACACTCGCGCAAACGTAACTCACACACATGTAACTGTAGCCTCTGGCATCTCAAACGCAACTCACACACTCACATGACTGCAGTCATGTGTGTGTGAGTTGCAGTTGCGTGAGTGTATGTGTGTGCATATGTGTGTGTCCTTTATTTTTGAGAAAGGCCTTGTTGGCCGAAGGCTTATTTCGTTACAGTCTTTTTGTTATGCCTATCTGCGACTCAGCATCCCCGCTATATGGTGAGTAGCAATTATCCTTTTGATAATATTGAAAAATCTGAAAATGGAGAAATGTGTACATGGACATGTCGTTACGTTAGAACAGACGTAAAAATGTAGGTTTTTAATATTTGCTTTCTCTACATCCACATCCACATCTACAAGAGTACTCTTCAGTTCACACTTTCATGTCTGGAAAAGCGTTCCTAGAACCACGATCAGACTACTTCTCGACCGTTCCTCTCTCGAATAACTCATGGGAAAAGTGGAGATCTAAATATTTTCGCGCGAGCTGTGATTTCTCTTATTTTATTACAATGGTCATTTCTATCCACAGTATGTAAGTGAGAATTAACAAAATATTTTGGTATTCTAAGGAGAAAGTTGGTGACGAAATTTCGTGAAAAAGCCTCGTCGCAATGATAAACACCTCTGTTTTAATGACTGCCACCTCAAATCGCGTATTATATCCGACACTCTCTCCCTTGTTTCTCGATAATACAAAACGACGTGCTCTACTTTGAATTTCTTCCACGCACTCCGTCAGTCATATCTGGTAAGGATCCCATACCACGTAGCTTTATGCCAGGAGAGGACTGACAAGCATAATGTAGGCGATCTCTTTAGTAGGTACGTTCCATCTTCTAAGTGTTCTGCCTATAAAATACATTCTTTGGTTTGCCTTCACCACAACATTAACTGGACTCACATCCGGCCCTCACGATTTAAGTTTTTCGTGATTTCCCTAAACTGCTCCTAGCAAATGCCGAGACGGTTCCTTCGAAAGGGCACGACGGATTTCCTTCCTCATTCCTGACAAAATCCGAGAGTGTGTTCCGTCTCCAAGGACCTCTATATCCACATGACGTTAAACCCAGTCTTCCTTTTACAACATTAATTAAGTGCAAGTTCCAATTTATTGTCATCATAACCTAGGAATTTAATCGAATCGATGACCTTTAAGTTTGTGTGATTTATACTGTAACCGAAATTTAAAGGATTTTTTATAGTACTCATGTGGAGGACCTAACACTTTTGTTGCTTAGGACAACTGCCACTTTTCGCACAATGCAGGTATTTGTATAAAACATTTTGTAATTCTTTTTGATCTCCTGATGACTTGCCTAGACGGTTAGCGACAGCATCATTTGGAATGTAAGAGGACTCCTCAGATTAAGAACAGCAGGGCGTCTATAACACTTGCTTAGAGAACACCACACGTCACTTCGGTTTCACACGATTACTTCCCGTCAGTTACAGGGAACTGTGGCCTTCCTAACAGGAAATCGCGAATCCAGTCGCACAACTGTGATGGTACTACATGGGCAAGAAATCTGACTAGGAGCCACCTATGAGGGAGTGTATCAAAAGCCTTCTGGAAATTTAGAATTATGGAATGAACTTGAGATCCTCTGTCGATAACATTCATTACTTCGTGTGTGTAAAGAGCTATCTGTATTTCACAAGAACGATTTTTTTCTGAATCCATGATGGTTATTTGTGAGTACATCGTTTTCTTCGACGTATTTCATAATGTTGGAACACTTTCTTTCTTTCGCTTACGCCATAGTCCCGCAGCGATCGCAGGGTCGGCGCGGTTAGAACGGATTTGGCAAGGTTAGTTTTAGGGGTGGCTTTCTGCCGCCACCCCATACCCCCAGGGATGGAATCAGTGTGACCAAGCTGTCTGCATGTGAAATAGTGCAAACGTGTTTCAAATGTCTGCGACGAGTGTAACTGAGGCGGAACGTGGGGACCAGCCCGATATTCACCTAGCAGGATGTGGGAAACCGCCTAAAAACCTCATCTAGGCTGGCTGGCACACCGGCCCTCGGCGTTAATCTGCTGGGCGGATTCGATCCGGGGCCGGCGCGCCTACCCGAGACCAGGAAGCAGCGCGTTAGCGCTCTCGGCTACCCTGATGGGTGCCAATGTTGGAACACATACACTACAATTCGATGTTATATCAGCGGGTCACTCCTGTTTCCTTAATTAAGACTCAAAAGAATTGGTTTAA
Source organism: Schistocerca nitens (assembly GCF_023898315.1). NCBI lineage: Eukaryota > Metazoa > Arthropoda > Insecta > Orthoptera > Acrididae > Schistocerca > Schistocerca nitens. The sequence goes on from NC_064614.1 coordinate 1,048,401,856, forward strand.
CATTTTATTCTTTTTTATGGATTTGAGGTAGGTGTTTTTACCTTTAAATTTTTTAGTTTAGCTGCGATCAACACACTTTATGGCAATTTATGGATGTCGATCTTATTGCGTTTTCTCAGACACTCAAATACACTTAGTGGCAGTTTCCACATAATACAGCAACGCTTGTCGAGATTCAAGACACTTATTACAGTGCTGCAAATGCTCAAAATATCGTCAAAATTACTGGAGCACAAATAGCTGCCTTCACAATATAGAATAAATATGTTGAACAAAAAGTCGTTCTCTCACTTTATAATCGTCTACTTCTTTGCCCTGTGTCACTCACGTGACGACTGGTATTGCACAACACGTTTGGAAGTGGTTGCAGCGCTGGACCAGTGCGAAGATCAGCATGGCTCAGATTTACTTCCAACGATTCTCATGTACCATTTTTCCCTTTCAGAGCAGCACCAACACTCAACGTCCTCGACTATTTGTTGTCTTCCCATCTACTTTTCGTCCTCCAATGCAGCCTCTGGTATCTGATGTCTTAACACATGCGCTGTGATCCTATTCCTTGTAGGCAGTGTTTTCCACATATTGCTTTCCTCGCCGATTCTGTGGAGGACGCCGCAGTTCCTATCTTACCAGTACATCTATTTCCTCAGCCTTTCGAGATACCATATCTCAATCGCTTCGCTGCTCTAGTTTTGCCCTCCGGTTCATCTGTAGCCAATGATTTACTTCCGTACAATACTGTGCTCCAGACATATGTTTTCAGAAATTTCTTCCTCATGTTACAGCTTATGTTTGATACTCTTAGCGTTTTATTATCAAGGAACGCCAGTTTTTTCTCTGCTGTTCTGCTTGTCACATCCTCCCTGCCTCGTCCGTTAGGTGCTATTTTGCTTCCAATGTAGCAAAATTCCTTCACTCTGTGTACGAAGTAGTACCCAATTTACGTTACGTTTGTCGCTAATCTCATTTCTGCTGCTCCTAATCACTTTTGCCTTTCTTTGACTTACTTTGAAACAATAATCTGAGCTCATTAGACTGTTAATTCCGTTCAGCTGGTTCTCTAATCCTTCCTCAATTTCTCCGAATATACAAATGTCACGCGTAAACCTTGTCATTTATCTCTTTTCACGATGAGTTTTAATCCCACTTCTTCTGTTCACAGGTTGAATAATAGGAGAGGAAGATTACATCCCGGCCATGTTCGCTTTTAAACTTAGAACGTCTTTCTTGACCAACCATTCTTATTGTTCCCTCTTGTTTCCTATACATATTGTGTAGCGCCCGTATTTCACAATAGATTGCATCAATTTTTCTTTGAATTTTAATATCTTGAACCATTTTACATTGCCAAAGGCCTTCTGTGGGTCAACACATTTATAAAAGAGTTTCTGTTTGTCGTTAAGTCCTGCCCATCTGTTGCCTTTGCCTTTCCTATAACCAAATGGATTCTCAAACTCTTCTAACAGATCTTCAGTTATCCATTATTCTGGATATTGTTGTTGACAGCAAATTGAGTGTATGAGCTGTTAAGGACTTTGCAGGTGACATTCTTCCGAAAGCTATACGACGGTGTAAATCTCTACGACGCATATTCCTGGGTGGTTCCTTTAACATGGCTACTGCCGAGTTCCTGTTCTATTCCTGTGGCAATATCCCGTCTGTAATGACCTCGCTGTCTTTCCCCGTCTACCTACCGGGAACTGACGATGCGAGCACAGCTGAGGGAGGGAGGAGGGGAGGGGGCAGACCGATGAAAGCTATCAGAGGGAAATAGTGTCACCGCGGGCACCGAGCCCCGTATAAACAGCAGAGACGCGCTACAAAGTGACCAGCTGCTGTGGACATGGCCCACACAGCCCGGCGGCCAGCGGCTAGTGGTTGGTGCTTGAGCACGCGCCGCTTTGCCGCCGGCCAATCGATGAGCAGCGCTGTCTGCGCACACCACACGGGGGTTCCCCTAGTCCCTCGTGCTCCGTAGCGCTGGCTCACCAAGGACCGGGCGCCAGACAACCTTCACGGCTCCCGACACCTGCCTTTGATCGCCACTCTAGCAACAACACACTTGTTAATTGGTTTTCCGCCAATGGACTAGCTTCGAACACTTAACGAATTCACGTTATCACCAAAAGGTGCTTTTTATTATTAATGCTTTATTGGCTAGTTTCCGTAGGAAGTAAGATTTTCAAGTCAAACTGAAAGTACATCGTAATACAAAGTTGTTAGAGAATGGAGGGAGGCCATAAATGTTACAGGTACACAAGAAGAAATCCAAACAAGTTCACTGTAGTTGCCTAGCTTTTGCTGATGACATAGTGCTTATTACAGACGCACTTGAACATGCACAAGAACAAATCACAGAAATACAACGACAAGTAGTAAAAGTAGGATTGCAAATATCATTTAAAAAATGCAAACGTCAGTAGGCCCAATGCACTTCAAATGCCGAAAATAAATAAGAACACATTATCATAAGCAGACCATTTTGAATATCTAGGGAAAGAACATCAAACAACACAAAGGAAAGCGCAGCAATAGACACTAGAATATGTAAAATGGATAGCATCTTTCAACTAACAAGAAGAATGTACACTAAAAAATCATTATCCTGGAACACAAAACTGTTACTATGAAAAAGTGGTAAGACCAGAAATACTCTCAGAAACTCTTAAACTAGATTCTGAAGAATTGGAAAAAATTGAAAGTAGATTCATCAGAAAAATACTAGGAGAATTATCAGAAAAATACTACGACGCAAAATCAGCAGTGAATCACGTTACAGATTAACATCTAATCATCATCATCATCAGTTATCTGCTATATTAGCAGGTCCTTTGCCTCTCCATTTTCTGCGATCCATTGCTTCCTTCTTAAGGCTGCTGTATGTTGTACCATCCATCATGTCATCCAGTATCTGGAATCTCTTCCTTCCTCGCTTCCTTTTCCCTTCTACATAACCTTCTAAAACTGTTTTTATCAGTCCGTCATTCTTTCTTAATATATGCCCAATCCAATTTCTTTTTCTTCTCTTTATTACATCTAGTAACTGTCTTTTCTCTCCCACTCTTCTCAGTACCTCTTCATTTTTTACTCTGTCCATCCAACTTATTCTTTCCATCTTCCGCCATGTCCAGATCTCAAAAGCCTCCAGCCTTTCTCTGTCTTTTTTCCTCATAGTCTATGTTTCAGTGCCATATAGAAGAACACTCCATACAAGACATTTTATGAGTCTCTTTCTGAGTTTTCTGTCCAGACCGCTGCAGAAGATTCTCCTTTTCTTATAAAACGCCTCTTTTGCCATTGCTATCCTTGTTTTAATTTCTGTGGTGCACTTCCAGTCGGTGTCTTTCCTGCTTCCAAGATACTTAGCCGGCCGCGGTGGTCTCGCGGTTCTAGGCGCGCAGTCCGGAACCGTGCGACTGCTACGGTCGCAGTTTCGAATCCTGCCTCGGGCATGGATGTGTGTGATGTCCGGGTTAGGTTAGGTTTAAGTAGTTCTAAGTTCTAGGGGACTAATGACCACAGCAGTTGAGTCCCATAGTGCTCAGAGCCATTTGAACCAACCAAGATACTTACAATTTTGCACCTGTTCTAGTGTTTCTCCATTCAGCACAATTTTTATTTCCTTATTTCCTCCTATTGCCAATACTTTTATTTGTGTTAATTTTCATTCCATATTTTTTCAGCTAGTTGCAATGGTGTCCACCAAATAACACATCTAATACAGAACTTTATCTGAAAGTAGAAAAGGTAACAGATGTAACGAGAAAGATGAGATTAAAATTCTATGGACACACATGCAGGATGAATAGCCAATCAAAACTTTGACTTACTAAACAAGTACGAATCCAAAAGCACATTGTTGGGAGAAGTAGCAAGAGATATCGAAAATGGAGAAGTCGACTTAGGGGCAATAAGAAAAAGAACACTTTTTAACAAAGCAATAGAAAAGCAGGCCTTCAGGACTGAAGAAAATCAAGAACTGGCAGAAGGAGGAGACAAGAACAGAAGGAATAACATTCTCGAAGAATGAAAGAAATGTGGGCCCAAAGGAAACTGCGGATGAAAACAAAGAAGCAGAAACGATGCTAACTTCTTGTACCCTCCAAAAGGGTTATTCGAAATACATGATGGGGAGAACATATGGGAAAACTATAGAATATTTTGTTGTAAATTTTCTCGGTCAAGACAACTGTTAACTTGTTATGACGTTTTCCATGTTAATCTATTCTACGAAGAAATCTTTAATATATTGTATTCTTACGTCGAGCTGAAAATCGTACTTACTACTGAAACTAGACAACAATAAAGTATTATTCAGCAAAAGCAGCTTATAGTAGTAACATGAATTTCTTCATATGCCATGCCAGACCTAAAAAGGGAAGCACCTAGAGGACATACCAATGTAACAGACACCAAAGTAAATTCATACACGTAAACATCATCGGCGGGTACGTAAATGATTTAGAACTGCAATTCCCTGTGGCAGGCAGAACGGCCATCAGAATGTGATAGTGTTGCTCGTGTTGTGTTGTTACCAAGCCTGGTAGAGTATATAAAGGATGTCAACAAAGTCAGATGTTGAGAATCACTGTAAAGAATATGGAGATGCTGCGTACTAGTGTGAGACAAGACGTGGCAGAATTTTTTAGGTGCTTCATTGTAGGTCTCTGTTTGACCTACTGGTCGAATCGTGCCATGTCCACATCTCTTGGGCATTCGGAGGTGACAGTGAACCGATGTTGGATTTCGTGGGTATGGGAGTTAGGTATACTCGAAGTCAAGGTTCTAGTTGACTACGTATGACCACGTAAGGGAGGATTGCTCTATTGTGAACCAAGAACATCGTAACCTCTTCACATGGGCTCCTACTACACTGGAGCGCCGAAGAAACTGGTATAGGTATGCGTATTCAAATATAGAGAATTGTAAACAAGCAGAAAGCGGTACTGCGGTCGGCAACGCCTATATAAGACAACAAGAGTCTGGCGCAGTTGTTAGATCGGTTACTGCTGCTACAATGATGTGTTATCAAGATTTAAATGAGTTTGAATGTGGTGTTATAGTCAGCGCACGAGCGATTGGACACAGGATCTCCGAGGTAGCGATGAAGTGGGGATTTTCCCGTACGAGCATTTCACAAGTGTACCGTGAATTTCAGGAATACGGTAAAGCATCACATCTCCGACATCGCTGCGGTCGGAAAAAGATCCCGCACGAACGGGACCAACGGCGACTGAAAAGAATCGTTCAACGTGTCAGAAGCCCAACCCTTCTGCAAATTTCTGCAGATTTCATTGCTGGGCCATCAACAAGTTTCAGCGTGCGAATCTTTCAACCAAACATCGTCGATATGGACTTTCGGAGTCGAAGGTCCACTCGTGTACCCTTGATGATTGCACAACACAAAACTTTACGCCTCTTCTGGGACCGTCAACATCGACGGACTGTTGATGGCTGAAAACATGTTGCCTGATCGGACGAGTCTCGTTTCAAATTGCATCGAGATATGGAGACAACCTCATGAATCCATGGACCCTGCATGCCAGTACAGGACTGTTCAAGCTGGTGGAGGCTCTGTAATGGTGTGAGGCGTTTGCAATTGAAATGATATAGGATCCCTGACACGTCCAGATACGACACTGATAGGTGGCACGTTCGTAAGCATACTGTCTGATCACTTGCATCCATTCATGTCAATTGTGCATTCCGACTCACTTGGGCAATTCCATCGGGGCAATGCGATACCCCACATGTCGAGAATTGCTACATAGTGGCTACAAGAACACACTTCTGAGTTAAAACACTTCCGCTGACCATCAAACTCCCCAGACATGAACATTATTGGGCATATATGGGATGCGTTGCAACGTTGTGTTCAGAAGAGTTCTCCAACCACTTGTACTCTGCCGGATTTATGGACAGCGTTACAAGATTCATGGTGTCAACTCTCTCCAGCGCTACTTCAGAGATTGGTCGAATCCATGTCACCATGTCACGTCGTGTTCCGGCACTTCTACGTGCTCGCGGGGGGGGGGGGGGGGGGCTACACGATATTAGGCAGGTGTACTTGTTTCTTTGGCTCTTCAGTGCATATGCGATCAAGTAATGGTCTCCCTGCAACGTTCTGTGTCATCCCGCACCATTGGTCGGAGACTAACAGCAGCCGGGGTAGGGAATTACAGTCGTATCTGTAGAGACACTACTTGCTCATGTGTGTGCATTGATGCCTACACTTTCAATTATAGTATAATATACTGGACTATCTTGGAGTAAGTAGTGGTAGCCCTTCTCTACACCAGTCAGAACATTGTAAAAGAAGTTTTTCACCGTCATCAGGCAACGTAGACGTAAGTGCGCTGTATCTTAAATGTTAGTAGTAAATGACTATGCTTTACATCTTCTTGTTATGACTCCTCCAAAAGAGCAATTTCAAGCTCTTGAGCAGACGCGGTAGGTGGTCCTAGACCAATATGATTTTCAATCGATTCCCAGATGGTTTCGATACAAGCCCGGAAACGCCAATCGTTGTTGATAACAAAATGGAAATAATCGCCAGTGCTACGAGCATACAGCGGAACTAAGCGGAGAATCTTGGCCCAACATGTTTGATATTTCAAAGAACCGTTTTGAATACTGGTGGCGTCCATAGCACATCAGTGTTGAGCATACCATCAGTCCAACACCATGATATTAGGACGCAGCGCACACAGTTGTCACTTGTTAATGAATTCTCACTACCTTCAGAAATAGAGGCATCGGTTTTTAGGTTCTATTGCTAACACAGTCTACTTCTAGACCAAAAAATGACTGCATTACTGTGTTACCTTCCACGTGTAGCAAGCTGCCGCGTAATTAATCAAACATAAGCCATGGGCGCCCGGGTGTAGAGACTGGTCTCACAAAGTTTAGTACAGTTTGCGATAGCAGTCTGCGCCTCTTGCTGTTTATAAGCTTCTCTTAATTTGGTTCGCACTCTTCCCTCTATTCGGGATTGCATTAAGCATTAAACAAGAAGTAACGACCGTCCGTAACTGTAGCTTGAGTACTTTGTCCTCGTCCTCTTGGACTAGATCTCGTTACACGAATGTGCATTTATAGCGCGATGCCTCTCCTCTTTCGTGTATTACAGGGCTCTTTCATTTTCAATCTCTTAGTGCTTTGGGGCGAATGTATGAATTCTCCGCCCTGCGAACTTTACGCCCGACTAGAAATCTGCGAACTCTCCGCCTCGTACCTGCGTCCGTTGTATCCTGTCCTGCCTGCAGCCGGACCGTCCTAGTCACCTTGCTCTACCTGTTCCCTGGACTCTGCCGTAACTCCGCCCCGCCGGCCGCTGAGGCCAATCGGTTCTAGGCGCTACAGTCTGGAACCGCGCGACTGCTACGGTCGCAGGTTCGAATCCTGCCTCGGGCATGGATGTGTGTGATGTCCTTAGGTTAGTTAGGTTTAAGTACTTCTAAGTTCTAGGGGACTGATGACCTCAGATGCTAAGTCCCATAATGCTCAGAGCCATTTCAACCATTTGAACTCCGCCCGCACAGCCCCGTGTGCCTGTTAGTATCGCTCTAGTTTTCGTAGACTTCTCATCGTGCCAATTGGATATTACCATCTCAGTATTTGTGATATGGAAGTTTCAACGACAATTCGTGGTAAGCCTAGTTGCCACTATGAAGGTTATTCTGACACAATGAAGAAAACGAAGGAAGATGGAACTGTGATTTGGCGCTGTTCAAAACAGAAAGAGAAGCATTGCCGAGGAAAGCTTAAAACCAAGGATTCTACAGTGCTCTTTTCGCACGAGCATCAATGTGGAGCTCTGCATGACGCAAGGTTGGAAGTACAGAGGATCTGAACCAGGCAAAGAAGAGGGCACGAGAGGAAAACAGAATTGTGTTAATTTCCTATTTTGTTACCTACACGTAGAATATTTTGTTCTAGTGCAGACTGACATTTACGCAGTGGTTTAGCTATGTATTTTGGAACCCTACGCGGACTTCTGTCATCCTTACCAATTACCATCCTCACAAAATCATTTATTTATTTACTAATTCCGATAGGACCATTCCTTCGTTCGAGGTGCTGCCTAGGTAAGGTAGCTCTGTTTACAGTTAGACTTGTTCCACGCTTGAAAACTTTTAACAAATTTATATGCGTTCTTCAAATTCGTGCCAGTGGTAAAGAGACTACAGCAAGAATAGTACACACTGTAATTTTTAGTTGAATGTGCCATCCGAGTTCTAAAAACATTCGCACGCTGTGGCTGATATAGAAGGAGTCAGACCTTAACTGTTAGTTAACACTCTTTTTTAACTCATTGTCTGTTAAACAGGAACGAATGAGTAATGTTTGTTTTTAAATTTTTGTCGCTATATTGATGATTCAACTGTTAGATTTACAAGACAGTCAAAGGTCACTGACAGATGTCAGAAAAGAAAATATTACTACTACTTTCATTGGATTCTTCTTCATTTGCTCTTTCTTCAACTAATACACTGTCTTCTTTTCCATGACATTTATGTGCAAGATTTTCTACGTTTTCTTTAAGTCCTTCAGTTTTATCAAGAAAGACTTCCTTAACAGGTTCTTGATTTTTGTTAGTCTCGTCAATTTTTTGATCATCTACAAATGCACTCTTGAACTATAATATTTTTGCGCCTTCTTTCATATCCTTTGGGTCGAGTGCTTCTCTGACGTAAGTTTAACAAATTTCCGCATTCAACCAGCCAACAAATGGCCCTCCAAAAACCTGACCGTAATTTACTTGTTTATTTATTTATTTACTTATTTTGTGCTCCACTTGGGCAACGTCGCTGTGTATTTCTTCTAAACCAAATTTCTGTATAAATTAATACAATAATTTTTTTTTTTACTTTTAATCAGTAAGAACTCTCTACGTAAAAACATATACATATCAGAACTAACAACACTGAAATTGTTACATGCAACATATAGTATGACTTGTACGGTACGGCTTGAGCATGCTAGCTCGCTTCCCCAGGGGATTAGTGAGCCCTTGCTCGACCTTTTCTGGGCGGAAAATTCACAGGGCGGAAAATTCACAGGGCGGAAAATTCACAGGGCGGAGAATACACGACACCCTTTGGGGTATCCTGGAGTTTGTCTAAAGACAAAGAGGCTCATACTCAAAAAAGTCGCCAGTTAAGCAGTGATTAATATGTCTATTAGTAGTCGCCGAGGTTCGGCTGTTGTCAGATCTACATAAGTTCTTAAAGAAATTGCCAATAAATGTTTTCTGGCTATGGTGCCTCGTTGCAGCGTAAAATCTCTGTCACCAAATAAAATCGATCTTTCGACCATCGTTGCCTTTCGCGGTCCATTGATGTTTGCTATAGTGGGAAATTTTATTGAACTAGTAACCTGGTCTAGCTTCGCACAGGAACAGTGGAATCTTATAAGGTGTAAATAAACGACCTTGAAGAAACTTGTCGCGTATGTAGGCGTCAAAATAACGCAATACGTATTTTATTTTATTTTGGCCAGCTTCACTTTAAAGGGGTAAATACAATATATGCATCCCAGTGCACCACATCAAACCCAGCTGCCGTGTAACATCCAGTGCCACTACGATACTGATTCTATACTCATTCTGTACAGAATTCGCTATCACTACTATCCCTATCCACCTCCTGTCCGCCTATTATAACATCGGCCAAGTACTAACGTGGACCACGACGTGTGTCACTTTATGCTTTGAGCTTCGTTTCTGCGCAGGTGTTAATCTCTGTGTCACGTCTGTGTGTACTCAAGAGAAGGATTCCGTTCCTCATGAAAAGGAGATGGTTCTGGATAATTTGACCGCTCACCAACTGATGTTGATTACCATTGATTTAGCGAGTGGTTTGCTCCACTGTGGCCCGTGCATCCGCTTTCACAATCGATGACTGTCGTTGGCGCCCCCTGTCATCAACAGGTTGTAATCACACTTGTCTTTGACGGCGGTGGCTGTCCCGAATTAACACACTCACGGTATCTCCTGATACGGTGATAAGTGGCAAGATCCACGGTTTGTGGTACAAAATTTTTGTCGGTTTTTTTTAACTTGTTACATGCTCAATGCGGAGATTTGGCGTAAACAGAGGGTCCTTATTGATGTGGTGCGGAGTTATTTCGAGTCGTTGGATCGCATTATGTCCGAGTCGACAGCCGTTCCTCGGAAGAGCTTGCGGTATTTTTGTCAAGAAATCCGCTGTTCTTCGTTAAATTTCAGAGCCACAAAATATCTATGTAATACAGGGTGGTTGTAACTGAACTTTCGCTACTTGAAGGGGCACTTATGAAAAATGTGTGATCATAGGGCAACGAAGCTTCGTGAAAACATTTATAAGGACCTGTAGAAGAGAAATAACGAATAAACCATTGAAAGAAACACATTTTAATTTCCACATGAGAGGGTAATATTTATTAACTGCGTGCCAAATTTACGTTCCGGGCTACAAACGTTGCTCGATGTGCCGATCATCTGCATCCACAACAGACTGGAACCACACTAGTGATTGCTCTACTGCTGCCCGATACAACGGTGGACCATGAAATCTTCAGCTGTTGCGACACAGTTCATGCACTTCTTGAAGACCGGATGTTGCGTCCGGCATTCTCAGCCATGGTTACAGTAACTTATTCAATAAAAAAAAATTGTATGTCATTGTTGGCCGGGGGGCCCCATTCGGAGGAGTTCGGCTGCCGTATTGCAAGTCCTTTTTAGTTGACGCCACTTCGGCGACTTGCGAGTCAATGATGATGAACGATACACAACACCCACTCCCCTGCCGGGACTCGAACTCGGGCCCCCTTCGTGGTAGGCGGTAACGCTACCGCTGCGGACACTTATTCAACCATTTGTGGCGCAATAGGCTGTCGGTCTCTCGCAGTAGCCATTCCCAAACCGCCAGGTAACTCGAACTTACAGATCAACTTCTTCAACCCCAGGGCGGAAAGAAGACCTCTCCGTATTCCTTTAACGCATCCATACTCGCAAAGAGCAGTAACAATATTGCTGTTGTTTTGATAAAAAAGCTTTACGAGTAAAGCCCAGCTCACATTGTCCAGACCCATCTAACTGTCTGCAAACTGTAATGCACAGTGATTCATGTGTTTCAACCCTTCGTCGCCATACCAATAGAAGCGTCTAACGGCATATCATGACACTAACGCGCCGCTCCCCCCGTCGGAGGTTCGATTCCTCCCTCGTGCATGGGTGTCTGTGTGTTCTCCTTAGCGTAAGTTAGTTCAAGTTAGAGCAAGTAGTGTGTAAGCTTAGGGACCGAACACCTCAGCAGTTTGGTCCCATAAGATTTTACCTCAAATTTCCAATTTTCATGACACTAACACTACTAAAAATGCAAATCCTGCATCGAAGTGTGAATGCTGTCCCTATGAAATTGGGTACCCGTGGTGTAAATAGTTTTCCATCTACTCATGTTCAAATAGCGAAAGTTTAATTATAGCTACCCTTTCTTTATGTCAGTTCTTATGGAGCCACGAATGCTTTTCCATACATACCATAACCTGACTTAAAGTTTTTTAATACGTGGTGCATATTGTACGCTGTGATGAAAAAATGAACTTATTTTAGTAGTTTAGTGAAGAAAAAAAATCTGGCGTTGTGGATTTCGAAAATAGATAACATTGCGAAACACTGTTTTCATTGGTACTGTCAAGATTATTCAAATGACGATTGTTCGTTTTGAAAAAATTAAAGTGAGAGCAAACAAACCTCACAAATGTGCTTACGCTGTTTACATGGTTCGTAGCACTTTAAACTGATTCTTAGTCACATTCGTGATTAAAACATCCGCTACAGATCCACCGTTATTTATTGACTGAAGTCTTTACCAGGGACTGAGCAGCATCTCTAAGTGTATCTATGAATAGCAGGCCGAAGCGTCCATGTCAAAGCTAAATTACTAGGTAACACATTTGCAGTACGTGGCTCATCAGAGGACACAGAGCATTGGGCGACTGCAGGGATGTAAATTTAGTTTTTTACTTACTGCGATAGTATGGGCGGCTTTTTCCGGTAGTGTCCATCTGTCTGCCTCCATTTTGAGGTCTAGTTGTTATATCACTACACACACTTTCACACAAACTACATTACTTTACACTCTGACAGCCAGACTTTGCTAGCATCCCATATGCTCTTTACAACTGTTGCTTGTAACAAAGATCTTGACAAAAAGATATGGCGTAGGCCTACTTTGCATAGAGTTGTAATTTGTTTTTTGCATGCATTAAAGTCGATATAAGGGCAAATATTTTAATCAGCCCGACTATAACATTAGAGCACAAAATAAAATAAATAAATAAATTACTTTATAGCAAATATTTTAATCGTGATTAGCATTAACATGAACGCCCAGCAATCAATAATACAGAGTTATTGTATATGCAATGAGATACATCTGTTTGTATGACTAGGACCTTTATATTTAAATTAAATTTGTAAACTAATAACAAACCTTCAAATGAACTGTTGACTTATTTATGTTGCTACGTTAACATGATCTGGGATCTGTTTACTTTAGCTAAAGATATATGTATAGAAGTTTAGTGTTTGTAACGGACTAAATCTGTTTGTATGACCGTACACTTTGTATTTAAAAACCAAGAACAGAAGTTCAAGTGAACTGTTGACTTATTTTTGTTCTTACATTAAAGTGATGTGGAATATTGGTAAAGGCAATTTCTGTTTGTTCCAGCTAGAAGTAATAGGTATAAAAGTACTGATTATGTTAACAGTAGAGGGCTTTACCATTTAGAAATATAGTACAGGTTTTTTCTGTGGTAGGATATTACATTGACACCAGTGTAGTTAGGATGTAAGGAGGGGTCGTTAGGGAGGAGAGTGGGTGGGGAGGCGCTGTGGGGTTGGTTGAGTGCTTACTTGTTTTGAACTAGTAGATCGTCAAAGTTCTGAAGGAAAAATTTTTTTTTCAGTTCAATTTGGTCATTGAGTAGGTAGTCAGGTGCTGTCATTGTGTAGATAAATATCTCAATTTCTTGAAGAACGTCAAGTATCGTGCCTTTGTTGGCAAAATGGAGAATTTTGAGATTTTGTTCTGTGTTGTTTGCAGAATGATTGTGTTGGGCAAGATGTGAGGCAAAAATGTATTTATTCATGTTGTTAAGACGGAGTGCATCTAGGTGTTCTTTAAATCTTTTTGTGAAGCTTCTACCAGTTTGTCCAATGTAGAAGCTTAGACATGAGTTGCAAATGACTTTTGATACTGTTGCATAGTGGTTTTGGTGCTGTGTAAGGCCGCGCGGGATTAGCCGAGCGGTCTGGGGCGCTACAGTCATGGAGTGTGCGGCTGGTCCCGGCGGAGGTTCGAGTGCTCCATCGGGCATGTGTGTGTGTGTATGTCCTTAGGATAATTTAGGTTAGGTAGTGTGTAAGCTTAGGGATTGATAACCTTAGCGGTTAAGTCCCATAAGATTTCACACACATTTGAACATTTTGCTGTGTATGGTTTTATTTTGTATTTTTTTGTTGGTGAAGAAGCTTATTTTTATGTTGTATGTCGAAGAGGTTGGCAATTTGGTGAGAAATGTTCCCTAGGAAAGGAGACAGATACTAACGGAAAAAGCCGCCCATACTGTCGCAGTAAATAAAAAACTAAATTTACATGCATATCGACAGATAAGCAATAGTCATGGCGATACAATAAAACGTGTTCCGTCTTTTTGTCATAGAACCAGCACCCAGCATTATTCTAGAAATAATGATGTAACTTCCAGAAACCATCTGAAGATGAACCTGAAAAGGTTCGAAAACCGGTTCAGGGAATAAAATATAATCATTCAAAAAAGTGACTGGTTGCAGTTTTATACAACTTATTTACATTTAATTAACAGTCACGGTTCTAAAATATCCGTAATGGATAAGCATAGTAAGTTTCCGTGTTACAGCCGTTTGAAAACAATTTGGTGGGTAGGTATGCAACAGTGCAGTGATGTTGGGAGGTGCTTACGTGGGATCGGATGATGTCATTTGACGTCCATCCCACCTCTCTGACCTGGTTCGAGCCTCATCCACTGGTCTGTGAGTTTTAGAACAAAATGACTGAATATACTTTTGCAGAATACACCAGTATGATCCTTCTGTATGGCGAAGCTCGCGGTCGTGGGAGAGCTGCTCGTCGCCTTTATGAAGATCGTCATCCAAAACGTTCGACACTATCGCGCACCCGTTTCGTCACAATTACGTAACAACTTCGAGAAAGGGGTACCATCACTGTCAGCAGGCGTGACTGTGACGCTCCAAGGAGACGCCGCGCTCCCAAACTGGAAGAGACCGTACTGCATCGTGTTTCCGTTCTGTTTCCTTGGTTGTTAACGAGTGAGATTGTAAAACAAGTGATGTACCACGTCAACCCTAATTAAACTCCTTGTCAAAGGGGTGACGTTACCAACATGTTTTGAAATGGTAGTAGAGTGGAAACGGTACGTTTCTGAACATGCATTTCAGTTCAAAATATTATCTACTCTGTCCCCTCTACAAGTCCAAGAAATGTCTAATGGGAATTTCCGAACTCTCTGCATACAACATCCGCGAACAGCCGCAAGGAGCTTCCGACCTTGTCCACTAGGTCATTTATACAGGGTGGTCCATTGATCGTGACCCGGCCAAATATCTCACGAAATAAGCGTCAAACGAAAAAACTACAGAGAACGAAACTTGGCTAGCTTGAAGGGGGAAACCAGATGGCGCTATGGTTGACCCGCTAGATGGCGCTGCCATAGGTCAAACCGATATCAACTGCGTTTTTTTAAATAGAAACCCTCATTTTTATTACATATTGTGTAGTGCGTAAAGAAATATGAATGTTTTAGTTGGACCTCTTTCATTCGCTTCGTGATAGATGGCGATGTAATAGTCACAAACATATGGCTCACAATTTTAGACGAACAGTTGGTAACAGGTAGGTTGTTTAAATTAAAATACAGAACATAGGTACGTTGAAACATTTTATTTCGGTTGTTCCAATGTGATACATGTACGTTTGTGAACTTATCATTTCTGAGAACGAATGCTGTTACAGCGTGATTACCTGTAAATACCACATTAATGCAATAAATGCTCAAAATGATGTCCGTCAGCCTCAGTGCATTGGCAATACGTGTAACGACATTCCTTTCAACAGCGAGTAGTTCGCCTTCCGTAATGTTCGCACATGCATTGACAATGCGCTGACGTAAGTTGTCAGGCGTTGTCAGTGGATCACGATGGCAAATATCCTTCAACTTTCCTCACAGAAAGAAATCCGGGGACGTCAGGTCCGGTGAACGTGGGGGCCATGGTATGGTGCTTCGACGACCAATCCACCTGTCATGAAATATGCTATTCAATTCCGCTTCAACCGCACGCGAGCTATGTGCCGGACATCCACCATGTTGGAAGTACATCGCAATTCTGTCATGCAGTGAAACATCTTGTAGTAACATCGGTAGAACATTACGTAGGAAATCAGCATACATTGCACCATTTAGATTGTCATCGATAAAATGGGGGCCAATTATCCTTCCTCCCATAATGCAGCACCGGACATTAACCCGCCAAGGTCACTGATGTTCCACTGGTCGCAGCCATCGTGGATTTTGCGTTGCCCAATAGTTCATATTATGCCGGTTTACGTTACCGCTGTTGGTGAATGACGCTTCGTCGCTAAATAGAACGCGTGCAAAAAATGTGTCATCGTCCCGTAATTTCTCTTGTACCCAGTGGCAGAAATGTACACGGGGTTCAAAGTGGTCGCCATGAAATTCCTGGTGCATAGAAATATGGTACGCGTGCAGTCGATGTTGATGTAGCATTCTCAACACCGACGTTTTTGAGATTTCCGATTCTCGCGCAATTTGTCTGATACTAATGTGCGGATTAGCTGCGACAGCAGCTAAAACACCTACTTCGGCATCATCATTTGTTGCAGGTCGTGGTTGGCGTTTCACATGTGGCTGAACACTTGCTGTTTCCTTAAATAACGTAACTATCTGGCGAACGGTCCGGACACTTGGATGATGTCGTCCAGGATACAGAGCAGCATACATAGCACATGCCCGTTGGGCATTTTGATCACTGTAGCCATACATCAACACGATATCGACCTTTTCCGCAATTGGTAAACGGTCCTTTTTAACAGGGGTAATGTATCACGAAGCAAATACCGTCCGCACTGGCGGAATGTTGCGTGATACCACGTACTTATATGTTTGTGACTATTGGAGCGCCATCTGTTACAAAGCGAAAAAAGTGGTCCAACTAAAAAATTCATATTTATTTACATACTACACGAATATGTAATAAAAATGGGGGTTCCTATTAAAAAAAAAAACGCAGTTGATATCCGTTTCACCTATGGCAGCGCCATCTATCGGGCCAACCATAGCGCCATCTGGTTTCCCCCTTCAAGCTAGACGAGTTTTGTTCTCTGTAGTTTTTTCGTTTGATGCTTATTTCATGTGATATTTGGTCCGGTCAGAATCAATGGAGCACCCTGTATACGTTGTGAAAACTAATGGTCCTATAACATTACCTTCAATTATATATGTTGTCAAAAGGAATGATCCTATAATACTACCTTCGGGTACGTCGGAAGTTCATTTTACGTCTGAATATTTCTCCTACTCTAACAGACTCGTCATAGATAGATCGGTAATACCTTAAGATCGTTTTCTTCCTTTTCGAGACAGCGAGTAAGATCTGATCCCCGATTTATTTGTGCCACTCTGTAGTGCAATTACAATATTTCTACGTAAGCTGCTATTCATTATTTGATTCTTATTTCCACCCTAATCATGGGGTCTGCTATCTATGATGCGCAATTCCCGGAGTAAGTCTCGGTAATGTTTTGTCGGAAGGCTAGACCAAAGTGACTTGGCCACGTAGTGATTGAGGGTGGCGTCGGTTTGGCGGATTTGAGCTTTGGCGCTTGTGACGCTCAGATTACCGCGATACCGGTAGGCTGGCTTTATTGCCCGCGCTGTCGATGGCGCGCTAAGCCAGTTAAGCCTACCTGATGGATGGAATGCTGTTTGCTCAGTTAACGAGCGTCCCGCCTCTCGCCGACATCAGTGGTACCGGCTGAGAGGATGCGGACAACGGCGGACAGCAACGCTTTGAAAGTTGCAAAGCGGCGAAAAAGCAGAAGCACACCAGCGTCCGAATGTTAGTCGGTCAGAAGCCCGTAGTCTGTCATTAGCAGGCTGACAGGACGTGTGGCAGTGACGCTACTGTCGTTGTAACCGCGCAAGACAAAAACTTTCGTCATTCTAAGGAGATATCATGCTAATACCGTGTAACACCACCTCTGGATTTGATTTCGGTCTGAATCCGGTGAGGAAGAGTGTTCTCAAGTTTGTTCTGGAATACCATATCCAACTGAAACCTTTAGGTCCCTTAGAGGCATCACATATTGTGGAGTTGTTGACTACTACGTCTCACCCGCTGTACCAAAGAGTGCCAAAATTTTTTTTGTGATGTGGCAATTTGCGGGCCACATGAGGTGCGGATAAGTGCCTTAGAGTTCGTCAAACCAAGAATACAGAGGGCATTAGGAGTATAAGGCAGATGTTGTGATTTTTGGTACCTTCAGTGTGTTAATTGTTTTCCCTCTGCATCTCGTAGCCTTCCCAAATGGTTCAAATGGCTCTGAGCACTATGGGGCTTAACTTCTGAGGTCATCAGTCCCCTAGAACTTAGAACTACCTAAGCCTAACTAACCTAAGGACATCACACACAGCCATGCCCGAGACAGGATTCGAACCTGCGACCGTAGCGGTCACGCGGTTCCAAACTGAAGCGCCTAGAACCGCACGGCCACACAGGCCGACGTAGCCTTCCCACAAACACGTCATATAATTTAGTATCTGATGTAGTGTGCCAAGGGGTAAAATATGTGAATGCTTGGCAAAACATAATGTTCCTGCGTAATTAACCAGCCTAGAATAGGCCTAGAATAGCCTAGAACCATACTTGTCATAATAGCTAAAATTATTAGTCTACAAAGTAAAGTGCCCTCCGCCACACACCGTTAGGTGGCTTGCGGAGTATAAATGTAGATGTAGATTAAAAAAGTTCAGACATCCTATGATGGGTGTGCAAGTAGAAGGTGGAAGATCAAAATGGTTTAACACCAAGGGAAGTGTTCAGAAAGTCGGATAGCTTTCCCCATTACTATTCGTTACGTTTATTGGCACAACCACAAAAGAAATAAAGAAAATAAAAAATGAAGATGTCCATTCTGTTACTTTTGCCGATGACGTCGGCGTTTGGGGAGATACGGAAATGGAGGTTAAGGAGACTGGATACAGGAATAAAAAATTTAAAGAATTCGAATTGACTTGAGTAAGAAGGGCAGTGTAGATGAGCAGATACCCACGCTTTGTAACATCATACTGGAAGAGAGAAGGCTGAATGTGTGAAAAGTTTCAATTACCTGAGTTGTGTCATATTAAGTGATGGAAGTGTCAAATTGGAAATTTTAAGCAGAGTAGCCAAAGGATCCACCTTTGTATAAAGTATGAAACCTAATTTGAGACGAGGGAGTCCCTCTAAGAGCTGAACAGACAACGTGTAAGACCTGTCTCCTGCCAATCATGACGCACAGCGTGAGAGCTTTATCATAAACAAGAGAAGAGAGTCGAATACAAGCGTGTGAGAGAAAGTTTCTTATGTCAACTCCACAGAACACCAAGAGAGAGGGAGTCAGGAACGAATATGTAAGGAAAGACCTGCAGGGCCGGCCGGAGTGGCCGAGCGGTTCTAGGCCCTTGACCATTGGGGAAAGAACGAGTGCTGCGGGACTGAAGTGGTTAGCTCGTGTGAAGCGAATGCAAACGACTCGAACTCATTACAGTATTTGGAGATGAACGTAGCAGGAAAAAGGCCGATTGGGGGGCCTAGGAAAAGATGGGCAGAACAGGTTCATGGTCTCAAGAGGAGAGGTAAATCGTTCAGGAGGTTCTTACCCAGCTGGCTGGAAGAAAATGCTGATGATGATATTTTTTATACAGTCGTAGCTGCAACTCTAAGTGGGCTACGCATGTCAGTGTAGACTAATCATTTTGCGTCCTCGCGTCCCCACTTCAACACCTGACCCGCTGCACAGGGAAAGATAAGTACTAATTACTTGCTCTTGCCACATTTACTTCGAAGTACTAACCAACCTAGAACCATACTTGTCATAATAGCTAAAATTATTAGTCTACAAATGGAGTAAATACCGCTGTAATATTGTTCAGCTCACTGTCCTCAGTCACCATGAACACGTATCTTGACGGGAGTGACCACAACATACTCATTACTTATATGTAGAAGAAAAGGCAACATTTGGTCACCGAAAATGTTGAAATAAACCTGAATGAGTAGTCCCACGTCATGGTATGAAGAACACCTCTAAAACATCATAGAACGTTCTTCGGCTTGAACTGCATCCTCCTCCTGCGGATTAAACTTCCCATTGGGCTGTCGGTGCACTGGACTTCTTATATTATTTGAAAAGAGGTAAAGTCGTGAGACGTCAGACCATACTATACCCAACCATTCATCTAGTGTCCATTTTATGTGTTTTTTGTGCCTCTGAAGACGTGCAGCCTTATGTGCAGCTACGAGCAATGGCCATTTGCGAGGCACTCGACCCAGATGTCCATTGCAAGCAGTTTGCTCCGTAATATTCACTCGGAAACTGATTGAGACAGACCTACATTCATCAACAGCGACAGTTCCTGTCGGGGTAAAACAGTTTGCTATTGTCAAGCCGTCACATTCTTTTACGACCATTGTTCTTACAGCGTATTACACGACAGTGAGTACTAGGCCATTCCTTGTAGACACGATGGACAAACCCGCTTTGGTAAATCAACGAATTGGACTTCATTCGCTGGGTGGCTATGGGCACGTCCAAATGCTATAGCTCCTTCCTACCAGTCTGTTAAGTCATTGCGTCAGATACCTGACCACGGTATTATTGCACTTGGCCTCTTGTGGCCGTTATCGGAAATACGCGATAAAGTTACAGTAAAAAACTACAGTGGTGATAAAGGAAAACACATCGCATTGTGAATGATTTCAAAAGAGCTGTGCGTATACTGTCAACTGGTTCTGCATGTTCGCTTGAGATATCACGGTAAAAGCTCACAATAATCCGACCGAAGCGAACTCACTTCCAGGAGCTATAGTATTACATTCCACTAATACAGCACTGATACCACACAACTGGCTGGCACATATGCAGCGCTTCATTGCCATGACTTATGTCAGTGGTCGAGGGTCACATGACCACTTGGTACCAGTCCTGTACCATCTATAGCACTCCAGAGTGATCAGTTGTTCTGAATTCATGTTGCAGCAAAGAAGAATAGACGCGAGCGTGACAGAACTGCTTGGCTCGTTAAGTATAGCGTGTTGAAAATTCGCCAAATGATCAGTACGCCACCTATAAAGTCGTATTTGTTCGAATGGTATATTCAACTGGTTTTGCGACTGAACAGAAAATTTCGTGATCCACAGGGCGCAGCACTTTAACCTTTATGGGAACATATCTACAGACACTTAAGTAAGATCTGATGTGCCGCAGGGGAGCGTTAAAGACATTGCGGATCGTATTAATTGTTGACTCAGAGTTTTTTTTTTTAAAAAAAAAAAAAGGTTCAAATGGCTCTGAGCACTATGGGACTTAACTTCTGAGGTCATCAGTCCCCTAGAACTTAGAACTACTTAAACCTACCTAACCTAAGGACATCACACACATCCATGCCCGAGGCAGGATTCGAACCTGCGACCGTAGCGGTCTCGCGGTTCCAGACTGTAGCGCCTAGAACCGCTCGGCCACTCCGGTCGGCAGGGTTTTTACAGATGATGCCCTTATCTATGAGGAAACCCTATGCTGTAACAATTTCACTAGTATCCACTTAGATCTCGTCAAAATGTCAGCCTGTTCCAAGGCCAGAAACTTGTCTTAAAGTAAAGAAATGTGAAATTGTGCACTAAGGAAACTTAAAGACATGATACCCTTTGACTGCAGGATTAATGAGTCACATCTGGAGTAATAACGTGCAGAGTTATATAAAAAAAAATGTTTGTGTGAAGTATTATGGGACGTAACTGCTAAGGTCATCAGTCCCTAAGCTTACACACTACTTAACCTAAATTATCCTAAGGACAATCAGACACACCCATGCCCTAGGGAGGACTCGAACCTCCGCCGGGAGGAGCAGTGCAGAGTTATAAAGTGCTACGAATACGGGTGTGTCATGGTTGTGATGACCAACCCATAAAGAAATTTTTAGTAAAAATATGAATATTTTCACATGTATTAATTTCCAAATTTAACAGTCAACTTTCGGGAAATAGAGAAGGCAAGAAAACTAAGTGAAGAATTGTATTCATTACAAAATATAGGGATTGGATAAAAATACGTAAACACCGAAGTCACAACACATCACCATGCGTAATACGGTGTTCGAAACCAGTTGGCATTCACGATAGCCTGCAGTCGTCTCGCAATATGCAAGTACAAGTCTTGTATAGTTTTCAGGGGAATCAATACCATTCTTCCTGCAAAACAGTGGTAGTTCAGGTAATGATGAAGGAGGTGGATAGCCAGCACGCGCTCTTCTCCCCAAAGCAGACCACGAAGGCTGGCGATACCAGTCCCAGGCGATGCGAGCTGTGTGAACACGGGTCCTATGGTCTTGGAACAAGGCAACACCATTGGGGGACAATATGTGTACCATGAGACGGAGCTGGTGAGCCAAAATTCTCACATAATCCTTGCCAGAGTAAAAAATGGGCCCATGGAATCCCAAAATATGACTGCCCAAATCATCACCATGTTTCATCCTTGAGACGTAAACTCGACCAGAAGTTGGTAACAGTGTACAAGAAGACTTAGCCGACCAAACAGTTTTCTTCCATTGCTTAGTACAACTTTTTTGGTTTCGGTACCATATTTTGCTGTTACGGGCTTTTGGTGGTGACAGGGTTCGCGAGTGTGACATTCAGCTCTACAGTGACCTTTGTAACTGTCATCCTTCTGTTGTTCGTCACAGTCCTCCTCAATGACCGTCTCTATCACCCACACACTTTCGTCAACATTGTGATTTACCGGACGATATTTTCGCACTTTCCCTGTATGGAGTATAAATATTCGACACGGCATCTCTTGAAACAACAGACACTTAAACGACTTCGGTTACGAGAGCAACTGCCAGACAACCATCAACAATCTACCCCCGTTCGAATTAACTTAGCTCCGAAATGTTCCACTCACAACTACACAGAACATTGTTTGACCACGAATGGCACTTGTTACGTATTTCGCGGGTGCCGTTCGTGGTGCAAGCGGCAGGTTTATAACAACTATGTATTTATCGCGGTAGTTTCATGTTTTCCTCTAGCCCCTGTATGTTTAACACGGGGTACTTTTCAATTGCTCGTGTAATGGTGTACCCGCGCGGATGGGCTTGTTGTCAGACGTTCCAACTACGACGGTTGGAACTTAAATGGTGGAAACTATTTATTCACAACCGATACAAAAGAGTTACATGTTTACACCGGTTAGTATCCTTCAAAGTAGTCACCAGCGTTGTGTAGAATCCGTTGTCAGCGATGTGGAAGGCGTACTATACCGTTAGCAGGGCCTGTTCTGTTGATGGTGCGAATGGAGCCGTCTACTGCCTGTCGACTCTCTGGAACAGTTCTGAAGCGAATCCCACGAAGTGGTTCCTTCATCTTCAGAATCAAATCAAAGTCACAAGGACTTAAATCCGGATTATGGTGGGTGGTACAGAACTTCCCAGTCCAACGACCGAACAGAGCAGCCACAGATTGCGCTGTGTGCGCCCGGGCATTTTCGTGCAAAATGATGGGTGGGTTGCGCAGAAAGTGTCGCCACTTCTTTCGCAAAGCTGGTCGCAGCTGATACTCCGAAAACGAACAGTAATACTGTGCATTTTCTGCCGTGGAGGAACGTAATGCGTTAGCATAACATCATCACAGTCGTACACAGAATCACCTTTACTTTCACCATACAGGTGCTCTGACGCACTTTCGACTTTCACGGCGACCCATAATGATGCCATTCGTGAGATTGGCGTTTCAGTTTTGGCTTCGTGGGATTCCCTTCAGAACCGTTCCAGAGATTCGACAGGCAGTAGACCGTTCCATTCGCACCATCAACAAAACGGGCTCTTCTAACGGTATACTACGCCTTCCACATCACTGGCAGCGGGTTCTACACAACGCTGGTGACTACTTTGAAAGACACTAACAGATGCAAACATGTAACTCTTTTGTATCGGTTGTGAATAAATAGTTGCCACTATTTAAGTTTCAACCCTTGTATATGCACAATCTGACCTGAACTCGTTTACCGAACGCCAGTGAAAACGATTGAAAGACACAGCGTTCCCCTCCTTTACAAGATCGTGTGACCAAGATTTGCTGGACAGTGTTCTCAATAATTGTAGCGCTTAGTAAAATGCTGATAATTGTGAGTGCACATATCGATTTAACAAGATCTCGTGTCAATGTGACTACCGCCTATGTTCGACGTCAGCGTGCGATACCACTCACAGACGACAGGTGGCAGTACTAGCAGTGGAGGGTATCCAGGGCGTGTCTGCGGGACGCGGAAACAGTGCAGTCGTAGCTGTAAGGTGGAAACGGAGCGATTTGTCTGACGTCCAAAAGAGAAGGATCATTGGCTTTCCGGGGCGAGGGTAGTAGCATTTCCGAAACATCTAAGTTTGTAAACTGTTCGCGTGCTACTATGGTTAAAATATAGTCTACCAAGCATGGTAAAATGGCGTTACCCAAAACCGGCGACGAGGCAACTGTGGTGCACCACAAGCGATGGATGACAGGGGTGTACGACGTCTCCTGAGGTGTGTACGAACGAACAAATGTGCAACTGTTGAGCAAGTGGCCGCCCAGATGAGTCAACAGGCTATCAAAAGCGTCTCCTCAACGACATTGAGGTCTCTGCTGCAGGAGTCAACTGTTGATCAAGTGGCTGCCCAGATGAGCCAAGGGCCTGCCAAAAGTGTCTCCTCAACGACACTAAGGTCTCTGCAGCAGGAGTCACCTGTTGAGCAAGTGGCCGCCCAGATGAGCCAATGGACTACCAACAGCGTCACCTCAACGACACTGAGATCTCTGCTGCAGGAGTCAACTGTTGAGCAAGTGGCCGCCCAGATGATTCAAGGGGCTACCAACAGCGTCTCCTCAACGACACTGAGGTCTCTGCTGCAGGAGTCAACTGTTGAGCAAGTGGCCGCCAGATGAGTCAAGAGGCTACCAACGGTGTCTCCTCAACGACACTGAGGTCTCTGCTGCAGGAGTCAACTGTTGAGCAAGTCGCCACCCAGATGAGCCAAGGGGCTGCCAACAGCATCTCCTTAACGGCACTGAGGCCTCTGCTTGCAGGACTCAAGTGCTGAGCAAGTGGCCGCCCAGATGAGGCAAGGGACTACCAACAGCGTCTCATCACTGACACTGAGGCCTCTGCTGCAGGAGTCAATTGTTGAGCAAGTGGCCGCCCAGATGAGCCAAGGACTATCAACAGCGTCTCCCTGACGACACTGATGCCTCTACTGCAGGGGTCTTGTTCAAGCACCCGTACTGACTGCTTTTCATTGGCGACGAAGGGTGGTATTTGCACGCCAGTATCACAACTGGACGTCCACTGTCGACAGGTGGCCTAAAAAAAAAATTCAAATGGCCCTAAGCACTACGGGACTTAACATCTGAGTTCATCAGTCCCCTAGAACTTAGAACTACTTAAACCTAACTAACCTAAGGACATCACACAGATCCATGCCCGGGGCAGGATTCGAACCTGTTACTGTAGCAGCAGTGCTGTTCTAGACTGAAGGGCCCAGAACCGCTCGGCCACAGTGGCCGTCGGTCTTTTCAGATGAATCAACTATTATGCTCCATAAGACTGATGGCTGTTGGTGTGTACGGCGTGAAACGTCTGAAAGCAACAATCGTCAGAAGGATAAGACCGGAGGTTATTCTATGGATGATTTCATCATTCATGAAGGCACAGGGACTCAGCACAAGTACACATCTACCCTTGGGAACCATGTCGAAGCCAACATGCAGTTTGTTTTCCTCATCGCGATGGCGTCTACCAACAGGACAACGCTATGTGTCACGCAGCCCACAGTGTACGTGCGTGGTTCGAAGAGCAGCTGTACTTCCCGATTTAAACCTAATCGAGAATCTGTGGACCACCCAATCGAGCTGTCAGCGCCATCGATTCTCAACAGAGAATCCTAGTGCAGCTCGCCACGACACTGGAGTCCGCATGGCACAGTTGGTACCTTCTAGAGTCTCATTGACTCTCTTCCTGAACGTCTCGCAGTGGTCCATTCTGTAAAAGCTGGTTATTCAGGCTCTTGACAGGTGGCCGCATTAATGTGACTGTAGAGCATATATTACATAAATTATGACGTTAGCATACTTGTGGGAGCTCGTTGTTGTTATAATTTTGAAGTCAGTTATATGTCACATTTACCCATTAAATTGTTGGATGCCTGCTTTTCTTCTTTTTCGTTAGAGTTTACCGCGTTTAGCTGCGGGGTCAGTTGTACACAAGTTTTGGCAAATTTCTGTTTTCTTTAACTTTCTTGTCGGATGCCCTTTACGTCGCCGCATTCGTCAGTTACGTAAGGGAGGGCAGCTGTGTGCGCCACCCGCCCGCGAACTGTGTAAACTTTATACGTGGGATCGTATTTTAACTCTTTGTGTATCACATTTTCTAAGGAAGAAAGTGGGGAATAACCCCCTAAAATCGCCTAAAAATCATACTCAGGGAGGCTGGTGCACCAGTCACAGTCATTAATCCGCCACGTGGATTTAATTCGGGTGTGTCTCAACCTGTCTCGCAAGCTAGAGCGCTGCGTGTACGCTATACGAACGGGTAGATGCGTGCTTTTTCAAAGGCTATCAATAAATAAATGAAGAAATACTGCATTGTAGTTTTCTCTGTATTACAAGTCCTTCATGCATGACCAGTTCAACTAACAGCAGCCTATGCAAATAATATTTTTTAAATGAATAAAGGATAAGTAATATATGTACTGCACTTCACTTGCCAAAGTCTTTTGAACACAGAAGTTGTGATTAAGCGGCATGTGGAAAGACGAATTGAATCCCTTCCCCACTACTCCTCCTTTGGTGCTGCCATTAATACCATTTCATTTCTGTTCTTTCTGACTCGCGCCTCGGAATTAATTTTGTTCTAATTTGTCTATAACTTATTTAATTTTTCCCTCATTTCCTTTTCTTTCTCGGTGCTTAAGTCATAGTCAGTAGAATTATTAATAATAAGATCTTTCAGAAAAATGCGGACCAAACCTTATTTTGGAGCTGAAGCAGCTAATGTATTCTGCACGTACTGTGTATCAAGTATCGTCGTATTTCTAACTGTTTGGATTCCACCAACTTTATTTATCGTAAAACGATCTGTGGCACGTTAAAAGTGAGGGCGGCAGCTAATGATCTCACCGCCTTCCCCGAATCCTGGATCCCGGACTGCTTCAACTTCCTGTGTACACTGAACAGCCAAAACATTATAAACACTGCCCGCCGCGACGTTGGATGTCACCTGGTGACATTACGGGCTCATGAGACGTTAATAAAAGGATGTAGGCGGAGCAGACAAGGACGGAGGATCACCCTAGCGAAGATATGGGATACAAATGGGGAAATCCGTTGAGATAAGCGACGTTGACAAAGGGCAGATTATTATTACGCAGAGTCTGTGAACGATATCTCGAAACGGCGAAGCTGGTCGAACGTTCACGCGCAACTCTCGTGAGGATGTACGGAAAGAGGCAGAAGAACATTGGAATTACCACTAGGCGCTAAAAGGTTGGACGTCCACGACTCTTCACAGAACGTGGGTTTCGGAGGCTTGTGTGCTCTGTAAAGTAGGATAGATGATGATCTGTGGCGTCTCTGCCGAAGGAGGTCAATGCTGGTGAACGCACAGTTGTTTCGGAACGCACCGTTCATCGTACATTTTTGAACGTGGAGCTCCGCAGCAGACCACCCTTACGTGTTCACATGTTGACCCCCGGACAACGTTAGTTACGATTGCAGTGAGCACAGGATCATCGGGAGTCGACAGTCGATCAATGGAAACGTGTCGGCTCTTCGAGCGAATCACATTTTTGCTACAATAGGTCGATGAATATCTTCACAAACGCCATCTTCAAGACGAATGGCGGCTCGAAACGCGCAGCGCGCCAACTACGCAGGCTGATGGGAGCAATATATCCTTTGAGAGACATTCTCCTGGGTTTGCATGTCGAAGATACGCTGACAGCTGCGAACCACCTGAATCCCTTCATGCTTGATGTTTCCTGACGGTGATGTCATCTTCCACCAGTATAATTGTCCGTGTCTCGGAGCCAGAACCGTGCTACAGTGGTTTGAGGGGCATTACTGCAAAGTCAAACTGAAGTCTCGGCGACCAAATCCGCCAAATGTAAATCCTATGGAACACATCTGGGTTGCTATCTGGCGCCATAACCGCGTACACAAATCAGCGGCCTGTTATTTACGCGAATTACACGACCTGTTCATAGACATCTAATGCCACATACCTCCACAAACCTAGAAACAAACTGTTGGATCCCTGACACGCAGAATCAGTGATGAATTGCGTTCCAAAGACGGACAAACAAGCTGTTAAGCAAGTGATCGTAATGCTCGGGCTCATCAGTGTATCTATCCCTCAGAGATTTGGCAGATCATGTTAAGCATGTAGCAGCGCTACTACGTAGTTAGTACATAATAGTAGGCTACCGTCTGCTACGCGCTTCAGAGTGATATCCTCAATATAAATGTAAATTCATCGTATCAAAAAAATGGCTCTGAGCACTATGGGACTTAACTGCTGAGGTCATCAGTCCCCTAGAACTTAGAACTACTTAAACCTAACTAACCTAAGGACATCACACACATCCATGCCCGAGGCAGGATTCGAACCTGCGACCGTAACGTTCGCGCGGTTCCAGACTGTAGCGCCTAGAACCGCTCGGCCACTCCGGCCGGCTTCATCGTATCTTTGAGAAGTCTGTTACTACTGCGGTTCTGGGCAATAACACATAACGACCGAGAACAGGTCGTTCAGAATTCATCGAAGTGGAGCAGTCTGGAAGTGTGTATTCCAAACACAACAGCGTGGCCAATGTTGATACGTGACCTTAGGTTATGACCGTATAACATTCGGTCATAAAGTAGCTTACAACGGAGAGGACACGTGAACCGGCGAAGAAATTTTTGGTTGCGGAGAAAACACGCTTCTTACGTTAGCATGAACCGTGCATCGTTAGTAATGAATGGGAGGGAGCATGCTTAGTGACCAATGGCCGTGTGATTCGCCCATAATTTTTGTAATAAGGTTAGTGATCTGTCTACAGATGTTGGAGCAGATTGATTTCGATGAGTAGGCATCAAGACGGCATTACTGGCCAAGGCATGCCTGCTAGTATGAAACATTCATCTTTATCTCAGCAAGAATTTTTCAAGAATGCATGTTTGGAGCACAGCACTGTAACATAGTGAATTAAGGATTGTGGTAAAACCGGAACAAAAGAGGATCTAAGCGTTTGAGATGTGGTGTCGTAGAAGGATGTTGTAAAAAAGGTGGACTGATAAGATGAGGAACGAGGAAATTCTCCACAGAATCAGTGAAGTGAGGAACATATGGAAAACACTGAGGAGAAGAAGAGACAGAATGAGGTGGCATGTTTCAACGCTTCAGAAGTAACTTCCATGGTATTAGAGACAGCCGTAGAAGTTTAACTGTGTTGCGGAAGGCAGACTGTGGAATATGTCTAGCAAATCTGAGACGACGAGGTTGGCGCAGGAGAGAAATTCATGGCGAGCCGCATCGACATGGTCAGAAAAGAGATTTGCCTTTAACCGATCACAATAAACTAAATGGGAAAAGGCAGGCAGCGTCTTTGACAGAAACCTAAAAAAAATTGGTCCCATACGAAGGACTATTAATAGAGGAAATAAAAGCCGAACAAGAGCAGCGCGTTTCTTCACCGAATCATCACAGGGATGTTCATCCAATTCCATTGGCAGGCATTACAAGAATGTACAGGATTATTTTCTGTTAAATTCCGAGAGTTTCTCACGATGGACAGCATATCTCTAAGATTAATAACCATATGGCTGTCTGCATGTTCATATGCTGTCCAAAATTGGGCCACAGTCACTTCCGAATGCTCCGCAAATCTGGATTTCGCACGATTCGACCAACTGGCTAAAAGGAGACCATAAGGAGGCCGATTTCAAATTCTGTCAGGTGCTGATAACGCTGTCTCACATGAGTAAGACGTGTGGGGTGTCGCATTGTCCTGTTGGAATTACCGAAGTCGGTCGGTATGCACAATGTACATGAATGGCTGCAGGTGATTAGACAAGATTCTTTCGTAGGTGTCACTTGTCAGAGTCGTATCTAGACGTATGAGGGGTCCCATATCACACCAACTGCAATACCCCACACTATTACAGAGCCTTCACAAGCTTCAACAGTCCCCTGCTGACATGCAGGGTCCATGGATTCATGAGGTTGTCTCCATACGTGTACACGTCCATCCGCTCGATGCAATTTGAAACGAGACTCGTGCGACCAGCAACATGTTTTCAGTCAGCAACAGTCCATCGATGCTGACGGCTTTAGACGAGGCGTAAAGCTTTGTGGCGCGCAGTCATCAAGGGTACACGAGTGGACCTTCGGCTCCAAAAGCCCATATCGACGATGTTTCGTTGAAAGGTTCGCACGCTGCCACTTGTTGATGGCCCAGCATTAAAATCTGCAGCAATTTGCAGAAGGGTTGCCCTTCTGTCACGTTCAACGATTCTCTTCAGACGTCGTTGGTCCAGTTCTTGCAGGATCTTTTCCAGCCGCAGCGATGTCACAGATTTGATGTTTTACCGGATTCCTGACATTCACTGTACACTCGTGAAATGGTCGTACGGGAAATGTTCAAACTGACTTATATCTTGATAACCTGCCATTGTAGCAGTAGCAACCGATCTCACAATTTGAAAGGTATGTGCTGAGATTAGATCAGGATAGATCCAGTGAAAAATGTCGATAGTTCCCAACTGCAAGGTTGGACGAGTTGTACATCCTCGAGTAGTAAGATCTTTGACAGCTAACAGAGCTAGGTGCACGCGGTAAAAGTTTGAGCAGTGGTGAGGAGATGCGCAGAGACAGCAGACGCGTTTCGAGTCGGAGCTAGATGCCTGCAGGAGGCAGCCGGGTCGTGACAGCATCAAAGTAAGAATTGGCGCTACGCACATAATAAGCTATCGTATTGAGCGAAACTCGGCACATACCTGGGGAAACTAGAAAGAATAATTAATAAAATAGGTTTTCTTTGGTTAAATAATGTCTAAATGTTAGACAGAAATCCCATTGTTGATGCAATAAGCGTTTTGTGAAACTTTCTCGTAAATCCATGCTATAGAAGTTTTTTTAGTTTTTCACATGTGCCTTAAAAGTTTGAACAATAAATATTTTTTAGATAAAATTAGAGTTTCATCTCACACCTTATGTCGTTCTCCGCATCCTGTGCTTGCATTGAACCAAAAAGTACATTAAAGTAAAGTTCCCATGAGTAAAGCTAATAATTTCATTTATCAGAGTAAAATAATCTATATGCCATTGAACAGTTGGCAAATTATTCAGATCAGGACAGAATTTTTATTAAGTAACAAACAGGGCAAAAATGAGTAAAGTTATATAGAATGACAATTTTATGCCATTGCACTACGGCTGAGTTGAATATATGTTTTATTGTCGGCTAAACGGGAAGGAGTGCACGAGCTAAGTCCACAGAGGCAGTCAGATGCAGGTTGGTGACTTTCATTTATTTTTACCACTAAACTTTCATGCAGTCAGATATGTATTTTGAGTATTAATTTTCCAAGAATATTTTCATGCAGTCAGATAAAGTTCAGTTCAGTGAAATACGCAGTCAGATGCAAGTTTTATTAAAGACTAAAGCAGTCACATGCAGTTCAGTCTAGTTTAAATAGAGAATTTTTATTAACAACACTTTCAAACTGCGCTAGACACCTCTTGTCTTATATATCCATTGCCGACTGCAGTAGCGTATTCTGCCTGTTTACATGTCTGTGTATTTGAATATGCATGCCTATAGAAGTTTCTTTGGCGCTTCATTGTATATAGTAGAGTAGGAAGCACTATTATCTCAAAAATATAAAAAAGGTCATTCACTTAACCCTATAAAGGAGCAGTACAATTTCATTATTAAAGTTATAACAATAAACACAAGCAAATTTGAATGACGAGCAAATAAATAATCTGGACCTATAACAGCAATTATTATGGAGCAAATGGGGAAAAAAAAACTTAATAAAAGAAACTGAAAAGACAAAGAGACAATACAAAAATGATATAGGGATATGTATTCAAATCAGCATATGGATATACAAAAATAATAAGAATCGGACCAGACAGAAACACGAAGCAATGAATCAGTCGTCAAGAATAATTTAGTAAACAAAGAAGAATCAAAAGACATTATAAATACATAATTTTTTTTACACAAAAGTATGCCAAAAGAATTTTAAATAAGCAATATCATGACAACAGAGCACAGAAAATAAGAAGGCCTAAATGCCTTCAAAACCGAAAAAACTCAAGAAAACATAAGGTAAATATTGATAAACTCTTTGTATTTTCAGACCCTGAATGCAATGTTTGTTCAGGGGAGCTGATATGAGGACACACGGTTTTGCTACTAGATCGTTGACTATATAGTTCCCTCTGCGCTGTGGAGTGTGATACAAGTTCAAAAAGAGCTCCGTCCTCCATTACGCTGATGGAGCACCAGCGAGCATCAAGCGAGATCCGTTGCGTCAGCCTTGCATATTAAAGGGATCGTTCTGGAGGAGCAGCGAGATGAACAATTCGCTGTACGTGTGTTAGCCGTAGGGGAACATGTGCCGATATGCCAGCAAACAGGACGTGGATTTTAGATGAGTTTTGATAAATAAATGATAAGGTGAATTCACAGGTATATTTAATTCTTATTTCCAAAATGATTTTCGGTGGAAACTGAGTGATGCATGCGCACAGTATTAGTGTGTCTCAAGTATTTTATGTGAACGTACTAGAACGTAGGCACGTATGAACAATAATTCAGTTTCCTCTACAAAGTAGCAGGCGAAAGTTTGTTGAAAGACAGAGCAACGGACAATGCTGTGAAAAACTGCTGCTGAATAGTCTAATAGGATCAGTACCCAGCTAACAGCAAATCATGGAATTTTCACTTGCAGTATCAGGTTCGTATATATAGTGAAATTCAGAGTTCACGGGTTATGTGACTTGCAGATTGTGTCTGAGTTCGCTACTTGAAGTAATAGATACCGAAAATCAGTACTGCAGTACTGTAATTCGTTTAAAGAAAATGTAGTTCAAGCTGCCACTTAACTCACCTTAATAATCGGATGTGCCTCACGCTAATAACCATCTGTAAAACTGAGACTGTTTTTACTGTAGCAGCATCTCATCTAATTGATGAAGTAAAATGAAACTCTCTGTATCAGAGCAGCATCATGGAGAATTTGTAGGAGTCACTAAGTTGCAACTGTACGTCAACTTTGGACACTGAAAGTAATTTTATTTGACAGACCTGAAACTAAAATTTCAGAAACAGATTGTTTTAATGCCGAGTAATGTACGAGCTAGTAGGATCTACTTTTCATCTATAGGACATAATCTGACCGTCTGGAGGACTGCAACCAACCTCTCATTCAATATTAAACAGGAACGTTTCGGAGACATACAAGTGAGGTACTTTTATTATTGAGCGAAAGTGTGAACTGTTTGCACTTGGAACAACAGAAAAAAGAACAATTCGTCGGTAAATAGAGTACAACTACAGAAATCGTCAAGGAATCCACAGACCAAACAGGAAGAGACAAATTTAGACGGAAAACTTTTATGAAATCACCCAGCGGCCATTATACATATCTTACTATTCACATACCAGCATTTTTTCATCTTCGTGACTGCAGAACGAAAGTCCTCGACATTTCGTTCTGTGTATGCTAAGTGTCGTCTCTCCTTTCAGTTTTTGGCGTTCAGTGCTGCTTCCAGAACGGAGCTAATTATTCTTGAGTACCTCTTGTGCGTTCAACGAACTTACCCCTTGTTTTCACAAGGGAATCCGACAGACTTCCTCCCTTGCCCGTTGTTTAAGGCATCTCTTGTTTTCCCATTTTTTTATTTACACTTAATTTTAACAGTCCCTTTTAGCATCATATAATGTTTTAAATTTCATCTCCTCTGATTTCTTGACATTCCGTATTTCATGTCCACACAAGCTGTGCTCCGTAGGTTATATTTTAGAAATGCTTTCTAATTTCCTTGCCAACATTTTATACCAATGTAACTCTTTTGAAGCTTATTTCATATCCTTCAAATGTTTTCTTTGATTTGCCCTTCACTTACGAATATGAACATTGTGTTAAGATTAAAAAGAAGTCATTGAGTTAAAATGTCCTATAATTGATACAATTTGATTATATATAAGGTATAGGTGCGAAAAAATACAGTGTCTGCCACTCACATTCCCTGTTTGATTGTAGACCATAATGCAAAATGGTATTGTATGTGTGCTTGGAAATCAATTAGTTAGGGAACCTGTGTTGAGAACCTCTAAGTAAAGAGCAGCATCATATTTGTCCGATAAATAAAGACCATCAATACTTTTCTAACTGTTTTTGTTCTCCATATGACTATAGTTTTCCGGTTACCTTCGCACGCTTCACTTGGTATATTTTTCCGCGTGGTTTCTCAGTGTTGATGGAATGCTGAGAGGTATTCTAGGCCACAATCCTCCTATGAGCGTTATATTATATACTCATGCTGTCCTACATACTTATTCTTCAGACATTGATTACGTAATGGTTTGTATCACTATTCTATTGCACCAATAGAGGTGACGGTGGTGAATACACTTTAATTGGTATTTACTGTCTTTTTAGTTACTTTAAGTAGGGACAAACGAATACCTGATTGGTTACAATCACAGCCGATTTTGCCGTCAATGCTCTATCTGTAATAAACCAAATGGCGACGGGACTTGGAACGAGAAGCTCCCTTTTTATTTATTGCTTCTACTTTTGCAACAATTCTAAGTATGGAGATATTTCTATATCACATAGCGATCTTCTTTAATGACCACGTCATTAAAGCAGATCATTGTGTGGTACATATACAGTACAGCCCCAACGCCCCATACAACAAGTAAAGTGTATTAATTATATCAATGAAAAACCTAATAAATAAAGATATTAGTAGAGTTTCACTCCCCAGTCGATCCTAAAATGGTTCGGAGATTCTAAGTTTGCTTAACCACATGAAATCCATTTTAAATACGCTACTGATGTGTGCAAGCATACTTAATACATGTCAGCTAGTATGATTTTTTACGTGTCAGCTAATACTGTTATTACGCAGCGAGCATGTTTATGGTATTGCACCCAGTTGTTCATTTTATGTGCAACAACTATTTTCTCAGGTTCAGCTTGCCGTAAGACAGTGATCAGATTATTTATTAAGTGATATGGACAACATTTTAGAAATATTAAAAATTTATAGAATTTTTTAAAGTCTTCATTTGTGCAACCTTCCAGACTTACGTCATAATATATTGCCGCCATGCTTTATCTGTTGTATCCTACTTTTCCCTACTGCTTCCTTAGTTTTTACGAATTGCTGGTTCTGTAAGTGGAATTTTGTTACACAAGACCGCTGGATTTTTAATGCTACGTTCGCAGTGTGCTATAGCTCACCACCTGTGAAGTAGCTTGCACTTTGTGCATGATCACATGATTTGCCAGATGTGCATTTTTTTTACGTTTATCTTGAGATGTATACAAATACACATTCATCTTGTGTAGTCCTGTCCTTAGATTACGTTTGGTATTACATTTTATTCACTGATACTTATCTCTGGAAAATTATTACATATTGAATACACTTTCTGCCATTTTGCGTTTAACTTTGTAAATTTTGTTTCATCTTGAGGCTGGAATACCAATATACCAATTTCAACGTTTTTACATATGCATTTATGGATACTAAATTATGTATCTGTATTAATTTATTATTTTATTGAACAGCTAGATGTTCACTTATTTTAATTACATTTTCATACGTTAACGCAATCTTGCGGTGATAATTTTCGTGTCTCCTTGCAAGAGATGGATATTTATTAGATAATAAACTGGGTGGTATAACAGGTACAGCAGGATATTATTTGTCATTTAAAACTACATTGTATCAATCAATTGTATCAGTACTTCTGTATTTCAAAACAAATACTTTTCATAAACATCGTATAATATTGCCATCTGGCGATCTTCTTCACCTAATGCTTCGCTGTGTACAGTCATCAAGTAATGTAGACCAGATATTTTGTATCCATGTTGAGAAATTCAGTTCCGCTTTACCCAAGAAAGTGTTACAGATATTTTAGTGATTTCTACCTCTCTTCGTTTTTTTTGATGTGTTTCTCAAGTATTTTATCAATGTTTTTTCACTTAGTGCTTGCTTCTTCCGTTTTTAGGAAGTACGTTTCGTGTAACTGTACCAATATTTCTTTTCTGATACCCTTTTATGTATTTCTCTTATAGACCCTTTGAAAATGGCATAAGTACGTAATGCGTAAGACAATATAGAATTAATAGGTACAGTGGCCAAGAATAATAATAATTTTTGAGTGCAATAAAAATGGTCTCAGCATCTCACAGAGGATTTATGCATTTTGCTGCTGTAATATGGTTGCTGGGTACGGCAGACCTCTAAACAGTCATCTAAATATAGAACAACACCACGTTTTTTACACTGTCACGCATTTTCACTTCTGTTTTTTTTTCCGCGACTGCAGCTCGTCATTTTATGCAACTGGGTCAAGTATTATGTTCATGTTGGGCACTTGAATGTGCTCTTTTTTATCTCACAAGATACGAACGTGAATCTTTCGCTGACAATTGATTCACGCAGAACGATGTCTAAGTCAAGTCTAGGAATTCACGAATACTGATTCATTCATTGAAGAAAACTCAGCACAATGAAGCTGTGGTAATGCACAAAATTGGTACAGGCTCTTATATGGGTGCGAGCTATTTCACGTGGGAAGTTGCGGGTCTGTCTATCCGTGAACGTTGTCAGCGAAGTACTGAGAGTCCAAATTGTGACCAAGCCGAAATCCGTTAACACGGCAAAATCAGCAACTCAGTACTACAACAATGTGCAAATGTTTAGTTTCATGGCGTATGAGAACTGGTAAATGTAGAGATGGCTGTTAGAATCTGGATCCATTGTAGAGTCAAAGTCATTTCAGCCGAATGCCAGGTGAATTGGTAGTGGGGAATCGCAGTTGGGAGTATTTAGGACGGGATGTACACTTCCAGCATTAGCTTAACAACTAAGAAAAACCGTCAGAAAACTTTTGTCAGTATTGGGGTATGAGTAATATTTTTTTAAATGTCATTTTAGGACAATGTGCGTCAGACAAAAATGTGAAAGCCTAGTGTCTGTTTAAGGTGTTAGTGTGCACACAAAGTAAAGAGGAGAAATTGCTCGAAATTTACAGCATACTTACGACAGTGATGGTTACAGGGTCGCATGCACGACTGATATCAGTGGTGATAATCTTGTGATCTGTCATGTGTTGGCAGGAAATTAATGAAACCACAAACCGCTGCCAGTTTATGGTAAAATGATTTGCTTTACCAAGCGCAAACGAAAGTAGGTCAGCACACAGAACATAAAGATGAAGTATTGAGCAGAGAATCATTAATGTAAGTAGTGACGGGGTCGAGAAAAATGAATACAGTGTCTCAAACTATGATTTTATATTAAGGTGTGATGACCGTATCGACCATACATAAAAAGGAAATGCTTCAATTATCATGTTGAAAATGATTCTGTAAATGGCAGATAACTCACACGTAGGGGTAAAGAAGATCGCTGATAGAGAAGGTGGATGTGGTGGATCGCCAGCGATGTCGACCGCGCCCGCTTTCCGAGAAGCCAGAGGCGTCGGCTATTGTTCGCGTAGCGCAGGTAAGCCGCTTAGCCAGGGGCTGCATGTTACGTGAGCGTCCGTTGCGTCTCCAGGACGCAGCTATACGAACGTTACAAAAACGATGCTCCTGTGGATCACAGTTCCAACTACGAGACCGTTAGCTAATTTAATTGCCACTGCCTCTATGCCTACCGAATCAACTACACTTCATATTTTTCTCGTAAATGGTAACTAAAAATCAATTGTGGCCCATTAAATCGACTGAAGAAAAGAAAGAACATAATGTTTAAATGCGTTTCAACTTTTTCTTGTTATCTGGTTGCATTATTTATTTTTAGCGCCTTTTATTCGATTTTTAGTTTCTTTATCAAAATGCTTCGCAAGTAAAAGAACAAATTTTCCCTTTGATTAGCAGCTAACGAATTTTGAAAAGAAACAGATGTGTTTTGTTCTGTCTGTGTTCATGGTCAAACTTGATTTGTTACAGGTATACGCATATTCTTGAGGTATATGTGTGTTCTGTCACTGTTCATGGTAGGCATTTTTGAGCCAAATTTCAAACGTATGATCAGAACGGAAGATAATTATGGGTTCTAAAAAGAGACGTTTTAATTTTCTTGCGCAGTGCATAAGGGGCGATCAAAAAGTTTCCGTTTGAAGACATTGCTGCAGCATATATTCGCAACCAGGCGCCATGGCGATGGGGCCGGCCGCTGTGGCCGAGCGGTTCTAGGTGCTTCAGTCTGGAACCGCGCTGCTGCTACTGTCGCAGGTTCGAATCCTGCCTCGGGCGTGGATGTGTGTGATGTCCTTAGGTTAGTTAGGTTTAAGTAGTTCTACGTCTAGGGGACTGAAGACCTCAGCTGTTAAGTCCCATAGTGCTTAGAGCCACTTTTGAACCATGGCGATATGGTGTATAAACATCTATATCTAAGCAAGGCATTAGTGTGGCCTTCGACCGGAAGCTTTTTGATCGCCACTTATAGATAGCGAAATGACCAGGTTGCTAAAATCAGAGAAATTCTGAGAATTATTGCCATGCTTTCTGCACACAAACCTTGAAAGAGAGTTGAAGGAGACGATGTGACTGTGGTACGTTCAGCCACACTATGTAATGTCACTTGCGAAATGAACATGTATGTAGAAACTTTTGAGAGAAAGTTGCACATGTCGTTCCATAGTACAACAGAAGTTGGGCATTGTCAGGAAATAACACATGTTATGGGTTTCTTGCAGCCGCGGTTCTGCTGCGGTACGGTTAGCAGGGAATTAAGATTAAATAAGGCAGAAGAGCTAGCGTTCCGTCAGAATTTCTAAAATCACGGGGGGAAGTGGCAACAAAACTACTATTCACGTTTGTGTGTAGAATGGATACGTCTGGCGACAGACCATATGGCTTTCGGAAAAATATCGTCCTCTCAATTACGAAGACCGCAAGAGCTGACAAATGCGAGAATTACCGCACAATCAGCTTAACAGCTCATGCATACAAGTTGCTGACAAGAATAATATACCGGAGAATGGAAAAGAAAATTGAAAATGTGTTAGATGCCGATCAGTTTGGTTTTAGGAAAGGTAATGACACCGGACAGGCAATTCTGACGTTGCGGTTGATATTGGAAGCAAGACTAAAGAAAAATAAAGATACGTTCATAGGATTTGTCGACCTGAAAAATGCGCTCGACAATGTCAATGATGCACGATGTTCGAAATTCTAAGAAAAATAGGGGTAAGCTGTAGGGTTGAAAATGAAATGGATCTGAGCACTATGGGACTCAACTGCTGTGGTTATGAGTCCCCTAGAACTTAGAACTACTTAAACCTAACTAACCTAAGGACATCACACACATCCATGCCCGAGGCAGGATTCGAACCTGCGACCGTTGCAGTCGCACGGTTCCGGACTGTGCGCCTAAGCTGTAGGGTGAGACGGATAATGTACAATATGTACAAGAGCCAAGAAGGAATAAAGAGAGTGGACGACGAAGAACGAAGTGCTGGGATTAAAAAGGGTCTAAGACAGGAGTGTACTCTTTCACCCCTACTGTTCAATCTGTGCACCGAAGAAGCAGTGATGCAAATAAAAGGAAGGTTCAGGAGTGGAATTAAAATTCAAAGTGAAAGGATATCAGTGAATCGATGCGCTGATGACATTGCCATCCTGACTGAAAGTGGAGAAGAATTACATGATCTGATGAATGGAAGAACAATTTAATGAGTACAAGATACAGGTTGAGAGTAAATCGAAGAAAGACGAAAGTAATGAGAAGTAGCACAAATGAGAACAGCGAGAAACTTAACATTAGGATTGGTGGTCACAAAGTAGATCCAGTTAAGGAATTCTACTACCTAGGCAGCAAAATAACCAATGACAGACGGAGCAAGGAGGACATCGAAAGCAGACTAGCACTGCCAGAAAGGGCATTGTTGGCCAAGAGAAATCTGCTAGTACCAAACACTGGTCTCAGTTTGAGGAAGAAATTTCTGAGAATACGTTTGGGGCACAGCGTTGTATGGTAGTGAAACATGGACTGTGGGAAAACCGGAACAGAAGAGACTCGAAGAATTTAATATATGGTGCTGCAGACGAATGTTGAAAATCAGGTGGACTGATAAGGTAAGAAATGAGGAGGTTCTACGCAGAATCGGAGAGGAAAGGGATATGTGGGAAACATTGACAAGGAGAAGGGACAGGATGATAAGACATCTATTAAGACATCAGGGAACGACTTCCATGGTACTAGAGGGAGCTGTAGAGGGCAAGACAGAGACTGGAATACATCCAGCAAATAATGGTAGACGTAGGTTGCAAGTGCTACTCTGAGATAAAGAGCCTGGCACCGGAGAGGAATTCGTGGCGGGCCACATAAAACCAGTCGGAAGAGTGATGACTCGAAAAAAAAAAAAGAGTGGGAGTGAGAAAGGGTGGAAACTGGAAACATAAGCCCGAGACGAAGTTCGCGGGACGTTACGATTTTTGTGGACATAACATCTGAACTGCATAGAAATTCACCGTGAAGTCCCTGCGGTATGTGGGCCAAATACAGAGTCGTGTCCAGCCGTAGAGGAATGGTGCCGACAATTTGATCAAGGCCAACGAGATAGGAAGGAAGGACATCGTCATCGACCGCAGACGACAATGTCCAGACAATCGAGGAACTGATTTGCAGCAATTTCAGATTGTCTAACTATGAGGAAGTTCACACAATGTTTTTCAAATGGCTCCGCGGCCAAGGAGTGGAGTTCTATCGACGTGGCACTGAATAATTGGCAGAACATTCTGACTATTGTTTACAGATACTTGGTAACTGCATTGAAAAATAGTGCCATGTATCTACGTCACATTGAAGTTTAATGCAGCAGTCAATAAAAGTTATAAGTATACTGAAACTTCCTGGCAGATTAAAACTGTGTGCCGGACCGAGACTCGGTCCCGAGTTCGAGTCTCGGTCCGGCGCACAGTTTTAATCTGCCAGTAAGTTTCATATGAGCGCACACTCCGCTGTAGAGTGAAAATTTCATTCTAGAAACATCCCCCAGGCTGTGGCTAAGCCATGTCTCCGCAATATCCTTTCTTTCAGGAGTGCTAGTTCTGCAAGGTTCGCAGGAGAGCTTCTGTAAAGTTTGGAAGGTAGGAGACGAGGTACTGGCAGAAGTAAAGCTGTGAGGACGGGGCGTGAGTCGTGCTTGGGTAGCTCAGTTGGTAGAGCACTTGCCCGCGAAAGGCAAGGTCCCGAGTTCGAGTCTCAGTCCGGCACACAGTTTTAATCTGCCAGGAAGTTTCATATCAGCGCACACTCCGCTGTAGAGTGAAAATTTCATTCTATAAGTGTACTGTTTAATTTATTTTCTATTGTTCGTTTGTAACCGTAGATGATGGCGTGAAAGACAAGAGCTGTTATTGCATCTTAATTAAGGGCCGAAGGAAGGCCCTCTCTCCAGTATAGAAGACATTGTCGAATGATTTGCTGTGAGGTTTATTGTCAGCTCACCTGGAACCGTCGTTGTCTGACGGACAGTGAAGAACGAACAGCACTGGCGGGACTGCTACATGTGGCTGCTTCTGCCTAAAGGAGCATTTAATTTTCCTCTGGAGGAGATTACATTCTATCGCTCGAAGGCCGTGCAGCAGGGCTGGCGATAAGTCGGAGCCTGTTTTGCCAAGGAGGAAAGAGGCAATCGAAGTCTGACAAAAGCATTATGCAGGAAGAAGATTGCACAGGTTCTACCGCAACAGGTCGTGAGGTAATCCTGGGACTAAAGAGTCTTTCTTACTTTCAGAGAGAAATTACTCAGACTAAGAGCAGCCAATAAGGAACTGAAAATTGTACTCAAATTACTTTTACAAAATGTGTTGAAATTTTTGTAATTGGGGGCACAAGAATCTTCATACAGAATTCAGCTGAAGTTAGTATATTGTGTCATATAATCATTTTCTTTCCAAAAGAAAATAGTTGAAGTCTTTTAAGGTCAGCGGCGAATGAATCGTTTGTAGTAAATCTTAAATGACATCTACATCACCATTAGATAACATGATCAGCGCTACGTGATTCAGAACTAAGCAATATGTTATGTTCTTTTAGTCATTACTAAAACATGAAGAATGTTATCGTAAGACGTCAGTCCTGGGATGAATACCACTATCTTTGACAGTGCGGAAGCGCTGTAAGAAATATGTCT
Organism: Schistocerca nitens; assembly: GCF_023898315.1. NCBI lineage: Eukaryota > Metazoa > Arthropoda > Insecta > Orthoptera > Acrididae > Schistocerca > Schistocerca nitens. Next base: position 1,048,443,655 of record NC_064614.1, read on the forward strand.
GGAAAGATCGCAAGCAGAACTGCGTTTTGGGAGCGGGGGAGGCCCTCTTTGTGATCGGTTCCTATTTGGGCAAGGAGCATGGGGTAGAAAGTTTTTGGTTTGTCCCGGACCAGCAGTTACTGGTATAGCCATTATAACATCTATCTTACAGTAGCTATGTTACAGTATATTAACCAACATTTGAACGCTGAACCGGATCTGACGTACAGGCAAATAGTGCCAAAAGATTAATTCCGCTAGGCACTCAGTCCGGAACCGCGCGACTGCTACGGTCGCAGGTTCGAATCCTGCCTCGGGCATGGATGTGTGTGATGTCCTTAGGTTAGTTAGGTTTAAGTAGTTCTAAGTTCTAGGGGACTGATGACCACAGATGTTAAGTCCCATAGTGCTCAGAGCCATTTGAACCATTAATTCCTTTTGTAAAAGATTTTAACTGGGCTGAAATCAATGCTCAGCTAATGGCATTGTTCGGATTTTACGTGCAAAAGCAATCCCAAGTTACACCGAACTGGAGAGAGACTGATGTTTCAAATTTGGACAGTCGGTGTATCGGACCTCGGTTTAAGATAAGTTTAAAAAATCATGATTCGTTTGGATTTTACGTGTAAAAAACACATTGTTTTAGGAGGTTTCTGATACGCACCACTCCTATTCTTTAAAACAGTTGCAATGTGTTCAAATTTTGCAGGAAAGTAGATAAATGGATAAAGCCAAAACGAAATTTTTAATCCAATAATTTTTATCCGTTGTCGAGATACGATGGCTTAACGCTTTTCTCTGAGGTTTTCGAAGCGAGCTCCTTTTATATTTTAAATTTGTACGAGTCGGTTCAAACTCTGCGCGAAAGTAAATAAATAAAGTAAAAAAAAAAAAAAATCTGCGATCTTTATCGGGGATATTATGGTTTATAATCGAGCTCAATGTAACATTGAAAATTCCTTCTTAGGTGAATTAAATGTACGGAAACGGTTTAAAGAAAGTCAAATAAATAAAAGGTTGCATTCTTTCGATAAAACTGAAAACTCGGTTTCAAAAGTCTAACTTAATTTAGATTTTGCGGGCAAAAAACACGGTTTTTGTGAGTTTTTTTCGCGTGCCACTTCCATATTTCAAGTTTGTATGATTTCGTTCAGATATAGTGAAAAGGTAGACAACCACAAGTAACGAATGACTGTCTTGTTGTTTTATGAAAGCTTTACCCGTTGTCACAGTATAAGCAACATGGTTCGACAGATAATTAAAAAACCTACCTTCTCAGTCGTCGTCCGAGTCAACAAAAATTTTTATCGGCTGCCAAGCTGTGGCGGTCTAATATCAAAATTGTGGTAGAGCGGAAGTTCGGAAACAGAATGAAAAATCCTTCTATCGTAGCACAAAAAAGGAAATATGTCCTGGACAGTATGAAGGATGTAAAACAAGATAACTAGCTTTTCGACTTACATGGCAGCTTCAAAGACATTTAAATCAAACTATCTTGATACGCCCGGGCTTTTCTAAATGGCTCTGAGCACTATGGGACTCAACTGCTGTGGTCATAAGTCCCCTAGAACTTAGAACTACTTAAACCGAACTAACCTAAGGACATCACACACATCCATGCCCGAGGCAGGATTCGAACCTGCGACCGTAGCAGTCGCACGGTTCCGGACTGCGCGCCTAGAACCGCGAGACCACCACGGCCGGCGGGCTTTTCTAAGAGTTAACCGTATTTCCCCAGCACCATGAGCTTTCTTAGACCCATTTCTGTAAACAGATACGCTGAGAGGTGTAAGAACAAATAGACATAGATTTACGTGCTTCTAAAGAGTGAAATACATCTATAAATTACCCGAGAGTTTGGATGCATGCATCCTGAAGTTTAATGACACGTTTTATCATACTGCAAGACAAGACAAATGCCATGTTGGTTGACATGAAGGCATATCTCATGTTATACGACAGGTTACTATGCATTATATTACATGACATAGGTACTAATACTAATAAGTAAAAGCGCGAATATGTCAAGATGTTTTGATTTATATGTCTTTGAAGCTGCAAGATAAGTCGGAAAGATACTCTGTCCAGGACATATTGGCCTTTTTGTTCTACAATAAGAGCATTTTTCATTCTGATAGTTTAATCTTTGAATTAGAAGGCACATTTCTGACTTCTTATCCTATCGTTTTCAAGGAGTAAGCAACTTACTGTGATATAATGCTTTAGTTTGTAACTTTGTAGTCGTATGTTTACAGCACATGATTGACTTGGTAGCTACCACTGCCTAAATTTGTTTTTACATGTTACTATACTACACCTAGGTTTCCTGTACACTATTTTTCGTCATTAGACTTCCAGCTGGTTTCATGTCGCCCTCCACGATTTTTTTCCCTGTATCAGACTCTTCATCTGAAAGTAGCGTTTGTACACAATGGCCATAGATATTTTTTGGATATATTGCAATACCCACCTTCCAATAATGTTTTTGCCCTCTGCGGTTGTAGCTAATTTCATGGAACTTATTCTGCGATTTCTTAGCACGTGTGAGATCTTCCCATTCCTTCTTATTCGTCGATTCTGCAGAGAATTTTCTCATTTCTTTTCTTTTGAGTCCATTTGATTTTCAGCATCCTGTGTGTATCACCACATTCAAATGCTTCGATTGTAACCTTTTCCTGTCTTCAAACGCTGCATCATTCACTTTCATACGACATTGTCTCTCAGATGTACATTCTGAGAAATTTAAGTTAAGACCTATGATTGTAACTAGCGGACCTCTTTCGGCGAGGAAAGCTCTCTATGCTATGACTCGCCTGGTTCTTATATTCTCTTCGCTTCTTCGTTCATGCGTTATTTTGCTTCAAAGGAAACAGAATCATTCGTTTCATCTACGACATGGTCCGCAGTTTCGATGTTACGAGTAAATGTATCTCTGATCTCACTTATACTGCTTCTCAAACCTTTTGACTTATCTTGTTTTTTTTTTTCAGTCCATATTCTGTCGTTCTGTATACTATTCAGTACAAACTTCTTCCACAGACGCAAAAATGAAACTTACAGAATCGACGAAAAGAAGGATGGAAGGATTAGATGTCTCGTTGGCATCAGGGTCATTCGGGAAAAAGAAACATTAAGAATTTAGTGTTCGTGGCCGACGATTTTGTCAGAAACAGAGGTTAAGCTCGCTTACGGCAGGCATAGAGAAGGAATAATGCCATCATTCGCATAGTAGATTTAGAGAAACGAAGTTTTGTATCTGACAATGATTCAGATTACCCGACCAGTTCGAGCATCGACAGCTACGTGCGGTCAGAGATCACAGGGATTTCTGTCCGTAGAGTAGACCCAGAGTCTCTGGAGGGTGCAGTCGGCATGTGAGGTGGGGGTGGCCTGTGGCGCGACACCGCTGATAGATGGCAATGTCTCAGCAAATCTCTCGTTTGGTCTATGTGTCAAACGAGCATTCTTAGTTCCACTATGCCTATTTACGTTTTTCGGTTTGGACTTTTATTTGGGAGGATGTAATTCACTGTTCGACAACCTTCGCTGTATTGTGGGCCACATATCTGGTCAGCCTTTCACTACGTGGACTCTGCTATGAGGAGTAGCCTGTTTGTTCCACCGGACCCTTGCATCCCATGTCTCCGTCTGTGTGAGCGATCCCTATTCCGTTTCTACCTACTATACCGCTGCCCCTTACTGAGCTATCCGTACCAATGCAGTGTTATGCAACCCGCAATTCTGTATCTGGTCTTCATAAACCACATGCGAGATTTTCATGTTCTCTCTCTCGCTATACGCAAACTATTAGTCTTGCAGAAAAAATTAACACCTCTTTGTAGGAAATTTTCGATTGGGATATGTTTTCCTGAGAGGCTGTTGTTTTCGAGTTACTCAAGAAAAACGTACAAAAGTGACCTTCAAACGCACCCCCACGCCCACACGCAACTCCCAGACATGTTAGGATATCGTCTGCATTGAATTTTCGTTTATAATCTGACCTTTAAAATACATGTTCCAGTAAAAATCGTGGTCTATACCCGTTTCTGTTCATACCATTGCAGTATCTGGCTAGACCTGAGCGGTGGCTGGTTTGTATTTTTCTACCAAACATGTTTTTCGATGTTTTTGTGTAGTTGACTGACCTGTAAACATGAGCAAAATTTTTTGCGAAGCTTTGGTGTGGAGAGCTATTACGTAGTATTCATAGATTATATTTCGTATTTTGACAGTGTTTACTCGCTTTATCTATCTATATTTGACTAAATTAAATTGTCCGCAAAAAGATGCTGTTCATTTTTTCTGTAGAACTAGTAATTTGCATGTACAGAGTGAGAGAATATGAAAATCTCATGATTCCTTTACAAAGGCCAGATAGAGCATAGCAGACTGCAATAAGCGACATCTATTGGGGCAGCTGGATCACCCTATATATAGGGTGTTAGGAGTATAAGTGCACATGTTTCTAGTGATGACTGAGGGCAGTGCATTGGACAACATTACAACAGCATTTACTTCATTTGCAGGCTAATAATTATAGATATTACTAGCAGTATGTTTTTAGGTTGGTTAGTACGCGTGGCACAAGGAAGGCATTAAAGTTTATTTTCCCCTGGGCAGCATGTCTGGTACTGAAGTGTGGATGCGTGGAGGGAAAAGGATAATCTATACTGGCAGGCGTAGTCCACTTCACGGAGTGCTTACGAGGCCATGCAGAAAACATAAGGTAGTAAATTAAGTGATGTGTTTGTGGGAAGACAGTTACACATAAAGAAAAAAGAACTTACACAGTAAAGATGGTACATATTAAGATACCAATGATCACAATATGTGTACCTATACCTCTAACACCCCACGTATGTATAGCGTGAACATTAATAAAAGTGACAATCGGCAGTGACGGACTCCTTAGTGGAAATGGAGGGAGAAAGATCCTACGAACAAGTGTCTAGAAATGCATTGTTGCCACAGTATAGGGCGCTGACGAATGAAAGTTCCTCTGACCATGTGCCGTGAGTTCCTTGTGTTTTTCAGACTATGTGATAGGCGCAGCGTACTTTAAGCAGTAGAGTGTCCCACTATACATGTCGGGAACAAGCCGAGATGGTGTTCGTGTACAGCTAAGCAGATGGAAACAGTCGAGAGGCAACACGGCTGTACCAAAACAAGTACCTTCAGAGACACCAAGCAGATCGCACAACATTTCGAGCCCTTTTTGGGCGTTTATATGATCTTGGGTCCTTTCAGACAGACGAACGTGCAGTAAGGCGGCAACTGTGAGTACACAAGATTTGGAAACCCTAGTACAAGCTCCAGGGAAGTGCCTCGCCAACATGGTGTAAGCTAAAGTACGAATATGCGAGTTCTGCATGACAACAACTACTATTCCAATCACCTGCAATCCAATGGAAGCCACTCTGAACATCTGTTGTGGCGTGGATGCGATGCAGCTCTGTACCGTGTTCACCCTGTGTGTATGTGAGTTAGTGTGTGTGTTTGTGTGTGTGTGTGTGTGTGTGTGTGTGTGTGTGTGTGTGTGTGTGAGAGAGAGAGAGAGAGACGAGCCGTCCTGAAAAATAATTTGTCGAGAATGGAGCACATTCTCCTTCAACATGATAATGGCGGACCACACATGAGCGTTGCGACATGTATAACAATCCGATGCTTTGGGTTCACTGTCACTGATAATCCACTAAGCAGTCCCGATTTCGTCCCATTCAGTTTCCATTTTTTACCAATACTCAAGGAACACCTTCTAGGACTTCACTTTGATAGTCACGAAGCGGTGCAAGCAGAGGTGATGGTTGTGACTCCGTCATACCTTATACAAGGTATCCAGGAACCAGTCTGTGGTTGGACAAAAAGTGTTCGTCGCTAGAACGATTATGTTGAGAAATAAATATGTAGGCACTGAAGAATAAAGACGTAGAACGTTAATAACTCTAGTTTTATTAAAAAATCTTTAAGAGTCTTCTTATCAGAAATTTGGAGGCATTACTTTCAGACGCCCTCGTATTATACAGGGTGATCAAAAAGTCAGTATAAATTTGAAAACTGAATAAATCACCGAATAATGTAGATAGAGAGATACAAATTGACACACATGCTTGGAATGACATGGGGTTTTATTAGAACCAAAAAAATACAAAAGTTCAAAAAATGTCCGACAGATGGCGCTTCATCTGATCAGAATAGCAATAATTAGCATAACAAAGTAAGACAAAGCAAAGATGATGTTCTTTACAGGAAATGCTCAATATGTCCACCATCATTCCTCAACAATAGCTGTAGTCGAGGAATAATGTTGTGAACAGCTTTGTAAAGTATGTCCGGAGTTATGGTGAGGCATTGGCGTCGGATGTTGTCTTTCAGCATCCCTAGAGATGGCGGTCGATCACGATACACTTGCGACTTCAGGTAGCCTTAAAGCCAATAATCGCACGGACTGAGGTCTGGGGACCTGGGAGGCCAAGCATGACGAAAGTGGCGGCTGAGCGCACGATCATCACCAAACGCCGGCCGCGGTGGTCTCACGGTTCTAGGCGCGCAGTCCGGAACCGTGCGACTGCTACGGTCGCAGGTTCGAATCCTGCCTCGGGCATGGATGTGTGCGATGTCCTTAGGTTAGTTAGGTTTAAGTAGTTCTAAGTTCTAGGGGACTGATGACCACAGCTGTTAAGTCCCATAGTGCTCAGAGCCATTTGAATCATCATCACCAAACGACGCGCACAAGAGATCTTTCACGCGTCTAGCAATTTGGGGTGGAGCGCCACCCTGCATAAACATCGTACGTTCCAGCAGGTGTTTATCAGCCAGGCTGGGGATGATGCGATTCTGTAACATATCGGCGTACCTCTCACCCGTCACGGTAGCAGTTTTGCTGTCCAGCGCGATCTGTCGGACATTTAGTGAACTTTTTTTTTTTTTGTTCTAATAAAACCCCATGTCATTCCAAGCATGTGTGCCAATTTTTACCTCTCTACCTACATTATTCCGTGGTTTATTAAGTTTTCAAATTTATACTGACTTTTTGATCACCCGGTATATTGTTTTATATGAAGACGAGTCCCATTTCTTGTGCTGTATTTCTTAAGTTGTATAGCGAAAGCAAAAAGCAAAGTAAAGCTCCACATTCTGGCCCCGAGAAGTCAATCAGGCCGCCGGTCATCCTCCGCCAATGGCGTCACTGGATGCAGTATGGAGGGGCGCTGAGTCTGCACGCCGCTGTCTCGGCCGTTGTCGCTTTTCTTGATCTTGGAGCCGGTACTTCTCAATGAAGGAGCTCCTCAATTGGCGTCACGAGGCTGAGTGTACTTCGTTCCAGTCCTCCCACCAAGGAAAACGCACTGGCAGCACCAGGTGTCGAATCCGGGTTCTCTGCACAACAATACCATCTTCTGAATATAAAATACTATTTAGTCTACACTGCCGTGAGAGCGTCATAGCACACTTGACAACCTTGCTGTGACCTTGTCCACATATGTGTTAAAAAGTGTTAGGGAGACACAGTAACCCTTTATAACCCTGTTTTTAGTGGTACATTTTGTTGCCTGGTATTTCAATATGGACATCTGATCGCTATTGCTAGGTTATCTGGAAAACCTTTTCTGATCAAAATCAAGTCTCTGTTCAAATGCCTTTTGAAAATCTATCAAGGCGATGTGAATTCTCAAACTGAATTCCTTCCTTTTCATAATCATTTGTTTCACTATGAAGTCTGCATCTATTCTTCACTGATGATAATGTCTGCTACACCGTTCAGACTATGAAAATGTTAATCATGCATAATTTTCTTCCACATTGTCTCATAGTACTGGTATACGTTTGTGGTGTCACGCATCAATACTACCCCACTGGTGTCACCGTTGGCAATGGATTTGCAAGTTACCGTCAAACGCTGATAGTGGGCACGCGGGATCTGGTGGACCCAGTGGTGTGTGCCTGCTGAGCCACAGCTCCATTGGCTCTGGACTACAAGCGTCCTCTACCGCCGCAGTATAGGACAGCAGGCATCAGCCAGTCACACCACTTGCACTTGGAGCCTCTTTGCTACGACATGGTGGAAATGGTTCTGTTTGGCTACCTGGAGACCATTTGCATACCTCATAAATTGGTAAGAGATGGAACTGATCCCCCACGGTACACAAAACAGGTCCGAACGCTGTTGCAGAGGCAACGGAAGAAGCATGCGAAGTTCAGAAGAACGCGAAATCCCGAAGATTGGCTAAAATTTACAGACGCGCGAAATTTGGCACGAACTTCAATGCGAGATGCCTTTAATAGGTTCCACAACGAAACATTGTCTCGAAATTTGGTGGATAATCCGAAGAAATTCTGGTTGTATGTAAAGTACACAAGCGGCAAGACGCAGTCAATACCTTCGCTGCGCAGTGCCGATGGTACTGTGACCGACGACTGTGCCGCTAAAGCGGAGTTATTGAACGCAGTTTTCCGAAATTCCTTCACCAGGAAAGACTAATGGAATATTCCAGAATTTGAAACACGAACAGCTGCTAGCATGAGTTTCTTAGAAGTAGATACCTTAGGGGTTGCGAAGCAACTCAACTCGCTTGATACGGGCAAGTCTTCAGGTCCAGATTGTATACCGATTAGGTTCCTTTCAGATTACGCTGATACAATAGCTCCCTACTTAGCAATCATTTACAACCGCTCGCTCACCGATAGTTCTGTACCTACAGATTGGAAAATTGTGCAGGTCGCACCAGTGTTTAAGAAGGGTAGTAGGAGTAATCCATCGAACTATAGACCTATATCATTCACGTCGGTTTGCAGTAGGGTTTTGGAGCATATACTGTATTCAAACATTATGAATCATCTTGAAGGGAACGCTCTATTGATACGTAATCAGCATGGTTTCAGAAAACATCGTTCTTGTGCAACGCAGCTGTTTATTCGCACGAAGTAATGACCGCTATCGACAGGGGATCTCAAGTGGATACCGTATTTCTAGATTTCCGGAAAGCTTTTGACACCGTTCCTCACAAGCGAATTCTAATCAAGCTGCGGGCCTATGGGGTATCGTCTCAGTTGTGCGACTGGATTCGTGATTTCCTGTCAGGAAGGTCGCAGTTCGTAGTAATAGACGGCAAATCATCGAGTAAAACTGAAGTGATATCAGGTGTTCCCCAGGGAAGCTCCCTGGGACCTCTGCTGTTCCTGATCTATATAAATGACCTGGGTGACAATCTGAGCAGTTCTCGTAGGTTGTTCGCTGATGATGCTGTAATTTACCGTCTAGTAAGGTCATCCGAAGAGCAGTATCAGTTGCAAAGCGATTTAGAAAAGATTGCTGTATGGTGTGGCAGGTGGCAGTTGACACTAAATAACGAAAAGTGTGAGGTGATCCACATGAGTTCCAAAAGAAATCCGTTAGAATTCGATTACTCGATAAATAGTACAATTATCAAGGCTGTCAATTCAACTAAGTACCTGGCTGTTAAAATCACGAACAACTTCAGTTGGATAGACCACATAGATAATATTGTGAGGAAGGCGAGCTAAAGGTTGCGTTTCATTAGCAGGACACTTAGAAGATGCAACAAGTCCACTAAAGAGACAGCTTACGCTACACTCGTTCATCCTCTGTTAGAATATTGCTGTGCGGTGTGGGATCCTTACCAGGTGGGATTGACGGAGGACATCGAAAGGGTGCAAAAAAGGGCAGCTCGTATTGTATTATCACATAACAGGGGAGAGAGTGTGGCAGATATGATGCGCGAGTTGGGGTGGAAGTCATTAAAGCAAAGACGTTTTTCGTCGTGGCGAGATCTACACTCCTGGAAATGGAAAAAAGAACACATTGACACCGGTGTGTCAGACCCACCATACTTGCTCCGGACACTGCGAGAGGGCTGTACAAGCAATGATCACACGCACGGCACAGCGGACACACCAGGAACCGCGGTGTTGGCCGTCGAATGGCGCTAGCTGCGCAGCATTTGTGCACCGCCGCCGTCAGTGTCAGCCAGTTTGCCGTGGCATACGGAGCTCCATCGCAGTCTTGAACACTGGTAGCATGCCGCGACAGCGTGGACGTGAACCGTATGTGCAGTTGACGGACTTTGAGCGAGGGCGTATAGTGGGCATGCGGGAGGCCGGGTGGACGTACCGCCGAATTGCTCAACACGTGGGGCGTGAGGTCTCCACAGTACATCGATGCTGTCGCCAGTGGTCGGCGGAAGGTGCACGTGCCCGTCGACCTGGGACCGGACCGCAGCGACGCACGGATGCACGCCAAGACCGTAGGATCCTACGCAGTGCCGTAGGGGACCGCACCGCCACTTCCCAGCAAATTAGGGACACTGTTGCTCCTGGGGTATCGGCGAGGACCATTCGCAACCGTCTCCATGAAGCTGGGCTACGGTCCCGCACACCGTTAGGCCGTCTTCCGCTCACGCCCCAACATCGTGCAGCCCGCCTCCAGTGGTGTCGCGACGGGCGTGAATGGAGGGACGAATGGAGACGTGTCGTCTTCAGCGATGAGAGTCGCTTCTGCCTTGGTGCCAATGATGGTCGTATGCGTGTTTGGCGCCGTGCAGGTGAGCGCCACAACTGCATACGACTGAGGCACACAGGGCCAACACCCGGCATCATGGTGTGGGGAGCGATCTCCTACACTGGCCGTACACCACTGGTGATCGTCGAGGGGACACTGAATAGTGCACGGTACATCCAAACCGTCATCGAACTCATCGTTCTACCATTCCTAGACCGGCAAGGGAACTTGCTGTTCCAACAGGACAATGCACGTCCGCATGTATCCCGTGCCACCCAACGTGCTCTAGAAGGTGTAAGTCAACTACCCTGGCCAGCAAGATCTCCGGATCTGTCCCCCATTGAGCATGTTTGGGACTGGATGAAGCGTCGTCTCACGCGGTCTGCACGTCCAGCACGAGCGCTGGTCCAGCTGAGGCGCCAGGTGGAAATGGCATGGCAAGCCGTTCCACAGGACTACATCCAGCATCTCTACGATCGTCTCCATGGGAGAATAGCAGCCTGCATTGCTGCGAAAGGTGGATATACACTGTACTAGTGCCGACATTGTGCATGCTCTGTTGCCTGTGTCTATGTGCCTGTGGTTCTGTCAGTGTGATCATGTGATGTATCTGACCCCAGGAATGTGTCAATAAAGTTTCCCCTTCCTGGGACAATGAATTCACGGTGTTCTTATTTCAATTTCCAGGAGTGTATTTACGAAATTTCAGTCACCAACTTTCTCTTCCGAATGCGAAAATATTTTGTTGAGCCCAACCTACATAGGTAGGAATGATCATCAAAATAAAGTAAGAGAAATCAGAGCTCGAACAGAAAGGTTTAGGTGTTCGTTTTTCCCGCGCGCTGTTCGGGAGTGGAATGGTAGAGAGATAGTATGATTGTGGCTCGATGATCCCTCTGCCAAGCACTTAAATGTAAATTGCAGAGTAATCATGTAGATGTAGATGTAGATGCAGCCATTCATGAGCTGCATGTTCCGAAATAACCATGGAACTTTTATAGATGACATTGCAATATGTCACCGCGCCATACTAATTGTTCACGATCGGTTTGAAGAACATTGTGGACAGTTCGAGCGAATGATTTGGCCATTCAAATCGTCCGACATGAATCCAGTCGAACATTTATGGGCTATAATGCGAACGTCAGTTCGTGTAAAAAACACCTGCACCGACAACATTTTGGCGCTTATGGACCTGTATAGAGGCAACATGACCAAATATTTCTGCTGGGGACTTCCAAAGACTTTCAGAGTTCTTGCTACGTTAAGTTGCTGCACTTCGCCGTACAAAAGGAGGTCCGACACGATATTAGGAAATATCACATGACTTTTGGCACCTCAGTGCATGTAAAAAAAGGAAAATGCGTCCAGTATGAAAGATTCAGGCTTAGCTCAAAATGTAAACAAACAACGTTGTAAATAAGTCACGTGACAATTTGCGTTTGATGTTGGCGACCTATGCAGTACACTATGCTCACTCTATACAGAGTCCTGCACCACCGTAATTTACATAGAAACACTTGTTGAGTTATGATCAGTTGAGGATGTCTGATTCACACGAAGCGAAGTGACTGTGATGACGTGGCGCAGTCCCAGAAAGTGGTGCATATCTACAGTCGTAAAAGAGTAAGTCCGTCTCCTGCGCGCGTTGCAGTCTGTGACTGCAGTGGAAAAGAGCGAGACGCCCGCCTCACAGCGCAGCGCCTGCTTCCATAACGTGCAAGTGTTACCGGGAAACAGATGAGGGCGCATGAAGGCGTGGGCGCCGAATTCGTGACGTCCGCATCTGTCCGCTAAGCGCTAGTTTATATGCGCATTTTTATGGCCTGCCTCCGGCTTACATACGTAGAGCACAGGAGTTCACCATCGGCTTCCAGCGTTTTTCAATGGAATGAGAAGGCATTTCAGGGTTTTTTCTAAAGTGTACGATTTGATTTATGTTTATGCGGCCACCACTAGCAGAAAAAATGTGAAATAATAAAATCCGGTGTTGCAGTTTTTTCCTTTCTTAATATGTGTTCTGCGGTAGGATCATACGAGAATTAGGAGAATATGCTAAATTTATTTATGTTATATGAGGGACATTTCATAAATAATGTTCAGGTTGGAATTACTGTGGACTGTATGATGCGACAACAACGAAAATTATGTCAGACGTAGTTGGGAGCCTGAGGAAGAAGCTCGTGTTTTTGTTTTTTCGCTGTGTACCCTGTCACGAAATTGGCGAGAGACAGAAATGGATCCTGCTGGAATTTCGGGTACTGTGAAGGTTAATCGTTTTCACGGTGGAGGCAAGGGAATGGACAATAATCCAAGCCACGGAAGCCGAAAAGCGAGCGAAGTGTGAAACTTGTGGCAGATTCTCTTGAAGAAGATCGCAGTGTGACTTGTGAGGAACTCTCTGAAGCAACAGCAGTAAGATTTGAGTAGAGATGGGTCTGACGCTGTTTGTTTGCTGAAGAGAAGCGAAAAAGCCTGAACATTGAAACCGTGCTCAAACAACGATTCGACCGTGAAGATCAAGGATTCCTGTGTCGCATTTCGCTACTGATGAAACAGGGATTAGAGACTTTGAACCGGAATTGAACTCACAGTCCAACGAGTGGGGAGCTTCAGAGTTTCCACGTTCAAAAAAAATTTCGACGCCCTCAAGCAATGCTCAGGCAAATGATGATTTTTGCTTATGATCACCAGGGAATCATCATAACAGACACAGTCCCATGTGGAACAAGTGTCACAGCAGTGTACTGTCGTAACTTCATGCAAAACCTGCGCAGAAAAACTTTCAAAATCCGACCTCAGTTGCTCGAGGCTGGGCCACTCATTCTCCAGTACAATGCTTGCTCGCATATCGACAATGTCGTAGCCCAAAAACTGAACGAATACGGATGGTAAATATTGCCGCATCCTCCCTACAGCCTGGAAATGAGTCCGTCAGACTTCTACATGTTCCCGAAATTGAGAAAATCTATTCATGGATGTAGTTATCGTTCTCTTGAAGAGCTTTCTACCACCGTTACTCGAGCCATTCGACAAATGAACATAAGTGGTGTCCTGGATGGAATACTAGAGTTTCCGAGTCATTGGGATTCAGTCATAGAGAAGCAGGGAGACTTTACTGAAGGACTGCAAGGAAATATTGAAAAACGTCTAAGCAAAAAAAAAAATAGTGTGAATAATTTTTGAAATGTCCCTCGTACAACAGGTATTCGTTATCATGGATAGGCACACGAGAGCGAAGTCCATGAAACTACGCTTTGAACAATATCGTGCGGCGACATGAAATTTCATGTAGTCCCCAAGGCTATGCAGGGTCATGGTAAGAAATTTCTGCTCTATCGTGTAAATAAATTCGGTATATTACCATGTCTACTGTAAGAAAAAATACTCCAGGAGAGTCCTGGACTACGACGTACAATAGTCATCAGTCCAGTTGCCCAGAAAGCGTTTTGGCGATGGAAATAGTACATTTCTGTTTATGGTTATTTGTGCTACACACATCAGTGCTGATGTGAATCACGAGTTGCTTTTACGTTCATTCGGTTCGAAACATTTGACATCTATTTACCATCTTATTAGTCTCACATGCTAAGAATGTTCTAGCTGGAAAATGGTTTCAGTTCAATGTAAATGATATGAGAGAGACGAATATTTTTCAGGATATCGAGAATAGCACTTATGTGGTGAATAGAAGCAACTTTTAGGCATAGTGCATCAACCTATTGGGAAATTATATTAATGCATATGTGAACAAAAAGCATATTTTTACTGACAATTCGACAACTGCTTGTCTTGCCACGACAACGGCCTTGCCACTTACTATTATCAGACCACTGAAGTTAAGGGCTGTCAGATTTGACCAACACTTGGATTCACGACCGTCCAGGTCTGCCGAGTGCTTTGGCAAGCAAGGTACCCAGGCCTTGTGGGGTCAATTGAGGAGGTGCATTTCTGACAAGTAGGGGCTCCGGTCACGAAAATTGACAACGGCCGGAAGAGCATTGTGCTGATTATATGCCCCTCCATATCTCCAGCCAGTGAGAACTATTGGCTGAGCCTCCCGAAGCCTACTCTATCAGAGATAGTTTCATTTTATTCTCCTACATTTCGTTGATGCCTAAAAATTTGAAACAGTGTAATGATCAACGTCGAAGAAACCCATTGTAAGCTACTTTGAAAAGCTGTTAGGAAACTTGTCCTGGCGTTAGCTGTCGTCAGCACACTGGTCGGCAAAGATGTAGCGCGAAGGTCGATAGTAGGTGCTCGATCAAGCGCGCCTGTCACGAGAGAGGCCAGAGACACACCGACAAGCAACATTCCGCCAACGCCTTCTCGATCGCAAGTATTTAGGCCGCTGCCGTTGACTGGAGGGCCTCAGTTACTCAGTCACTAGCTCACTGACCCGGACTTATGCGCATTCCAGTTGGTGTCTGTCAGTTCACATCACAGGTTACGACAGTGCATTGTGTCCAGATTAGTTGTAATAACAAGAGTACCGATATTGTCTACTAGAGGACTATTAGGGATGAGCTTGTATCTCAACACATAGACCCTATTAAAGTTATGTAGTAGCTATCTGTTGATCTAAATAAAGAACCATGTCAATTCACCTGTGCATTTGTGTTTTAAGAAGAGAATACTGGCAACCCATAATAAAATACTCTTCCTAGCTTCCTACAGTACAAGACACTACAAAACTAACTGTCAGTTCTGTCAAGATTAGAAACTACAATTCTTGTTCTACTCCGGACGAGATACCTTGCTTTCATGCTGATATAGATGTGTGCAGCATAATGAATACAAATAACCAAAAATAAATATGTACTGTCAGTAAGCATTCTAATAAATGCAATAGATAAACTGCATGGAAATGAGAGTAAAATAAAAAGACAAGCAAGAAGGGAAAGTATAGCCAAAATTCGTAACTAATTCTTAGAATGAGAGTGTGTGAAAAATTACGAATAATATCGCAAAGCTCACATGAAACTGAAGTACGGTTACTTCAAGAGAAAAAAAAAGATAATTAAGGAATATGAATAAAGATGTGAGTTCGGGAACGTTTCACACTTTATTCAAATTTGTTTTGCTTTTTTGTGGCCGAGGGGTACTAGGCCCTACAGTCTGGACCCGCTCGACCGCTACGGTCGCAGGTTCAAATCCTGCCTCGGGCATGAATGTGTGTGATGTCCTTATGTTAGTTAGGTTTAAGTAGTTCTAAGTTCTAAGGGACTGATGACCTCAAAAGTTAAGTCCCATAGTGCTCAGAGCCACTTCATCCACTTTTTTTTACTTTTTTGTTTTTCAAAACAAGAGGACTTGGAATAGACGAGTCCTCCCGTATTTGGGTGATGGACGGAAATAATTTCCAAATTTATGGGTGACAGCAACTTGTGTTAATCAATTCGATGAAGAAATCACCCGAAGTTGCGAGATTCAATTTTTTATTTAATACATGACTAGTTTCGGGTTAACTGAACCCATTTTAAATCATTCAAACCGGCGGTATAGTATAGACTATTCCGTAATATTGTGGAAACGCTGTTAAGATTCTACATAGACGTATATCAAAGTCAAGTTTTTCTATGAACATTGGCAGGACAAGTATATAGCTAATATGAGTTTGTCCTGCCAGAAATCTGTGACGCTCTCCTCATTCAATTTGTGTTGTCATTCACATATACAAACCATATTCACAACCGAATCGCTAATGAGTTCAAGCGGAAACCGATGGAATTGATGAAGCTAAATTTTACATTCACCGCAGAGAACGTCCAAATGCTCTTTCAGAAGTCAGGGATACCTGTCAGTCGGATACACTGCTACGAATTAAGGTTTTTTTCAGGCGGTGCTGAAAGGATCTGGCTGACGTGAGCGTTTGCGGCGAAGATAATTTCCATATACCGTACAAAATTACTGAACACGTCTTTCACATTACGCTAAAGTTTCGTGGAATTCTCTTGCTCGCTTTATCACCGTTATAAATTGTGGAACTCTTAGTTTCGGTGTAGTGCTGCTTCATTATAAGTTTCGGTTTTCCAGGAGACTTACAGCACAGAAGCCATTTATTCTGCTCTGTCACACCTAAGAGTTTTGCGATTATGGGATTTATTTGCATATTTCCCGTTGACGTAAATCGTAGTGTGCTTACTGCCTGTCACGAGACCAGATGAGTTATTACTGCTCTGCCCCCCTGTAAATTAGTGTTTCATTGATTTTCATGTGAGCTGATGAGAGAAAACAGCGAACCCCAGCAGTATTTAAATTTAAAAATCAACAGTTAAGATCGCAATAATATTTCTTTATTAACCAATTACGGCTTATCTACAACTTTTTTTGGCCCCTTATGGCTGGTGCTGGCGGATCCTCGGATTTTTCGTGATACCAGGATAGTAGTGTAGGATCGTGGAATCACGAAAAATCTGAAGAGTTGCCAGCACCAGCCATAGGGGGTCTAAAAAAGTTGTAGATAAGCCGTACGCGGTTAATAAAGAAATATTATTGCGATCTGGACTGTTGATTTTTAAATATAGACTTAGGTCGCTGCTCTCCGTTGTCAAAATTTAAGAGTATTTAAATGCTGTTGTCGTCTTCAGTTCGTAGACTATTTTTATTGAGCTCTTCATCCTCTTTAACCTGTCTACTACTATCAATCTTTGGTGTCCGTATACAATTTTTGTCCCTCACATTCTGCTCCATAGCGAAATTAACTGTTCCCTGACATATCAGGGTATGTTTCATCAATGTTTTTCTTCTTTTAGTCATGAAGCAGCAAATTTCTTTTCTCCTCAATTCGGTCCCATACCTCTTCATTACTCATGCAATCAACTCATCTAATACTCAGCATTCCTGTGTAGTAGTACGCTTCTATTCTCTTCGCCGGCCGGAGTGGCCGAGCGGTTCTAGGCGCTACAGTCTAGAACCGCGCGACCGCTACGGTCGCAGGTTCGGATTCTGCCTCTGGAATGGATGTGTGTGATGTCCTTAGGTTAGTTAGGTTTAAGTAGTTCTTAGTTCTAGGGGAGAGATGACCTCAAAAGTTAAGTCCCATAGTGCTCAGAGCCATTTGAAGCCATTCTATTCTTCTCCTCTTTGTGCAACTTATTGAGCACGTTTCACTTCCATACAAGTTTCTAAATACCATCGTTGGATTATTTATTTTGATTTGATCCATTAGGTTCAGACGTTAAGGCACTGGATTCGCATTCAGGAGGAGAGGTGAGAGAGGTTGCAAATTTTCCTGCGCCCCCCTACAGTGCAGATTTATGTTTTGCAAAAATCTATTAACGTGAATGTGGGAATGGCTCATTTTGAAACGATATCCGATTTCTTTCCACGTCGGCGTCGTATCCGATACGGCGCTTCTACGATGCCGCGTTGTTGATGATGCTTCAAACCATATACTTTCTCTTTCGTGTTAGCCAAATGCCATGTATAATAATAGAGGTTTGTTTACGAAATATTACTAATTGCCATGCAGTTCCACTCAGAAACGTAAACAACAAGATAAACTCTAATGAGAAATAAGAAATGATTCGCAAATTGCAATTATGGTTCCGCATCAGCTGTAGAATATTTCAAAACAAACGAAAATTTGTACTGGACCAGGACTCGAATCGAGATATCCCGCCTGTCGCGAGCCGTTACCTTAACAACTACAGCTATCTGACAACTACAGCTATCTGAACGCGCTTCCAAGAGCCGCCCAAACTTACGTTTTCCCTCGTTCCCACACTATACTACCGTGATTCCCGCACAGGTTGGTTTTTCGTTCGTCACATTGCTCTGGTAGGGCGTGAAATACTACACTCTAGTGCAGTGTCTGTGTTACTCTGTACAGATCGAAGCAGTGTTGCTTGGGACATGCATGCACGTCTCCTTTGCAACAGGCAGCCAAGTATCTCATTCTCAATGGTCTTAGAAACGCCTTTGAAGGCAGCGCTGATTTATAAGTTAGTCCTGAAATATGAATATAGTTTAGATGCTAAAAATGCATGGTAAAGGCGGCCGCCCGGAGCAAACGCGAAATCTGGTTCGAGTTCTGCTCCGGTATAAATTTTTATTTGTTGTGAAATATTCTACAGCTGATGCGGAATCATAATGGCAATTTTCGAATCATTTCTTAATTGAAATGCGGCTGTTGACCGTCAAAGAAGCGTTGCTGCGAACTATATTGTACAACATAGACACTGCACTAAAATACAGAAACTTTGTGTCATGCACTGAGAATATCCAAATCACAGTACAACAAAAATTTTTGTTACGAACAATATGTATCATTAAGAAATATATGTACCAGGAGTTGAATGTAATCATTCCAGTTTCCTCTATACTGGAGCAATCAATGCGACGTTTCGGTTTCAAATGAGTAATTATTACTGATAAGCTAACACATTAGATTAAAAGCGGTACTGGAGTACAGAAAGTATTGAATTTGCACGTCCCCTGACGCATGACACACATAATGCCGTTAATTAGACAAGTCCCAGTCCAGCTCAGTGCGACATTTCATCCGCTGTGACAGCGGTTGCTCACCTGTGCTGCAATTAAAGCTCAAATGGCTCTGAGCACTATGGGACTTAACTTCTGAGGACATCAGTCCTCTAGAACTTAGAACTGTTTAAACCTAACTAACTGTAGGACATCACACACATCCAAGCCCGACGCAGGATTCGAACCTGCGACTGTAGCAGTCGCGCGGTTCCGGACTGAAGCGCCTTGAACCGCTTGGCCACAGCCACCGGCTTGCAATTGAAGCACGTCCTGCAGAAGAAGGAGAACAGCATCAAGTTCATATTTTAACAAGACAGCACGCGTCCACACTTTCGTAACAAACTACAGTGGCAGCACTATGTTATGACCGATACGCTGACATCATTGTGCCGGATGCCCACCCGTGCCTTGGAGGCGTGAGCTGAGACCTGTGGGATCGCCGGCCGGGGAAACCCAGCGGTTCTAGGCGCTACAGTCTGGCACCGCGCGACCGCTACGGTCGCAGGTTCGAATCCTGCCTCGGGCATAGATGTGTGTCATGTCCTTAGGTTAGTTCTAAGTTCTAGGGGACTGATGACCTCAGAAATTAAGTCCCACAGTGCTCAGAGCCCCATTGAACCTGTGGGATCAGATCTCCGGTACCGAGACCATCTTGGAGTCAAGAATGCTTACTCGGCAATAGTATTTTTTATTGTTCAATGCTTCCATACAAGACGTCTACGACTGCAGCGCAGGAGCTGGGCATGGCTAGTGGGCAGCGGTGAGTACACCAAAGCAGCAGACGGCTGTCGAAGCGTAACAGTGACCGGCGGCGACGGCGCCTTGCTGACGGAAATCAGCTGTTGGCCCCGCAGTAAGCAACGTTAGGTGGCTGGCACAGCGTACACTGCCCGCGGCCAAAGGTGAATGGGTGTGCAGACGCACCTAGTCGAACCTAGGACTCTCGGAATCAGGCTGGAGCGTCATGTGATAACACCCAATAGGTAGCCTCGACTCGGCAGATTCAGTTCGAATCCCGGAGCCATCAGGGCTATCTGGCAGCTGGGAGACCAGAGATTTCGCCTATTTAATGACTCTGTTCAATCACGCTGTAGCTACTTGCCTATACATTCGACCGACGACTTTTATAGAGGAAATGAGCGTAAAGAGAGCAATGGGAGAAGCGGTCAGTGACTTTCAAAGTGAATTTTTGTCAGCGGTCAGAGTAAAAACCCTAAGATGTTCGACATCCTCATTCACTCAGTTACCTTACTGTCACTGAAACGGAAGATAACAGAGAGAAGGTCGAAACACTGAATTCGGTACTTTGAAATTGCTTCACCGCGGAAGATCGTAACACCATACCTCCGTTCAGTCATCGTACGACCGTTGAAATGGTAGATATGGAGGCAAACGATCATGAAAGAGAAAAGAAGCTACAACACAGTAGTGGAAAGGCATCAGTAGCAAGTGAGATACGTATAACTTTCTACAATGTTTATGCAAAAGAACTTGCTCCCCTTCTGGCAGCAGTCCAGCGTTGGAGCACCGAAGGGTACCTAGAAACTGAAAAAAAGCGGAAGTAATTCCAGTTTTCAAGATGGATCGTAGGACAGATTCACACAATTATAGACCTATATCGTTGACGCCAATCAGTTGTAGAATTATGGAACATGTTTTATGCTCAAGAATTACGACGTCTTTGGAGAACGAAAATTATAAAAATCAACATGGATTGCGAGACGCAGCTCGCTGTTTTCCTCAATGAGATCCGTCGCGCTGCAAACATCATCGCTCGTGTTGATGCCGTGTTCTTTGAAGGAAGGCATATGACGCTGTCCCGACACTGCCGCTTAGTGAAAAAAATACGAACTTACCGAGTTGTACAACTCGATTCAAGACTTCCTTGCAGATATAACTAAACACGTCGCTCTTAATGTAACAAAATCGACTGACGTAAATGTAATTTTCGGAGTACCCCAGGAAGTGTGACAGGACCGGTACTGTCAACAACGTTTATTAATGATCTGGTACATAACTTTGGAAGCTTTAAGAAAGTAACAAGGTCAGAAGACAGTACAGATTTGCAAAATAACCTGAAGACGATTGATGAATGGTGCCATCTCTGGTATTTGTACCTGAAATGTCCTACAATTTAAACCTGATTTCTAAATCTCTGTCTAGCCATTACATATCAATCTGAAACCTTCCAATGTCTCCAGGTCTCATCCTTGTATACAACCTTCTTTTAAGATTTTTAAACCAAGTATTAGCGATGATTAAATTATCCCGTACGAAAATTCTACCAACCGGCTTTCCCCCAGTCCATATTTAATTACAATTCTTCCTTCTCTTCCCTTTTCCACTATCGAATTCCAGTCCCCCATCACAATTAAATTTTCGTCTTTTTTAACTATCTGAATAATTTCTTTTGCGAACCAGAGATATCCTACACCAAACAGCGTTAGGTGGCTTGATCAGTTTGACGTAGATGTACCTGGTGCTTATAACTAAAGTACAATTACTCACAGCGCCAGCTGTAGCTATTGTATGGCAGTGAAACTTGGTAGACATTCTAACGCGTTAATACGGAACCGATTTACGCTGGAAAAAAATTAGTTCCAATTTTGGCCAACAGGTGCAAATCTGGCGCTGTAAATGTAGGAAAGACGTATAGAAAAATTTATATATTTAATGAATTAGGAATGGAACGTAGGCAGAAAGGGTCAAACAAGCGAGAAAGGCATAATGTTGATTTTATTATATCCGACACTTACACAATTTGCTCAATGTAAGCACCAGAGACGTTGACGAGACCCTGCATCCGTAAAATGCATCCGTAAAATGACATGCTCAACAGTTGCTAGTAGCAGTTCCGGTGGAATCTGAGCGACACATTCCTGAACAGTGGCTTTCACGTCCAGACCGAAAATGTCCCTGTAAATGCGTTCTTGTAGTTATCCCTGAGCCAAAAGACACATGGATTCAGATCAGGTGACCTTGCAGGCAACGTATTTGGGAAACAACTGGGAATAATACGTTCGTGAAAGGTTACATTAGGTAGACCTTTCACTGGGTGAATGACATGATGTGTTGCCCCACTTTGCTTGAAAACAGTGGTTTCGACACAGCTGCGCTCTTCAAAAGCAGGAATCTCTTGCTGTGGAAGGAGAGCTAGGTAACGTGCAGATGTCAAGGTACACCTGATACGTCCTCCGGGTGTGTCCTCTTCAAGCAAGAGCGGACTGAGAATAGAGGTGCTCGTGAATCTGCACCACACAGTGCAACGGCTCTTTGTGCACAACACGCTGTTTAATACTACCCCCTGTTCGGCAGTTCAGGGTATTCACTGCACCGTATAGTGTAAATATGCCTAGTCACTCCATAGAATATTGCTTGCCCACGTGTCACCAATTTTCCATCAATGCTAGTTCCCTAACAGCAAATTCAGAACGTTGCTGTGGATCGTAAGGTTTCAGTTGCTGCACCATCTCCTTCTTATAAGGTACCAGTATAAAATAGTCAGCAAAAGTCCCCGTATTGTTGACCTTGGGATAGTCAATACTCGTGACACTGCGCAAGAACTTAAACTACCCGGTGCTCGTGCTGCATGGTCAGTTACAGCTTTCGACGCGCAAGTCGCCGAAGTGGTGTCAAGTAAAAATACACTACTGGCCATTAAAATTGCTACACCAAGAAGAAATGCAGATGATAAACGGGTATTCATTGGACAAATATATTATACTAGAACTGACATGTCATTACATTTTCACGCAATTTGGGTGCATAGATCCTGAGAAATCAGTACCCAGAACAACCATCTCTGGCCGTAATAACGGCCTTCATACGCCTGGGCATTGAGTCAAACAGAGCTTGGATGGCGTGTACAGGTACAGCTGCCCACGCAGCTTCAACACAATACGACAGTTCATCAAGAGTAGTGACTGGCGTAATGTGACGAGCCAGTTGCTCGGCCACCATTGACGACACGTTTTCAGTTGGTGAGAGATCTGGAGAATGTGCTGGACAGGGCAGTAGTCGAACATTTTCTGTATCCAGAAAGGCCCGTACAGGACTTGTAACATGCGGTCGTGCATTATCCTGCTGAAATGTAGGGTTTCGCAGGGATGGAATGAAGGGTAGAGCCACGGGTCGTAACACATCTGAAATGTAACGTCCACTGTTCAAAGTGCCGTCAATGCGAACAAGAGTTGAGCGAGACGTATAACCAATGGCACCCCATACCATCATGCCTGGTGATACGCCAGTATGGCGACGACGAATACACGCTTCCAATGTGCGTTCACTGCGATGTCACCAAACACGGATGGGACCATCATGACGTTGTAAACAGAGCCTGGATTCATCCGAAAAATGACGTTTTGCGATTCGTGCACCAAGGTTCGTCGTTGAGTACACCATCGCAGGCGCTCCTGTCTGTGATGCAGCGTCAAGTGTAACCGCAGCCATGGTCTCCGAGCTGATAGTCCATGCTGCTGCAAACGTCGTCGAACTGTTCGTGCAGATGGTTGTTGTCTTGCAAACGTGTTCATCTGTTGACTCAGGGATCGAGACGTCGCTACACGATCCGTTACAGCCATGCGGATAAGATGCCTGTAATCTCGACTGCTAGTGATACGAGGCCGTTGGGATCCAGCACGGCGTTCCGTATTACCCTCCTGAACCCACCGATTTAATATTCTGCTAACAGTCATTGGATCTCGACCAACGCGAGGAGTAATGTCGCGATACGATAAACCGCAATCGCAATAGGCTACAATCCGACCTTTATCAAAGTCGCAAACGTGATGGTACGCATTTCTCCTCCTTACACGAGACATCACAACAGCGTTTCAACAGGCAACGCCGGTCAACTGCTGTTTGTGTATGAGAAATCGGTTGGAAACTTTCCTCATTTCAGTACGTTGTAGGTGTCGCCACCGACGCCAAACTTGTGTGAATGCTCTAAAAAGCTAATCATTTGCATATCACAGCATCTTCTTCCTGTCGGTTAAATTTCGCGTGTGTAGCGCGTCATCTTCGTGGTGTAGCAATTTTAATGGCCAGTAGTGTACTTGCACCAGGCGACCGGTCTACCCGACGGGAAGCCCTAGGCCATACGATATTTCAGTTACAGCAGCAGCAACTAATCAATGTATTCCACTGGGACAGGACACCTGTCTCTTCCAGGTACCACACCAAGCTCACCCGTGTTTTCTAGTTTCATTATCATCTTCTGTAAGTAGTTTAACAACATCCGGCCTTTCCTCAGATGTTTCAGTCGGCGATGCTCTGTAATTGCTGTCTCTCGCTGAAAGTAGTTTTATTAACAGCGCATAGTCTCTCCTCTCGAGGACCATATTCACTCACGTTACGGCTTGTCAAATGACAGCGTGGATGCCACACCGTTATACAAACAGTTTTTTTTTTTTTGTCATCAGTCTACTGACTGGTTTGATGCGGCCCGCCACGAATTCCTTTCCTGTGCTAACCTCTTCAACTCAGAGTAGCACTTGCAACCTACGTCCTCAATTATTTGCTTGACGTATTCCAATCTCTGTCTTCCTCTACAGTTTCTGCCCTCTACAGCTCCCTCTAATTCCATGGAAGTCATTCCCTCATGTCTTAGCAGATGTCCTATCATCCTGTCCCTTCTCCTTATCAGTGTTTTCCACATATTCCTTTCCTCTCCGATTCTGCGTAGAACCTCCTCATTCCTTACCTTATCAGTCCACCTAATTTTCAACATTCGTCTACAGCACCACATCTCAAATGCTTCGATTCTCTTCTGTTCCGGTTTTCCCACACTCCATGCTTCACTACCATACAATGCTGTACTCCAGAGGCACATCCTCAGAAATTTCTTCCTCAAATTGAGGCCGGTATTTGATATTAGTAGACTTCTCTTGGCCAGAAATGCCTCTTTTGCCATAGCGAGTCTGCTTTTGATGTCCTCGTTGCTCCGTCCGTCATTGGTTATTTTACTGCCTAGGTAGCAGAATTCCTTAACTTCATTGACTTCGTGACCATCAATCCTGATGTTAAGTTTCGCGCTGTTCTCATTTCTACTACTTCTCATTACCTTCGTTTTTCTCCGATTTACTCTCAAACCATACTGTGTACTCATTAGACTGTTCATTCCGTTCAGCAGATCATTTAATTCTTCTTCACTTTCACTCAGGATAGCAATGTCATCAGCGAATCGTATCATTGATATCCTTTCACCTTGTATTTTAATTCCAATCCTGAACCTTTCTTTTATTTCCATCATTGCTTTCTCGATGTACAGATTGAAGAGTAGGGGCGGAAGGCTACAGCCTTGTCTTACACCCTTCTTAATACGAGCACTTCGTTCTTGATCGTGCACTCTTATTATTCCCTCTTGGTTGTTGTACATATTGTATATGACCCGTCTCTCCCTATAGCTTACCCCTACTTTTTTCAGAATCTCGAACAGCTTGCACCATTTTATGTTGTCGAACGCTTTTTCCAGGTCGACAAATCCAATGAAAGTGTCTTGATTTTTCTTTAGCCTTGCTTCCATTATTAGCCGTAACGTCAGAATTGCCTCTCTCGTCCCTTTACTTTTCCTAAAGCCAAACTGATCGTCACCTAGCGCGTTCTCAGTTTTCTTTTCCATTCTTCTGTATATTATTCTTGTAAGCAGCTTCGATGCATGAACTGTTAAGCTGATTGTGCGATAATTCTCGGAATTGTGTGGATGATGCTTTTCCGAAAGTCAGATGGTATGTCGCCAGACTCATATATTCTACACACCACCGTGAATAGTCGTTTTGTTGCCACTTCCCCCAATGATTTTAGAAATTCTGATGGAATGTTATCTATCCCTTCTGCCTTATTTGAGTCCTCCCAAGCTCTTTTAAATTCCGATTCTAATACTGGATCCCCTATCTCTTCTAAATCGACTCCTGTTTCTTCTTCTATCACATCAGACAAATCTTCACCCTCATAGAGGCTTTCTATGTATTCTTTCCACCTATCTGCTCTCTCCTCTGCATTTAACAGTGGAATTCCCGCTTGCATTCTTAATGTTACCACCGCTTTTAATGTCACCAAAGGTTGTTTTGACTTTCCTGTATGCTGAGTCTGTCCTTCCGACAATCATACCTTTTTCGATGTCTTCACATTTTTCCTGCAGCCATTTCGTCTTAGCTTCCCTGCACTTCCTATTTATTTCATTCCTCAGCGACTTGTATTTCTGTATTCCTGATTTTCCCAGAACATGTTTGTACTTCCTCCTTTCATCAATCAACTGAAGTATTTCTTCTGTTACCCATGGTTTCTTCGCAGCTACCTTCTTTGTACCTACGTTTTCCTTTCCAACTTCTGTGATGGCCCTTTTTAGAGACGTCCATTCCTCTTCAACTGTACTGCCTACTGCGCTATTCCTTATTGCTGTATCTATAGCGTTAGAGAACTTCAAACGTATCTCGTCATTCCTTAATACTTCCGTATCCCACTTCTTTGCGTATTGATTCTTCCTGACTAATGTCTTGAACTTCAGCCTACTCTTCATCACTACTATAGTGTGATCTGAGTCTATATCTGCTCCTGGGTACGCCTTACAATCCAGTATTTGAATTCGGAATCTCTGTCTGACCATGATGTAATCTAATTGAAATCTTCCCGTATCTCCCGGTATTTTACAAGTATACGTCCTCCTCTTGTGGTTCTTGAACAGGGTATTCGCTATTACTAGCAGAAACTTGTTACAGAACTCAATTAGTCTTTCTCCTCTTTCATTCCTTGTCCCAAGCCCATATTCTCCTGTAACCTTTTCTTCTACTCCTTCCCCTACAACTGCATTCCAGTCGCCCATGACTATTAGATTTTCGTCCCCCTTTACATACTGCATTACCCTTTCAATATCCTCATACACTTTCTCTATCTGTTCATCTTCAGCTTGCGACGTCGGCATGTATACCTGAACTATCGTTGCCGGTGTTGGTCTGCTGCCGATTCTGATTAGATCAACCCGGTCACTGAACTGTTCACAGTAACACACCCTCTGCCCTACCTTCCTATTCATAACGAATCCTACACCTGTTATACCATTTTCTGCTGCTGTTGATATTACCCGATACTCATCTGACCAGAAATCCTTGTCTTCCTTTCATTTCACTTCACTGACCCCTACTATATCTAGATTGAGCCTTTGCCTTTCCCTTTTCAGATTTTCTAGTTTCCCTATCACGTTCAAGCTTCTGACATTCCACGCCCCGACTCGTAGAACGTTATCCTTTGGTTGATTATTCAATCTTTTTCTCATGGTAACCTCCCCCTTGGCAGTCCCTTCCCGGAGATCCGAATGGGGGACTGTTCCGGAATCTTTTGCCAATGGAGAGATCATCATGATACTTCTTCGATTACAGGCCACATGTCCTGTGGATACGCGTTACGTGTCTTTAATGCAGTGGTTTCCATTGCCTTCTGCATCCTCATGTCGTTGATCATTGCTGATTCTTCCGCCATTAGGGGTAATATTCCACCCCTAGGACAAGAGAGTGCCCTGAACCTCTATCCGCTCCTCCGCCCTCTTTGACAAGGCCGTTGGCAGAATGAGGCTGACTTCTTATGCCGGAAGTCTTCGGCCGCCAATGCTGATTATTTATCAAAGTTACGCAGTGGCTGGGATCGAACCCGGGACCGAAGACGTTTTGATTATGAATTAAAGACGCTACCCCTAGACCACTATTTTTTTTTTTAGACGCTACCCCTAGACTACTTTTTTTTTAAGGAAAGTAAACATTTGCTCCAATTTGTAATGAGAATAGAATGAACAAAGTATATATCATTTCTTCTAGGCTGCCGTTGCGCAATATAAGAAATGAAATGTCTTCTTGAGTTTTTTTTCTTTTCTTTTTTTCTTTTTTTTTTTTTTGCGCCAAGTAGTAAACAGAAATTTTTATGGTGCACAAAAGAGTATCACTTCATAGTTGAAGGAAAGTTGCTCCGCTGCTCTGCGAGAAAAGGGAAATGTGAAAAAACGAAAATGGGAAAGAAAAAAATGCCTTCTGCATTGGTGAGCATCTGAATAGTATCGTAAAATTCCGACAAGAACTAAAGTCCTAGGAAGCAAATAGGATTCATACATACAGGTCACTGGCAAACTCTGCTATCCGAAATATTGTATTTGAAGCATTTAACCGTTAATTATGATTTTCAGCATATTTCCAAATATCCTCCTGTAGTCACAATGTTGTCTCATTTTAAAGTGTTCAATTTCTATGTAAGAATAATAGGCGAGGAAAGTAGCATGCCTATTCTGCATAATAAACGATGCTGTGTGGCCCATGATCCACGTTGCAGCGTTGTTTTTTGCTCGTGGATATCTCAGTTTTTGTGGCTGAATGATCTCTAAAAGGTCTACACCACAGGGCGTCGTACGGTCTATCACCGACAATCGTTGACGAAGAAATGTAGTATTTTCTTCTGCAAGTCCGCACGTGAACCTATGAAGAAGCGTATCGACTCTTCCGCATGCGTCACAGTTGGGCGTTGGATGAAGGCCAATTTTATGTAGCTTTTCATTCGTTGCTACTTTATCGTTGACTGTTAGATACCAGTCGGCTATGACGCGTGACGGTAACACGTCGCTGTGCACATTCCGCCATACTATACTCCAATGTGTATGTGGATTTTTTTCTTCGAGACTATTCCTGTGGTTTGTTGTCATGAGAAGGCCATAAAGCTTCCTGTTCGTCAGGCTTCCGTTATCGACGATGCTGTGTCGAATGTAGCTCATTTCCATGTAGTACAGTCGCGCATGTCGGTAAGAAAGTGGAATGCCGGCGATATTAACGGGTGGGTCAAGGCTATGAGGCTTCCACCGCTGAATGAGGTTTGCGATGATACTGGTCCTCCGGGTACGGAAGTCCTTCCTGATGCGATTTAGGAGCAGGGTGACACATTTTTTGTGTACTTTAATGAGGTTAAGGCCACCTTTGAACGAAGGTAAGGTTAAGGTATCGAATTGAACTTTGAAAATGTGCCCCCTAAAAAGAAACCAACATAACGCTTGTTGTATACTCTTGGCTAGATGGTCGGAGATTGGAAGAATTTGCGCCAAATAATTCATCTTGCTCGTAATGGCGATCTCGATGGTCTCAACTTTCTGTAGTATGTTCAAGTCCCGGTCGGAGTGAAGTATCAAAGCAGCACGTAATTTATTAAGCATGTGTGACCCGTTCTTCGTCAGGAATTTGTCTGGTTTGGCCTCAAAGGTAACACCGAGGGTTGTGTGATAATCCTTGACCTTGCACCAGGTAATATGGGATATGTCTCCGATACCACCACCGATCTGCAAAGCTGTGGTTTTAGTTCTGTTTAGTATTGCTCCTGAAAGAAATGTGAATGTTTGTAAAAGAGTTTCCGCTGACAGAAGTTGTTGCGATGATGACACAGTTACGCATATATCGTCAGCATACGCGATGCAAGGGATAGTGACAGACACGACGCTAATCCCGATCCCGCTATGCGCTAAGTTGTTCAGTAGCGGCTCTACTGCAATGGCGTACAAAATCATTGACAGAGGACAGCCTTGGCGGATGGATTGCTCAATGGAAACTTCTTTTGTAAAATTACCATTAATGAGAATCCGTGAAGAGGCGTTTGTAGTAAGTTTGCGAATTAATTCTATGAGATGAGATCCAAATCCTAGTTTCTTCATGCTTTTAAAGAGGAAGTCATGACGTACACGGTCATAAGCCTTCTCAAAATCTAGAAAGATCAGAGCGCCCTGTCCTTTGGTTTCAGCATATGAACAGATGATGTCCCTCAAATCGCAGGCAGCTGAGATTGCGCTTCGGCCTGGCACTGCACTGTACTGGTAACTGCCCAAAACCTTGTACATAACGGTTTGCATCCTCAGCTTAATCGATCTGGTGATGATTTTGAAATCGTCATTCAGGAGTGTGATGGGTCGCATGTTTTCGACCTTCCTGCTGTTCCCTTTTTTCGGTAAGGGCAGGATGACACCTTCCGTAAATGCCTTGGGTATAACGTCCAGGTGCCAGAGTTCATTCGCTATCTCGAGGAGTGTCGGACCGAGGAGGTTCCAGTAACGCTGGTAAAACTCAGCGCTGAGACCGTCGGGTCCTGGGGACTTCCCTTTCTTTGCACTGTGGACCGCCAGTCGGATTTCGTCCTCTGTGAAAAGAGATGCCAGATTTGCATTATCCTGTTGTGACAAGCGACAGCTCAAGGTCCTAAGAAAATCGTCGCACGAGTGTTCATCAACGGATTGCTTCTTGTAAAGTTGACTGTAATAGTCGTAGACGTGCGAGATGATGTCACGTTGCTTCGTGATGGAATTCTCAGCGTCATCAACGACGGCTTCAATCAACATGGCTTTACACCGTTTCGTCGTTCTCAGGATGTGGTACAGAGAGGCCCGTTCTTCGGCGGCAACGTCCTTGGGATGGGCTCGCACGATGATGCCTTGCATTCGTTGGCGTTGTATCGCCGTGATTTTCGCTTTATATTTACGTCGATATCGCGAGAAGGATTGTTAGAGCGACTGTGCAGTTCTCTCAAACAGCGATAATAAAACTCAATAGTCTGTTTCTGCCAATAGCTTTTTTGTCGGGCGTAGCTCATGAGGGTGAGGCGTAATTTAGGCTTAGCACACTGAATCCACCACTGGAGAACGCTATCGTAACGACGTCGTTGCCGCTGGAGTTGTTGCCACGTTATGTTCACCTCCTCTTCAAGTTGGGCATCCTGCAGAAGGCTGACATTCAATTTCCAGTAGCCTTTCCCGCGGTATATTTGCTGGCGTTGTAGGTTAAGGTAACACTGATACGCACAATGGTCGGAGACGTTGACAGGAGCTATGTCACAGTTCACAGTGTGTCGCTGGAGGGCATCGGACACATAGATCCTATCCAGCCGACTGGCAGAATGACTGGTTACGAAGGTGTACGCTACCCGTTCACCGTGCAGTTGTTGCCATGTATCGTGAAGACGCATGCCATGAATTAAATGTTCAAGTTCGATACATCTGTTCGTATTAGGAGTTTGGTCTCTGTCGTTAAGCACACAATTGAAGTCACCACCGAGGATGAGATGTGCACGATAGGCGCTAAGAAGAATGGGAACCTCGTTTTTATAAAATTTTGAACGATCTCTCTTATGAGTGCTACCTGAGGGGGCGTACACGTTAACAATCTGCACACCATTCACTCGAAGAGAAATGCCACGACCACTAGGCAGCCGCTGCACATCCGTAAATGGGATACCGTCGCGCAGAAGTATGGCAGTGCCTACAGCATCCTGGAGATTGATGTTATCAATGAGAACGTAACCGGGCACTTCTAAGACTGTGACTACCTCCTGTAGGAGGGCAATGTCAACGCTGGTACCATACAAGAAATCAGTTAGCGAACGGAGTTTCACCGCACTTTGAATTCTATTGACGTTAAGTGTGGTAACGTTGTAGGTTTGGCTATCGCACTTGATGGTTCAAAGGACAATGAGCTCTGAGTGTTGGATCGTCCTTCTCGACGGCTTTGAACAAAAACTCGTCGGGAACGTCTTGAGTACGAAACGAAATGTCAAAACCAATAACGGGTCAGGGAGTGGAAATGTCGCAGCGCGATGGTCATACGCGAGAGCAGCTACTGCTGCATCTCCTCGTTCTGCTGCCACCACGGCTCATTGCTGTCGGGGTGCTTCGCGGTGTGCGCGCCGCCCTGCCCGCCACCGCCGGCTGAGTCTGTCAACGTGGTCGCGTCCGCCTGGCCACCACGCGGGGCTGCGACTGACGTCACCGAGTTCCTGCGGGAGCGCTGCTGCAGCTGCTCGCTACTCTGTTCGCTCTTCCTCTTAGCCGTTACGGTGCTCTGTTCCCTCTCAGCGCTCAGTAGTGCCTTCAGGTGTTTGGTTTGTTCACGGATGCGTTCTTGCCTCGCGGTGTCCTCGCAGCGCACGGAGCAAGAAGATTGATGTTCAGTCTCGCTGCCACTTTCTGACATGTGTACGGGTCTCAAACCATCCGACTTTTCCTCTTTGCTACTATTCCCTTTGCTTCTCCTTCGGCGGCCTTTCTTCGTTTCTGCTGCAGTCTCTACCGATAGGGGTGGTTCAGGCAAACTGATCTGCACCCGCTCCTGTATCTCACAGGGCTTAGTTTCAGAGGTGGCTGGCTCATCGTTGCTATCCAGCGGTAACTGCCCCGGTGAGGATGACGGTGCCGAATCGACGTCCGTCCTACCGCGAATGTCTTTGGCACTGCATTCCACCTGAACTGGCATCTCCGCCTCGCTAACACGTTCCGGCTGCCGGGGTGGTTGTACAGTCCCCGCGACTACCTCACTCAATAGCGGAACAAGCTTTTCACTACCGTCTGCAGGACGTTCCCGTGGAAGTTGAAATGGACGTCGACGTGTACAGTTCATCCGCAGATGTTCTGTGGAATGGCAGATCGAACAGGTAGGGGGTTGTCCAATGTAAGTTACCTGTGCACGACAGCCGCCAATGGTAACATACGAAGGTATATGCTTTTTTAAGTCTACACGTACACTTCGCACCCCGCTGTTAACTTGGTAGCGATATGCACTCGACCATTTTTCATTTGTAACTGACAAAACAGCGCCGTACAGCGACAGAGAACGTGCAATCAGGTCATTAGGGCACTCAGGTGGTACATTAAATACCCTGACGGTTCTCACTCCGTATCCCGAAGGCACGATTTGGACATTACTAATACTGCCATCATTATGACGAAATGGTCTCACACCAGCATGCTCCTCAACGAATTTCTCATAAGTGTCACTCGAAATAAATTTGATAAATAACGAGTACTGCACAAAGTCCAACTGGAACGTGTCGACTATATCTTCAGGCAATTTCAGATCCTCAAAGATCCACTCATGAATGTCAAAAGCCGTCGGTCGCAAGGCAGCGCGATCGAAAACACACTGAACGCTGTTCGCTCTGTTAATTGTCGACATCTTACTTACAACAGTTATACAGAAAGGAACGTTAACAGCGCTCGCACTCGCTGCTCAGCTCTCCACCTCACAAGGGAACCTCCCCATCGTACCCCCCTCAGATTTAGTTATAAGTTGGCACAGTGGATTGGCCTTGAAAAACTGAACACAGATCAATCGAGAAAACAGGAAGAAGTTGTGTGGAACTATGAAAAAAATAAGCAAAAGATATAAACTGAGTAGTCCATGCGCAATATAAGCAACTTCAAGGAGCATCTGAGCTGATGAGCGCCGTGGTCCTGTGGTTAGCGTGAGCAGCTGCGGAACGAGAGGTCCTTGGTTCAAGTCTTCCCTCGAGTGAAAAGTTTAATTTTTTATTTTCAGACAATTATTATCTGTCCGCCCGATGCGAGGTAACTGCGCCGTAGTATGGGGACGCTACACCTAAACAAACATGGAAACACGACCCTCAGTCGACTACAGCGCACGGAAGAGAGAGTATTCCTGCTAACGAGGCTCCCTGGCTGGCAGTTGACTGTTCGATACTTTGGAGGAGAGTGCATTAAATAAGTGAGATGTATTCCGTGGGCAATATCAATCCGGTAAATATAGCTCGCGACTTCAATAACAAGGTCAATTAATATTTTCCTAACTGCAAGTTTGCGGTGCGGTCGCAAAACACAGACACAAAAGTTATTACAGTGAACAGAGACGACAATGAACGAACGGACAGATCATAACTTTGCGAAAATAATGAATGTAAACTTTTCACTCAAGGGAAGACTTGAACCAAGGACCTCTCGTTCCGCAGCTACTCACGCTAACCACGGGACCACGGCACTCATGAGCTCACTTTCTCCTTGAAGTTGCCTATCTTGCGCATGGACTACTAAGTTTGTATATTTTGCTTATTTTTTTCATAGTTCCACACAACTTCTTCCTGTTTTCTCGATTGATCTGTGTTCAGTTTTTCAAGGCCTATCCACTGTGCCAACTTATAACTAAATCTGAGGAGGGTGCGATGGGGAGGTTCCCTTGTCAGCACTGCTCGCGACGTAAACACTGGCCCGCGCGACCGCCTGTCACCGCGCTATGTGCACTGGCCGAGTGCCGGAACACGACTGAACCACGGGCCTACCTCTACAAACAGTTTACAGCACCAAATTCGCACCTGGTGCCTACAATTGGAACTAATTTTTCCCAGTGTAAATTGGTGTTGTAGTAATGCATCAACATACATACCAAGTTCTGCTGCCACGCGATAATTGCAGCCCACACTGAACCTTCGTGAGTGGCTGCACTTTAATTATAGCCGCGAGATAGATGTGGATACAGTGCCGGTGGAACGCATGACACCGATTCAGTGTTGGTAATAATGGCTGAGTGGCGAGCTTTTATAATCGCTCCGTCTGGATGTGTTTATGACTCCCGTCACGTAGCCGGCTGCAGAAACGCTGTGCTTTGCTTCGGCATGTAGCAGTCTAGTCCAAGCTGGTGGTAGCGTGCCGCAGTGCAGAATGTAGACGCAAGCATTTTTTCGACTTCTAGCTGGCCTGCGTACCCTTTGACCGGTTGTGACATCTTGCCTGAGCCGGTGCCGCAATATAATGTTCGTGATGATGTCAGTAACCACATTCTACAGCGATGGACTGGGTGTGAAACTGCTGGAAATTAACTAGTGTTGCACTGGCCACCACGTTCACTTGCTCTCACACCCTGTAACGTTTCACAAAGGATATTCTTCAACCGCCGTCGGCTGATTTTCGAGCGAGTATCTCTCCACCTGACTGAGCAGGACATGATACAAAGTCTTTGGGACGGATTATTTTGTAAGCTTGTGTGCTCCACGCAGTGAGTGAAAGGAAAATTTCTAATACACCCAGAAAAAGTTTCTTCTGCTCTGTACAAATTCACTTTCGTTGAACTGCGTTACCTTATGCACTAATTATTATGTTTTGAAATCAATCTATAATTACGCATAGGGTATTGAAGATGTGGATTTTGCTGTACTTTGTTCGTCAAGTATGTGTATGATTAGTTTTTGTAAATTCTGTTCGATGAGAAGGAAGAAATCGCACTAAATTTAAGTTGTGGAACATGAACTAGATCCTTTTGATAGTTTTTACTGAAATCATCTACTATTATAATTTGTGCTATGATGAAGGGCAGCTTCACTTTCAGTTTTCTTTGACAAAATAATATGGATTATCAAAAGAGAAATTATAAGACATATTATTCCTTCCTCCGGGATATGAACAGTTTATGACGCAGTTATGACAGGAAAACTGGAAACTTTTCGTTTTTTAGTTCACTCTACAAATAATTATTTCTCAATAATACGGATGAACTTCGGAGTTTTCAGAGTTTTCCTGTCAAGAAGTGAGAGTGCGTAGTAACTGACGGAAAGTTATCGAGTAAAGCAGAAGTTACATCTGCCGTGCGCCGTGGAAGCGTTACAGGGCCTCTACTGTTCCTGACCTATATAAATGCAGTGGGAAACACTCCGAGCAGCCCTCTTAGATAGTCTACAGATGTTGCTGTCATTTATCTTCGCTAGTCTTCAAATGATCAAAACCAATTGCAAATTGATTTAGAAACGATATCTGTAGGGCGCCAAAAGTGGCAGTTGATTCTAAATAATGAAAAGTTTGAAGTCATCCACAAGAGTACAAAAAGGAATCCGATTATACGATAACTCACACAAATCTAAAGGCTCTGAATTCGACTAAATGCTTAAGAATTGCAATTACGAATAACTCAAAAAAATGGGTCAAATGGCTCTGAGCACTATGGGACTTAACATCTATGGTCATCAGTCCCCAAGAACTTAGAACTACTTAAACCTAACTAACCTAAGGACAGCACACAACACCCAGCCATCACGAGGCAGAGAAAATCCCTGACCCCGCCGGGAATCGAACCCGGACGAATAACTCAAACTGGAAAGAAATACACACGTTAAACTTTCAACAGCCAATATCGCTAGCTACACTCTTATTTGAGATAACCGGTTTCGCCAAAACTACGCTGCCATTATAGGATTTTATGCAAATACACCTCAATAAATCTACATGCACATATGATTGAGATTTATTGAGGTGTATTTCTATAAGATCCAAGGATGACAACTTATATCTGTCGGAACCAGTCATCATAAATAAAATTTTAATTGCCGATCTTTTCTGTTGAAGTTTTTACTTTTGTATTTCATACTAGCTAGATCGGTCCTATACTTGAGTGATGTCAAGCCTATATTAAACTGGAACATTTACATAAATGATGTAGTGGCGGAAGCTAACCAAAAATGCGATTTATCGGAAGAACACTTAGAAGATGCAATAGGTCTATTAAGGAGGCTGCCAATAGTACTACGCTTGTCCGTCCTTTTCTGGAAATCCACATCAGATACGATTGACAGAGAATGTCGGAAAAGTTCAAAGAAGGGCAGCTCGTTTTGTTCTATTGAGGAACAGGCAGAGAGGATTACGGATATGATACGCGATTGGGGCAGCAACCACTAAACCAAAGGAGTTTCTCGTTACGGCAGGATATTTTCACGAAATTTCAATCAGCAGCTTCTTCCTCCGAACACGAAGATTTTTGTTGGCGCCTAGCCACTTACGGAGAAATGGTCATTGTTATAAAATAAGATAAATCAGAGCTCGCAGCCGGCCTTGTTGGCCGAGCGGTTCTAGGCGCTACAGTCTGGCACCGCGCGACCGCTGCGGTCGCAGGTTCGAATCCTGCCTCGGGCATGGATGTGTGTGATGTCTTTAGGTTAGTTAGGTTTAAGTAGTTCTAAGTTCTAGGGGACTGATGACCTCAGAAGTTAAGTCCCATAGTGCTCAGAGCAATTTTTTTTCAGAGCTCGCATGGAAAGATTTAAGTCTTCGTTTTTCCCGTACGTTGTTCGAGAGTGGAACGGTAGAGAAGCAGCTTGAAGCTGGTTCAGCGAAACTTCTGCCAGGTATTTAATTGTGAAGAGTAGAGTAGTCACCTAGGCGAAAGGTTGTCAGGTAGACGCAGATGACTGCAAAACTGAATCACACTGAAATATGCGAACTTTTAAATTAATTAGGTTTATACTAATTGATAGGCTATAACTACGAATTTTAGCCGACACTTCCAGAGAAATACCGTATTATAAGCACAGCTTAATGACAACGAGCTATCGTCCTCGGGTGTCTTGTAAGTTCATAGCCATGATTGCTATTTTTTATGGAAATGGCTATAAGTCACACTTTAAACGAGGTATAGCAACTTACTCCTGTTTAAAACAGACGAATTCGATAGGGAGAGTGTGGTACGGCTACGTTTAGTGAAAAATCACCGCTGATAAAGTTCATATTAGTTAAAAGCAAAGTAATTTTACGGCGAAACGAGCGGTAGATAAACTATGATGTTAGTTTATTGAGCTTCAGAAACCAGTTGCTGTAAAGAATAAATAAAAAGGTGGTTTCTCCTTCATGTTCACAACATGGGACGCATATTATTGTATAAGTGATGAACTAGTTCACAGCACTTAACAGAATTCACTAAAAATGGAACTGATACAGGCACTATTTCGATATGGAATGTAATCAGCAACAAATCCACAGCATAAATAGACTATGATCTACGTGCACCTTCGGCGAGAAAGCATTTTTGCTAAATCATTTAACACAGCAGCAAAATCTGAAATCGATAAGGGTATACCTAGTTATCTATATGATCTGAAAACGTTCTCATGCATTCCTAAAGCTGAACTTACTCTCTATGGGAAGCGAAGTAAATTTACATTTATTTTTATATTTTTGTTGCACAAGATTCTGATACGTGTGCAGAAACATTAATGAAAAGAAAATACTGAAACAAGGTAAGATAAATGTAGCATCAAAATAATTATAGCGATGTATGACATTTGATTTGAAGCAATAACAGACGACTGGATACGACAGCGTGCTATTGAAACTATCTACACGAATCTATTCATTCTGCAGTATACTAGTTACAGACCCAATAATAAGTCACTGTTTAAGAAAGTGTAATGGTGCAACTTAATTACCTGATCAGAAATTTATTTTAAAGTATCTTTTATGACAGAGTTCTTTCATATTACTTTTTCTATGGACCAGGAAACGTCATGTGAGTTCAAAATTGGGCTTTTAGCTGATAAAACAGAGTGGGAGGAATACATCAGTAAAAGTGATTGGTCACCAGTTTTATGTATTGGAAAACGTTTTTCTTCTTGCCACTTAAATTTGGTCTGATGTAAGACTAAAACTGCAGTGTGGATTGCCGTTTGAGTTTCCTGGTATTCAAGCACTGACAACCAACAACTGTACGATTACTTTTTAATTAAGAGACACTGGAAAACTCATAATTTTAGTGGGATGGGATGTCTGTGTAGTGGCTAACAGTTCAGACCTAAGTAGGTAATATTTATTTATTTATGTAACATGATCTGATTAGAGCCATTAGGTCCTCTCTTACATCGGACTAGGGTTTCAAACATACAGTACCTTTTTTACATCATAGTAACCTAAGAAATAAAAAATTTATTATGACAAATAGAGTTAAAATGATTTGAGTATCTGAAGCGGCAATTTGAGTAAGTTATAATGACTATGAACTAATGAAGTTAATTTCGGAAATCTTATACTAATGCAGTTCCTGCCACAAATAGTGGTAATAATAATAATAATAACAATAATGATAGTGGCAGATACTAGAAGACTTTATACGTGTACAAAATAGATGTTTTCTGTTATAGCGAATTCCGGGTACAGGAAATTTAAGGAGACTACTTCGGATAAGAATGCTGGAAAATGAGGAAGATCAAGTTGGAAAGAGGAATGTAAGGGATAACTACAATAGTAGTCAATATTTTTGCTTTAGCAGATAACTCGTTAACTGTCCTCCTATGCTGGAGATGTTGTTCAGTTCTGTAATATGATGCGGGAGGCTATTCCAGAGTCGGTTCTTGTTACTAAGAAGGACTTGGAGAAAGTGGATGAACGATGGAGTGGGACAGAAGGATTTTGCTCTGACGGGAGCTGGTGTTTCTGCCATGTTGTTCAGGCAAGAGCGTAAAGGTCAAGGGGATATAAAAGGGACAGCGTTCATTGATAAGGCAGTAGAGAAGACAGAGGGTACGACAATCTCTGTGCTGTCTGCACGCAGCCATGTTAGTTACGTATATGATGCTGAAATGTGATCAAAATGTAGAACATCATAGACATAACGAACACAGGTAGCGTGAGCTTTGCTGAGAAAGGTAATAGGAAAATTGAAATTGTGTTGTTTACCTTTTATGAGGGATAGTAGAGTTAACTATAGAGGAAGTAGAAAAAAGATGTGTTCCTCCGATCAAACAGAACAGAACGCAGTGGGATGAAGCGACTACTATCCTATTGAAGGCACGTATGTATCGTCACGGCACTTGCTAAACAGGGCAAAGAATTTTGATGGGAGCTTATAGCCCCGTGAAGAGCTGCACATCGCCAGAATAAAAAGCAATGCGTATTTGATGTGTAAGAACACTTGGCAAGGGTCGCCATAAGAGTTTTTACTAAACATTTCACTGTGTGGAACAGTGCCTAATTTTTGTTGCCTCAATTGGCTGCTTTTTGTACATTTGACTGTCACAGAACGGATCTTGAAAATCTTTCGTGATACTCCGTCAAGAACCACTTCATCTTTGTCCTAGATCTCAAGGAAGCTGTTAAATAGGGAATGACTGAAAGTTTTTCTGATATGTATGTGTAATTTGTGTTTAAGCATTTGTAATTGGAAAAGGATAAACACTAGAGCATTTTTCCAAAAAAAAAAAAAAAAAAAGAAAAAGTAGGTTATTCAACAAGTCTGTTCATTTTCAAGTGTGCTCTTGTCATAGCTTTTTCGTGGAATCTGCTTATAACTCGTAAGAATGTTGAATAAGTACAGAGGCTCTCTTCTTTGTCAGAATGAGACTGTTGATAGCAGTGCGCATCAGTAATTCTCAGATCTTCGAATGATACCTAAAATGGGGACATAATTTCAATGAAGTAATAAAAAAAAGTGGAAATTGTTCATTTCAGCACAGTTTTGGCCAAAATTTTACATTTGAGACACTCAAAATGGTAGTTCATAGGACTTTATGAAGGACAACAGATTAAGCAAAAGAGGAATATCGTTGAAGCAATAAAAGGTATTTAAAGAAGTATAAAAGAGAGCTGAATAGTTTTAGCATTATCAAAAAGTGGATTGTTTACTCTACTGATGTTATCGTCCATCACAACGCGACAAACGACAATACGATGTCATATCTTATCTGATGGAGTAATCAACAAATACTATTTCGGCTCAGAGCAATGCACATTATAATCAGGTTACTAATGCTAAAAAGAAAATACTCATTCATACACACATTCTACTCATCTCATACACACGGTACATAAAATTATGGTGCTGCAATAATTAAAGCACAACAAAATCTACTGCAGTGAATGTAATTTATACAGCATAGTGCGATGTTGTCTACTCAGTAAAGCCGAAATACTATAAAAAGCTTAGTACACCGTAGCAAGAATGGTGGAAGTACGAGGGCCGTTCAATAAGTAACGCAACACTTTTTTTTCTGAAATAAGGTTGACTTTATTCAGGATTCCGATACACCAAATTATAACCCACTTTCTTGGCTACAGCACCCCATTTTTCAACATAGTTTCCGTTCATTTCGACGGCCTTACGCCACCTTACCGGGAGGACCTGTCTGCCACCTTGGTAGCACTCTACTGGATGACGTCTGAGCCAACTTCTTGCCCATCAATAACCTCCACGATCAGCCTCGTAACACACTTGCAATTCCGCACAGATGGTCCTTCGTTGCTCCTTATAGTCTTCCGTAAGGCGGCGATGAATCAAGTCGGTACACACCTTTGAGTACCCCAACTGGTGGATGAGTATGTCAGCACTAGCAACAGGGACGTCCAGTAGAGCAGCGAGGTGTTTCACTGTGATCCGTCGATCATATCGAATGAGAGTGTCCACACGTTCCAGCATTTCAGGAGTCACAGCTATGTGCGGCCGACCGGCACACGAGAGATCGGTGGTCCCGGCGGAGGTTCGAGTCCTCCCTCGGGCATGGGTGTGTGTGTTTGTCCTTAGGACAGTTTAGGTTAAGTAGTGTGTAAGCTTAGGGACTGATGGCCTTAGCGGTTAAGTCCCATAAGATTTCACACACATTTGAACATTTGAACGAGAGATCGGACGAGTTTGCACGATCTTGTTGCGATAATGACAGACGCTTCATCCAAGGACTCACAGTGCTTTTGTTCACTACTGCCAGGTCTTCGTACATGTTCTGCTAGCGCCTATGAAACGTACGATGCTCTGGTTTTCCGTCAAAAGAAACTCAGTGACAGCCCTCTGCTTGGGACGCACCTCCATTATAGACCTCATTTGAAGTCTACATATAGCGCAGCCACCTATCGGTACTTTATGGCACTTTAAGGGCTAAAGTGGGAATATTGCTCTATGATCCACAACAAATTCCGCATTTTTTTCAACCGCAATTACCAGACAGAAAAGTGCTACACTACTCATTGAACGCCCCTCGCACATGTATGAATACTTGAAGTTTGCTGACAGTAGCATACCTGATACTACAAATAATATAGGTGCTGCAATCACAACCAATCAACATGTGTTGCACATCCGATGAATGGGACGATTACCTGGGAGAATGTTCCTGTAACTGCTGAATTATCATTTAAAACTATGAAATTAAGAGGATGGTTTCATGTATGGACGTTTCTCTACTGGTCCAGCTATGCTTGTTTGGAGAGACTATAAAGCAGCGCATAGATAAAACTAGTCAACTCAGCCTACTGCACTTATACATATAGAGTGAATTGGAGCCGCGGTGAAAGGACCATTGACGTTTTCGAAAAGACAAAGATTCAAATCCACTTCTACATGCAAACTCCGCAAGCCACCATGCAGTGCAATGCGAAATTACTTTGTAGTATTGCAAATAATTTTCTTTTCTGTTCCACTCGTAAATACAGCGTGAGAAAAACGACCGTCTATAAGCTTCGTGATCCGGACGTGGGATGTACATTGGTGAAACGATCTTCAGTCGACCTCAAATACCAGTTCTCTAAATTTCCACGATACTGCCTCGCGAAAAGCGCTTCGTCCTCACACCATGGATTCCAGTCTGAGTGCACGAAGCATCTCCGTAATACTTCCGTGCTGATCGAACCTGACGGTAATAATTGTAGCAGTACACGTCTGAATTGCTCCGATGTCTTCCTTTCATCCGACTCGGTAGGGATTCCAAACCCTCGGGCAGTACTAAAAATGCTTCACATTAGCGTTCTACATAGCGTGTCCTTCACAGATGAGCTACACTTTCCCAAAAATTCTCCCAGTAAAACGAGGTGGAGCATTCGCTTTCCATTTCATTGTATTTGATGTCGCTTTGCAGCGGCCTAGATATTTAACTGAAGTGACTGTGTCAAGCAGCACACTATTAAAGCTCTGTTCGAATGTTACAGGAATGTTTTTCCTAATCATTCGCATTCTTAATTTAGAGCAAACTGCCGTTCTTCATACCAATTAGAAATTCTGCCTAATTCTCCTTGTTTCCTCATCCGCATTCTACATTTAAAACAAACTGCTTTTCACCGCACTCACTGGAATTTCCGAGTCAGCTTGTATCCTCCTAGAGTCACTCAACGACGACACTTATCTGTACCACACAGCGCCATCAGCAAACAGCCGTAAATTGCTCTTCATCCTATCTGTCAGATCATTTGTGTATGTAGAGAAGTAAGAGCCGTCCTATCACACTTCCCTGGGGCACTCCTGACGACGCCTTTATCTCTGATGAACACCTTCCGTCGATGACAACTTATTGGATTCTATAACTTAAGACATCTTCGCGCCACTCATACGTCTGCGAACCTAATTCGGAAGCTCGGATCTTCGTCAACAGTCTGCAGTAGGACACCGGGTGAAACGCAATTTGAAAATCATTGCCCGTTCGGCTGACCAGACTGCGATTTTCCGTAGTTCCTCTAAGCTGTTGGAATGGTAACCATGTAGATGGAGTGTTTCACTACCCTTTCCACCCCACCCCCCTCCCCAAAAAAGGCATTCCGTGACATCATCAGACGAGGTTGTAGGCCAATGCTGTAATGTGAGATTTCTAGTAGTGGTAGTTGTAGTAGCTTTATTCATCCGCAGATCTCTCTTTACAAGGATGTAGGACATGACAAAGTATTTACGAGTTTAGACCAATTTAAAATAACCTAATTCGTATACACATATATTTACAGACTTCTAGTTAGACATAATCATTAGATTTACTCCTGGTATACAATACTCTTTTTTTACAAATAACTTATTAAATAATGTAATGCCACGCCGTTCACTCATATCTCACTATCAGTCACTGCACACACACACTATACACACATTGTTTACCGAGCGAGGTGGCGCAGTGGTTAGCACACTGGACTCGCATTCGGGAGGACGACGGTTCAATCCCGTCTCCAGCCATCCTGATTTAGGTTTTCCGTGATTTCCCTAAATCGTTTCAGGCAAATGCCGGGATGGTTCCTTTGAAAGGGCACGGCCGATTTCCTTCCCAATCCTTCCCTGACCCGAGCTTGGGCTCCGTCTCTAATGACCTCGTTGTCGACGGGACGTTAAACACTAACCACCACCACCACACATTGTTTCATAACACTTCGCTCACTACAAACACAGACACACACACACACACACACACACACACACACACACACACACACACACACGGCCGTTCGGTCGTGGTGTAGCTCAGTGTTAAGAAATACGCCAACGCAAATACACACACGACGAATAGCAATCTCACAGCTGGCACGTCCTCTTCCGGTAGCTGAGAGTTCAGCGCGACAGAATGTCAATCCTAAGGGCCCGGGTTCGATTCCCGGCCGGGGCGGAGTTTTTCTCCGCTCAGGGACAGGGTGTTGTGTTGTTAATCATCATCATTTCCATCGACGCGCAGGTCGCCGAAGTGGCGTCAAATCGTCAGACTTGCATCCGGCGAAGGGTCTACCCGACGGAAGGCCCTAGCCACACATTTTATGGCTGGCAGGACGAGCAGATTTCTGTGAACTACGTGAAAAACCCAGTCGAATGGATTTTACGTCTTAAACGAATACACGAGGGAGACCTGTGCATTTTTCCTTACATAAAGAACCACTGCTTTGAAACTGCTGTGTCATCGTAGGACGCTTTGAGCTGTAGGAGGTGAAACCTCATACTATCGACGAAAATCATGCGGCACATTTGTAACTGAAGCGATCTAGGTGCAGCAAGAAACATCGGAACCAATCGAACTGTCAACTCAAATCTGGCGCCAAGGTAAACACTTAGTTCCAGTGGGTAAGTTAAAAACCTATCCTCAGTTTGTATCTTCTTCTAATCTCAGAAGCTTCAGTTTTG
The DNA here is from genome assembly GCF_023898315.1 of Schistocerca nitens. Taxonomy (NCBI): domain Eukaryota; kingdom Metazoa; phylum Arthropoda; class Insecta; order Orthoptera; family Acrididae; genus Schistocerca; species Schistocerca nitens. The sequence goes on from NC_064614.1 coordinate 1,048,488,028, forward strand.
CGAGAATGGAAGAATCTTGTTGAGACAACCCCTGTGGTGTTTGCACAGTGCGTAGAATGCGGGCTTGAGACGGACGCGTTGCCCAACCTGTAGAAACGGGAGCCTTCCGCTGCCGCGCTAGACGGATCGTCTGTCCACTTGAAATGTCGCTGAGAGCACCGAGAGGGAATTAGCGGTTAGTGTGGGGGACGACCGTGGCCATTAAGCGGGGCGACCCGTTCCGGCCGGGAAATGCGTCAACGGTGCTAATGGTCCCCGACGCCAGTGCAGGGTCGGAGGCGCCATCGTTTAGTTCGAGGCGTCGCCACACCGTCTGGCGCGCTACAGTCGGACCTGGCAATCACACTGACCGCCCTACTGACGGCATCTGGCTGTCGGACGCCAAAGTATGTCTGATTCGGTAACAGTTTATTTACGACAGAAGAGGATAATATAGTACATCTTCATACATGGAGCGCAAGGTACTATGCGAAGTATGGCGGAGGGTGCCTTGTGCATTGTTAGTCAACCCCCATCCTTTGCCACTCGCAAATAGAACGAGCGAAAAACGAGTTTTTACAAGCTTCCGTACAAGCCCTGATTCTCTTGCCTTCGAGGTCCTTAGACGAGATGTATGTCGGTGGTGCTAGGGTCGTTCTGCAATCTGTTGCGAATTCTGGTTCTCTAAAGTTTCCGCGAAAAGAACATCTTCCCTCCAAGCGGTCCCGTTTGAGTTCACGGAGCATTTCTGTTATACTCAAGTGTTCATCGAACTTTCGGTAACAAGCTTCTATGTCTTTCTTTAATCCAACACAGTGAGGACTCTAAACGTTAGAGTAGTACTCAGGAATGGGTTTCACTAGTTTTCTGTACGTGGTCTCCTATGTAGATGAGCTATACTAACCTATAATTTCCCAATAAAATAGTAGACCAGGCGATTTGCCTTTTCTGTGACTTATATTATGTGCTCATTCAATTTAAGTGCTCTTTGCAATGTTGTTCCTAGATATTTAACAGATGTGATTGTGCCAAGTTGCACACTACTAGCACTGTATTCGAACGTTACAGAATTATTTTTCTTAGTCATGTTCATTAATTTACATTTTTCCACACTAAGAGTAAACTACCATACGTCATAACACATGGAAATTCTATCTGATTCTTTTACAGTCATCCATATACGACACATTCCTGTACACTACAGCATCATCGGGAAACAGTCGCAGGTCGCTGCTTACTTTGTCTATCAGACAGTTTCAGTACATAGAGAACAACAGCGACAATGTCAGATTTACATGCTGCAGTCCTGACGATGCCATGGTCTCCGATGGACACTCGGCGTCCAGAACGACGTACTAGGTTCTATTACTTAAAAAGTGTTCAGCCATGTCTGAGAACCTATTCCGTTGGCTCGAATCTTTGATAACAGTCTGCAGTGTGGCACTATGTAAGATGCATCATTTGTATTGCTATATAATGAGGATCAAGTTCCAATACACAAAACAATAATATACACTCCTGGAAATTGAAATAAGAACACCGTGAATTCATTGTCCCAGGAAGGGGAAACTTTATTGACACATTCCTGGGGTCAGATACATCACATGATCACACTGACAGAACCACAGGCACATAGACACAGGCAACAGAGCATGCACAATGTCGGCACTAGTACAGTGTATATCCACCTTTCGCAGCAATGCAGGCTGCTATTCTCCCATGGAGACGATCGTAGAGATGCTGGATGTAGTCCTGTGGAACGGCTTGCCATGCCATTTCCACCTGGCGCCTCAGTTGGACCAGCGTTCGTGCTGGACGTGCAGACCGCGTGAGACGACGCTTCATCCAGTCCCAAACATGCTCAATGGGGGACAGATCCGGAGATCTTGCTGGCCAGGGTAGTTGACTTACACCTTCTAGAGCACGTTGGGTGGCACGGGATACATGCGGACGTGCATTGTCCTGTTGGAACAGCAAGTTCCCTTGCCGGTCTAGGAATGGTAGAACGATGGGTTCGATGACGGTTTGGATGTACCGTGCACTATTCAGCGTCCCCCCGACGATCACCAGTGGTGTACGGCCAGTGTAGGAGATCGCTCCCCACACCATGATGCCGGGTGTTGGCCCTGTGTGCCTCGGTCGTATGCAGTCCTGATTGTGGCGCTCACCTGCACGGCGCCAAACACGCATACGACCATCATTGGCACCAAGGCAGAAGCGACTCTCATCGCTGAAGACGACACGTCTCCATTCGTCCCTCCATTCACGCCTGTCGCGACACCACTGGAGGCGGGCTGCACGATGTTGGGGCGTGAGCGGAAGACGGCCTAACGGTGTGCGGGACCGTAGCCCAGCTTCATGGAGACGGTTGCGAATGGTCCTCGCCGATACCCCAGGAGCAACAGTGTCCCTAATTTGCTGGGAAGTGGCGGTGCGGTCCCCTACGGCACTGCGTAGGATCCTACGGTCTTGGCGTGCATCCGTGCGTCGCTGCGGTCCGGTCCCAGGTCGACGGGCACGTGCACCTTCCGCCGACCACTGGCGACAACATCGATGTACTGTGGAGACCTCACGCCCCACGTGTTGAGCAATTCGGCGGTACGTCCACCCGGCCTCCCGCATGCCCACTATACGCCCTCGCTCAAAGTCCGTCAACTGCACATACGGTTCACGTCCACGCTGTCGCGGCATGCTACCAGTGTTAAAGACTGCGATGGAGCTCCGTATGCCACGGCAAACTGGCTGACACTGACGGCGGCGGTGCACAAATGCTGCGCAGCTAGCGCCATTCGACGGCCAACACCGCGGTTCCTGGTGTGTCCGCTGTGCCGTGCGTGTGATCATTGCTTGTACAGCCCTCTCGCAGTGTCCGGAGCAAGTATGGTGGGTCTGACACACCGGTGTCAATGTGTTCTTTTTTCCATTTCCAGGAGTGTATAATGCTATGTTACCGAAGATAAATCAATGAAGTAGTCTCATGCATACTCCTTTCCTGTACACACACACACACACACACGGACACGGACGCAGAGAGAGAGAGAGAGAGAGAGAGAGAGGGAGAGAAAGAGAACACAGAAGCTCGTGTAAGGTGAGGATGACGCAGAAAATTGGCCGTATTCTTTTCAGAGGACCAAACCGGCATTCAGTTTGATCGATTTAGGCAACTCACAGAGACCTCATTCTGAATGGTCTCCTCTTAAATGCGGGTTAGATGCATAAACATCAACCATGGAGTCTAGGTTAGGAGTGTTTTCGTTTACACTACGCCGACCCTCACAATTGAAAATTTAAATGGAGTCCGATGCTTCTTGACAGAGTGTAGGGGAACGATGCGGGAGACCCGCACCTCCGTACTAGGCAAGGTCCTAATGGAGGTGATTTCGCCGTTGCCTTCCTACGACTGTAATGGTGATGAATGATGATGATGAAGACGACACAACAACCCCCAGACATCTCGGGGCAGGTGAAAATCCTTGACCCCGCCGGAAATCGAACCCGGGACCCCGTGCTCGGGAAGCGAGAACGCTACCGCGAGGCCACGAGTGGCAGACCCTCAGGAGTAGTGATTAATAAAAGTCATCTCTGCTGTATTATTACACATTTGTTGTACTACGACTGATTTCGTTTGTAGAATATCTTCACGTTGCCGAGTAGTCCTAAAGTCATGACATAAATGGTCTGGTAGTCGTAGGTAACGTTGAAGACGAGATCCAAAAACACGGAGCGTAAACATTCTGCTGACTGCCTGGCGGAAGTATGCTGAGCAAACACGGCATGCTACGGGCAGTGTAGGCACGACATGCTGTGTACAGTTCAGACACCGTACGCTGCGTACAGTTTACTGTAAGGTTTTCGCTACTTGTTCTGCTCCGACATTTACTGTTATTGGGAAGTAGAAGAGATGAGCTACTGAAATATCTCGAATTAATGGTAGTCGATATACAGTATTGGTAGTACGTGCAAATGATAGCATATGTTGGTGTTCTTCGGAGTTTAGGTAGAACGACCATTAAATCTATGAAGCTTGTATTTAATTCTGGTTTTAGGGTAGTATTTATTCTCCTTCTATTCATATGTTCGTGATATACTGTCCAGTTAGATTAATGTGATCACCTGTCAAAAGCCTGAATAAGCATGTTTCGAAGTGCGGACTGGCGTCAGTGAGGTTCTGGAAGGTGGCGACAGGGATGCGGAGCCATACTGACTCCAGTGCCGTGACAGTTGCGCCAGGTTTCTCGGTTCGGGTCGATAACAGCCCGATCGATGTGGTCGCTCATGTTCTTGATTGTTTTAAATCCGGGTAGTCTGGCGGCCAGGGGACTACGGCAATGAACTGCACTTATCAAGAAATACGCATTAATTTTTCTTCATGGCTAGTTTGCAGATGACATGTTGTTAGAAAATCGACGAAAACTAGCATAAAAACAGGCGTGTAATAATGCAGTTCATTTAGCGATGTAATTTTAAGGCGAGCGTCAAAACAAAACATAGCAAATTGCACATATTGTAATTCTTAGGCCTACAACAGTTAAATTATTATAAATTTCATACTCTGATTGACAGAAATAGAAATTTGACCCACAGAAGATGACACATAGGTGTCGAGACATGTCTGGGTAAATACAAAAATAAACAAATTGTGTTTGCATAAGGCCGATTTTCAAAACAATCCAATTTTAAATCACAAACAAGGAAGAAAATCAAGAGGACCTTCAAACCTTACTAAAATTAATATGCAAAGATGAATCTCCAGGGCTCAAAATGAATCGTGTATTGAAAAAAAAAAATCACGATTCGTGGCTGAATGCGTTTTGATTTAATTTCTAAAACCATTAACTTGATAAATAATTTAATTGTGATCAGAGGCGTACATTACATAATTTCTTTAGATATCTGAGAAACCACCTATCTCTCTCTTTTTTTTTTATTTTTATTTTTATTTTTATTTTTATTTTTTATTTTTTATTTTATTTTTTTTTGCTGTGACATTTAACGCCGTCTTCGATGCAGGTTTCTTATGATCATATAGGATGCGATGCTCCTCTGTTCATGTTACACATAATTACTGAAAAACATTTTATTTCTGGATTTCAGTAACGAAAAACCGTGATGATATATTTTTTGTCAAATATTTGATTGTTATAGAAAAACACAAACACATAACGCTACGCAACGTATAATACTTGAGACAAATATAGCATCGTGCGTCAGTTTTTCAGAGTGCTTGCTGTCTTGTAACTGTGGCCCTCTCAAATTTATTACCCGTGGCTGGGGTTAGGATCTGTATTTGGCCGATAAGGACAATGTCGTATACAGATTAACTAGCTATACTGTATGATTAATGTGATCTCGTGTGTCTCCCTTTGCGATTGGTAGGTGAAAAACTAGTACCACCAAAAACAAGAATAGCAAAGTTTGTATCAACATAGTCGCCATATAATCTGCATTATAATCAACGCATTGCGTCCAGCCATCTTCGACCACACTAACGTCGTAACACTCTCTATCGACTTAGACAGATTTACTTCGCATGAACTGCAAGCTTTTTTTTTCCAATAAAGATTTGCAAATTAAATTCGATTTCTGTAGCTATCGTTCAATACGTTGAAGGCAATATCAATGAAATCAGAATGCAGCTACAAAATGAGGCGTAATGTTCGCTACCTTGTGCTTTGGTTACTGAAAATAATACAATATTACAACTTTCCAGTTTTTCAGCCGAAATTTAAATTCTGTTTTGCTGTTGTAAATTTTTTTATATGTTCCGTATGGTGTTTTTTCAGCCTCATCTTGAAGATTGTGCATCAGCTGAGGAATTTCGTGAAGAAAAGAAGCCTTGCTGATTGTGAGCGAGAAAGCGTAGCGTCCCGTTGCACTGTCTCCTTCTCTACCGCTATCCAGGCTGAAGCCTAACAGCAGTCCCCGGAGCAGATGGGAATCCGTGTGGTTTCCGAAAATAAATTTCAATACGGGGAACTGTAACAACAGAACTGCATTTCCTGCGCGCCTACATTCGTCCCTAGCGTAGCACCTGAGGTCATTTGAGTGCCGAGTCGGCGAAACAACGTCCCTTTTCTTTTCCTTTGTTTCTCTGTTTTTTGTTCCTCGCTTCGCTGTTGCGTTTCAGGTGACTTTGTTATCGGACTAACACTGGGTCGTCCACGCTGTGTTTCTTTCTTACTTTTATGCCGTCCTCGGAATATGGAAAAAGTTATCTTACAGTTGAATATATATTTGGAAACAACGCAGAGAATGCGCCATGATTTTTCTTTGGTAGAAACAATATTCGGTAAGACAGAAATCTAACACTCTTAGATACAATTATAAACTGAAACGGAGTAATAAATAGTGCAGTTTTAACCACAGAGCAAATAAATAGGGCGACACTAACTAATACTATATGGGTTCGAAATTTTACTTCAACATGTTAAATACACACACAAAAAGCGTAGAAAATTTCATTTAAAATTTTGTGATTATAGAAAACATTGCCTCCCTTAACTTGGTAGAAAAGAGGATGTTGGAATCACAGATTACAGTTGAAAGATAAATGATGAACGACGAATAACTGCACACCTCCAAAAGGTCTTTCCTGCCATAAACAGAAAAAAATTCTACAGGTGCGAGTATGGCTTGCCCACAACGGTTCCGTACGAACTTAATTGCAGCGCGGTGTAGCCGCGTGGTCTTGGACGCCTTGCCACGGTTCGCACGTCTGCCCTCGTCGGATGTTCGAGTTGTCCCTCGGGCATGGGTGTTGATGTTGATGATGATGTTTGGTTTGTGGGGCGCTCAACTCCGCAGTCATCAGCGCCCGTACGAAGTCCCAACTCGTACAGAGTTCAATCTAGCCACTTTCACGAATGATTATGATGATGATGAAATTATGAGGACAACACACACACACCTAGTCCCAGGGCAGAGAAAATCCTCAACCCGGCTGGGAAACGAACCTGAGACCCCGTGATCCAGAGGCACAACGCTAGCCGCTAGACCACGAGCTGCGGACGGGAATGGTGGTGGTGGTGGTTAGTGTTTAACGTCCCGTCGACAACGAGGTCATTAGAGACGGAGCGCAAGCTCGGGTTAGGGAAGGATTGGGAAGGAAATAGGCCGTGCCCTTTCAAAGGAACCATCCCGGACGGGAATGGGTGTGTGTGTGTGTTGTTCTTAGCGTGAGTTAGTTTAAGTTAAATTAAGTAGTGTGTAAGCCTAGGGACCGATGACCTCAGCAGTTTGGTCCCGTAGGAACTTACCATAAATTTCCAAACTTCATCATGTAGGCAGTTAATTTATTCCAGAAATTGAGGGTCTGAACGATTTTTGCCTGTTATCAACGTTGATACTGGCAATATATCGGTCCCAACGACTTCAAGACTTTCGAGATTGTTTTAATTTCAAGTTTGTAGTCAGTAACAAATGACAAAAGAAATATCTTTTGAGTGACATAACTACAAATTTACAAGTTTATGTTTTTTACCGTTGCTTGTACTGTGAAATCTTTTTTCTTGTCAAATTTCAGGTTCTACGACAAGGGGAAGTACCCTATAGGTTTTAGTAGGTGAGCTTGCGAATATCAAAATGTGTGACATACATAGGCGTCTCTATTGACTGTATTGACTTAACAGCTTAACATTTTTACACCAGCAAAGGGTTATAGACCTCAGTACGTTACATAAACTTTAAGGTGTTACGCACACCCATTCCTGAGAAAAAAGGGTCTTAACAGACCGAGGCACAAATAATAAAAAAAATTTCATGTAATATTAATATAAATAAACAATTTTCCGAATTTTTCCTTTGGTTGTGATGTGAAATCTTGCTCCTTGATAAACTTCATGATTCTAGGTCAATGCAAAGTACGCTGTAGGTTTTGATGACCGAGTTTGTGTGTACCAAAATACACTGACGGAAAAAATATCGCAACACCAAGAAGGAGTTGTTCGACATATACGAGAGTTGATGAGCGTGTTTCCACCTCTGAGAGATGATGTCTATTCAGATTTCGAGCCAATCACATAAGAATAGCGCTAGTAGTGCCATTATGAGGCTGCAAATCAGGTTTGCATTAAATAAACGCTGTAACGGTCGAGGACGTTAGTTACCTTACAGACAGGACGTGGTGAAGAATGCCTTTAAGGCGACAAAGACGCCATTTTCAACACCTCACCGAGTTTGGACGAGGTCGCGTAATAAGGCTACGAGAATCTAGATTTTCCTTCTGCGATATTGCAGAAAGACTTAGCAGGAATGTAGCCGCTGTGACGATTACTGGCAGCGGTGATCACGGGAATGTACGGTCGCAAGAAGACCGAGCTCCGGACGGCCACGTCGCATTACCGAGAGGGGAGACCATCGTGTTCGGCGTATGGCTCTGGCTCATCGTACTGCATCTGCAGCAGCATTTTGAGCAGCAGTTGGCGTCACATTAACACGCCGAAGTGTTACAATTCGGTTACTTTAAGGGTAGCTCCGAGCTAGACGCCGTGTAGTGTGTATTACATTGACCCCAAACCATCTCCGTGTGCGACTTCAGTGGTATCAGGCGAAAAGGTGGACGTGCGTTGTGTCTTCTGATGAAAGCTGGTTCTGCTTCGGTGCCAATGATGGACGTCTGTTGGTTAGGAGGCCACTTGAGAAGCTGCAACTAACCTGCCTGCGTGCTAGACATACTGGACCTACACCTGGAATTGTGGCCTGGGCTGCTATTTCTGATGACAGCAGGAGCACCCTTGTGGTTATTCCGCACAACATGATAAGAAATTTGTACGTCAGTATAGTGATTCGACCTGTTGTGCCGCCATTCAAGAAGAGCTTTCCAGGGGGTATTTTCCGACAGGATAACAGTCGTCCATATACCGCTGTTGTAGCCCCTCATGATCTACAGAGTGTCGACATGCTGCCTTGCCCCGCTCGATCACTAGATCCGTCTCCAATCGAGCATATAAAGGACATCACCGGATGCCAACTGCAGCGTCATCTAAAAAAATGGTTCAAATGGCTCTGAGCACTATGGGACTTAACATCTGTGGTCATCAGTCCCCTAGAACTTAGAACTACTTAAACCTAACTAACCTAAGGACATCACACACATCCATGCCCGAGGCAGGATTCGAACCTGCGACCGTAGCAGTCTCGCGGGCAGCGTCATCTACAAACAGCATTAACCGTTCCTGTGTTGACCGATCAAGTGCAACAGGCATGAAACTCTTTCCATAACGTGACATCCGGCACCTGTACGAAACAAGGCACGCACGTTTACGTGCTTGCATTCAACAATCTGGCGGTTACAATGGTTACTAATGTATCAGCATTTTACATTTGCAATGGCTTTGCTTCCATTAACCTTCCAATGTTAATCACTTTAATATATTACCTAGACAAATGTATTTCCGAAATATCATTACTCTATGTTAATTATTTTTTGGTATTTCGATTTTTTTTCAGTCAGTGTGTGTGACGCAAATGGCTGTATGGTTTGGCTGCATTCTCTTAAATGCCGCACATTTTTACGTCGCCAAAGGACTGTAGACCTTAGTATTTGACACAAATGTCAACGCGATAGCCTACCCGTTCCCGAGAAAAAGATTTTTGAAGAGTCGGACAGATAGAAAGACGGATGGAAAACAAAATGATCCTATGAGTGTTCCGTTATTACCGATTGAGGTACGGAAACCTAAAAAGAAGTTAAATGAAACAGAGTTCTCAGGAGACGTCACGAATTTTAAATGGGGGTTTGTCTAATAAGGGACAGAGCAAATTGACAAAAACATTTTGCAAATGTTTTTTGAAGTGGCTGTGAATTTTGCTATCAAACCCGATCTTCTGAATCGACTCAAGGATTCTATTTTGTCACTAGTTCCTCTCCGTACCACCCAGGTTCGCCAGTGAGGCGTGCTGAGATAATACAATTTGTGTCGTGTTTCTTGCCAAAGGACTACTGACTTGTTGGAAGCATTCCTCAAAGAGCATACTCCACTAAAAAGCAGAAATTTAATTTCTTCGGCGTGGGCACCGTAGTAGTAGAAATTTAATTTCTTCCGCGTAAGAAGCCTCGATAAATACACTGAAGGGCCAAAGAAACTGGTATAGGCATGCATATTCAAATACAGAGACATGTAAACGGGCAGAGTACGGCGCTGCGGTCGGCAACTCCTATATAAGACAAATGTGTGGCACAGTTGTTAGATTGGCTACTGCTGCTACAATGGTAGGTTATCAAGATTTAAGTGAGTGTGAACGTAGTGTTACAGTCGGCGCACGAGGGATCGGACACAGCGTCTCCGAGGTAGCGATGAAGTGGAGATTTTCCCGTACGACAATTTCACGAGTGTACCCTGAACATCAGGAATCCTGCAAAACATCAAATCCTGCAAGAACGGGATCAACGACGACTGAAGAGAACGGTTTAAGGTGACATAAGTGCAACTCATCCGCAAATTGCTGCAGATTTTAATGCTGGGTCATCAACAAGTGTCAGTGTATTGAACTATTCAACGAAAAATCATCGATTTGGACTTTCTGAACCGAAAGTCCACTCGTGTACCCTTGATGACTGCAAGACACAAAGTTTTACACCTCGCCTGGGTCCCTTCAACATCGGCATTGGACTGTTGATGACTGCGAACATGTTGCCTGGTCGGACCAGTCTCGTTTCAAATTTTATCGAGCGAATAGAAGTGTACGGGTGTGGAGACAACCACATGAATCCATGGAACCTGCATGTCAGCAGGGGACTTTGAAGCTGGTGGAGGCTCTGCAGTGGTGTGGGGCGTGTAGAGTTGGACTGATATATGACCCCCGATACATATAGATATGACACTGACAGGTGACGCGTACGTAAGCATCCTGTCCGATAACCTGCATCCATTCGTGTCCATTGTGCATTCCGACGGACTTGGACAATTCCAGCAGAACAATGCGACACGCACACGTCCAAAATTGCAGCAGAGTGGCTCCAGGAACAGTGTTCTGAGTTTAAACACTTCGGCTGGCCACGAAACTCCCCAGACGTGAACGTTGTTGAGCATATCTGGGATGCCTCGCAACGTGCAGTTCAGAAGAGATCTCCACCCCCTTGAGCACTCGATGATTTTTGCTGCTTGGGCAGCGAAATAACTAACGGCGGACTACGTAGAAAGGATATTAAATACGGATGGCAATAAAAAGAAAACTATTTGTGGAAAAGGGACATTAGTCAACATAAATCTCGCATCTGAGTCGAAACCCATTTATTCTTTGCGATCATTGGTCGAATGGCTGAAAGGCCTCAATATTGAATCAATTTTGGGTGTTGGTTGAAGATTGCGAACTCTGCCATTGGATCGGGCGGCCCTCAAAAAATGGTTCAAATGGCTCGGAGCACTATGGGACTTAACATCTGATATCATCAGTCCCCTAGAACTTAGAACTACTTAAACCTAACTAACCTAAGGACATCACACACATCCATGTTCGAAGCAGAATTCGAACCTGCGACCGTAGCGGTCGCGCGGTTCCAGACTGAAGCGCCTAGAACCGCTCAGCCACACCGGCCGGCGGGCGGCCCTCTTGTTCGCAGAAGGCGAGTCATGGTATGGGGCTGGGGCAATGTGATCCACGGTGACCGACATTCATCTAGTGCCGTAACAACTTCAAGATTTATCATATGCATTCTCATGCACAGGCTAGTTTTCTAGTGAGTGTTGGGATTTCTGCGCTCGCATATGTTTGATCGGCTGTGCTCTCGTGGAAATATTAGAAAGCTGGAGCAGCTGTTGGAAGGAAAGGTGCACTTCTCGAGGTTTACTCAAAGTCAATAAGCAGCACTTGTTTCTGTATGTTGTTGGAGTATTTCGATTTTGACCTATTTCACTTGCAACTGTTGTTCTGTTTTGGGTCTGAAGAAACTTTTGCGGAAGTTACGAGGTTCAAATGGTTCAAATGGCTCTGAGCACTATGGGACTCAAGCGCTGTGGTCATCAGTCCCCTAGAACTTAGAACTACTTAAACCTAACTAACCTAAGGACATCACACACATCCATGCCCGAAGCAGGATTCGAACCTGCGACCGTAGCAGGAAGTTACGAGGAACCAGTTGGGGGACGGTATGTTGGTTGTTGGAGGCGCTCGTTTCCCAGTGCAGAGATAGGGTCTTGGAACCTTTCTGAACGCAATTATGTTGATACAGATCTCACATCTTTGGTTAGTAGTTGTGGTTATTTTACGGTTGTCTCTCGGATAAAATCGTGACTTACCACTCTTTAAGACTGTTTTGTAAGTAAAGCAAATCCCTAAATTGATGTCAGTTCATCGATAACCCTTTCCTTTGCTAAGAATGGTGTAGCACGTCGCATAATTTGCATCGGGAACCGCTCGTTGCCAGAGGTGCGTGGACTACCACCGCGGATGCACAAGCGACTGCGCACATGTATATCATGAAAGATGACAGAACGACATTGTAGTAAACATGATGTATATTTGTTCGTCTATTAGCCGTACGGACGCGACAGAGCAACCAAAGGCTCCGAAACATACGTAGATCATGCAGGATGAGAGAAAGAATTTGTAGTATACAATATGGATATTTGTTCGTCTATTAGTCGTATGGGCACGACAGAACAATCAAAGGGCCCGAAATTTAGTATTTCTGATGCAATACGGTCCTTCCCCCCCCGTCAGGTACAGAGTAAATAATACTAAGTAGAATAATTTCATCCTTCAATGGAGATCATTAGCTTAACAATTACAGGATAGAAATGAAGAATGTCAGTGGACCAAAATCTTTCTCGTATACTGTGAATAGCGTGTTATACAATATACTCGGTGCTTAGTAATTAACAGTGAAAACATGGATCAAAATATGCGATAATAGAAGCAAAAACGTTCCAGCGAATGTGGGTCTGTAAACGAGGTAGTTCCGCGTGTACAGTTACGAGCCGCGCTGACTTCAGTGTGAAATATTGTCCTAGTTATCTAAAAATGTTTTTGTAACGTGAACTTTTGATTAAACCCCATATAATTAGGCTCAAAATTTCACGTATGGCCTACTTCGAGAGGAAATACAATATCACTTCAGCACATTGTGTTTTATACCGAGTGTCCCGGAAAATTGTCACGAACTTTGAGGGGCTGTTGAGGGAGTCTCAAGGAACAAATTAAGGATAGGAACCCACATCCGGAAACGTCATCCAACGACAGTACAGGGCATCGAAGTTATAGACGCTGGCACCTGCCATAGGCCTCCCCTTCGACAGAAAACGTGACTTTGTATGCTGACAGACCACAGGTGGAATGTCTCGTAATATTATTAGTTATTCAGTCAACGCGCCTAATCGGCATGACCGCCAGTGGAGAAGAAAGGCCTTGTCTCCTATGAATGCGATGCGCTGTTGCCTTGGTGGGTGATGGTTCTGGACAAGTGTTCCCATCTGCAGTTTGTTTTTCTCCTGGAATCCTGTAGAACTTCAAATTTTTTTCGCACATACTATAAAAATAAACTGCAGATGGAAACCCATGTCCGAGACTGCCAACAGAGCGTCAAATTCATAGGAGATAAGGCCTTTTTAAGCAGCAGTGATCGGGACAATCAGTCACTGAATAACGCCTACAGTTCGTCAGCATACGAAGTCACGTTTGCTGCTCAAGCAGTGGTCGAGTGGCAGGGGCCTACGCCAGTAACTTAGCGCTCTGTAGCGTCGTTGGATGACGTTTCTGGACACAGGTTCCTATCCTAAATTTATTCCTGAGGACACCGTCTACAATCCGTTCACGTTTGTAGCTACGTTTGTGGGACATTCTGTAATTTACTGTACACATTCACCTGCTATAGAAGTGTTCCACGTGGCACCCGTGCATTTGGAAGCATTATACTTTTACCTGTTAAAGGAGGTCTTCTACATGTCACCCATGAATTTGGATGCAATACGGCAGTTGTTTATACGAATTATTTCAAATAAAGAATCATTTCGCAAATCCCATTTGAATGTTGTTTGTTGGTGAGAAGACCGTGTTAGGTCTCATGACAAAAGGGGGAACTTCTACCACCATGTGTCGGAACTCGAAGGTGGCAGGATCGTCACTGATTGAGACAGTGGTTAATAGTTCCGCAATATTTTGGCTCGTCATGATCTGATCAAACCACTGCCATCAGTTATGGAATATATTGGTTCAGGAGGACTATACTCAACGTCATTGAGTATCTCCACAACCCAACGCAACTAGTGCACGAGAGAATATGCATATTTTCATTCAGTATCTCCACAACCCAACGCAACTAGTGCACGAGAGAATATGCATATTTTCATTCAGTATCTCCACAACCCAACGCAACTAGTGCACGAGAGAATATGCATATTGTTCACTCGGTCGTACGTGCCTGTTCAACCAGGTAATCTGCAGCGGTTGGACAAAAAACATAGTGTGGTGTCACTGCCAGACACCACACTTGCTAGGTGGTAGCTTAAATCGGCCGCGGTCCATTAGTACATGTCGGACACGCGTGTCGCCACTGTGTGATCGCAGACCGAGCGCCACCACACGGCAGGTCTCGAGAGACGTACGAGAACTCGCCCCAGTTGTACGACGACGTTGCTAGCGACTACACGGACGAAGCCTTTGCTCTCATTTGCCGAGAGACAGTTAGAATAGCCTTCAGCTAAGTTAATGGCTACGACTTAGCAAGGCGCCAATTGTCACAGTGCATGTATCTTACGAGTCTCATTTGTATAGTCCAGAGAGATGTACCACAAGGAGTGATTAAAAGTTAAGTATATTCCAAAGATACGTATTTTCTTTATAGTATTCAATACGTATCCTGTTCCAGACTTGACGCCAGTCGGCGTGTGTGTACGCGTGCCTTTCGGCTTCCTTCTCAGTGTGGCGTGACTAGCTTGTTACGCCACAACACATAGAGGCATAGCGAGAAATGCACGCTTGAACATGAATGCTGATGCTAGCCAAGCCTACAGGTGCGTTATTGTATTTGATCACGAACGGCACCTGTGCAATGTTCTCAATTCGTTGCAGGTGTCAACCGTCGTCAGAATAGTGTTCTTGCAGTAGCTTCTCTCGGCGAGGCAGCAGAAAGAAACACTCCGACAGTGGTGCACCCAAAGCCAACAACGGCCACAAGTCGTCTTTCTACACGAGGCCCTGTTCTGTGTACAACATGACTAAGGGCGTATCCACATGTAGATGTTTCGCAAAGAATGAGCGTTGCCAGATTACATCGTTATTGGCATATGGCGTCAGCACTTTTTGCGTTGGTATGGGGTGCCATTTGGTACACGCAAATTGATCATTTCTGGTTCGCGTAGGCCATAATTTTGACAACAAAGGTTATACATATGTTGTCATGACTTTCTGAGTGACTGGCACGCCTAATGTGCTGAAATGTGGTACAGAGTTGAAACAACATTGAATGACGTACTTGTATCTGTCATTCTTGTTCATGCCGATGCAATTCCCAGCTGGATTAAAGCAATTGTTGATGATAAAGTTGGTATCTCTGTGAACTAAATTTCGCAACCCGTATACTTTTAAGCGTCCTAGAAATGTTAATCATGTGCTCTACCTATTATGCAATTTACGCCAAACAAATACACTCCTGGAAATTGAAATAAGAACACCGTGAATTCATTGTCCCAGGAAGGGGAAACTTTATTGACACATTCCTGGGGTCAGATACATCACATGATCACACTGACAGAACCACGGGCACATAGACACAGGCAACAGAGCATGCACAATGTCGGCACTAGTACAGTGTATATCCACCTTTCGCAGCAATGCAGGCTGCTATTCTCCCATGGAGACGATCGTAGAGATGCTGGATGTAGTCCTGTGGAACGGCTTGCCATGCCATTTCCACCTGGCGCCTCAGTTGGACCAGCGTTCGTGCTGGACGTGCAGACCGCGTGAGACGACGCTTCATCCAGTCCCAAACATGCTCAATGGGGGACAGATCCGGAGATCTTGCTGGCCAGGGTAGTTGACTTACACCTTCTAGAGCACGTTGGGTGGCACGGGATACATGCGGACGTGCATTGTCCTGTTGGAACAGCAAGTTCCCTTGCCGGTCTAGGAATGGTAGAACGATGGGTTCGATGACGGTTTGGATGTACCGTGCGCTATTCAGTGTCCCCTCGACGATCACCAGTGGCGTATGGCCAGTGTAGGAGATCGCTCCCCACACCATGATGCCGGGTGTTGGCCCTGTGTGCCTCGGTCGTATGCAGTCCTGATTGTGGCACTCACCTGCACGGCGCCAAACACGCATACGACCATCATTGGCACCAAGGCAGAAGCGACTCTCATCGCTGAAGACGACACGTCTCCATTCGTCCCTCCATTCACGCCTGTCGCGACACCACTGGAGGCGGGCTGCACGATGTTGGGGCGTGAGCGGAAGACGGCCTAACGGTGTGCGGGACCGTAGCCCAGCTTCATGGAGACGGTTGCGAATGGTCCTCGCCGATACCCCAGGAGCAACAGTGTCCCTAATTTGCTGGGAAGTGGCGGCGCGGTCCCCTACGGCACTGCGTAGGATCCTACGGTCTTGGCGTGCATCCGTGCGTCGCTGCGGTCCGGTCCCAGGTCGACGGGCACGTGCACCTTCCGCCGACCACTGGCGACAACATCGATGTACTGTGGAGACCTCACGCCCCACGTGTTGAGCAATTCGGCGGTACGTCCACCCGGCCTCCCGCATGCCCACTATACGCCCTCGCTCAAAGTCCGTCAGCTGCACATACGGTTCACGTCCACGCTGTCGCGGCATGCTACCAGTGTTAAAGACTGCGATGGAGCTCCGTATGCCACGGCAAACTGGCTGACACTGACGGCGGCGGTGCACAAATGCTGCGCAGCTAGCGCCATTCGACGGCCAACACCGCGGGTGCTGGTGTGTCCGCTGTGCCGTGCGTGTGATCATTGCTTGTACAGCCCTCTCGCAGTGTCCGGAGCAAGTATGGTGGGTCTGACACACCGGTGTCAATGTGTTCTTTTTTCCATTTCCAGGAGTGTATATCCTATGTGGGAGTCGTTGATTTGTTCAGTACAAGCACGTGTCATCCACTTAATTACCATCTAAAATACATAATTTAAAAGTAGTAGCTCTCTGCTGTAGAGCTTTATCTTAAAACTTTTTAAATAGTTTCAAGACGAAGCTCTACAATAGAGAGCTACTACGCTTAAATCACGTAAGATAAGTAGCGATTATGTGGATGACACGCGTTTGTGCTGGATGGAGTCAAGGACTCCCACGTCGTATACACATGGTGTTTCACAATTCATGTTACACTCTTCTAGAGGTTGTATAGGAGACTTGTAGAACAAGTTCTACATAGGAACCCATGTCCGAAAATGTCATCCAACGACTATACAGAGCGTCAAAGTCAGATGTACCAGAACAATTTTCGTTTTTACTTTTCGACTCCTTCGTTTCCGGTACAGGGACCTTACCTCAAATTGCTACATTAATCCTTCTCAATCGTTCTAGAAAGTTTGTATCATCATCACGGGATCACCTTGTATGTACACACATTTACAGGCGCCAGCGCCAATAGCTTTGACACTCCGTAGTGTCACTGGATGACATTTGCCGACATGGGTTCACATGTAAAACACGCTATAGATAATATGTGGTTCTACATACAATACCCGCAGTGGTTAGCACACTGGACTCGCATTCGGGAGGACGACGGTTCAATCCCGTCTCCGGCCATCCTGATTTAGGTTTTCCGTGATTTCCCTCAATCGTTTCAGGCAAATGCCGGGATGGTTCCTTTGAAAGGGCACGGCCGATTTCCTTCCCAATCCTTCCCTAACCCGAGCTTGCGCTCCGTCTCTAATGACCTCGTTGTCGACGGGACGTTAAACACTAACCACCACCACTACATACAATACCTTCTGTATAAGACAGTTTTAAAATTATAGAAACTGTTGTCAGGGTTTAATAAACCTGTATTTTGCAACTGGTTGTCTGTATTTTCTAATCCATTGAAGCTCATAAATGCGAAAGTAAGTCTGACTGTTAGGTTTTCACGACTGAATCGCTGAACCGATATTGATGAAATTTAGCAAGAAGGTAGCTTGAAACCAGAAGAAGAACATAGGGTACTTTAAAAAGTAAAAACCAAAAAAGCGACTTGTGAAACGATTAGAACATATTTTTTTATATCACTGAACATAAACCAAGTAAGAAATCATAACACTTGTTGAATAATGTGCTCATCTTACGATGTATAGCTACTTCAGTAGCACTGTGCGTAGTGACATGGTCTTTCCCACGACCCTCCACACTGCTCGAGTGGGGTTGAGTGCATATCACAAGCTATGCTTATTTGAACAGGTGACACGTGAGGATAGCTGACGTTATTCCACATACAGTAGCTTATTTACCCTCTAAGGCTTGTCGTAACGGAAATACCGATTTACAAGTAACAGAATTACACTCCTGGAAATGGAAAAAAGAACACATTGACACCGGTGTGTCAGACCCACCATACTTGCTCCGGACACTGCGAGAGGGCTGTACAAGCAATGATCACACGCACGGCACAGCGGACACACCAGGAACCGCGGTGTTGGCCGTCGAATGGCGCTAGCTGCGCAGCATTTGTGCACCGCCGCCGTCAGTGTCAGCCAGTTTGCCGTGGCATACGGAGCTCCATCGCAGTCTTTAACACTGGTAGCATGCCGCGACAGCGTGGACGTGAATCGTATGTGCAGTTGACGGACTTTGAGCGAGGGCGTATAGTGGGCATGCGGGAGGCCGGGTGGACGTACCGCCGAATTGCTCAACACGTGGGGCGTGAGGTCTCCACAGTACATCGATGTTGTCGCCAGTGGTCGGCGGAAGGTGCACGTGCCCGTCGACCTGGGACCGGACCGCAGCGACGCACGGATGCACGCCAAGACCGTAGGATCCTACGCAGTGCCGTAGGGGACCGCACCGCCACTTCCCAGCAAATTAGGGACACTGTTGCTCCTGGGGTATCGGCGAGGACCATTCGCAACCGTCTCCATGAAGCTGGGCTACGGTCCCGCACACCGTTAGGCCGTCTTCCGCTCACGCCCCAACATCGTGCAGCCCGCCTCCAGTGGTGTCGCGACAGGCGTGAATGGAGGGACGAATGGAGACGTGTCGTCTTCAGCGATGAGAGTCGCTTCTGCCTTGGTGCCAATGATGGTCGTATGCGTGTTTGGCGCCGTGCAGGTGAGCGCCACAATCAGGACTGCATACGACCGAGGCACACAGGGCCAACACCCGGCATCATGGTGTGGGGAGCGATCTCCTACACTGGCCGTACACCACTGGTGATCGTCGAGGGGACACTGAATAGTGCACGGTACATCCAAACCGTCATCGAACCCATCGTTCTACCATTCCTAGACCGGCAAGGGAACTTGCTGTTCCAACAGGACAATGCACGTCCGCATGTATCCCGTGCCACCCAGCGTGCTCTAGAAGGTGTAAGTCAACTACCCTGGCCAGCAAGATCTCCGGATCTGTCCCCCATTGAGCATGTTTGGGACTGGATGAAGCGTCGTCTCACGCGGTCTGCACGTCCAGCACGAACGCTGGTCCAACTGAGGCGCCAGGTGGAAATGGCATGGCAAGCCGTTCCACAGGACTACATCCAGCATCTCTACGATCGTCTCCATGGGAGAATAGCAGCCTGCATTGCTGCGAAAGGTGGATATACACTGTACTAGTGCCGACATTGTGCATGCTCTGTTGCCTGTGTTTATGTGCCCGTGGTTCCGTCAGTGTGATCATGTGATGTATCTGACCCCAGGAATGTGTCAATAAAGTTTCCCCTTCCTGGGACAATGAATTCACGGTGTTCTTATTTCAATTTCCAGGAGTGTAGGTAATATGCGATTCTACGTACAATATCTTCGGAAGAAGACAGTTCAAAACCGTCGAAACCATGGCTAAGGTTTAATGAACCTGTATTTTACAACTGTTTGGCCGTTATTTCCAATCCATCAAAGCTCTTGCATGCACAGTTGCTGAAATGCAGCCATATTCAAAATCTTTTATATTTATAATATCAGAAATGATTTTGTTATTTGTTATCCTACTCGATCACCAGATCTGTCTAGAATCAAGCATATATGGGACATTATCGGACAGAAACCCCAGTGTCATCCACAAACTGTACTGACCGAGCAAGTACAGCAGGCATGGACCTCCATCCCACAAACTGACATCCAGCACCAGTACGACAGCATGCATGCATGCATGTTTGGATGCTTGCATTCAGCATTCTGGTAGTTACATCGGTTATTAAGGTACCAGTATTTCACATTTTCAACGGGCTTGCCTCGCGATTTCATTAACTCATGATGTTACAATGTTAGTCACTAGAACTTGTTACCAAGACAAATGTATTCTCGAAATTTCATTACTCTACATTAATTATATTTTGGTACAGAATTTCCTTTTCCGTCACCATATTAGTATGGAATTGGCTCTACAAGTGCCACCCAAACGGTGGAAGCAAAACAAACAAGCAAAACATCTGCTAAATATTGAACTACTAAAACAAAAAGAGGCCCAAAAGAATTTTCAGAACATTGTGAAGCAAAAGTCACTGGTCAGTCTGAAAAACATAATGCTTTCGGTTTGCCAAGAATCAACTGGATTCTTCAAAAGAAAACATCGAGGCTGGTTTGATGAAAATGATGATGAAATTCAAAGCATGTTCGATTAAGAAGAAAGGTTTACAATGCCTGGCAAAATGATCCAAAATCAGTCCACAAAAAGCAACCTTATCTTCATGCCAAAGTTGATGTTCAAAGGAAAACCAGAGCTCTCAAAAACCAGTGGTAGACTACAAAATCAACCGAAATAGAAAATTTAGCAGCAACCAACAAATAACAAATCCAGAGCTTTCTCCACAGCCATAGAAGCGATCTATGACCCCCCCCCCCCCCCCAACAAAACGATATAAAGATTGAAACGGTACAGTAGTTACCGCTCCATAAGCAGCAGGTTTCGCTGCTCGCTAGCACCGGGAATACAAACTGACGCGGTTCCGCTGCCAATTTATTGCACGATGCGGCCGGCCACGGGTGCAGCGGAACCCCATGTGAACGGATGGAGAATGTGTTAGGCTTCATTATACATATTTATATAAGTCGTGTATCATTTGTAACTTATACTTGAATGCAAATCATGCACGTGAACGTTCCTGATCCTCCTCCCACCTTTCCATAATGTGTAGCCAAATACTAGTTGGGAAACAGCCAAAGTAGTATAATAGTGCCATCCTTACTCCTGGGTAGGGGATCAAAGATACAGCACAGGCAGGTCGAAATCAAATACGTTCCAGTATCACAAGATTTGTCCGCAGATCTTGGTGTCGCGGTAGCGTTCTCGCTTCCCGAGAACGGGGTACCGGGTTCGATTCCCGACGGGGTCAGGGATTTTTCCTGCCTCAAGATGACTGGGTGTTGTTGTGTCGTCTTCATCATCATCATTCATCCGCAGTACGGTCGGAGGAAGGCAATGGCAAACCACGTCCACTAGGACCTTGCCTAGCAAGGCGGCGCGGGTGTCCCGCGTCGTTCCCGTACGCTCTGTAAAGAAGTATGGGTCTCATCATCATCATCATCATAAGATTTGAGGTGGAGAGGTTGATCACGGCCAAGTATATTCTTGGAGTTCTACAGAAGACGGGTTAGTGAGCAGACGTGTCCTCAGTGTGTCTGTCTCGGTGTTCACAGGAAGAAAGGTATTTGAACTGATTCTATTTTATCTCCAGCTTCAGATTATGTAGGGAAATGAATGTACGTAATGATTGCTTTCTCGTTTATTTCGGAAATTTTGTGTGGAAACAGAGTAGGCTCCCATCCTGTGTACAAAGCCACGTGGGGTGGTAAGCTACAAAGTCTTATCAATAGTTCCAATGCATAAATTCTATCGCGCAGCCGGCCGGAGTGGCCGTGCGGTTCTAGGCGCTACAGTCTGGAGCCGAGCGACCGCTACGGTCGCATGTTCGAATCCTGCCTCGGGCATGGATGTGTGTGATGTCCTTAGGTTAGTTAGGTTTAATTAGTTCTAAGTTCTAGGCGACTGATGACCTCAGAAGTTAAGTCGCATAGTGCTCAGAGCCATTTGAACCATTTTTTCTATCGCGCAAATCGAGTGCAAAGAACTATATTCAAACGGGAGAGATTTATTTTGGTCGAAAAATTGAACTGTAAAAATGTTCCTGTGTGCGAAGGGGTCTTAGAACACGTGGTCGGCCCCATGCTAGTAATAGTGAAAGTGGTTGACCATTGGGTAGCCAAATTATAACATCGAACGGTCACATCGTAGTTCGCCGCCTCACGGCATAGTTAAATTAATTGTCGTTTTCAGTCCCTTTGTAGTTAGATGTATTGTAGTTCCACGTGGTCGATCGTTCGTTGCCGGTGGACACGAGTTTCAAATAGCGACAAAACAGATATCGCTCCGCTAAACTCCTTCGACCCCTGTGTCAATGTGTCTCTGGTCCCCAGTTTGTCCGTTATTCCCCTCTCACATAGTCGATGTTCTAGGGAAAGTAATGGTAGAATTTGATGGTACACATTTGGCCAAACGCAGTTCCATCTTGCCCGTAAAACAATAATGTGCGTGCAGATTAGCATACAAGATAGCCAAGGTATAAGCTGAAAAATGTAATCTGTGTAAAGTGGAATAATTACTGTAATTGCTGTAATGTCGAATGATTATGTTTAAAATAAATAGGTTATGAATGATCATCAATCTTCAACATACCCTGAAATCACAATGGAGTCAATTTAAGAGAATTTATTTATAGAAAGAAAGAGTTTTAAAAATAACAAAAAGTTATGGAACGCAGGGACCCACACATCAGCGTGTGAGTCCTTCAACCCCTTGCTTAGTAACGTGCAAAATAGGACACGCTCTGTTGTCTAGGTATCGCTCTCATGTACCCCTACCCCAATTATCCGTTGCGCCATTTCTATTCAGGGCTAGTTGCTGTGACTACCTCTTTTATTAATGTCGATGTCAGGCGTCGGTTTCCGCCTTGTTGTGGGCCAGTATTGAAACAAGGAAGTTCACAAAAATGACGAGGGCCGCGTACAGCAGATATACGAGCGTTGCCAGAGGGTTGTAAGAAAGCACAGGCAAAAGCATAGTTCTCTCTCCTCCACAACAACACAGTTAACTTTCATCTGGCTTCCTCTGTTGGGTTTATTGTAAGAAAGGTTGTTGGATTCCCACAAAACGGTAATCTCTCATCTTGCGTCCCTTTGCCACGATTCCCACAAAGCAGACGGTAATCTTTCAAGATGTCCTCCCCCGGTAGCTGAGTGGTCAGCGCGACAGAATGTCAATCCTAAGGACCCGGGTTCAATTCCCGACTGGGTCGGAGTTTCTTATCCTCTCAGGGAGTGCGTGTTGTGTTGTCCTCCTCATCATCATTTGATCGACGCGCAAGTCGCCAAAGTGGCGTCAACTCAAAAAACTTGCACCCGGCGAACAGTCTATCCAACGGAAGGCCCTAGTCACACGACATTTACCATTTAACTATCAAGATGTCCTGAAGTCAAATAAGACAAAATGTCAAATAAACACAAATGATTGGAAGACTGCAGCCCTAGAGGTATCCAAATGGCGACAAATTGTTCACCAAGGAACACTTAATTTTGAAAAGCAGAGACAATTGCAGGAGGACAGGAAGAGAGATGGCAGAAGAGAAGAAGACCTCTTGAGAGGAAGAAACTTGTTACATCATTCAGTCAACACCAATTGGGTATACCATTTGTGATGTCACCGTCAGACACCACACTTGCTAGGTAGTAGCCTTTAAATCGGCCGCGGCCCGTTAGTATACGTCGGATCCGCGTGTCGCCACTATCAGTGATTGCAGACCGAGCGCTGCCACAAAGCAGGTCTAGTCTAGAGAGATTCCCTAGCACTCGCCCCAGTTGTACAGCCGACTTTGCTAGCGATGGTTCACAGACTACATACACTTTCAATTGCAGAGACGACAGTTTAGCATAGCCTTCAGCTACGTCATTTGCTACGACCTAGCAAGGCGCCATATTCTTCAAGATTCTGTTCTGAACAGATAATATTGTGAATCATGTACCGTCAAGAGCGACGTTCATCATTAATGGATTTAAGTTAAGTATCAAACTAATTACGTCCGCTTTCTGAGTTCTAATTCATTGTCATGTTCCAGACCTCAAGTCGGTATAGTCCTTCCCTCCTCACGCCAGCCTGCGTGAGCTAAAACGCGTGCATTTCGGCCTCCTCTAGTAACACGGTGTTGGCTCTTCTGCCAACACAACATCATTACTACGGGAGAATCTGTATGTCCAAAATAGAACTATTTAGCCACCAAAGAATCCACAGATGAAGCTGCCAAAAGACATTTCATAGCTGTCATCGAGCCGATGCCTATGATGATGATGGAATTCGTCATTTCCTGTCCTTCCTAACGGTGCAGTGTCCAGCAGTGTACAACCCGGCCACGTTATTGCGTACGGTTATCGAGAGGAAGTGGCTGAACGCGTCGTCTGGAGGTTTCGGCTTAATGATACATCTTGCGGCGAATGTGTTTCACAAGGTGTCACTGTTTTTTGTTTTCAGAATATGTGAACCTAAGTAGCCTAAAAAGATTCAGTGGCTTCTTTGCATTTGGCATCAGCAAGACAGCTGAATATTATACAACTTATTTCCTTGCATACACTCTAGTTACCGAGCAACAAATGGCCGGACCAAGAGGCAGCCATCCGTTAGGCGGACAAAAGTCGCAGCAAGGTTGAATGGAAATACCTAAGCTGCCTCGGAGGGCGGGCGCGCCTGTTTGCTGCGCATTCAGGCCGGCCCTCGGCGTCGCTGCGGAGAACAAAGGCGCTGCAGCCGGCCGTCCAATCAGCGCAACGCTTTTCAGGTCCGCCGGCCGCTTCTGCTCTCAGCCCCGTTTTCGCTGCCTATTGTCGTATCGCAGCCGACACGCTACTGGCGCCGGCAAAGATAACACAACAGTGACATTCGGGATGTTTATTCGTTCGTCGTACGTTTGACATCGTGCTGTCGGATTAATGGCAATGAACAGATTTATTTGATGGAAAATCTGGTGTCGTGTGCAGAGCGAGGTCCCACGCAAAATTAGGTACCTCATGGTGGCACCGCAAGTATAGACGGCCGCTTCCAGACGCATCAGCGAATCTGACACCGGTGTAGACGCGCCTCCAAGTGCGTCCTTAAGATGCCGCAGTGAAGCTCAGCCCGGTCCCAGCGACCCCTTGTAATCATCGTTTACGGCGACAGTATCGACTTAGCATAGATCCGGTTGCGTCCAAACAGGACAGTTATGCAGCACTTTATATCAAGTTATAGAAAATTGTACTTCGATGTGAAACCATCATTCAACAATGAACGAAGTGCTAAATGTTACACTACTGGCCATTAAAATAGCTACACGACGAAGATGACGTGCTACAGACGCGAAATTTAACCGACAGGAAGAAGATGCTGTGATATGCAAATGATTAGCTTTTCACAGCGTTCACACAAGGTTGGGGCCGGTGGCGACACCTACAACGTGCTGACATGAGGAAAGTTTCCAAACGATTTCTCATACACAAACAGCAGTTGACCGGCGTTGCCTGGTGAAACGTTGTTGTGATGCCTCGTGTACGGAGAAGAAATGCGTACCATCACTTTAACGACTTTGATAAAGGTCGGATTGTAGCCTATCGGGATTGCGGTTTATCGTATCGCGACACTGCTGTCGCGTTGGTCGAGATCCAATGACTGTTAGCAGAATATGGAATCGGTGGGTTCAGGAGGGTAATACGGAACGCCGTGCTGGATCCCAACGGCCTCGTCGAGATGACAGGCATCTTATCCGCATGGCTGTAACGGATCGTGCAGCCACGTCTCGATCCCTGAGTCAACAGATGGGGACCTTTGCAAGACAACAACCATCTGCACGAACAGTTCGGCGACGTTTGCAGCAGCATGGACTACCAGCTCGGAGACCATGGCTGTGGTTACCCTTGACGCTACATCACAGACAGGAGTGCACGAATGGCAAAACGTCATTTTTTCGGATGAATCCAGGTTCTGTTTACAGCACTATGATGGTCGCAGCCAACGCACATTGGAAGCGTGTTTTCGTCATCGCCATACTGGTGTATCACCCGGTTGTTCTGGGTACTGATTTCTCATGATCTATGCACCCAAATTGCGTGAAAATATAATCACGTGACAGTTCTAGTATCATATATTTCTCCAATGAATACCCGTTTATCATCTGCATTTCTTATTGGTGTAGCAATTTTGGCTCTGAGCACTATGGGACTTAACATCTATGGTCATCAGTCCCCTAGAACTTAGTACTACTTAAACCTAACTAACCTAAGGACATCACACAACATCCAGCCATCACGAGGCAGAGAAAATTCCTGACCCCGCCGGGAATCGAACCCGGGAACCCGGGCGTGGGAAGCGAGAACGCTACCGCACGACCACGAGATGCGGGCCTGTAGCAATTTTAATGGCCAGTAGTGTATAAGTGACAGTATCAAATACGTGTCATCTACGAGGATATAATTGTTTCCGAAGTTAAATATTTGCCATCCTCAAGTTTTACTGGATTACTAACAATTTGTGTGTGTGTTGTAGAGTCTGCTCGACTTCCTCTTGAAGTAAGATAGACTTGCTACAATACACCACAAAAACAGCATGCCTTATTCATAGAAGTATGTTCTGTCTTTGAAATTGAATGAAAGGCTTGCATCTTGCTTTTAGCTGTTAGAATTTGGGCATTAAGCCATTCTCAAGCGTAAGATTTTGATATAAAGGCAGAGATAATAGCGCAATATCTCTGCCTGTATCTCAAAAGCTTTCGCTTGAAAATGGCTTAATGCCGATATTGCCATCCCATAATAAAATTCTAATAGTTGAATACAATCTGAAATCCTCTACCAAATTTATGGAAGCTTGACAGTGAAGAAGATGACGAAAAAAGAAAACTTGCATATGACAAACTGTAAAGGAAAACAGATACTGTAAAAACGTAATACAGCAGGAAAACCACACCATGTGGTAAGAAACTTTTAATAAAAAACCCACTGATGATACTGCAACTGCAGTGAAACATGTCTGGGACAAGAAACGAAATTGCATTTCGCTAAAGGCGGACCCCACTCAAAAACAAATGTTATTGAAACGAATATTTGTCTGCATTTTGAGCTGTCAATAAGGAGCCCAAATAAACAATAAACTTGCTTGTTTGTAACGGGAATGTTCGGTTCTTCGCTTAAAGGGTGCCAGGTGCTCGCGACTTGGCGGCATGCCTCTTGCTGTCTGTCAAACTTTACACTAAGCAACCCTTTTAGAGCGAGGCAAACGCTTTTGTTTTCTGGCTTTCGGGAAAGGCTCACGTACTGGTTTTGACGTACTATTTAGCCCGTATGCGAATCAACTTTCAGAATACAAACGACTGTGTTAATACTTTTACGAAAACACAGGAACAGCTCACACTGCCTTGACAACTTCGTTATGACTGCATGAGGTGTTCAATAGTGAAGAGAGGAAAAACAGCAGAGACAGTGCCGTCTCCTGGACACTGTCCCCAGATATCTCTCCATGTGATTTTCATCTGTGGGGCAAATTGAAGGGTGAAGTGTACTCAAATAATGTTCATGCAGTGGAAGTGCTGCAGGTCAACGATGAAAACGCTCAGATAGAGCTATTGTGCTACAGTTTGATAAACTGAACACAGCAGTGTATCGGTCTCAGGAGTAGCTATTTCTAGCATCATCTGTGATGCTCGTAAATTAGTATCAGTACCGTGTCAGTTTTATTGTAAACGTATTCCGGGCCACTTTCATTTTGACCACCCAGAAGAGATCGGTCCTTTTTACGAGGTGACGGAATGTGAAATACGAGATACTCCTGAGTGTACTAAGCCTGCTATAATAATGTGGGTTTGAGTCTAATGAACTAAAAATACAAACTCGACTCATATAACCATCATTAAAGCATTTCATTACCTAGTTTTAACTGTAGTAATTTCGTGCTCTTAGATTTCTCAGACGTTTTACATTCTTACGAATTAATTGTCTCTGAAGTGAGATCATCACGTATGCTAAATCATTTAAATAAGATAATGGAACTCAGACTGAAAAATAAGCGTGACAAGAAATATGAAAGATTACTATGGGGACCCTACTTGTGTCGAATTGGTGGGAATGAGGTATTACACAGCAAACTACAACAGTGGCTTTCAGATGTGTTTTTCGTTTTCTTGATGGCAATTGAAACTGAGGCGACAGCAGGGGTATGATTGCAAAAGCGTGCTCCTAATCGATACACTCTGACGAAATCATTCAAACGCTACTCTGACTACGATACTAATGCTTTAATTTATGTCTCAGTTAGGGGAGATGTGATCGATTTCCAAGTTTAGCTGAAAATTAACTGTAGTTTTCGTCTGTGCTTGGCATAACATGATAATAATATTAAATAGGAAGCACTTCCAGATGTTCTGCAAAATTATATTTATTTGGTCACGATGCGGCTTTCGGCTTCTTAGGCCATCTTCAGGTAACATCCGAGTGTCGCAAACACAGATAAAATGATGTGCGACTTACATAGATATTATTTGTACATACGATACAAAAAATTTTTGTCATATAAAAATAAAAACAGTAAATAAAAAAGCGGGAAGGAAAGTTTTTATGCGGAGATACATTTAACAACTGACGAGATATAAGTTAAAACTTCTTATTCTATATCATACGAATGGTTTTCTGTTAAGATATGACCGAGAAATATTGACCCTTTCTTTCTTAAACTCCAGCTCCTCTTGTGTTCAGATTATCTAATTGCCACAGCTCAGCCTGACTCACCAATATATACTTTTGCATATTTATTGCAAACGATTTTATGCACATCACTCTCTGGTGCAAGTAGTGTGGAAAAGCGTGAAGTTTTACATTCCATTAGGGAAAGCAGGAAGACCATACTGGTAATACTGGAAATCAAGAGCTGTATGACAAGAATGGCAGCTTAGTATTAAATGATCAGACTCAGTTTCCTTTTTCCCTTTTGTTAAACTAAGTTTTCGCTACAGATACTAGATTCATGTGGGAAACTCAACTTATTTCTCATCAGTAGCTAAATTTATCTCTACACAAAAGCTTTGTTTTCCCCCTTTCTAGTTAATTAATTATTTCTATGTGACAAAAAAGTAACATTTCTATGTAAACACTTTTGATCATTTTTGTATCTTCTGTACAAATAATGTATAAGTCTTAAATCATTTTATCTGTTTTTGCGACACTCAGCAGTCGCATGAAGATGGCCTAAGAAGCCGACAACTGGTTCGTGATCAAACAAATATCATTTTGCAGAATATTAGGAAGTGTTTCTCATTTAATATTCATATTTGCTTCATGACGTTGTAAGACTATTCTATTGTTTTTCCATGGCGAGTTTCTTATACATTGTTTCTGCCGTTAGCGCATACACGTTGCAAGAAGTGGCGGTCTCAGTCTTCAACAGATACTATTCTTGCCTACTGGTCATAATTAACACTAATTTTGTACCCGCGCCGGACACAGAGATTAACAGCAAGAGGGATGCACCAGCGCTGGGCGGCCTGAGCTGTTTGGTTACGCGTCCGCACTACGGACGTCATGGATTTCGTGTCAGCTGGCAAGCCCCTCTTGCGGTGCAAGCTAGAAGTGAGCTGTATTCCGTTATATCGTCCAATTGTGTTGATACTCCCGATGTCCGGTCTTCCTCTAGGTCTGGTATTGTGGCTTTCTTTGTATGCTGTTGGCGATGCTTGCCTTACATGTGTGGCACCCGCTATACCCGGTTAGTGCTTTACTAAACCTAAGATATCAGCGGATATCTCCCATATCATATGACTGACAATTTGGCATGTATTTATAAGTTTTAGTCGTTCGTGCGTTGTGGCTTTGGATATCAGCCAGTCCTTTGCCTAGACAGCTCTCGAAAAGCACCTAAAAGTCACAATCAAGTAGCCAGAGAATCAGACAGTCATTAATGCTGTGCTTGACATGGTCGGACTCTAGCAGCGTGCAAGAAGCGCCTTTAGCAACCACTGCCATTGAGCTGACTGAGTTTGAAGAAACTAACCGCAGCTAGAGGACACAGTTCGGGTCGAAAAATCGTCACACACTATTGCCGTTGTTTTGATCGTGGTCTTTAACCTGAAGATTCGTTTCGGACAGTTCTCCATGCTAGTCTAACCTGTGCATGATTCCTCATCTCTACGTAATTGCTGTAAACACACATTTGAATATATTTTCATTGTAGTCAAACGTTTGTCCCCTTTTCAATTTTACCCCTCACCCCCCCCCCCCCCTTTCCCCGTCCACTGCATTTCCAAACTGAAGATTCCTTGATGCTTCAGGGTGTGTCCTCTCAACCGATTAGTTCTTATAGTCAAGTTGTACTGTAACATTCTTTTGTCTCCAATTCTATTCAATATCCTTCATTAGTTAATCCATCTGTCCATCTAACATTCAGCATTCTTATTTAGTACTTCATTCCAAATACTACCGTTCTCTTTCCGTCTGAACAATTTATCGTCAACTTTTCACTAGCGTACAACGTTACACTCCAGACAAATAAAAGAATTCACAACATTTAAATTTATACTAGATTTTAACGAATTCCCGTTTTCCAGAATTTCATTTGTCGCTATTCGCGTACTAATATGTTACGATAAACGATTTGTTTTCATTCGAGCACTGTCATTTCTTTTTTTTTTCAGCGTTGATGCCTGTTTTTAGTTTTATATGTAACAGCTAAAAATTAAGAAAAGTCTGTGTTTTCCACGACTCCTCAGTTAATGAATACGAGCTATTTTTCTTTGTTACTTAAAAGGGGGGATTAAAAAGTTATCGTCTGAGGGCGTTGCTGCAGCCTGTATGCAACATATTGCGACTACGATGCGGGTATACAAGCACCGACATATGGGCAAGGGATCAATGTGGCTTTCGTATCTTTCCGACGTACTTGTACTAAATGTGGAAACGTGAACTATGACGACGTTATTGCCAAATGCGTCCAGACAGGTTGCAGAAGGACAAACACGGGTAGACATCCATCGGGGAATGAAGAATGCGTATGGGGCAGCATGTCTGTCGGAGACAGTCGTTGAGGAATGGTGCGCCAAGGTCCGTGCTGATCACGATGCGACACAAGAAGCCGGTAGATCTGCGAGGACAGCCTCGTCCATTACGCACAAGTGGGGGGCATTCGAACAGCCGCCCTGCAGTCCTCATCTCTTCTCATGCGATAAGCACGTCTTCGTTTCCACAAAAAAAGCCTTGAACAGTCGACGATTCCCTGCCGGACGAGGATGTGCTGCAGGCAGTTATGTTCTCACAGCAGGACACAGTATTTTACGAAACTGGAATCCTCAACCTGGTTTGTCAGTGGGATGATTGTCTCAGTGCTCACTGCGATTTTGCCAGAGTGGCATAACGATTCTGGTCTGCACGGCCTTCGAACGGAAGCATTTTGATTGCCCCTTACAGCTATAACATAAAAATTCCCTGTTTTAGTGAAATTTAGGTATTGGAGGTAAACGTTTCTATTTGTAAGATTACCCTCACCTTTGGACCATTGTGGGTGAAAGTAAAAATTTTGGTCGGGTAAGACAACGACAGACTTCTTTTGATGGTAGGAACGTAAAAACATGGTGTGGACTGTGATCAACTGCGGGTGACGATTCGCTATAGTTGGCCGTTTTTGGACAGAAATTCGACAGACTGGAGCATCGGTAATTAGGCCTGTCCCTGTGGCACACTAGTGGGCGTTGCAGCTTTATTGATGGGCTGCAGGTGGTAGAGGTTTTAAGAACATTTACATTTGTTTTTCGTAAAATTTTGACATAAAGTATTTGGTAAGTAATTATTATAATGTTGTTTAACTTGCTATAACGCTGCCTTACAAATTTTGTAAAATAAAGTTTTTCCCCTCTGTATAAAACGCCATTACTATGGAACTGGGTGGCTGTTAGAAAATGTTACTGTTAACAGTGATAGAAAAGTCGACGCAGGTGAAAAAGGTTGCCTATCCTTGGACTAGAGGGTGGGAATGTGCATTACGTATATTCTAAAGTCAACAGATAGAAGCTTTAGTTTGCAGAACAGTAATTGCCTCACTTACACATTCATTGCTCCTAAATATGTAACTGTTTCATGGCGAATTACATACATCGTTGCATCACAAGGTTGTCTCTGATGTAAAGCGTAAAGACAGCAGGTGACTACATAGTTTTTCGTTCATATTGGAGAATAATTTGTTGGGCGATTGTTTTGGAGGCTTCTACGTACATGTGACCATTTCAGCATTTGTCTCTAATGAGATAGTGGAGCATTTTCAAATACACACATCAAAAAAAGTTTTACACGACCTCGGTTCCGAGAGTTCCGGAACCTATACAGAAAATTGGAATGGAGATCAACATAAACATTATTTCCACCCTTTTTATTGCTCATGAAAACCATACATTGCATGTTGTACCACCATACAGCGAGACCTTCAGATATGGTAGTCCAGATTGCCTCTAATACCCAGTAGAACGTCCACTTGCATTGTTGCATGCCTGTATTGGTCGTGGCATAATATCCACAAGTGCATCGAGACACTGTTGGTCCTGATTGTCTCACTCCTCAATGAAGATTCGGTGTGGATACCTCAGAGTGGTTGGTGGGTCGCGTCGTCCATAAACAGCCATTTTCAATCTATCTCAGCCATGTTAGATAGGGTTCACGTCTGGAGAACATGGTGGCCACTCTGGTAGAGCGATGTCGTTATCCTGAAGGAAGCCATTCACAAGATGTGCCCGTGGGGGGGGGGGGGGGGGGCACGAACTGTCGTCCATAAAGACGAATGCCTCGCCAATATGCTGCCGACATCGGTCGCACGATGACGTTCACGTATCGTACAGCCGTTACGGCGTCTCCCATGACCAACAGCGGCGTACGTCGGCCCCAAATAATGCCATCCCAAAACAGCAGGGAGCCTCCACCTTGCTCCACTCGCTGGACAGTGTGTCTAAGGCGTTCAGTCTGATCGGGTTGCCTCTAAACACTTCTCCGACGATTGTGTGGTTGAAGGCATATGCGACACTCATCGGTGAAGAGAACGTGTTGGCAATCCTGAGCGGTCTATTCGGCATGTTGTTGGGTCCATCTGTACCGCGCTGCATGGGGTCGTGGTTACAAAGATGGACCTCGCTATGGAGGTCGGGAGTGAAGTTGCCCATTATGCAGCCTATTTCGCACAGTTTGAGTCGTAACACGACGTCCTGTGGCTGCATGAAAAGCATTATTCAACATGGTGGCGTTGCTGTCAGTGTTTCTCCGAGCCATAATCCGTAAGTAGCGGTCATCCACTGCAGTAGTAGCCCTTGGGCGACCTGAGCGAGGCATGTCATCGACAGTTCCTGCTCTCTCTGCATCTCCTCCACGTCCGAACAACATCACCTCGGTTCACTCTATGACGCCTGGACACTTCCATTGTTGAGCCTTCCTGGCACAAAGTAACAATGCGGACGAGATGGAATCGCGGTACTGACCGTCTAGGCACGGTTGAACAACAGACAGCACGAGCTGTATACCTCTTTCCTGGTGGAATAACTAGAACTGTTCGGCTGTCGGACCAAATGTTCAAATGTGTGTGAAATCTCATGGGACTTACCTGCTAGGGTCATCAGTCCCTAAGCTTACACACTACTTAACCTAAATTACCCTAAGGACAAACACACACACCCATGCCCGAGGGAGGACTCG
Source organism: Schistocerca nitens (assembly GCF_023898315.1). Classification (NCBI taxonomy): domain Eukaryota; kingdom Metazoa; phylum Arthropoda; class Insecta; order Orthoptera; family Acrididae; genus Schistocerca; species Schistocerca nitens. Next base: position 1,048,521,808 of record NC_064614.1, read on the forward strand.
AACCTCCGCCGGGACCAGCCGCACATTCCATGACTGCAGCGCCTTAGAACGCTCGGCTAATCCCGCGCGGCGCTGTCGGTCCCCATCTGTCCCATAGGCGCCGCTCATGCATGGTTGTTTACATCTTTGGGCGGGTTTAGTGACATCTCTGAACAGTCAAAGGGACTGTGTCTGTGATACAATATCCACAGTCAACGTCTATCTTCATGAGTTCTGGAAACCGGGGTGATGCAAAACTTTTTTTGATGTGTGTGTATTTTCTTGTAGGTATAACGTATACAACCCCCTTTGCCCATCGGGTAATGCGTAGTTCACTGAATGCCGGACGCAACAGTTGTTTGTCTTTTGCTTTCATCCTGCACGCATGATTATTATCGGATTTGGCACTGTTAATGTTAGAGGGTGGTTGGACGCCCGTTCTGTCGCCACTCACACGAAGCAGTCAGTGTTGGTAAACTTCACGCGTAACTTCTGTACAAGATCGACATGTTCTGCATTCGTTAAGAGACAGATTCCGGCTCGATGAACAGTTTTGCGTAAATGAAGAGTTTTATTGGTGTGCCATGACTTGGTGAGGTGTAGTTGAAAGGAAGAGGCCATCTGCAGTCTAGCCCTTTGCTCACAGTTCACTATAGCTGTCACGTATAGAATGCCACTGCAGCACTTCCGCACCAAACCGTTAGAGGGCAGTAGCTATGTGATTAGGGGGCACTGTTGAAACCCTCTACAATCCTTGTCTAGCCTTCATTCATCTTACAACGATTCAGAAGTTCGTCCAAACCAATAAAGCAAATGGAATGTTTTGATAACCAAGCAGGAAGAGCTATTCATAAAAAAAAGAAAAAAAAACGTGTTGTATCGTGCAGATCAGAAACGAATTTGTGCCTTAACAAGCATCAGTTATTGATCCTTATGCTTACAGTGACCTCATTAGAACTTCTTTTTGTGGGACTTCGCTACAGTTATGTAATGATGTGCTTTTGGAGAAACAATTCAAAATTAATATATAGCATGTTTCATTAGAATAGTAATTTTTGTCTTAGTTTTTAACATAATTGCCTTTCCAGAACTCTGGTATTTACTTCGTAGAGCATTGGGAGATAAAGCTTCCACTGGAAACGAGGGAAGGAGATAACTCTAGAATTTATGGAATTAAAAGGATTGTGGGAACTTACGTGAATGTTTTAATCATTTATAAAATGTTATCTATAGGAATAAAAGGACTGTACCGTCTAAGTCAGTGTGAGGGGAATCAATAGCTTACGTTACAGAATATTAAAATAGCGTTAAATATTATTTGTGTATCTTGTGTTAAGTGTTTGCCGTCGAATTTAAAGAAATGAGAGCGTCTTTTTGTAGTGATAGTAAGCTTGTATTTTTGTAAAATAGAGCTTACCAGGAGATCATTTTTCAAGTGGGTATTAAAATCATTTGCATACCGGGACTCATGACTACTGAACAAATATTACGATTGCTATTGGCAAAAAAAGGAAGTCAGAATTCTACGACGTATTTGCGAAATGTAGTTTGGAAAGATGTACACAACACACGTCACGTTAATGAATTAACATAGCCTACAGAGATCAAGGAAAGCAGTCTTAAATAAATTTAATAAATTTCGTTTATATCCCTTCCGAGTACTGTCGGCATACGAAAATCAACTGCCACCGACGCCAAATGTAGTAGTCCATTTTCCTTAGCAGAACTTTATGACACAGAGTTGTTCGAAATACTGGTTGTAAATGGTCATTACTCCACTCGTGTGTGGCAAGTTCGAAGAGAGTGGCCGATTGTCGTAGAACAGGAATATCTATGGAGTCAGCATAGTTTAGTGCACATGTCGCTAACATCAAATGGAAATCTTCACGTGACTTCAGTACGACGCCGTTTGTTTATAATTTGCTTTAAGTCAAAGATTTAATATTCTCCTTATTTGTCATGTTTTTACGTATTTATTTATTAGCAGCAGAACTGGCGAATAACTGATGCTGCTCTGAATGCAAATCGGAACACGTCACCACTTTTCATGTGTAAGTTCACCAAATGTCTAATTATAGTTAACATATTAGTATGAGACGCTTTATCTGTTGAAAACTCAGAAACCAGTGTAATAAAGGGTTAAATATGTGTTTCAACACATATTTAAAACGCTTCTGTTTCGTGGATATATGTAGACTGTTACTCCGATTACAAGACCTATGATTATAAATATAAACAGCTTATCATTGGTGACAAATTACATCCAAACGCCGCCCGATCTCTTCAGAGCTGTAAGGTACAAAACGTGTGGGCAGCAGAAATAAGCGCAAATTAGTTCACTTTGTGTCTTCCAGTAAATATCATATTTGCAGAAAGTATAAGTCATCGTGGAATGTTGTTTAAGTGACAAAACTCCGCAAGTTTCTTAAGTGATTGCAGTCCAGAAATGTACATTTGTCTACTGATCTTGAAACAATAGGGTGATTAACGGACGGTTGCATAATGAAAGTAACATGAAAAGTGTTTATGTAGTGGACAACGTCAGCAACATAGAATCACGATAAAATGAGAAATCTATTGGGCAGCAAGTGGAGGAGTTTCAGAATTTTGTAATGTTGTTTTCCAATCAGTAACGATAAATTTTAGCCGGCCGGGGTGGTCAGGCGGTTCTAGGCGCTACAGTCTGGAACCCCGCGACCGCTGTGGTCGCAGGTTCGAATCCTGCCTCGGGCATGGATGTGTGTGATGTCCTTAGGTAAGTTAGGTTTAAGTAGTTCTAAGTTCTAGGGGACTGATGACCTCAGAAGTTAAGTCCCATAGTGCTTAGAGCCATTTGAACCATTTTTGATAAATTTTAAATGAATTTTAAATATATAATTGACTTAATTACTTTCCTCATTTTCTCTGTAAAACTATCGTTCGCAGTTCGTAACGCAGAGTCATACGTAGAAAAAGTGTTCCCGTCAAGATTATCTTCCAGAATAGTTCAGTAGGACAAAAACAACATGTACTCTCTTCACACGTACACAGCATCTTAAGGTTTGGCCGGGAAATTATCCTTAACGATGGCTGATGTTCCAGAAATGAAGTAATATGATTGGAAAACCTCGGTTCCAAACAGAGTTTTCGGAACGTTCCTCTTGGTTGTAAGGCATGTGCCGAAACTGGTAAGCCCCTCCAGCTTATTCCCAATTGGGATCCCTCACTTACCCCACCATCAGCGTGTCTGATAATCGGTTGAACAGAAACAGGGCTCTTAATGGGCCAGATCTCGAACAGACCAATGCATTCCTAGGAATGGAAAAAGCCCATAAATTGAGATATATATGTAACAAACTTTCAAGTAATCATGTGATTCGATGATAATGATTACGTTGGTACTACGTAAAATGATAGAAGTATTTCTTTTAGTGCTCTACCAACTGAGCTACCCAAGCACGACTCACGCGCTGTCTCACAGCTTTACTTTCGCCAGTACCTCGTCTCCTACCTTCCAAACTTTACAGAAGCTCTCCTGGTAGAGCACTTTCTCGCGAAATGCAAAGGTCCCGAGTTCGAGTCTCGTCCCGGCACACAGTTTTAATCTGCCAGGAAGTTTCCCACAGTGGCAGTTGATAAGTGCACAGATCTTGAGTCTACGTTCATTTTTGAGGCAACTTGCTGTTAATTAGCAAGGAGAGTTATCGTAGTTTGGCTCTGAGCACTATGGGACTCAACTGCTGAGGTCATAAGTCCCCTAGAATTTAGAACTACTTAAACCTAACTAACCTAAGGACATCACACACATCCATGCCCGAGACAACATTCGAACCTGCGACCGTAGCGGTCGTGCGGTTCCAGACTGTAGCGCCTAGAAATGCTCGGCCACTCAGGCCGGCTATCGTAGTTTATCCAGGTCTATCACACAGAGCTGAGTTACTGGTGCATGATCCGCTAGAGAAATTAAATGGCTGCGCATAATATGTTTCGTAACAGTTTTGTCTTAGTTCGTATTATCAGACATATTGTGTGGTATAGGACCGCATAATTTCATGGCGATATGCACCATTAAAAGTTTCTCGGTCTTCCAGCCGCGTCAAGTGGTTTAAGATCCATGAACTTTCGGCCGAGTACTGCTCGACCATTGTAAAGTGGTGACTGTCTTCTGGTTGCTGCTGCCGTCCTTATATAGCCGCGCTGCCTTCCGTGACGTCACTGGTACCCGCTCCGGCAGCATACATGGTAGTGTTTGCGTTGTGCGGTCGCCGCGCCCGCTTCAACCTTCCAATGGATGGGTCCCACGCCAGGAGTATATAAAATACCATGTAGGTGTGGACGGTTCTATATCGGACAGCGCTGTGTAGAATACGAAAGATGTTTTCGTCTACGGTACCCAGAGAAATCAACGGTAGCAGAGCATGCATTAGTCATCGTATTGCATTCGACGATACATCTATTATCACACGGACTAACAGTTTTTGGGATAGCATGATAAAAAAAAGCTATCGAAATAAAAATTTGTGACAACACACTCAATAAAGACGGCGGCCTGCAGCTAAGCACAGCGTGGGACTTGGCCATCAGAAGGTCGAAGAGGGCGCGGCGGCCTCACAACATAACCATTACCATATACGGTGCCGGAGCGGGTACCAGTGACGTCACGGAAGGCAGCGTGGCTATATAAGGATTGCAGCAGCAACCAGAAGACAGTCACCACTTGACAATGGCCGAGGTGTATTCGGCCTAAAGCTCGTGGATTTTAAACCACTTGACGTGGCTGGAAGCCAGAGAAACTTTTATTAATATTGTGTGGTAACAAGAAAATTACAGTAATTGTACAGAATAACGAAAAAAGAGTGCATCAGCTAATATTCATTCATTCTGTCATCTTAAAATATATTGCTTTAACAAACACAAAGCTAATTATTTTTCTTGTCGTGTGGTATCATTGAAAAAAGGCATAGAGAATTTAGGAAAGATAGGAACTGTTAAATTTTGTTTGTATGAGACTTTAAATTTGCGTACTGGAACTTTCTTATGATATGTCGTGTGTATAACTTTTTGTTACCTCATTTGAATATTTTACTGGCCTGTAGTTGATGTCAAGTGTTCCTGGAACGAGAAGTCCACTATGCTAAGCAACCCTGACTTTTGTCGTGTTCTTACACGGCAATCTTTTTCTCTCACAGCATTTTAGTAATTCGGCTTAAGATTGTAATTCTCGTGTATGTCTGCAGCACTAGTTGTGAATTAATGTCGTAAATTCTAGCCTGTACCCAATTATTTAGTGGGATGAATTTTCATACCTGGTTTGGCTTTGATTTGGCATGTCGGGACTAAATTATGGAAGCCGAGTAGTGTGGCCTTATTCGTTAATGCATGTTTAACGGGAGATTAATCAATTATATTATTTCTCTGAAATGTTGTTGTTGTTGTGGTCTTCAGTCCAGAGACTGGTTTGATGCTCTCCATGCTACTCTATCCTGTGCAAGCTTCTTCATCTCCAAGTACCTACTACAACCTACATCCTTCTGAATCTGCTAAGTGTATTCATCTCTTGGTCTCCCTCTACGATTTATACCCTCCACGCTGCCCTCCAATACTAAATTGGTGATCCCTTGATGCCTCAGAACATGTCCTACCAACCGATCCCTTCTTCTAGTCAAGTTGTGCCACAAATTCCTCTTCTCCCGAGTTCGATTCAGTACCTCCTCATTAGTTACGTGATCTACTCATCTAATCTTCAGCATTATTCTGTAGCACGTCATTTCGACATTTCGAGAGCTTCTATTCTCTTCTTGTCTACACTGTTTACTGTCCATGTTTAACTTCCATACATGGCTACACTCCATAAAAACACATTCAGAAAAGACTGCCTGTCACTTAAATCTATACTTAATGTTAATAGATTTCCCTTCTTGAAAAACGCTTTCCTTGCCATAGCCAGTCTACATTTTACATACTCTCTATTTCGACTACCTTCAGTTTTTTGCTCCCCAAATAGCAAAACTCATCTACTACTTTAAGTGTCTATTTCCTAATGTAATTCCCTCAGCATCGACTACTTTCTATTATCCTCGTTTTGCTTTTGTTGACGTTCATCTTGTATCCTACTTTCAATACACTGTCCATTCCATTCAACTGCTCTTCCAGGTCCTTTGCTGTCTGTGACAGAATTTATCGGCAAACCGCAAAGTTTTTATTGCTTCTCCATGAATTGTAATTCCTACTCCAAGTTTTTCTTTTGTTTCCTTTACTGCTTGCTCAATATATAGATTGAATAACATCGGGGCCGGCCGCGGTGGTCTCGCGGTTAAGGCGCTCAGTCCGGAACCGCGCGACTGCTACGGTCGCAGGTTCGAATCCTGCCTTGGGCATGGATGTGTGTGATGTCCTTAGGTTAGTTAGGTTTAATTAGTTCTAAGTTCTAGGGGACTGATGACCACAGATGTTAAGTCCCATAGTGCTCAGAGCCATTTGAACCATTTTTTGAATAACATCGGGGGTAGGCTACAACCCTGTCTCACTCCCTTCCCAACTACTGCTTCCCTTTCATGCCCCTCGACTCTTATAACTGCCATCTGGTTTCTGTACAAATTGTAAATAGCCTTTCAAAAATGGCTCTGAGCACTATGGGACTTAACTTCTGAGGTCATCAGTCCCCTAGAACTTAGAACTACTTAAACCAAACTAACCTAAGGACAGCACACACTCCATGCCCGAAGCAGGATTCGAACCTGCGACCGTAGCGGTCGTGCGGTTCCAGACTGTAGCGCCTAGAACCGCTCGGCCACCCCGGCCGGCAAATAGCCTTTCGCTCCCTGTATTTTACCCCTCCCACTTTCAGAATTTGAAAGAGAGTATTCCAGTCATCACTGTCAAAAGCTTTCTCCAAGTCTAAAAATGCTAGAAACGTAGGTTTGCCTTACCTTAATCTACTGTAAGTAGGCTGTTTAGGTTTTTTTATGTTCGTGACGCCACGTAGCGCTCTGTATTAAAACCGCTGACAGCGCTGTGTGCAGTCTGTGTCTGGTTGGACTCACTTTTCGAATATTCGCTTGTGTAGCGTTGGGCAGTTGGATGTGAACAGCGCGTAGCGTTGAGCAGTTGGAGGTGAGCCGCCAGCAGTGGTGGACGTGGAGAGAGAGATGTCAAGAGTTTTGAGATGTTACTATGAGCGGACGATCTGGACGTGTGTCCGTCAGAAAAAGGAAATTTGTTTAGTTGGATGTCACAAAATTATATATATACTATGACTTTTGAACGCTATTAAGGTAAATACATTGTTTGTTCTCTATCAAAATCTTTCATTTGCTAACTATTCCTATCAGTAGTTAGTGCCTTCAGTAGATAGAATCTTTTATTTCGCTGGCACTATTGGCGCTCGCTGTATTGCAGTAGTTCGAGTAACGAAGATTTTTGTGAGGTAAGTGATGCATAAAAGGTATAGGTTATTGTTAGTCAGAGCCATTCTTTTGTAGGGATTATTGAAAGTCAGACTGCGTTGCGCTTAAAATATTGTGTGTCAGTTTAGTGATGATCAGAATAAGTAAAGAGAGAACTGTCTGAGTACGTTTAGTTTTGATCAACTGTTTGAAAATCAAATAACGTAAGAGTTTTTCCAGCACTGTCATTCTATACATACAAAGGGGAAGTTTCACCAACTTCTAAGATAAGTCGTATTGCCTCACGTGTTGCAACATTTCTACGGAATCCAAACTGATATTCCCCGAGGTTTTTCCATTCATCTATTAAGAATTCGTGTTAGTAATTTGCAGCCGTGACTTCTTAAACTAATAGTTCGGTAATTTTTACACCTGTCAACACCTACTTTCTTTGGGATTGGAATTATTATATTCTTCTTGAAGTCTGAGGGTATTTCGCCTGTCTCATACATCTTGCTCATCAGATGGTAGAGTTTTGTCAGGACTGGCTCTCCCAAGTCTGTCAGTTGTTCTAATGGAATGTTATCTACTCCCTGGGCCTTGTTTTGACTTACTCTTTCAGCGCTCTGTAAAACTCTTCACGCAGTATCATATCTCCGATTTCATATTCATCCACGTCCTCTGCCATTTCCATAATATTGCCCTCAAGTATATCGTCCTTGTATAGACCCTCTATATACTCCTTCCACCTTTCTGCCTTCCCTTCTTTGCTTAGAACTGGTTTTCCATCTGAACTCTAGATATTTATACAAGTGGCAGTCTTTTCTTCAAAGGTCGCTTTAATTTTCCTGTAGGCAGTATCTATCTCACCCCTAGTGAGTGATATATGCCTCTACATCCGTACATTTGTCCTCTAGCCATCGCTACTTAGCCATTTTGTACTTCCTGTCGATCTCATTTTTGAGACGTTTGTATTCCTTTTCGCGTGCTTCATTTACTGCATTTTTGCATTTTCTCCTTTCAGCAATTAAATTCAATATCTCATCTGTTACCCAAGTATTTCTACTAGCTCTCGTCTTTTTACCTACTTGATTCTCTGCTACCTTCACTATTTCATCTCTTAAAGCTACGCATTCTTCTTCTACTGTATTCCTTTCCCCAGTTCTTGTCAATCGTTCCGTAATGCTCTCTCTGAAACTCTCTTCAACTTCCGGTTCTTTCAGTCTATCCAAGTCCTGTCTCCTTAAATTCCCGCCTTTTTGCAATTTCTTCAGTTTTTATCTATAGTTCAATAGCAATAGGTTGTGGCCAGAGTCCACATCTGTTCTTGGGAATGTCTTACAATTTAAAACATGCTTCCTAAATCTCTGTCGTACTATTATATAATCTATCTGAAACCTTCCAGTGTCTCCAGATCTCTTCCACGTATACAACCTTCTTTCATGATTCTTAAACCAAGTGTTAGCTATGATTAAGCTATGATCTGTGCAAAATTCCACCAGGCGCCTTCCTCAAATGGTTCAAATGGCTCTGAGCACTATGGGACTTAACTGCTTAGGTCATCAGTCGCCTAGAACGTAGAACTACTTAAACCTAAGTAACCTAATGACATCACGCACATCCGTGCTCGAGGCAGGATTCGAAGCTGCGACCGCTGCGGTAGCGCGGTTCCAAACTGTAGCGCCTAGAACCGATCGGCCACTCCTCTTTCATTCCATATTCACCTACTACTTTTCCTTCTCTTCTTTTTCCTACTATCGAATTACAGTCCCCCATGACTATTAAATTTTCGTCTCCCTTCACTATCCGAATAATTTCTTTTATCTCATCATACATTTCTTCAATCTCTTCATCTAAGGAGCTAGTTGGCATATAAACGTGTACTAATGTGGTGGCGATGGGCTTTGTGTCTATCTTGGCTACAATAATGCGTTCACTATGCTGTCCGTAGTAGCTTACCCGCGCTCCTATTTTTTTATTCATTATTAAATCTACTCCTGCATTACCCCTATTTGATTCTGTATTTATAACCCTATACTCAACTGACGAGAAGTCTTGTTCCTCCTGTCACCGACCTTCACTAATTCCCACTATACCTAACTTTAATCTATACTTTTCCCTCTTTAAATTTTCTAACCTACCTACCCAATTAAGGTATCTGACATTCCACGATCCGATCCGTGGAACACCAGTTTTGTTTCTCCTGATAACAACGTCCTTCTGAGTAGTTCCCGCCCGGAGATCTGAATGGAGGGCTATTTTACCTCCGGAATATTTTACCCAAGAGGACGCCATCATCATTTAATCACGCAGTAAAGCTGCATGCCCTCGGAGAAAATTATGGCTGTAGTTCTCCTTGCTTTCAGTCGTTCGCAGTAACAGCACGGCAAGGCCGTTTTGGTTAATGTTACAAGGCCAGATCAGTCAATCATCCAGAATGTTGTCCCTGCAACTACTGAAAAGGCTGCTGCCCCTCTTCAGGAACCACACGTTTGTCTGGCCTCTCAACAGATAACCCTCCAGTGTGGGTGCACCTATGGTACGGCTATCTGTATCGCTAAGGCACGCAAGCCTCCCCACCAACGGCAAGGTCTATGGTTCATGGGGGGAAGTTATCTGAAATATCAGCAGGAAATGAAAATTATTCTAGGTTGTGTTTTTGCTGCAGTGGCTGAGTGATATGCTCTTATTGTAATACAGTGGCTCAATTAGCAACCAGCCTGTTTCAGTATATACTGTATACTGGTGCCTCAACTTTTCTCCGCTAAGTTGACTTGATTATCAGGTGCTGGGCCGAATGTAGAAACGTTTCTAAGCCTCCACTAAATAATTTTGTGGTAAAAATTCAGTATTGTAATTGTAACTTTGCTTTAAGGCTGCAAGTTTTAAAAAACATCCTTGGTGTTTCCGTGCCTTATTGAAGCCTTTAGATTGTTATTTTCCCTTTAAAGAACACCATTTTCGATCTGTTGGAGTGACTGGCGTTAGAATATGTATTTGGGAGGACGTCATTTGGTAGTGTCTTTACAGTAGTTCATACTTAGGGTAACTATTGTGTACTGCAGGAATGTGTGGTTGAGATTTCTCTAAGGAGATTATCGGTGACGGTGTTTGCTCTCTTGCCGCCACACGTCCGCGGCATTCTGCATCGGACGTGGTAGGGAGCCAGCCACGATTCAGTTCACCTATACCGTGGGCAAGTTACTGCATAGTGATTTAGACATATAGATTTTATAGGCCTCCATGCGTGTCATCTTTCAGGGCTGCCTGAGGTCTCTGACGATTAACATGTTCTGAAACGCTACACACCGCGCGACAAGTGGAATCTGTCTGTTTTGGCTTATTTTGATAGCAGGACTCACAGCACTAAGAAACAGAGTCCAATGAGAGTTTCCCTTGAGATAATGGATTGGATAAGTGAGTAACAGTGCGAAAGAGCTGAACCTACAACGTAAGTAAATGTTGCTCGGTTGTCAAAAGCTTTGAACGGAAAATGTTCGAACAATTAAAATGACATGCTCCTACAGAGCTTTTCTAACTCTAAAAGTACTTTGTGATTCGCGTTGTGATCAAGGGCGTGAGAATAGACAATATCTTTCGATTTGATTTATTAGAATATTATAACTCGATATTCTCGAGACAGAAAAACTTGCTGTTGATACGACTGGTCTATTCGTCTGCCTTTCTTTGAAATTTTATTTCGAAGTGCAGTAACATACTATTGTGAGATGGTTAGGTGGAAGAATAAAGATACAGGAAAGTGAATCGGCAGAATCGGCTTGTTGTTGAGACCCAACGCTTGCGAAAACGCCTTAGTTACTTAGAGTTCACAGGCCAGATGAAGCCTGTTGTTTCAAATAACATATCAGGGAAGACTGCCACGTGGTACCAGACACCTTTAGTTCTTGTATTCTCAGCAACGATCTGAATGTGACCTGACTCGTCTGTGTTTGTAACGAGTATCCTCGGGATTTATGTTCCTGATTTAACTCAATTAGGTTTCTAATTTTCTAATGAATTCTTACTGACTTTCAGCAGTTTGTACTTGATATAGAATCGTTCCCTAATTTTCTACATACGAGGGACGTACAAGGTGTGTTCAAAATGTATCGGAAATTGTGTAATTTAGCGGGTTGTATTCGTTCCGTGCTGTTTTTCATTGTTGTGTTGGTAAGCGTGTGTGAAACTTATCCAAACAATGTTCTGTCTGTCGTCAGTTGTAAGGATTATTATATGTATCTGCTTACGAGTGGCCATTATAGATTTGCTTTAAAAATCGAGAAGAGAAGTTACGTTACATTTTGCTATAAAATGGAATAAAATGTAACGAAGTTTTATAAACGTTGAATATTGCTTCTGGTGAGACTGAAATGAATAAAACAATGGCTTACTAGTGGTAGAAGCTTTCCCAAGATGGCCGTGAAGACGCTGAAGACTCTCGACGCCCCAGCACTTCAACAACCGATGGAAAAGTGGAAAAAATGAAATAAATGATAATGAACGATCGTCGAATCACAATCAGAGCAGCTGATGATGTTGATATATCGATTGGCTCATACCATGAAATACGTTGTATTTTCGGATGTTTTGGGTATGAAACGTGTGAAACACTTCATGGCTTTTGCACCACGATGATTCACTTGCCCACACTTCATTGCTTGTTCGTGAATTTTTGGCAAAAAACAACACAGTAATGTGGCACATCCTCCATATTCGACATATATGGCACCGTCTGAGTGTCTTTTTCTGGTTCTAAAAATAAAGAGAATCTTAACGGGCTGTCAGTTTAGAAGCACACATGAGATTAAAAGCGCATCGCTGAAAACGCTGAGTGCTATGCCAAAGATCGAGTTCCAGATGTGTCTCGGAGACCGGAAGAAGCCCTTGCCGTAATGTACAATATGTAATGTGGACTACTTTGAAGAAAATAATATTAATGTAGATGAATAAATAAAATGTAAAATCCGAAAACTTTTTGAAATGTCACATGACTTCCTTTCCATTTGAAAATTACGAACTGCATCCAAGATGGCGGCTTCCATGATCTCCGCCGTGTTGGTAACATAGCTTCAGAGGTTTTCCTCTCACCCGTATCCTAATACTTGACTTTGAATTTCTTTTTAACCAGCTAATTTTGTTATGGAAGGGTGGTTAGACACCTCTACCTCTCGATCACAGTTATAGTAGATGTGAAGTCACTGTGTGTCTCCTTACAATCTTTGTTGGACGTTCCAACGACAATAATTACAGCTTGCTGCTACTTGGTCGATAGTCAGTCCATTTTTTTCATTCTGATTTTGGTATTACATTGGGACTGTGCTATCCATAAATAATGTTTTTGATGCACATATTTCTTGGGTATTGTATTATTTGTTGTAGTGGGAAGAGGCTCATAGTAGGACGAAAAAATGCCACAATTATATGTAGCAATGCACGAAGAAATTTTGTTGTTGAAAGATACGTATGTTACAAGCGGAGCGGCGACACATCGTTAACCCGGTGTTTAATTTATGCATCAAGTGCAATATCGTTACAGAAAGGGTTATACAGAATAAACAATTATTTGAGATACGCCTTCATTATCACCATCATCTACATACATGGATTAGGTTCGAGAACCTGTTCCGTGGCTTTAGCTTCTTAGCGTAATCGATTCCTGGACCGACTTGCCTTTCTTATCCCTTTCGGTATGTGCTGCAAAGCTTTTTTTACTATATGTGCCTTGTTGTATTCTGTTTGCATGTTACATTCCTGGTTGAACGTATTGCATTCTTCTTTTATTACAAATATGTTATGCTCATTCCTAATAACTTCGTTTCTTACTCTATCTTCGTCGCTATTCGATTTATGTCTTCCTTGTATGCTATGTAAGTCTCATATCCGTAAAGTTGCAACATAACAGCAGTGTTTTACGGATTTCAATGGCGTTTCTTCAGTTGCCTCTTTAATTAATATTCTTTTTACCATTCCACAGATGAGGTGAAATATTGCTGTTTTATTCTCTTATATGTTCATTACAGTGAAAAGAAATGGCGCAGCACAAATAGAGAAAACCACTTACTTAGTCGACTATATCGTTTTCTAAATTTTATTGCACCTGTTGCGTGGTGTTGGGCAGTTGGATGTGAACAGCGCGTAGCGTTGTGCAGTTGGAGGTAAGCCGCCAGGAGTGGTGGATGTGGAGAGAGAGATGCCAGAGTTTTGAGAGGTTACTATAAGCGGACGATATGGACGTGTGTCCGCCAGAAAAAGGAAATTTGTAAAGATGGATGTCATGAATTGATGGATATATATATGATGACTTTTGAACATTATTAAGGTAAATACATTGTTTGTTCTCTATCAAAATCTTTCATTTGCTAACTATGCCTATCAGTAGTTAGTGCCTTCAGTAGTTAGAATCTTTTATTTCGCTGGCACTATTGGCGCTCGCTGTGTTGCAGTAATTCGGGTAACGAAGAGTTTTGTGAGGTAAGTGATTCATGAAAGGTATAGGTTATTGTTAGACAGGGCCATTCTTTTGTGGGGATTACTGAAAGTCAGACTGCATTGCTCAAAAAATATTGTGTATCAGTTCAGTGATGATCAGAATAAGTAGAGAGAGAAATGTCTGAGTACGTTCAGTTTTGTTCAGCTGATTGAAAATCAAATAACGTAAGAGGTTTACCAGCACAGTCAGTTATAATTTTTCTAAGGGGACGTTTCAGAAGGAGTTGCTTTCCTTCTACCGGTTTCAGTCGTAGCGTGTGTGTGACTTTCTAAAGGACCAAACTGCTTAGGTTATCGGTCTCTAGACTTACACACTACTTAAACTAACTTATGCTAAGAACAACACACACACCCATGCCCCGAGGGAGGACTCGTACCTCCGGCGGGAGGGGCCGCGCAGTCCGTGACATGGCGCCTCAGTCGTAACGATAGTTTCAATGGGAAGACTATACAACAAAAACAAACGAATAATGTAGACATAGAATAAAGCAAATAAGTTACCAAGTTGATCAAGATAAACGTGTGGAAGAACTTGAAAAAAAAAAAAAAGCAATTGGAATATATGATGAGACATGGCAATTGCACTCTTCATGAAGCTAATAAACTTGTAGAACTTCCAACTGTAAATGAAGTGTTCCACTTATGTATATTAATACTGTAGTTAGTCATCAACTACGAGGGCAGTTCAATAAGTAATGCAACACATTTTTTTTCTCGGCCAATTTTGGTTGAAAAAACCGGAAATTTCTTGTGGAATATTTTCAAACATTCCCGCTTCGTCTCGTATAGTTTCATTGACTTCCGACAGGTGGCAGCGCTGTACGGAGCTGCTAAAATGGCGTCTGTAACGGATGTGCGTTGCAAACAACGGGCAGTGATCGAGTTTCTTTTGGCGGAAAACCAGGGCATCTCAGATATTCATAGGCGCTTGCAGAATGTCTACGGTGATCTAGCAGTGGACAAAAGCACGGTGAGTCGTTGGGCAAAGCGTGTGTCATCATCGCCGCAAGGTCAAGCAAGACTGTCTGATCTCACGCGTGCGGGCCGGCCGTGCACAGCTGTGACTCCTGCAATGGCGGAGCGTGCGAACACACTCGTTCGAGATGATCGACGGATCACCATCAAACAACTCAGTGCTCAACTTGACATCTCTGTTGGTAGTGCTGTCACAATTGTTCACCACTTGGGATATTCAAAGGTTTGTTCCCGCTGGGTCCCTCGTTGTCTAACCGAACACCATAAAGAGCAAAGGAGAACCAACTGTGCGGAACTGCTTGCTCGTGATGTGGCTGAGGGTGACAATTTCTTGTCAAAGATTGTTACAGGCGATGAAACATAGGTTCATCACTTCGAACCTGAAACAAAACGGCAATCAATGGAGTGGCGCCACACCCACTCCCCTACCAAGAAAAAGTTTAAAGCCATACCCTCAGCCGGTAAAGTCATGGTTACAGTCTTCTGGGACGCTGAAGGGGTTATTCTGTTCGATGTCCTTCCCCATGGTCAAACGATCAACTCTGAAGTGTATTGTGCTACTCTTCAGAAATTGAAGAAACGACTTCAGCGTGTTCGTAGGCACAAAAATCTGAACGAACTTCTTCTTCATGACAACGCAAGACCTCACACAAGTCTTCGCACCCGAGAGGAGCTCACAAAACTTCAGTGGACTGTTCTTCCTCATGCACCCTACAGCCCCGATCTCGCACCATCGGATTTCCATATGTTTGGCCCAATGAAGGACGCAATCCGTGGGAGGCACTACGCGGATGATGAAGAAGTTATTGATGCAGTATGACGTTGGCTCCGACATCGACCAGTGGAATGGTACCGTGCAGGCACACAGGCCCTCATTTCAAGGTGGCGTAAGGCCGTAGCATTGAATGGAGATTACGTTGAAAAATAGTGTTGTGTAGCTAAAAGATTGGGGAATAACCTGGTGTATTTCAATGCTGAATAAAACAACCCCTGTTTCAGAAAAAAAATGTGTTGCATTACTTATTGAACTGCCCTCGTGTAAGGCACGAAGTCATAGAAGTGTGGTACCTGAAATCTATACAGTATAATCTCTGAGATCTAAGTGAGACATTGGCCGAGTTGTAGGTCACGAAGTGCCTGAGGTCTAGGTTATTTTAAAACCGTAATCTAGTTTGTATGGTGCTTGTGGTCTAGGTTGTGCGAGGCCAGAGGTCTAGATTGTGTGTTGTTCGTCTCTTCCGCGTTCTTGCAGAGACAGATAGTTAGGTCAGTTTTGTGCTGGTATCGAAATCACGACTTATTATATGCGGCCTGAAAACGTTGTATAACTGTGATATCCAATGTAAAGATGAAATGCATATCCTTAATGTACGGCATGCTTGTCCGAAAGAACAGACACCACGCAGAATCCGCAGCTGTGAAACATCACATGTAAATTGACGGTTGTCACTACTGCCAGCTGCAGCGGGACATTACGCGGCATGGGTACCGGATCTGGACCTCCTTCTTACTAGGCAGGTGCGTTAACCACTGCGTCATCCCTGACACAGCATTGTCGTGAGAGTGGAAGGACTATTTCGCCACGCCTCACGGCTGATCCACATTCGCACCGAGCGCTACCTATCCGCAGTCCGTGTCCATTCTACTCACTGTTCGCTACTCTTGAGAGTTCCACAGGAGGGTGGACATATTTGTGCATGCGCACTGAAGAAAGAGGATCCATTGCCCGACTGAGAGTATCAATTATATGAGTGCGCGGCGTCTGTTCTTTCGGACATGTCCTACAATTTGGAACATGGAAGTAAAAGATTGCAAAAAGCGCACGTATAGATTAAACCTACCAGTTCCGACAGGAACACAAACGGTAAAATAGGTCGGTCTCAAACTTTCTGAACGGCGGATTAAATCTCCATACGGGTATCCAGTATTCACATTTAAGTTTTCAGTGGTTTCCGTAAATCGTTTAAAACAAATGCCTTTCAAAAGGACACGGCGGATTTCCGTCGCCACGTTTCTCTTACTCGAACTTGTGCTCCACCTGTAACGACCTAGATGTCGACGGGACATTAAGGGCAGAAGGAATCTCGAAAATGATGAAAATACGAACTTCACTTTTATTGGTGATTATGACCGTTTAAAGTATGCTTTGTGAGAATATAAAAGTATTTTGTTCCAAATCCTTATTTAAAGATCCCAACCGTCAGTTTAAATGGCAGCTTGCACAGCGAGAGGCGACCACTCGTTGCTCTGTGGCTTCTCTTTTATGAATTTATAAGCCTAGGGACTTTTTCCATTGATTTGAGCTTTCAGCTATTAGCTGCACGGGTTGTTGTCTTGCATTTCCTAAAGCAACAAAGCAACATGCGTTTTTTTCTGTTCTGAGCAAAGAAATTCCGAGATCAACTTCCAAAATTGTCAAGAAAAAGTCAGGAGCACCTGGAAGATAGAAGACGGTGAATATAAGCAAAAAATGTTAGATTTGTATATTGCACATATACTATTGGAAATTGGTTAACAGTAGAGAAAGTCTTATTTACCATTATGAAGTTAGAAAGATCTCCACATAAAAATTCATAATGCTTTGCTGCATGGTGCTTGCAAATTAGTGGCAGAATAATCTATGGCAAATGCTATCAATGTATTAAAGACTTTGTGAGTGCAATGAAACTTCAGGTTGTTTCCCGTAACTTTTGTATATTCTAGTATATTTTACTCTTCCTCTGAAACCATTTATCCCATAGCAATGAAATTCTAACAGTCAATTGTCTTAGTACACTTTTTTAGCTATATTATAAAGGAAACTTTGAAATTTACTGTTTTAAAAATTTACCCGCAAAAAGGGTTATTTTTCAAAATTATAATTTTCATATACTAATTAAAAAAAGTTAGATTGTTAACGAATTGTGTATATGTATGTGAAAAAAATATCAGTGTTCCACTGAGAAAAGGAACATTGAAAATAGTTTAATATGGTGGAGACACAAGCTACGTTCTTATCTGAAACTCTAATCATGCTGCCTTCCACTGAACTTTCTAACCCGTAAATCTCATCATTTGAAGAACAAGACGAGATTTGAAAAGGAAAGACGTATGGAGCAAGGAAGGAAAAGTCACTCATAGCTTGTAAGCGGTCTCACACTCCCACTGTTTCTTTGCCTAGGTGCTGTCGGCAGGGTGCTTGCTGAAAGGCGTTATTTTCGTGGCAGGAAAAGGCGAGTGTACAGTTAAAAGGCGAGACTTCTTGCTTGAAAAGTTTATTTAAGAGAGAACGTCCGGTCGGTAGTACAGCGTTTATGAGTCCGGACACAGCTTGTGATCAGTGAGCAAGGTCTGAAAAACTGTGCGATGATTGTAGTCCACAAACTTAGTTTAAAACCGCGCGGACCGACCGAGGTGGCGCAGTGGTTAACACACTGGACTCTCATTCGGGAGGAGGAGAATTTGCAGAATGGCCTGCAGAGAATTTATGAATGGTGCAGACTCTGGCAGTTGACCTTGAACGTAAATATATGTAACATATTGCGCATACATAGGAAAAGAAATCCACTACTGTACAGCTCCAGTACTGATGAAAAACAGCTGGAGACAGCGTCTGCCATAAAATATATTGGCGTAATTATCCAGAGCGATGTTAAACGGAATGACCATATAAAATAGCAGACACCAGTCTCAGAGTCATTGGAAGAGTCTTAAGGAAATGTAACTCATCTACGAAAGAAGTGGCTTATAAGGCGCATGTTCACCCGATTCTTGAGTATTGTTCATCTATCTGGGATCCCTATCAGGAAGGACTGATAGAGAAGATACAATGAAGAGCGGCGCCTTTCGTCACGGGATTGCTTAGCTGGCGAGAGAGCGTTACGGAGATGCTAAACAAACTCCACTGGTAGACGCTACAAGAGAGGCGTTGTGCACCACGGAGGGATTTATATTGAAATTTCGGGACAGCGCTTTTCAGGAGGAGTTCGACAACATATTATTTGCAACCACATACATCTCGCGTATAACAGCCAACACAGAGGATTACCGACAATCATTCTTCTCACGCACTATTCGCGAGTGGAAGAGGGTTGGAGGGATTAGATAATGGTACCGAAACTACCCTCCGCCACACACCATTAGGTGGCTTGCGGAGTGTGATGTAGATGTAGATGTAGAGGATGGTTCGCACCCGCGTCCGGCCATCCTTGATTTAGGTTTTCTGTAATTTCCCTAAATCGCTTCAGATAGATGCCTGTATGGTTCCCGTGAAAGGGCACGCCCGCCTTCCTCCCCCATCTGTCCCTAATCCGATCGCACCGATGACCTCGCTGTTTGGTCTCCTTCCCCGAATCAACCAACCAACCTGAAACTGCGCGGTCTCACTGCACTCTTTCACAGTTGCAAAGGAACATTCACAACTGTGCTGATTGTTAACAAATTAAATGATCACATGTACATCTAGAGAAGTAGCCAGCTGTACTTAAACAATACGGAAAGGATTGCTGAACTGAGAACGACAAGAAATAGAAAGCTACATTAAAGCCATATCGTGCAATGGCAATTATTAATCTTTACACCCAAGGGATCAGTACGTAAGTATTATGCTAAGTTCAGGTATCTGTTTCGATAATCATGCGTAAGTAACTCAGCTCTGTATGTATATTGTACAGTTTGCTCTCTGCAGTTTGCACAAACATGAGAAAGTGTGGCACAGTTGATTTATAGGTTTCTGGTCTACCGAATATGCAAAAATATCGAGTCTGCTGATGCCACTGATGTCATCTATATGGCGGACAGGAAATACTCACCAAAATATATGCGTATAATATATGGCATAAAAAGAGCTACAGCTATGCTCGTGATAGCGTTTCATTTTCTTGCTCTCTTCACACATTGACAGTAAACACCGGCTCGTATTTCGCAACTTGCAGAGCACTAGCTTATGAACAGAAAGGTAAGTCAGACCCTGATCAAATCCTCGCTGTGGTTAAGGACAGCAGCCCGTTCGCCGACCAAGTGGATTCTAAGCAGTTTGCCATGCCCGTTTAGGCAAATTCTGGACTACTCTCACATCTCCAGGCCCACAAAAAAAACGATACACGAACAGTTAAAATATGATCACATGGAGAACAAAGTTTGCGCAGTTCATAAACAGACAGCGCACACGACTTCCCTCCCTTAGGAATCCGACGACTGCGGCGACAAGATGAGCATCTGGCTACAAAGTTAAATAAAATAAATTTACAAATTTTGAATACAGCGGTGCCCATACTAAATGGGATTAACGCTAAGAAGCAAATCGTACAATGACAGTAAAATCCGTCTTTCTCTGCAGACGGGAGTTATTGTCTATTGTTGGACAAGAAGTACTGCGCTGTGGAAACATTGAACTTATGCCTCTACTATATCAGTACAGAACCATTTCTACATGATCCAGTCACGTTAATGACTAATGTCACACCGCCTATGTTAGACGTCAACGTGCAATAAACACTCACAGACGGCCTGTGGCACCACTAGCAGTGGAGGTTACATAAAGCATGTCAGGAGGACGTCACAATGCAGAAATGCAGGAATTTATTTGACGTCCAAAAGGTCATGATCATTGAATTGGGGGCCAAGGGTGGAAGCATTTCAGAAACGGTTAAGTTTGTAAACCGTTCGCGTGCCGCGTTGGTTAAAGTATCCGCGAGTGGCAGAATGGCGCTATCCAAAACCGGCGCCGAGGCATACATGATAATTGTGATCGATGGTTGCGGAGATGTGTACGAGCGAATAGATGTGCAGCTGCTGAGCAACGCCGAGAGGCTACCAACATTGCCTCGTGAACTACCGCGTGTGGACCTCCTCAGCAGGCACCTGATTCATGAGTCCATGCTGACTGCGGTTCATCGGCGATGAAGACTTGAATTTGTGCTCCAATAACGCAACTCGACGTCCACTCAGTGGCGCCAGGTGGCCTTTTCAAATGAATCACCTTTCATGCACCAACGGACAGATCGCCCTTGGCGTGCACGGCATGAAACACCTGAAAGGAAACATCCTGCAACCAGGTTGGAGCGTTATGATCTGGGTAATGATTTCACGGCATCCTGTTTGATCTCGTCATTCTGGACGCACAGTGGATCAACATATGCATGCATCTATCCTTGTGGATCATTTCCACCCCTACATGCATTTTGTTTCCCCTCGGCAAGGTGGCTTCTACCAGCGGGACATTGCAATGTGTCATGCAGATCGCAGGGTACGTGAGTACAAGGATGAGTTCGCCATACTTTCCTAGCCGCTAAGTTCCCCGGAATTAATGCTAATCGAGAATCTGTGGGACCACCTCGATCGGCCTGTTCGCGCCATGGATCCTCGACCAAGAAACCTCGCGCAGCTGGTCACGGCGTCATCCGTACCTTTCAGAAGCTCACGACACTCTCCCTGCAGCCTCGTGCCGGTGATCAAATGAATATGACTGGGCAGTGTATGTGATCCACTCTACTGGGAAGATATGCGCCGATCTTATAGAGCTGATAGCGACCTTCACAATACTCACGCACAGTTCTTTCTTTGGATGCAGCAACACTTATCTCGGGCTCCTAAAAACGAGGTATCATCTCTCCGATAGGGACGGGAAGCAGTTGTGCTCCTGTGGACGGAAACAATTGGGCACTGTCCGCAGCCCGTGGTCGTGCGGTAGCATTCTCGTTTCCCACGCCCGGGTTCCCGGGTTCGATTCACGGCGGGGTCAGGGATTTTCTCTGCCTCGTGATGACTGTGTGTTGTGTGCTGTCCTTAGGTTGGTTAGGTTTAAGTAGTTCTAAGTTCTAGGGGACTGATGACCATAGATGTTAAGTCCCATAGTGCTAAGAGCCAGTTGAACAATTGGACACTCATCTGACGACATTTTGAGAAAAGAAAGGAAAAAACCCATAAAAACTAATTAATGGTGATCTGAGCTGCGCCGCTGCCAAGCAGGCGTCTTTTGTCTTCGTCAGTGCCGCCATATGGTAAGAGAAACCATGACCGACACTGAGCCGTAGGAAGCGCATGTTCCGTTTGGAAACTGTACGTGTCAGTTGTGTGAACTCACGAGCAAATTTTTCTTTCCCAAGGAATTTTTCTTTCTAGAGCTTAGTGCGCGCTTTTTGAAGCTTCCTGGCAAATTAAAACTGTTTGCCTGACCGGGTCTCGAACTCTTGTCCTTGACTTTTGCGTACATTGCTTCAACCGACAGTCACCCAGTCATGTGTCTCGGCCTATCCTTGCAGCTTCAGCTCGGCCAGTACCTCCTCCTTACTTTTCAAACTTCGAGGATGTCATTTATTATGTGGCTACCAGTTTCGGTGCTTGAGTGCACCATCTTCAGGCCTTAACTGGAATTAACCCCCTCAGCGTCACTTAGGGCCTGAAGAGGACGCACTGAAGAACCGAAACTGGTAGTCATAAAATCAGTCACATTGTAAAGAGGGCTGTAGGTGTTCCAATTTATTAGACACGGAGAAATAGCTGTGCCACAACTGAGATGTCGTTTCCAGAATGGGAGAAGAATTGGCTGACATGAAGGTGTGAGGAGGCGCAGTGAATAGGTCCTGATTAGCTTAGTCGATAAGGGTGTTGCCTGCGAGAGGCACAAAGCTTTAATCTGTCAGCAAGTACCGTAGTTCTTGTTTATTGATTGTCAAAACAAATTTATTTATTATGGTTTGTTGTTGTTAATAAAGAAATGTGTTTTTGGAATGAGATTTTCACTCTGCAGCGGAGTGTGGGCTGATATGAAACTTCCTGGCAGATTAAAACTGTGTGCCAGACCGAGACTCGAACTCGGGACCCTTGCCTTACGCTGGCAAGTGCTCTACCATCTTTTTTTCCCTTCTTTTAGTTGATCTCATTTTGTTCTATATTGTTCGTTGAATTTGTTAGGGGCGAACGTCCAATGACACCCGTTCAGGTACTTCGTTGATCCGTTCACTCAGTTTATTTATTACAGAGGGTAACTAACCCTCTGACCGAACACGCTGAACTACCATGCCGGCACCATCTGAGCTACGCAAGCACGACTCACGACCCGTCCTCACAGCTTAAATTCTGCCAGTACCTCGTCTCCCACTTTCCGAACTTCACAGAAGCTCTTCTGCGAACCATGCAGAAGGTCCCGAGTTCGAGTCTCGGTCCGGCACACAGTTTTAATATGCCAGGAAGTTTCAAATGTATTTTTGTTTATCTTTTTACTGAATCATGGATCATTTTTAAAAGATCAAAAAACTGCATTAAAATTCGAAATTCTTTCGTTTACGTATTTTCCATTCTTCAAGTATGTCTAGCTTCATTCTTGAGGTGCCACGTGTAAAATTCTCGTAATACTCTGAATACCATCCGATGTATGTTTTGTGCTTTGCAAATGATGCTAAAAAGCAGTATTGTAATTTGGGATAATACGCGAAGAACAAAACATACAACTGGCGGTGTTCAGAATACAACGAAAATTCTGCACTTCGCACCTAAACGGACGAAGTACACACATGCAGAATGGGAAATATGTAATCGGAAGGTAAGGGAGCCTGGTCAACTGATGAACGAACAGTCCAAATTTAAATACAATAATTATTTTCGTCTTTTTAAAAATGACCCAGGATTCAGTAAAGCAGTTAGCTTATGATACACCAGTAATTTATAAAGTAGTGCGACAATGTCTGATACCTTTATCAGTACATCATCTATGTACTGAGTTACGAGATTATGATCTCTGAGAGACAGAGCATATGCACACATGATAAATAATTGTAGGCACCTGTTTGGTTTTTACCTATAGACAACTAAAGACGCCTATCCAAGTTTGGCTGTATCACGACAACGATAATAAAGTTAAGTAACATTTGAGATATTGATCTGATGTAAAAACAAATGTGTTATGCACAGTGAAATATTACAAATTCATGTACGTCATTAGTGATTTATAGCACTGCTGTAATCTGTGCATACAAAATGTTTGAAAATGCTGTATTTCATGTTTTGTCAATAACATTGTACCTTCTGACATAAGTAATTGTTTGAGAATGAACGAAAATGTTCCAGAATAGTCACTCGTAAAAATATTATTTTCAACTCTGACGGAAACCTTAATTAATAAATTACAAATCCGAAATTTTGTCATTGGCCTTAGCGTTCACTTCGTGTGCAACGTACTGGTTGGTTGTAATTAAAATGCAGCCACTTACAGAGGTCCAGCGTGAGCTGTAATTTCCGGCAGCTGTGGCCGAGTGGTTCTAGGTGCTTCAGTGCGGAACCGCGCTGCTGCTCCAGTAGCAGGTTCGAATCCTGCCTCGGGCATGGATATGTGTGATGCCGTTAGATTAGTTAGGTTTAAGTTCTAAGTCTAGGGGACTGATGACCTCAGATCTTAAGTCCCATAGTGCTTAGAGCCATGTAAACCATTTTTTTGAGCTGTAATTGTCGTATGACAGCGAAACCTGGCAGATATTCTATTGCGTTAATGCAGGACCGATTCACGTTGAAAAAAATTAGTACCTGTTTTGGCCACCAGGTGCAAATCTGGCGCTGTGAATGCGAGAAAGTCGTACAGAAATGTTTCTACGTGTAATGGATTAAGAATGGGACGTAGCCAGAAAAGGTGACACAAGTGAGAAAGGCATAATGCTGATTTTATTATTAAGTGCGGCTTACACTGTCGTCGACGAGGTGGTGTACAGCACCAGATTTGCACTTGCTTGGTTGCCAAAAATGGAACTTATTTTTTCCCCGTAAATCGGTTCCTCATTAACGCATTAGCATATTTCCCACGTTTCGCTGCTATAGGATAATTACAGCACAGACTGGACCTCAGTGACTTTTTTTATTTTTTGGTCATCAGTCTACTGACTGGTTTGATGCGGCCCGCCACGAATTCCTTTCCTGTGCTAACCTCTTCATCTCAAAGTAGCACTTGCAACCTACGTCCTCAATTATTTGCTTGACGTATTCCAATCTCTGTCTCCCTCTACAGTTTTTGCCCTCTACAGCTCCCTCTAGTACCATGGAAGCTCATTCCCTCATGTCTTAGCAGATGTCCTATCATCCTGTCGCTTCTCCTTATCAGTATTTTCCACATATTCCATTCCTCTCCGATTCTGCATAGAACCTCTTCATTCCTTACCTTATCAGTCCACCTAATTTTCAACATTCGTCTATAGCACCACATCTCAAATGCTTCGATTCTCTTCTGTTCCGGTTTTCCCACAGTCCATGTTTCACTACCATACAGTGTTGTACTCCAGACGTACATCCTCAGAAATTTCTTCCTCAAATTAAGGCCGGTATTTGATACTAGTAGACTTCTCTTGGCCAGAAATGCCTTTTTTGCCGTAGCGAGTCTGCTTTTGATGTCCTCCTTGCTCCGTCGGTCATTGGTTATTTTACTGCCTAGGTAGCACAATTCCTTAACTTCATTGACTTCGTGACCATCAATCCTGATGTTAAGTTTCTCGCTGTTCTCATTTCTACTACTTCTCTTTACGTTCGTCTTCCTCCGATTTACTCTCAAACCATACTGTGTACTCATTAGACTGTTCATTCCGTTCAGCAGATCATTTAATTCTTCTTCGCTTTCACTCAGGATAGCAATGTCATCAGCGAATCGTATCATTGATATCCTTTCACCTTGTGTTTTAATTCCACTCCTGAACCTTTCTTTTATTTCCATCATTGCTTCCTCGATGTACAGATTGAAGAGTAGGGGCGAAAGGCTACAGCCTTGTCTTACATCCTTCTTAATACGAGCACTTCGTTCTTGATCGTCCACTCTTATTATTCCCTCTTGGTTGTTGTACATATTGTATATTACCCGTCTCTCCCTATAGCTTACCCCTTCTTTTTTTCAGAATCTCGAACAGCTTGCACCATTTTATATTGTGGAACGCTTTTTCCAGGTCGACAAATCCTATGAAAGTGTCTTGATTTTTCTTTAGCCTTGCTTCCATTATTAGCCGTAACGTCAGAATTGCCTCTCTCGTCCCTTTACTTTTCCTAAAGCCAAACTGATCGTCACCTAGCGCATTCTCAATTTTCTTTTCCATTCTTCTGTATATTATTCTTGTAAGCAGCTTCGATGCATGAGCTGTTAAGCTGATTGTGCGATAATTCTCGCACTTGTCAGCTCTTGCCGTCTTCGGAATTGTGTGGATGATGCTTTTCCGAAAGTCAGATGGTATGTCGCCAGACTCATATATCCTACACACCAACGTGAATAGTCGTTCTGTTGCCACTTCCCCTCGGTGACTAGCTGCATTTTAATTATAACCACCTGGTACGAAGCTGCTGATATATTTGTGGCAAAGCACAGCCCAGGCATCTGCCGGAGGCGCGGTGGCACGGTGACTTTCCTCGCACAGAGAGGCTGTTGGCACAGATGCGCCAGTCGGGCCTCACCTTGTGTGTAGTTGAGGCGCGGTTGCGGGTCGGCCGCCAGGTGGCCGTAGCGGGGGCCCGTGCCGTGCGGGTCCCACAGGAAGACGTAGTAGAGCGACAGCATGATGGCCGCCATGGACACGGACATGACGTAGGCGAGTACCGTGAGCAGGCGCAGCAGCTTCTTCTTGCCGCCGCTGGGCTTCTCGTACAGCTTGCTGTCCTTGTTGCCGGGCGCGCCGCCCGCGCCGCCTCCGCCGCCTCCGCTGCCGGAGCCCTCGCCCCCAGACGAAGGGTCCTCGCTCGACGGGTCGCTCATGGTCCTGCGGCAAGTGAAAGCCCTCAGTCAGTTCCTCGATTACGAGTGGGAGTCACGAGTTTTAATTATCACAAAGAAAAAAAATGAAATTACATATTGTAATTACTTTTATGCTTCCAGAATGACATTTCCACTCTGCAGGGGATTGTGAGCTGATATGAAACTTCCTGGCAGATTAAAACTGCGTCCCGGACCGAGACTCGAACTAGGGGCCTTTGCCTTTGCGGACAAGTGCTCTACCGTCTTTTTTTTTTTAATGATTAGTGGGAGCGGTAGAAAACAACTTTTGAAAGGCAGCAGACTTTCTAATCAGGGCAGCCACAGCTGGATATATCATTTTGAAGATAAAACTGCTTCAGCTGTGGGTACTTTATTTAGGAGCACGACCGGTTTTGTATCACTATAACTGCATCATCAGGTGCAGTAAATCAAGTCATGTTCTGACAAAAAAGAGAATGTAATGACCCAGAGTTTATAGTCAGCAATTTTTCAGCTATGTACCGGACGTCAGTCATAATATAGCATTAAACAACATAGGACTCTCCCGAAATGACGAGGTGCCAGTCATCAGATGATGAAAACGACTTGCAAAATGATTTAGATAAGATATCTGTATGGTGCGAAAAGTGGCAATTGACTCTGAATAAAGAAAAGTGCGAAGTTATTCACATGACTACTAAAAGAAGTCAGCTAAATTTCGATTACGAGATAAGTCACACAAATCTGAGGGCTGTGAATTCAACTAAATACTTAGGGATTACAATTACAAATAACCTAAATTGGAACGATCACATAGATAATATTGTGGGTAGAGTAAACCAAAGACTGCGATTCATAGGCAGAACACTTAGAAGGTGCAACAGGTCTGCCAAAGAGACTGCCTACACAACGCTTCTCCGCCCTTTTCTGGAGTATTGATGTGCGGTGTGGGATCCGTATCAGGTGGGACTGACGGATGACATCCAAAAAGTTCAAACAAGGGCAGCTCGTTTTGTATTATCGCGAAATATGGGAGATAATGTCACAGACATGATACGTGAATTGGAGTGGCAATCATTAAAACAAAGGTGTTTTTCGTTGCGACGGGATCTTCTCATGAAGTTTCAATCACCAGTTTTCTCCTCCGATTGCGAAAACATTCTGTTGGCACCCACCTACACAGGGAGAAATGATCATCACGATAAAATAAGAGCAATCAGGGTTCGCACTGAAAAATTTATGTGCTCGTTTTCTCCGAGAGTGGAACGGTAGAGAGACAGCATGAAGGTGATTCATTGAACCCTCTGCCAGACACTTTACTGTGAATAGCAGAGTAATCACGTAGATGTAGATGTACCTGGTGAGCTAACTGGTCCCCATATACCGAAAAAATGGCCAAAAACCCGCTGTATGTGATCATCTATGGGATTATTTAAAATTAATCGGCACCGGTCCTTCATTTATCATTGCAAGCGCTCGCACTAGATGTGTAATAAGAGGCGCCTATTGTTACACTCAGAAACCCCAAGATGTTCAACTTACGAATCCGGCCGTAATACAGTTAATGCGTAGTTATACAGATAAGGTGGTTTTCATTAATCTTTAACTCCATAACTGCAGATCTCTTATTACATTTAATCATTTACCTAAGAATCAATATCAAGAAAAGTTCGACGCTCTCAAACAGAGCTCACCATCATTTTGAAGGTAGCACGGAGCATACTATGCGCATGTGTAGAGGAATACTTTTTCAGAATAGAAGATACATCAGAGCACTGGTTAAAGTTAAAATCTCGGAATTTCAAGGATCGATATTGAAGTTTGCATGTCACTGCAACTAGGTTTCATAATATCAGCATGTATAGAACATCGGTTGGGCAATAAAAATGTAAAAATTAACATCTGAGAGTTAAAAAGCAGAAAGTTTCATAAGGTGTCATAGTGTAATCTTTATTACCATTATTGTTTTTCTTTCGCAGTAAAGTAATATTTTTTGTTTACTAAGGTTTATTCTTTCATCCCCGCATCCTCTTGACTGTAAGTCCACACACGTTCACTGACGTGCAGAAGGAGAATACTAGGTAACTAGTTGTGTAAGGAATGTTGTAATTTTGTGTAAACAAAAGTATAGTTTTGTTTCCAGAATGACTTTTCTCTCTGCAGTGGAGTGTGCGCTGATATGAAACTTTCTGGGAGACTAAGCTTTATGTCGGACCAGGACTCGAAACCGATATATTTCCCTTTTACGAGCGAGTGCTCTAAGTAACATTTTATTTTTTATTTTTTGTGTTTTTTATTTGGCAAGTGCTCTACCGACTTTTTTCTTTTTTTCCGCGGGTAAGTGCTTTTTTGATGTTTTTGTAGAGTAAAAAAAACACCTACTACATGAGCAAACGGTGTAAATCTGTATCTTCGACATTGCACTCGAGGGACAGGGGTGAGTCTGCCAGCGCGATGCGATGCAGTTTCTGTCTTGTAGTATATCTGCCGTTGACGAGAAGATACGACGTCGCGGTGTTGTCAGAGGTGTGGTACGATTGATGGATCGTTTTCCAAACAGTAGGCCATGAAACCTGGGGATGACGTGCTTCTCCGGGGTTTCGGGGTGGGTACGTCGTGCAGTAGTTATGTGATGCGGCGTTGCAGGCATTCATTGCCCACATGGATTTCTTAGCCACAACCGGAACATGTTCGATGTTGTCCGTCGTAAATGACCACCGCGCGGCAGCCATCTATAGAAATGTACGATGGGACGTGCCGTTTGAGATCTATTCCGACTTGTCTCACATCGTTAAGCACCGGATACGTCTTAAACTGTGCCCATGTCTCGGCTACGTGACTCTGGACTTTTCCGTACAGGCTTAGAGCCGCGATGACATCACCTTCATTCACCTCGAAAGGCAGTTCGAATACACGGATCGTCCGGAGGCCAAGTCCTGCATGGTCCACATCCCCAGGCCCGACGTTGCCGTCGGAGAGTCGAAATTTTAGTCCACGTCGCGTCATTGAATAATTTCGTTCCAGGCGGGGTTGTAAGTTATCTTAACATGCTGCTAATGATCGACACGTGTCTGTCGATGATATCGTCACAAGGGATCATCACATCTTCGTGTAGGGAGCGTTAGACGGCCAGTGCTTTGGGTCGTGCGTAATCATTTGACAAGGTGAACTTAAGAGCGTTCTTCCTGTAAGAGTTGGCCCTTATAACTTGTTCGACTGAGAAGCGCGGTGACGTGGAAGTAAACAACACTCAGCGCGTGCAGTGGCGTTGACGGCCGAGCGCGGTGCGCACTGCTGCCCTGACAAAGTTGGACTGCCGTCTGAGCTACCCAAACACGACTCACGCTCCACCCCCACAGCTTAACTTCTGCCAGTACCTCGTCTCCTACCTCCCAAACTTCACAGAAGCTCTCCTGCGAACCTTGAAGAACTAGCACTCCTGGAAGAAAAGATACTGCGAAGACGTGGCTTAGCTACTGCCCGAGAAATCTTTCCAGAATTAGATTTTCACTCTGCAGCGGAGAGTGCACTGATATGAAACTTCGTGGCAGAGTAAAACTTTGTGCGGACCGAGACATGAACTCTGGACCTTTGCCTTTCGCGGGCAAGTGAATCATATCGGTGCACACTCCGCTGCAGAGTGAAAATCTCGTCCTGGAAACATTTGTCAGTCTGTGGCTAAGCCATATCTCTGCAATGTCCTTTCTTCCAGGGGTGCTAGTTCTGCAAGGTTCGGAGGAGAGCTTCTGTAAAGTTTAGAAGGTAGGAGACGAGATACTGGCAGAAGTAAAGTTGTGAAGACGGGGCGTGAGTCGTGCTTGGGTAGCTCAGATGGTAGAGCACTTGTTTGCGAAAGGCAAAGGTCCCGAGCTCGAGTCCCGGTCCGGCGCACAGTTTTAATCTGCTATAAAGTTTCACTTTTATGTTTGTTTGCAGTTATATGTTTGCAATCTCTGTACACACTGAAATACGAGCGCCATAATCATCATGCAATAGGATGATTACATCCGACAGCACTGTTGGGACTTTTGACTTTATGGCGCTTCACAGCTTCTGCACAGTTTCTTCATAGCGCTTCGCGCTGATTGTCGTTCCATGCTAGAGGAATTCGACGAGCATAGGCCCCAGCAGTCTTAGAAGAAGGTCATCATGCCCTTACCGGAACTAGTGTGAACAGCTCTGGATGCCTTAGGGTGGCGAGAAGTGGTATGTTTCCACTGTTGCCTTTGCCGTTTGTCCTCGGGCAGTTGGAATGCTGTCAAATGGAATCATCCTTTTGCGCGATAACTCCTGCTCCCACACTGCCAGTGTTTACTTTTGAATGGAGCCATTCCATGGTTCCTTTGTAGAGGGTGCCCAGTTTTCATTTGACTGTCCATCATATGTCCCACTGAAGGGTGAATATGTAGAGAAGAATTAGCTTCACTACCAAGTTTGATATAATTAGAACATAATGACTGCTCTCGTAGTGGTTTTGATGTATAAATTTTTCCATGAAACAAACAGGAAAACCTATATCAGTATGATGGATGCAGAT
The DNA here is from genome assembly GCF_023898315.1 of Schistocerca nitens. Classification (NCBI taxonomy): domain Eukaryota; kingdom Metazoa; phylum Arthropoda; class Insecta; order Orthoptera; family Acrididae; genus Schistocerca; species Schistocerca nitens. Next base: position 1,048,552,823 of record NC_064614.1, read on the forward strand.
TTCGCGATCTAGAGAAGCTTACTGCCTTTTCATTATATTATGTTTATTCAGTCCGTTTGTAATCGATTCCTGAATAGATAAACCGCATCCTCAGGCACCTTTTAGGAACCTGCCATCAATAATTATACCCCTTCTAATTTGTAAACATTTGCGACTATAGGAATTTTTTCCCCTATTCGATCTTTTTTGGTCTTCGTTGACTGAGCTAAAGAGCAGGTAGACTTCTGGGCTACAGTATTAAGCCACGAGACAGGAACATAATGCCGTGAGTGGACCATGTCTTAACCTATTCCCTCCCCGCCCCCTCCCCACCCACCCACCTGCACACCATGCCATAAACCAACCCGCCATCTACAACCAACCAACCAATACAACCAATTTGTCTATCAGGAACGCTCAAGTTTGATGCGCAGACGTAAGGTAAAGACGCAAGCGAAGGGGGCATTCGTGACTGTAACATGCAGATTTAGAATACTTTTGTTTCTAATATGCCGTTCTCGCCCTCAAAATGTTATTTTTTTGTTTTAGTCCAACACGTTTCGGTCCTACAGCTCTATTCTCTAGGACTACTGTGAAGATTTTTGGGCGTTACACCTACTAAGACAAATATATCACATTATTTCAAGTATAAACTATGTGCAGATGTGTAACTTTTTTACCTATATAGAAGATAATTCCGTGCACAAATAAAGGTGATAAGCGGAAGCCCTAAAAAGTCATCGTAGTCTTGAATCATGGAGCTCTAGCTCAGAAACTTGTTGGACTTCAACAGAAAAATTAAATATTGTGACCGACGACGAAACGACAGCATATCCATAACAAAAATACACCAAAGACACTTTGACCAGTGATGCTGGACCTAGCTCGGTTGTTGAGTGTAACCTCCACCCATAATAATTCACAGGAACTATCCACTTCTAAAAAAATGGTTCAAATGGCTCTGAGCACTATGGGACTCAACTGCTGAGGTCATTAGTCCCCTAGAACTTAGAACTAGTTAAACCTAACTAACCTAAGGACATCACAAACATCCATGCCCGAGGCAGGATTCGAACCTGCGACCGTAGCGGTCTTGCGGTTCCAGACTGCAGCGCCTTTAACCGCACGGCCACTTCGGCCGGCAAGGTGTTAGGTAAGCAGACTGATCCACGCATGCTCATTGGCCGTAATTCATCAATAAGGTAGATTATGGAATTGGTTGAAGTGACTGTGATCACAAAATTTACTCAAACGTGCAATTGTTTCCATTGTGCAAGGTAAACATGTTTTTGAAGTATGGCCAGACTGCGTTATAAATAATTTTCTGGGTCAAAAGTTTATGCAGAAAGGAGCTCATATTCAGAGTGTTCTTTCTGAATACATACTCTCATGTAATCAGAGCATTCCACAAAGCACTAGTTGGCTTACTAGATTTTGGATTATTGATTTTACGAAATGTACTGAAGTTTGCAGTCAATGCTGTAGTTCAAAAGCTGGAATCATATATGTTTACGAGATACTAGTGTTGATTCAATTATGCTCATAGTAAGTGCAGATTTACAAAGAGCTGGATATAAAAAACACGAAATGACATAAAACGAGTCGCATGACTAACGCCAGATTAAATTCTAGATAATGTCAACATAAGCACTTCAAAATTATTTTGAAAATGTTGCAACAGATATTTGTTGGTTTATCGAGAGTGAATATTTCTAGGAACTGTTAAATTCTTTATTTAATTTGCATATTTGGCCATTTGGTTCGTTTCTATAGGTTTAAGTAGTCTACATTTCCAATAAGCTCACGCGATATGACGCATAGAAACAAATCAGAAAAATAAATTATATAAATAAACAAAATCTTGAGGGGAGAAGGGGAGGTTGTTTTTCACTACTCTAGAATTAATATTCAAATATTCAGCGGGGTGGCCTCCGATTTCACACTTTGTGACAAATAGCAAGTGTGTGAGCGGTCACGTCTCGACCCTAGGACTTTGCGTTTGTCCCCCCGCGTCGTCTGGAAAGCGGAAGTCTGGCAGAATGGATGCTTTGAGGGATGAGGGTAGGTGGTGAGTTATACTTAGATAATCCTTGGCCCACGAAAGATGAGGTTCAAGACTCCAGTTCCAATTTGACAGACTCTTTAAGGTGCTTTCATATTTTTCGTTTACACTCAAATCCCGTCCAACGCAACTGTCGTTAGATTCCCTGCAACCTTACGGAAAGGAATGAATGTTTCTAGTTTAAATTTATTTTTAGAAACTTTTGTTTTAGGCACGAACATTTCAACGGCCGTCCCTCGGGGACTTTGTATCAAGAGAGCTTTGTCGTATGTTGTTTTCTTTATTTACGAGATTGTACTGTAAGATTGAGTGGACGATAATGCATAGTATTATTCTATTGTGGCAATAACAGACTAACAAGCAGTTTTTAGACGCTATTGGCCCACTCGGATCACCCACTTTGTAGAATCTTGAAATTTCTTGACCATATCGCGCAGATCTGCAGATTGTCTCAAACTTTGAGTCGATTTGAAACAGGTGATAGTGTGTCCACAACCGATTATACTGAGATAGGAAACCAATGGTCGGAAATGCATTTTCATTGTGTTACGGCGATACACAGAGTACACCGAATAACAACAACATGGTTCATACTAACTGTTCAAAGTGACGACAGCCAGTCTCAATGCATGTACTGCAACGGCGCGTGTAGACTGTACCCCTTATTGTCTGTGAAAGTAGGTGATTTCAGCACGATGGTGCGCCAGCCCACTTCGATGCTAACGTCCGCAAGGACCTGAAAAGTACCTCCCTTATCGTTGAATTGGAACGTGAAATCCTGTTCCACGGCTAGCACGAAAGCCGGACCTCACATCTGTGGAGTGTTTCCGCTGAATTTTTGTCAAGACATTGGTGTATGGAAACTCCCGTAGAAACGGATGAAGACTTGCTTGCTAGGTTCAAGCCGCCATTCTCCTGGTACAACAGAGACAGGGGTCTTTGAGAGAAAATGGTTCAAATGGCTCTGAGCACTATGGGACTCAACTGCTGTGGTCATAAGTCCCCTAGAACTTAGAACTACTTAAACCTAACTAACCTAAGGACAGCACACAACACTCAGGCATCACGAGGCAGAGAAAATCCCTGACCCCGCCGGGAATCAAACCCGGGAACCCGGGCGTGGGAAGCGAGAACGCTACCGCACGACCACGAGTTGCGGGCGGTCTTTGAGAGAGTGCTGCAGAATTTCATGTTCCGTTGCTAAGCAACCATGAACTGAGCCTGGCGGTCGTCACTTTGAACTATTTGTGTGAGCTATGTTGCTAATAAGCGGTGTACGCTGTGTATGTGCACAACACAATAAATATCCTATATATACAGCTACCAGACTAGATAACGCACTTGCATCTCCCGAATGTATTCATGTAGACTTAGAACCACTCTTCGTCAATTCGTAGACTGTTTTTTCACATAAGATCTCTAGTATAGCTTTTCATCAATAAACAGTTGCATGGAGCTGCGTGTTTCAGTAACTCAGAAAGTAGTAATCCATTTCGAGTTTTGAACAACCGACAAACCTCAGTAATCCTTATTATTACCGAAACCTCGTAAGTTTTAGAGGTAAAATTTCAGAGTACAGGATGTCATTATAGGATGCAGACCGTAGAGTTGTGTTGCTGATAAGGATGGTGGAGGTTGACTATTGCTGGATCGCACTGGCTGCTTATCTAGAAAACCATCTGCAAGCGAAGTGTGGACTACATTAAAAGTGTCTAATCCTCTTACACCGCAAGACACAACGGACAGCGCGATATTTAATCAAGGGAAACGGCATAAAATCGTGATATGAACACCCTCGGGCCGGCCGTTGGTGGCCGAGAGGTTCTAGGCGCTTCAGTCTGGAACCGCGCGACCGCTACGGTCGCAGGTTCGAATCCTGCCTCGGGCAATGATATGTGTGATGTCCTTAGGTTAGTTAGGTTTAAGTAGTTCTAAGTTCTAGGGGACTAATGACCTGAGATGTTAAGTCCCATAGTCCTCAGAGCCATTTGAACCATTTTTTTAACACCCTCGTCTCCCTGTGCTAGTCCATTTGTGGTGATGACAATTCTTCCAAACGACAAGGATTTGAATCAGCTACCTCCGTGTAGTATGAAGCTGCAACACCGCAATGTAGGGACGTACAGGAAAATAGCACTCGTTACAACTTCCACCAGGGACGACGAATGAGACTGCGTTAAATTCCAGTGGCAGTGTTTTACGTTTGGAACAGATAAATGAGATACTAAACTGTTTGCATGGTTGGAACGTAGGATATTCTCGTTTGATTATTCTGTGCCCCTGTGATCGACTTATGTAAACTGAAAAACTCAGTAATTCTGGACTGAATAACAAACTTCCCAACTGTAAACAATAAAAAACCTTGACGCCAGTAACGACGCATTTTGCAGTATCTGTGTCCTCACTTTCGTAATATCAGAGGTTCCCTCATACAACTACGTGCCAACAGTTGCTGGAAGAATTCTTAACTGTCGTATTATCCAATACAGTAGTTCGGAAGTGTGAATACAGATTTATAGCCAGAACTGAACATCGTTGCGGTGTAAATTAACCGTTGTTTCTCGTTGCGCGTGATGCGATAGACATTTTAAGTGGTACTGAATTTACTGAAAAGAGGGAGTTACATCACACAAACACAGAATCGTGTTTCAGTCCATCACGCAGACAGCGAATGCACAACGCACTGATTTCCAAAACTGTTGCATGTAGAACAGAATGATCTACTCCACTCCAACCGATATTAATTTCGAAAAACTTAGTCATGCGATAACCAACGAGGGTTTTTTTTCACATGGCATGTTGAAAGCCATGGATTAAGGCGATCAAGTGGATGCAGTATTTAGTAGCTTTCGAAAACAATTTGCCTCAGTATCACACGGACATTGTCGAATCCTATCAGATAAAGCTTCAAACGAAATTTTAAACTGGGCTGAAGAATTTTTGGCAGGGAGGACATAACATGTCATTTTAAATGTGGAAGTAACTTCAGACATGTACAGAGAAGTTTATTGGAAAACTCACTGGCCGTACCGTACATGAACGACGGCACGGATAATGTGAAACGAAAGTTCAAACTTTTTTTGACACATGATGTAGTTATTTATAATGAAGTAACTCTGAAAAATATTGTACAAATATTCGGTGACATTCTGATAGAATTTAGAAGTCGTTCAAAGATTGGCAACGAGGAGAACACGATAAATGCCAAATCATTTTTCCCAGTGAAGGAGGGGTCAAAATAACCGAACGTGCGTCTAGGTTTATCTGTAGATACTCGATCGTTTCCGAAAAGACAATGGTCAATAATTTCACAGCAAACCGTCCATACTCATCATTTTTCCGAAAACTGGCGCTTACTGTGTAGTAATCTTCTACGGACACCTGTAGATAAAAACAAAAATAAAAACAGTAATCTGCTCGTGAACACGGAGCGCAAACGTCTAAAGCCGCGACGCTAGGCACTGTACTACCGCTTCGGTTAAAGTTATTGAGCTCTAAAATGCAGATACATAAGCCACATAATAGACGCGTAAAGCTTCTCTTGCAATTCTCTCGGAATTGCCACAGTAGTGCACCTTAATAATTGCGCATTATGCTGTTTTAATGACCTACTAGGGGTGTACGAAGTTTCCTTCTGTCATCCCAACGTCGTGGCCTCCTTTTTTGAGTGAGACAGGAAGCAACTGAATGAATCAGAGAACAGATTGGAAGAAAGGAATGACGATTATTGGTTACCAACCCGTCGACAGCAAGGTCGTTAGAGACGGAATAAACTGGAGTGCGAGACATATTTACTATCGTAACGAAAATGAAATAAAGATGGGCAGGACAAGCACAATGAATGGTATTGGCAGATTGCAAAAAAAGCTGGGCAAAATTTTCGCCTAGTGTAATGAGTGGTAGATCCCTTAATTTTGGGTAAATGTAAGATAACGCCTATAACAAAGGTAAGGAACCCGAGACTACGGGATTAGTGGTGAACATCTTGAGCAAATCGCATAGTATAAATATTTAGAATATAATGTCAATATTTAGGGATAATACTAATGAAATGGGGAGATCGCGTAAAATCAGTTTGAAGGAAGGTGAATGAAAGGCTTAGATTTGTCGATAGGGTTCTGAAAAAATGTAATGCATCTGTTAAGGAAATTGTGTGGATATAGCGCGACCAGTTCTACCTAGAGTATTGTTCCAATGTTTGGTGTCCTTGTCAAGTAATGACATCTAACGAATTCAAAGACGCAATGCTAGGATTTTAACATATTGACATAGCCATACTTAAGTGTTTGCGAAACTTCAGAGGCAATCCATGGACGAAAGACGGCGTAGTTTCCGTGGAACCGTGATGAGTAAATTTAGAGAAGCTCTATTCAAAGAAGGTTGTGCGACCATTGTGCTGTCACTCTCCGTATATCTCTCGTAGACGTCACGAAAATGAGCGTGTTTATGGTACGTACAGACAGTCATGTTTCATTAGCTCACTATGCGAATGAATTTGGAAAAAAATCGCTTAAGCTAATATGATGTACCCTTCACCATGCACTGTACAGTTGTTAGTGGAGTATGTTTGAAGACGCAGAATAGCACCAAGGGAGGATTACGATGGATTGCAATAGATAAGGACCGAGAGAGCGACCAAATGTAAGGTGGTCCTGGAGATTAGAAAACAAACAGGAGCAACGTAGATGAAGAACACAATGTATGGAAAATTTTACAGTAGCACGACTGATAAATTGTGAAAATGAAGTTTCAGAAATCTGAAGACTTCTCTAACGTAAGACTGAATGAAACATCTTTCAGTTAGGCACACTTCTAAAACAACGTTTTTCAGAGCTAGGGCTCATTCCACTATCTATTTCTCATAAACTCGGCGTAATAATACAGGACCTTCCTAGTTTACGAAATGCTAACCGTGAGAATTTTTAACTCAATAATAATAGATCTGACACAAAAAATACCTTGTCTCCCTCGTGTTAGTGATGATAAATGCAAATCCGTGGAACGGAGCATCAGCGTAGTTTACTGCTCGCGGCCCCTGCAGGCATGCAACTCTGCACCACAACAAACGCCGCAACCACTAAACAGATACTGGGCGGTGAAGGTAGAGAATGAGAAGGAGGTGGGGCACTGCATCGTGGTCGATGGCAGAATATTATTCCGCCACACCATTTTAGCGTCTTGTTCTTACTATGTGCCACAGTAAGAAAGAAAGTAAATACCTTATAAGAGTGTGATAACACTCAACTTTGCGAATAACACCGCTAGATCGCTTAAGAACTTTTAGTACATTGTTGCACGCATCATGTTTTGTCCATTGCGAGCATCACGCTCTAAATTCCCAATTTAGAGCAAATCATAAGTCTTTTGACTTCAGTATACGATTTACTGCATACTGGCGCTGGACTTTATTCCGGAAGTTCCAAATTTTGGACGCAAACATGGCGAATGATGAAAATATGATATATAGAATAGACAATAGAGATTATTTTTGGCCTTCAGAAAATGAACCCTGTTCATGAATTTCCTATGTTTTGTAACACTTAACTTGGAACAGATAAACTGGTTTCAGCGTATATGTAAAGTAGTTCTTGGTAACACCGTTATTTCAATTATAAATTATCGCAATTGGATCGTAGGTATTGATCGTACATCATGAATACACAGTGATTGTTATAGGCAGTTTCATGATGCAAAGACGGAGGAGAGTAAGCAGAAGAAGGCGCGCTCATTAAACTTCTTCACAGTTAAAAACGATATATAGGTAGAAATCGTCTTGAGCCAGTATAAGAACATAAAGTCTCTAAATGAAGGCTAAAGGACGACAAGTTAATTACAGTCAACAAAGATTAGCTTGGAGAGATGTTGCTGTTGACTTTAATGCACTAAACATAAGAACGAATCGCAAATGAGAAAGTTTAAAAATAAATTTAGATAATTTAAGGAAAAGTCTGAATCAAACACCCGTGCATGATGAGGTATTGTTCTAAGAGGCACTTTAAATACAGAAAATACATCGTACGACAGCAGACAGATCACGGCCATTTGCGGTTGTCTGTAAAATGGTGTAGCCAAGCCCGCATCTCGTGGTCGTGCGGTAGCGTTCTCGCTTCCCACGCCCGGGTTCCCGGGTTCGATTCCCGGCGGGGTCAGGGATTTTCTCTGCCTCGTGATGGCTGGGTGTTGTGTGATGTCCTTAGGTTAGTTAGGTTTAAGTAGTTCTAAGTTCTAGGGGACTGATGACCATAGATGTTAAGTCCCATAGTGCTCAGAGCCATTTGAACCATTTGGTGTAGCCAATTTGGCTTCGGCTGCAAACTATAGTCGACTGGATCGTGTCAGGCTTTCCAACTGTATTTAAGCGGGGTTAAGAGTGGACGAAAGACCCTGCTTATTGTCTGAGAAAAACGTCATTAATGACACCTACACGAACGTCTGCATCCTGCTTCGGTTCATTAACGCGCGCGCAGTTGTCAGATTCATCCAGATATTTGCTTTAAGTGTTTTAAGAAATCACGGAAAACATAGATTCGGATTGCCGGACGAGGATTTCTACCGTCGTCCTCTTGAATGCTTGCCAAATTTTGCTAAACGTTGCTCCAGCTTGCTCGGTAAGATGTGGGGGCTCGGTGATTAAAGGCTCTGGCTCTGAGCACTATGGGACTTAACATCTTAGGTCATCAGTCCCCTAGAACTTAGAACTACTTAAACCTAACTAACCTCACACACATCCATGCCCGAGGTAAGATTCGAACCTGCGACCGTAGCAGTCCCGCGGTTCCGGACTGCAGCGCCTAGAACCGCACGCCCACCACGGCCGGCTAGTGATTAAAGTGTAGCCATCTTGTGAACACCGGCTTCCTAGAAAACATTTTTGAGATGTGTCCAGTTTTATTGCCTGCTGTCGAACTTAGGCTGTATAATGATAATTGCAAATACCCTGCCTGACAACAAAAATGAAGCACCCATGGTCGGATATCAATGTAACTTTATACAAGTACGCACAATTGCCGGGTATGTACAGAAGTGCAACGTCCTCTAACAGAACGGTCACCAGACTGCATTGGCGTTGTTCTTCTTTAGTGTTGTTACCAGGCCTGGTACGATATAGTGTATAATGGGCGTGAACAGCGACAGATACTGAGTAATCACTTTGAAGGAGACAGAGATGCCGCATACTCGTATGAGATAGTGTTATCAGCGCCTAACAGAGTTTGAAAGGAGCATTATTGTGGGTCTTCATTTGGCAGGCTAGTCGAAACATGCAACATCCAGATTTTTTGGGTATTCGGATATGACTGTGGCCCAATGATGGACTGGAAGTGAATGTCAGGAATAGCATATTCGCTGTGAAGGTTCCAGTCGACCACGTCTGAGCACCACTAGGCAAGAGGTCCGTATTGTGCATCAAGCATATCGTCACTCCTTAACTACGCTTTCCAACCGACAACAAGTAAGGGAGTCGCTGTAGTATTCTGTGTCATTCCACACAATTGGCTTGAGAATAACGGCAACCCGACAAGTGAATTACCATCTTATGCGAAGGATACAGTTGACATCACAACAGAAAGAGCTGAATTTGGAGCAGTGTGGTGCTGTGACCGGAAAGTGTGGACTAGTGATGAATGGCGTCTCACTGTGGCCAGCGAAGAATCGTTCTCTTCACCTATCCTGGTTGACCCTCTGTGGGGCGGCGGGTGGAATAATTTGTTATATATATTGTTCCTACTATTTATTTATTTAATGCTGTTGTTTGCTGTTCTCAACACTGGCTCTCTAACTACAATATTGGCAACCAGAAAATGATTAGCAAAACGTGAAGCCTGTAATTAGAAATCCTTTTGCCCACTTCATCTGAGAAATATATTTATAGCTACAGCTTATAGCTCTGAGGAATTAGGAGATTGTCTGGGATTCATAATCAAAAAACCATTTTCTCTAAAATGTTCACTATATTCTGAAAGTCACAGACCAAAAAGAATCCACACAATCCAACTAAGAGAAGCAGTTCAGAGTCTAATGCACTGATGCAACTATAACTGTTCAAATTAAATGTTTAAGTGAATGCTCGCCATAATTTGATGATAATGTTCATCAAACGCCACGCTAATAATGGTAGAATGTCTGTCCCGCGACGGCACATGAAAATACGACATACGCAAACTGAAGATAGATCATTAAAGTCATCCCAGAATTAACACTTCACTGGAAAACGATTTCATGGTTACGAGTATCCTGAGTAACTTATTACGGCATCCGAGGCTGTTTATACACTCCTGGAAATGGAAAAAAGAACACATTGACACCGGTGTGTCAGACCCACCATACTTGCTCCGGACACTGCGAGAGGGCTGTACAAGCAATGATCACACGCACGGCACAGCGGACACACCAGGAACCGCGGTGTTGGCCGTCGAATGGCGCTAGCTGCGCAGCATTTGTGCACCGCCGCCGTCAGTGTCAGCCAGTTTGCCGTGGCATACGGAGCTCCATCGCAGTCTTTAACACTGGTAGCATGCCGCGACAGCGTGGACGTGAACCGTATGTGCAGTTGACGGACTTTGAGCGAGGGCGTATAGTGGGCATGCGGGAGGCCGGGTGGACGTACCGCCGAATTGCTCAACACGTGGGGCGTGAGGTCTCCACAGTACATCTATGTTGTCGCCAGTGGTCGGCGGAAGGTGCACGTGCCCGTCGACCTGGGACCGGACTGCAGCGACGCACGGATGCACGCCAAGACCGTAGGATCCTACGCAGTGCCGTAGGGGACCACACCGCCACTTCCCAGCAAATTAGGGACACTGTTGCTCCTGGGGTATCGGCGAGGACCATTCGCAACCGTCTCCATGAAGCTGGGCTACGGTCCCGCACACCGTTAGGCCGTCTTCCGCTCACGCCCCAACATCGTGCAGCCCGCCTCCAGTGGTGTCACGACAGGCGTGAATGGAGGGACGAATGGAGACGTGTCGTCTTCAGCGATGAGAGTCGCTTCTGCCTTGGTGCCAATGATGGTCGTATGCGTGTTTGGCGCCGTGCAGGTGAGCGCCACAATCAGGACTGCATACGACCGAGGCACACAGGGCCAACACCCGGCATCATGGTGTGGGGAGCGATCTCCTACACTGGCCGTACACCACTGGTGATCGTCGAGGGGACACTGAATAGTGCACGGTACATCCAAACCGTCATCGAACCCATCGTTCTACCATTCCTAGACCGGCAAGGGAACTTGCTGTTCCAACAGGACAATGCACGTCCGCATGTATCCGGTGCCACCCAACGTGCTCTAGAAGGTGTAAGTCAACTACCCTGGCCAGCAAGATCTCCGGATCTGTCCCCCATTGAGCATGTTTGGGACTGGATGAAGCGTCGTCTCACGCGGTCTGCACGTCCAGCACGAACGCTGGTCCAACTGAGGCGCCAGGTGGAAATGGCATGGCAAGCCGTTCCACAGGACTACATCCAGCATCTCTACGATCGTCTCCATGGGAGAATAGCAGCCTGCATTGCTGCGAAAGGTGGATATACACTGTACTAGTGCCGAGATTGTGCATGCACTGTTGCCTGTGGTTCTTTCAGTGTGCTCATGTGATGTATCTGACCCCAGGAATGTGTCAATAAAGTTTCCCCTTTCTGGGACAATGAATTCACGGTGTTCTTATTTCAATTTCCAGTAGTGTAGCAATGATACCGACGCGACGCGACTCCCGGCACAGGTGGTGCGCTAATCAGCGTCTGGAGAGAAATGGGGCCTTTCTTGTCGCCCAGCGTTCTTACATCTAAAGCCGCGGTGCGGACGGCTAAGGGAACGCCTGATCAAATCCGCTCCCCCGACTAGCCGCTGGGCTAGTAATGCACCACTTTAAATTATCGAATAAATCATTGCTTCCTTTGCTGATGGCCGATGAAGCTCTCAATTTAAATGTGCAATCAGCACTCAGGTAAGTAATCATAATAAAAGTCTGACATGGCTAAGTCAAATATTTTGGGCGAGAGAATTAATTGAATTACACTACACGCAGTAGACGAGCTCTGAACTTGCCCTTTGGAGATACGCTATCGCTATAGTTTTATAGTTATTCAGTTGAAACTTCTCACATCTTTATGATTATAGCGGATCTCCCTTCTACTTAAATTTATACATCCTAGCTTTATTTATTCGCCTACTTAATCTGTCTTGCTTCCTTAATTTTTAAGACTAAAACCAGAAAATCATGAATTTCAGCTAAACTGTAATTTGCGAGATCCAGAATACTGTTTCTACTAAATTATTATGCAAAAGGAATCTAAATATAAATTTTTAAGTTTCTAGCTCTTTTCTGTTGCGTCAATGATTTTTACAGAAAAATGTCCAAATTTCAAAAATGGTTGAAGTTATTGAACTGATATTCAACACATATTGATTTAGTATTACTCCTGACATGCTAGAAACGTTTCAGGTTATTTACTTGATTTTTAAAATATTGTGCAACATTTATGACGTCACAGCTAGTTACAGCGGACTGGCTGGCTCACAATGGAAAGACTGATGTGAATCTTATACGGCGTGAGTAGGCTGCTTCCCTACACCTTGTCGACGAATTGTTGGGAGATGCCCCAATTTTCCAATGCTTTGGAGAGACAGAGTGGTGTTAGTCCTGGCGTCATGATGTCATGACGTATGAGCTCAGGTTACAGCGGATAACAACTGACAAAACTCTGATGGCACCTCATGTGTTATCACTCATACGACAGACTCGTGGTACCATTTTTCAGCAGGACAATGCTAGTCTACGCTCGGAACGTGTTTGTATGACGTTTCTATGTGACACTGAGGTACTCCTGGGCCCGCAAAATCTTCAGATCCGTCCCCAACATAACATGTGTGGGACCAGTTTGGACGGGAACTCCGTCCCAGTGTCAGTATCCTGGATATCAAGGACCAGTAACGGTAATTGTGGGCCAATTTATCTCAGGAGAAAATACAACTGCTTTATGACACCCTTCCCAACCGAATCAGTACACGAATTCAGGTCATAGAGGGTGCAACGTCATATTGTTAAGTGGTCTCATATTGTCAATTTCTTTGAAAATTGTAATCACCGAAATAACATCACATACCCTCTCAACCTGTGAAGTTTCATTTCGTTTCCTACTCCTCTTCTGGGAGCTTCACGTTTTTTGTCAGGCGGTGTAGTTCGATGCTCCTGCCTTAGTCTGGCGCTACGTTTTTACGAAATGTCTTTAAATTAAGGTAGCAAAAAAGTATTTCGTTCTTCAGTTGTGTGTGAGCAATGTATTCATATATTTAGTTGCAGTATTACAGTGTCAACTATTATTATTTTTTTATTTATGATGGAAGCTGAGGAAATGAACTAAAATTTGTACCATGGCCGGGATTTGATCCTGGTCTCCTTGCTTACTAGGCACAAATTTTAATTCATTTCTTCAGATTCCGTCATTATCGTGGATGAAGATGAGATTAAAATAGCTCGAGGAAAATTTAATTTTTTTTATAACTTGTAGAATACGTTCTCTTGTAGAGTCAGAAGGCTGTGATACGACGACTACAACTGAATTTAAATGGCTATACGAGAAGATGCCAATCACAGTTGATCCTTTTTTACCGCTACATAAGGTGTGATTAACTTTTACACAACTCACATTTCCGAGTTTAGCATGATCCTTGTTTATCTGTGTGCTAATTCCGGATCAACTGCTGCTTTGTGCAAATGATCCATAACGTAATAACAGTCTCCAAGCGATATATAAGTAGACGTCATTGTTCACAAAGAAAGGACGAAGGTATTGCTTAGCTCAAAATGGCTCTGAGCACTATGGGACTCAACTGCTGTGGTCATTAGTCCCCTAGAACTTAGAACTACTTAAACCTAACTAACCTAAGGACATCACACACATCCATGCCCGAGGCAGGATTCGAACCTGCGACCGTAGCAGTCGCACGGTTCCGGACTGCGCGCCTAGAACCGCGAGACCACCGCGGCCGGCTATTGCTTAGCTATACGACAATTATGTTTTCTTCTGGTGACGGAATTGAAGATGCTTCATGATGTGTTCCATCGGGAAATCTTGCGATCCCTAGATTAGATTATGCTTTTTGACACCTATGTTGTGTCACTTGGTCGGCCGTGACAATACACCTCTTTTATTCTCCCATCATGGTCGTCGACGGGATATTAAGCAATAGTCTTTTTGTACCTGTTTTTCATCGTACTAAGTGTCGTATTAGTTCCTACGTTTTATTCATTTATCTTTATCAGCATTTCAACAGAGGCTTCCAAATAAAATTCAAGTTAGCTACATAGTCTAACGCCGCGCGGGGTAGCCGCATGGTCTCAGGCGCCTTGTCACGGTCCGCGTGCCTCACCCCGTCGGACGTTCGAGTCCTCCCTCGGGCATGGGTGTGTGTGTTGTCCTTAGCGTAAGTTAGTTTTATATTACGAAGTGCGTAAGCTTAGGGACCGATGACCTTAGAAGTTTGCTCCCATAAGACCTTACCACAAATTTCCAAATTTTCCATAGTCTGACACAACTTAGAAACTCGAATGAATTCTTCCACTTTACTTATTTTCAGCTATTATTTTACACCTAGTAGTTCTAAATGCGATGACAAAAATCCAGTCGACGTTATGGAATATATCATATGACACCAAGGATAAGCGGACATTAGAAACAACGTAAGAAATTTCAGTTAAATAAATGTTACACAATATAAAAATTTGAAAGAATTAAAGTTCGATCAGAGACTACGGTAAATTTTTGTATAACTATGCAAATTCCTATTTCGCTGTTTGGAAGTGAGGGGTGGGGTGTAATGAAAGAGAAAGAATGATTACGGGCAGTAGAAATGAGGAGGTTAAGAATCCGCACAATAAGAGACGAGAAATGAGGAAAGAAAGACAGAATTAAAAGACAAATCAGTTGTGTAGCACGGACAGTACTCACATTCCCCAAAAAAGATGTCTTGAAGTGCATCCAGGTGTACGAAGATCATTGAAATGACAAAAAAAATATCAAACAAACAAAAAAAAAAACCAAACACGGCCACTAATGTGTTGAACTAGCGGACTAAACGGTCTAATATTTCATGAAACGAAAATAATTCTGGAACAGCTGACAACACATGGTTTTCTTTTGTAACGTGTAGGCCCACGAAAATAAAGCTCATGAGACAGGATGGCAACCGTAACAGTCGCTCATACTGTAATTACCAGGAGCATGATAAGCCGAATGTTCCGTAACTGTTTGTGTCTTTTTCATGGAGCAGAAAATTTACACGCTGCAATTAGAATGTTTTATAGGGCTGTAATTTACGCTCCTCATTAAATGCTGAACATAAAATATCTGCATGATCTCAGCAAAACTGACTTGAAATTGCTTTTTGGAAAATCGGACGCAGGATAGCAAACGTACTGGCCTTATACATTTCGCAACCGAGAAAAGCAACTTCGGACTCAGACTGTAACAATCAAGCATACAAAAGATACATGAAATTCGCAACCAAACGGTACGAGGACGAATCATGGATATCGAGGGATGAATTTAAATCTTTTTTTGTTTTTTGATCTATATAATTAGCAGTTTTAAGGTGTTCTCTCTCATACTCTCTGAAGAAAACTTGAGAAATATATTTTCAATATCCATTACGCTTTCTGATATTGTCTCAGAGTTGCTGTTGATAGTGCAGTATGAGATATTGATAGTCATCAGTATTTATTTTCAGTGTTTCAGTGTAACATCGATGCCCTTATAACTGAGGCTAAGCGAGCATTCATTCTGTTGCGCTCTCCGAAAAGTGTCAAATGATTTTGACTGAATGTTCATGTTGGGGGAGACCTCTATAGTGTGTTTAAAATTAGTTACGGCCTTTGACAGTTCAGCACGAACCGAGTGGAGGTGAGCGTAGTTTGCCAGCGTGTGCTGAACGTGTCTGCAGGCGACGGTAACGCCATGCCCGCTCGGCGCGTAACCTGTCAGCTGCACAAGCCGGCAGATCTGCGACCTTTCTCTAACGATTTTAAAGGAACCGTGTGCTAATGAATTCTGGATCTCGGGCATCTTATACCTTCATTCGTCTGCCTCATGATGAATTACGTATGATTTCGCTGAAGGTCGTAGTTAACGTGATATTTTAGTGTTAGCTAAACTACTGCAAGAACATTCTTACAGTTGGCAGTGAAAGATAGGAGTCTCTATGAATTTGCGTTGGTGTCTTAGGTTATATGTTGCTACATACGAAATTTAGATAACAAATTGAATTATTATTTAAACCTCTAATGATCTCGCTTTGTATCTCCAACGTCGAGAAAATTGAATGTATGTAAAGGTCTCTTTCACGAACGTACAAGCCAGTGAAGAAGCCAGAATGGAATATTCATAATTACGCTGTGTCTCATAAACGGTCTGAGACAACGAAACAGGATTTTGGCAAATGATAGCACCCAAAGAGGAGAGTATTTTGCCATATAATTAATATGCGAAGCTTCCATATCTACCTCTATATTCAAGCAGCTACAGATCTTTTACAACGAAATAACGAAATTTTTAAGGACTATCAATAGTCTCTGAAACGAGAGTAGTGGTAGATTTTGCAAAAATATAAGAGAATGGGCTTTCGCATATGCATTGATATGTCTCGCCCTCAGTTGTTAGTTTAATAATGCTGTGTTTTAGGATTTTGTAACGATTTCAACTGCATTAGAATGTTAGTGGGATGTATATCTGTAAACTCCGCTGCGTATAGGCACAAGAAGCAGGTGTTAACACAGCAACAACAGAAGTAACGTATTACTCAAAACTGGACACAGTCCTTCATGAATCCCCGCCTCAGCTACATTGTTGATGTTGCTGACCACCTGAGACCAGACTCGTGATGTTACATTTGCCATGACTTCTTCTGTCAGCATTTCAACCTCACTGAGGGTAAATATCTTGTTGTTTTTTGCCACATTACTTTTCACCTAGGTCCATATGTTCTCAGTCGGATTTCAATGAGCATCGTACGCAGAAAGCCTGATTAAACTATGCCCTTTAGCTTTAGACAGTTCGTCGACTTGGTACCATAGAGGTTTTGGCTTTTACAATACTAAAAGTGCCATTAAATTCGCCTTGTATATTGTGTTCCTATTTTGTATTGAACTGGGAATCTAGAAACGACGGAGAGGCTTCGTCCTGCTGTAGCCCGCAGTGGTCCCCAACCCCACAACAGGCCACAGCAGTCCACCCACACCTCCGCCGCCCCACACCAAACCCAGTGTTATTGTGCGGTTCCGCCCCCATTGGACCATCCCCCGGGAACGTTTCATAATGTTTGCGTGGTAGAGTAATTGTGGCGTACGCGTACGTGGAGAGAGTGTTTGCGCAGCAATCGCCGACATAGTGTAACTGAGGCGGAATAAGGGGAACCAGTCCGCATTCGGCAAGGCAGATGGAAAACCGCCTAAAAACCAACTACAGGCTGGCCGGCACACCAGACCTCGACACAAATCCGTATGGCTTATTCGTGCCGGGGATCGTCACGCCTTCCCGTTCGCGAAGCAGCGCGTCATTCCGCGCGGCTAGCCAGGCGAGCAACTTCGCCTTACACACGCTACGTTCAGCTTTACCCAACTGAACATTTCTTTCTACCCGGAGGAAAATAGCCGCTTTCCTCCGCTGCATTCTTGGAGCTTTACTCATCACAACCGAGTGGTATTGTCCATTGCTATTGTCGAATTCGAAGGAACATTTTCAAGCAGAACACGGTAAACGTGTTCCTGGACGCCCACTTTTATTTCGAATCTCGTTTTCAGACGTGCTGCACTGTTGTTGTCAATGCGGCCCCAACACGAAACACTCGTTCACAGTACCTGACGACTGTAGAACAATTCAACGCCAGAAAATACCACTTTACAACGAGACACACTGTGGTTCTGTTTATCCGTGGCGTGGCAACAGGGGCACTTTACCAACCAAACTGCTGGTGGCGTGGTGGAGAAATCCGGCTCGCCATTGGTGTTACCTGGACAATTGCGTCATGTCCCTTGCGGTGAACCAAATATCAAAAGTCGCAACTAATTTTAAACGCACTTCAGAATTACGGCTGGTTTCTGCGTTTTGCTGTCGGGTTTCATAACTCTTCGTGTCTTGAAAATGTCACATGATTATATTGCTGTCGCACAGATTTCCTTAAAGGATCCAGAAAATTATTTATTTAACGACCTATAGTATTGCTTTGCATATTCTACTGATTTGTATCTTTCTCTTCTACACGGATCGATTAGTTATGGCCAAAAGACTGGTCACATTTCGCGGATCGATCACACAAATATGGTGGCGTCATCACCGTGTAGATGGCTGACAATATGTTAGCGACCCTCAAAGGAATTTCCATCAGCGATGAATGCGGAACGGAGCGACGAACAGTCGAGCTAAACTGATGGCGGTACACTCGTGTTGAAATTTATCGGACAAGTTTATTGATGGTTTCCTGGAACGGTGCTGCAGTCAGCCTCATCCATTTCCTTGTCAGTCTTCTCTGCTATATAGTGTTTCGCTGACGGATCCTGGCTAGAATGAGTGACGGCCTTTAAGCCGGGTCTAATCTGTGAGTACTTACAAGTTAAGAAATGGATAAAAGCGTCCCTCGAAATCTCCCACAAAAGAGCTGTCGTGGTAGTAAGACACTGGTTGTATTGCTCTGAGGAAGGTGGTTCAAATCCCTGCCCGACAATCTGTAATTTTACGCTTTCTGTGGTATTTGTAAATAGCTTATGGAGAATGTCAAGACGGTACCTTGTAAAATAACACGGGCGTTTTCCGTTCTCAGTTAGATCTTGTAACTCAGTCCCTAATCATCTCATCGTGACTGGACGTTAAAATCCTTATCTACCTCGATTTATTACCCAAAAACGAAAATGAATGAAGTAATCAAGCAATCCATCTTCGGGAATCATCTGCAACGTACGTAAATTATTCAATTAAAAGATTTCGCAGCTTAAAATAACCGAATTAACTTGAGCTTAAAGCGTTTGTTTTTGTTGTAGTTGTTGTGGTTTTCCGTCTGAAGGACTGGTTAGATGCAGTTCGCTACCATAGTCTGTCCTGTGTAAGCCTGTTGATCTCTATATAATAGTTGCAGCCTATATTCATTTGAACGTACTTACTGTCGTCAAGCTTTGTTCTCCATTACAATTTTTACCAAAATTACTATTTCTCGGTGCATCAGGATATGTACTGTCAGCTGATCTTTTTTTCCAGTTCGGTTCAGTACCACGTCGTCAGTTACCCAACCTAATCTTCAGCATTCCTCTGCAGCACCACATTTCAAAAGATACTTTTCTCCTCAGGTCTAAGTAGTCTACTGTATACGTTTCACTTCCGTCAAAGTCTACAGTCCATTCAAATATCTTCAGGAAAGTCTTCTAAATATTTGTGTTTATAAATTTCATCATCTATTAGAGCTTCCCAAGTTTATTTTTATAAGAAACGCAATTTAGTGCTATTTCCATTCTCCATTTTAACGCAATTTAGTGCTATTTCCATTCTCCATTTTATATCTTCTCTACTTCTGCCATCGTTTTAACCCCCAAATGTTAAAATTCATCTACTGCTCGCGGTTTCTTATTTACTAATCCATTTACCTCAGTGTCACCTGTTTATTCGCCTACATTCCACTGCCCTTGTTTTATTTTGTTATATTCATCTTATAACATTTTCAATAAACTATTCACTCCATTCAACGCTTTCCTAAGTCGTTTGCTTTCTCTGATAGAATTACATCGCCATTGGCGAAACTTAAAGTTTTTATTTCTTCTCCTTGAAATATAGATCCCTTTCAACATTTCTCCTTGGTTTTCTTAGCAGCCTTCGCTATGCTTTACATTTTATTATTACCAAGGTCCCTCACTTAGATGAAAATTTTTGTATGTTGAATATAAATCGCTGTAACTGTTGTAAATCCTCTATTAAAGGCACGGCTGGTTTCGTAATTTAAATTGCATCAAGTACAAACATTTTATTAAACCTAATGTTCGTTACCGCTCTTACAAGAGATTTCTTGAAATTCAAATACATGCCCAAATGCTCTTTTTTACCGAGCCTGGCAGCCTTGAACGTAAGTTGAAAATTGATTTTTCCTGGTTCTGCCAAAGGATAAATTATGCAAACTGTTAATTCTTTATCATAGTAGCGAAACAATGGTGAAGTGATCAGTGCAGAAAAAGTCAAAGAGGGTTCCAGAGAGTGAGCGTACGGAACATCTAGGGATTCCGCTTTTGAAAGAAGATGATGTTAGCCAGTATCAGCAAAATGACAACTCGTTTCAAATATTGTCAAGGTGCACACATGTCATGAAAAGTTTGAAAGAGGTATGAACGTGGTGTTGCCACACAGCTTACGACCAGAAACTTGTCAATAGAAACTTATGAGGAAAAACCAAGATTTGACACATGTGAGCGCTATCATGCTAGTGTGTGCATGTATATATTGATGAGAAATGATTGTTGAGAAAAAAATCGATAGGTTTCCGAGTTGGCCGGCTGGTGTGGCCGAGCGGTTCTAGGCGCTTCAGTCTGGAACCGCGCGGTCACTACGGTCGCAGGTTCTAATCCTGCCTCGGGCATGGATGTGTATGTTGTCCTTAGGTTAGTTAGGTTTAAGTAGTTCTAAGTTCTAGGGGACTGATAACCTCAGAAGTTAAGCCCCATAGAGCTCAGAGCCATTTGAACCATTTTTCCGAGATGATTAGCACTGAAGTAAGCTAATCACTCCGTTGCGCTCCCAAATTGAAGCGGCCCGCCAGAGACAGTGTCGCCAAACGTGTCCTTCATTTGATTCCCTAAAAACGAACAAGGGTTGTGCTCACGAGAGCTAACCGAAATCAAAGTCACAAGGACTTAAGTCCGGGGAGTATGGTGGATGGTACAGTACTTCCCAGTCTCATCGACCGAACGGAGTAGCTACAGCTCGCGCTGTATGCGCCCGCGCATTGTCGTGCAAAATGAGGGGTGGGTTGCGCAGAAAGTGACACCGCTTTTCTTGCAAAGCTGGTCGTAGGTGAAGCTCCAACAACGAACAGTAATACGACGTAAGTCCTTGTGACTTTTATTTGATTCCGAAGATGAAGGAACCACTTCGTGGCATTCGCTTCAGAACTGTTCCAGGGAATCGATAGGCAGCAGAGCGCTCCATTCGCACCATCAACAGAACAGGTTCTGCTAACAGTATACCACGCCTTCCACATCGCTGGCAACATATTCTACACAACGCTGGTGACTACTTTGAAGGACAGTAACAGGTGCAAACATGTAACTCTTTTGTTTCAGTCGTGAATAAATAGTTGCCACTATTTAAGTTCCAACCCTCGTATTATTCTTGTTGTTGTTGCTGTTGTTGCTCACTCGTGTCATTTGTACACTCTGGAATGCAGGCGCTATTATGAGTTTGAAAAATGACAAACCCTAGGTGTTAAGTAGTACGGTTACTATGGGTGTAAATTTTGTTTGTAAGGAGTATAGTGGTGCTAATTAAGGGCTTTACTGAGAGAAGTATTTCCAACACATCGTTACTGTGCACCAAGTAATTATTTTAAAAATATCTCGATATCTTCTTTAAACATGTATCGTTACACCGTGTGGAGTTGTTAAAATAAGAGAATGATCAATAGCTCCAAAGGCTGCCTGCTCGTTGTGTGCATAGCATTGAGACACGATTCTTAATGCTACGTAACATTCAAGAAACCTTCATACGCTAAAATCGTAAAGTGTTTGTATACAGCTGTCAGAAACAGTCTGAAAAGCCTCTGAGGGCATTTCAGGGTAGGCTGTGCTGAGAAATAATTGTTTAGTACGAATTTGGAAACGCTGCGCCGTTTCCGATTTAATTATCATTGTAGTTAGCCAATCAGGTCGTTGCGTGAGCAAATTCAAGCTGTCTGGCAGATACAATAAACTAGTGTCAGCTGTTCTCATAGCGTCAATAATAGCGCACGAAACTGCTGAGCCTATGACTCGGATTCGATCCTTGGTGCCGTCCCATGTTCAATTTTTGTATGGCTCCCTTGTTCGCTTTTACGGAATCAAATGAAGGACACGTTTGGC
The DNA here is from genome assembly GCF_023898315.1 of Schistocerca nitens. Classification (NCBI taxonomy): domain Eukaryota; kingdom Metazoa; phylum Arthropoda; class Insecta; order Orthoptera; family Acrididae; genus Schistocerca; species Schistocerca nitens. Next base: position 1,048,574,939 of record NC_064614.1, read on the forward strand.
GACACTGTCTCTGGCGGGCCGCTTCAATTTGGGAGCGCAACGGAGTGATTAGCTTACTTCAGTGCTAATCATCTCGGAAAAATGGTTCAAATGGCTCTGAGCTCTATGGGGCTTAACTTCTGAGGTTATCAGTCCCCTAGAACTTAGAACTACTTAAACCTAACTAACCTAAGGACATCACACACATCCATGCCCGAGGCAGGATTAGAACCTGCGACTGTAGTGACCGCGCGGTTCCAGACTGAAGCGCCTAGAACCGCTCGGCCACACCAGCCGGCCAACTCGGAAACCTATCGATTTTTTTCTCAACAATCATTTCTCATCAATATATACATGCACACACTAGCATGATAGCGCTCACATGTGTCAAATCTCGGTTTTTCCTCATAAGTTTCTATTGACAAGTTTCTGGTCGTAAGCTGTGTGGCAACACCACGTTCATACCTCTTTCAAACTTTTCATGACATGTGTGCACCTTGACAATATTTGAAACGAGTTGTCATTTTGCTGATACTGGCTCACCTAATTTAATTTCGATTTTCATCCCAAGATTGGCTACGCAAGTGCCAAGCAGGTTTCCTTTTAATTATGTTGAATGATTATTTCCCAGTGTAAGCTATGTAATATTTCAATATACGCGTGTTTTAGGTTTTGCCTTTACCATACATGTGTAAATGTATTCTTTGGAGGCAGCGGTTAGCAAGGTCGAAGAGACTGTTTGAGGGGCATGCCGTTCGTTGCGTGTAAGGTCACTGTCATTTGAAAATTTTATAAACTATTCAGGGTGTTTTTTATTGGTAATTTATTGTCAATAAATATATATAATTTATAGGTGTTTCACTGGGTTTGTGTCTAATGTCCATGGACGACAAAACTGAGCGTGCTTAGGTTTTTCGGCCAGTAGCACGATTAACATTGCTCATTCACGAAAGTTTTATGATTCAGTAGCGTATTAGTTGAGTGAATATAAGCATTTGTATTGATTAAAAGCGTGAAATGAAAGTTCAATAATGTTTAGAGTCGATAGCTGTGCTGCTTTTACCAGACATGTGACTTCAGAAAAGACTTACGCCGCACCACAGCATCCATTCATCTTGAACGTAAGACCATTCTGGAGAGAAAACACCCAATAGACACGTGCTCTACTCTGAACGGTTAGAAAAAGATATGTCCGTCTGAAACTGTCGTGAATGAGATCAGTCCTGGTGCTGGAACATAGATACAACTATATCTTTACTTTGCAATCCACATTATGGCGTGTGGCATTGTAATGCCCCTTTCCCTGTTGCAGATGCGAATGGTACGTGGAAAGAATGGCTGCTGCTAAGGCTTCGTATGAGGTTGATTCTCTCTAATTTTACCTAGATGATCTTTTCTCGGGATATACGTATGAATAAATAATATATTTATTGATCTTCTATGAACGTAGTCTCTCAGAATTTTAACAGTAAATGACACCGTGATGCAGAATTGGTGTCTTACAGCATTTGCCATTGGAGTTGAATGAGCAACTCCTAGTCACTTTAGCATTTGTTAAACAGACGTGAGGCGAAAGGTGCTGCTCCCGTTTGGTTCTTCTTCACTTCCTCTGTCAATTCTATTTGGTGCGGCTCCGTGACTGACGAGCGATACTGAAATACCGATCCAAAGCGTGTATTGTATCATGCTTCCTTCCTGAGTGGATTGCACACCATGAAAATTCTTCCAGTGAATCTCAATCTGGCGTTTGCCTTTCCTTCGATTAATTTTATGTGGACGTTCCACTTCCAATAGCTCCATACCCATATTCTATTGATTATTCGACAATCGTAGAATCCACTGATCTTTCCGCCTATACAGAGTGTTTCAGAAGTGATGGTCAATATTCAGAGATATGACAGGAATTATCGTTGGAAACCGAAAAAGGCAAGTAAACATGGTCTCTAAAACGAATACTTTAAGAGCTGTGAACAATTCTTGATCTTCGACACTGTGAAACAAATCTCTTCTACTCCGAGCTCTTTGCTTTCCATATTTTGGGAAATGGTAGTATGGACCAAAACAAAACAAAAGTCCGGTAAACACGTGCTCTGAAACGCATGCCTTCAGAGTTACAAGTATTTTTTCATTAGAAGAGTTGAGTTTCAAAGTAGCGAAGATGAACTAGTGTTCATAGCTCTTAAGGTATGCATATCAGAGCACATCTTTACTGCCGGCCGGAGTGGTGAGCGGTTCTAGGCGCTTCAGTATGGGACTGCGCGACCGGTACGGTCGCAGGTTCTAATCCTGCCTCCGCTGTTAAGTCCCATAGTGCTCAGAGCCATTTGAACCATTTGAACATCTTTACTAGACATTTTTTTCTTGTTTTGGTCCGTACTACCACTTACCAAAATACGGAAAGCAAAGACCTTGAAGTGGAAGAGATCTGTTTATAGTATCGAGGATCAAAAACCCATCTTTACTTGACTTCTTTGTTTCGAATGATAATTCTGTTATATCCCTGAATATTGCCCACCACTTCTGAACACCCTGTATGTATGTAACACGTTACATCAGTTACCGTTTAGGATTCACTGCCGGTCTCTGTATCAAACGTCCTCTTGCGCCTCTTCATGCATTTCGGTAAAACTTTCTAAAAAAGAAAAGCGACGCACGTTGAAGGAAAAATGATTACAATTTCAGAATAATTAGACGGCTCGTTCAAGAGAAAGAGCTTCACAAATTGACCAAGTCAAAAACGCGTTGGCCTACCTCTCAACCTTACGCAAGCAGTTATTTGGTTTGGCACTGATTGACAGAGTTGTTGAATGTCCTCCTGAGGGATATCGTGCCAAATTCTCTCCAATCGGTGCTTTAGATCGTCAAAATCTCGAGCTGGTTGGAGGACTCTGCTCGTAGTGCTCAAAACTTTGTTAACGGGGGAGAGATCCGGGGACCTCACTGGCCAAGGTAACGTTTGGCAAGCTCAAACATAAGCAGTAGAAACTCCCGTCGTGTGCGGGTGGACAATATTTTGCTGAAAGGTAAGCTTCGGATACCTTCTCATGAAGGGCAACAAAACGCGGCGTAGAATATCACCGCCGCGGATGGCAACGAAAGGACTCCTGCTACGGAAAGAGATACACTCCTGGAAATGGAAAAAAGAACACATTGACACCGGTGTGTCAGACCCACCATACTTGCTCCGGACACTGCGAGAGGGCTGTACAAGCAATGATCACACGCACGGCACAGCGGACACACCAGGAACCGCGGTGTTGGCCGTCGAATGGCGCTAGCTGCGCAGCATTTGTGCACCGCCGCCGTCAGTGTCAGCCAGTTTGCCGTGGCATACGGAGCTCCATCGCAGTCTTTAACACTGGTAGCATGCCGCGACAGCGTGGACGTGAACCGTATGTGCAGTTGACGGACTTTGAGCGAGGGCGTATAGTGGGCATGCGGGAGGCCGGGTGGACGTACCGCCGAATTGCTCAACACGTGGGGCGTGAGGTCTCCACAGTACATCGATGTTGTCGCCAGTGGTCGGCGGAAGGTGCACGTGCCCGTCGACCTGGGACCGGACCGCAGCGACGCACGGATGCACGCCAAGACCGTAGGACCCTACGCAGTGCCGTAGGGGACCGCACCGCCACTTCGCAGCAAATTAGGGACACTGTTGCTCCTGGGGTATCGGCGAGGACCATTCGCAACCGTCTCCATGAAGCTGGGCTACGGTCCCGCACACCGTTAGGCCGTCTTCCGCTCACGCCCCAACATCGTGCAGCCCGCCTCCAGTGGTGTCGCGACAGGCGTGAATGGAGGGACGAATGGAGACGTGTCGTCTTCAGCGATGAGAGTCGCTTCTGCCTTGGTGCCAATGATGGTCGTATGCGTGTTTGGCGCCGTGCAGGTGAGCGCCACAATCAGGACTGCATACGACCGAGGCACACAGGCCCAACACCCGGCATCATGGTGTGGGGAGCGATCTCCTACACTGGCCGTACACCACTGGTGATCGTCGACGGGACACTGAATAGTGCACGGTACATCCAAACCGTCATCGAACCCATCGTTCTACCATTCCTAGACCGGCAAGGGAACTTGCTGTTCCAACAGGACAATGCACGTCCGCATGTATCCGGTGCCACCCAACGTGCTCTAGAAGGTGTAAGTCAACTACCCTGGCCAGCAAGATCTCCGGATCTGTCCCCCATTGAGCATGTTTGGGACTGGATGAAGCGTCGTCTCACGCGGTCTGCACGTCCAGCACGAACGCTGGTCCAACTGAGGCGCCAGGTGGAAATGGCATGGCAAGCCGTTCCACAGGACTACATCCAGCATCTCTACGATCGTCTCCATGGGAGAATAGCAGCCTGCATTGCTGCGAAAGGTGGATATACACTGTACTAGTGCCGAGATTGTGCATGCACTGTTGCCTGTGGTTCTTTCAGTGTGCTCATGTGATGTATCTGACCCCAGGAATGTGTCAATAAAGTTTCCCCTTTCTGGGACAATGAATTCACGGTGTTCTTATTTCAATTTCCAGGTGTGTAGTACTCCAGAACCTCACTCCAGGATGTCAGGCTATATGGCGGGCGACAGTCAAGTTGATATGCCACTTCTGTCTCCAGTCACGTCTTCGCTGATCATCGGAGCCCATTTCGAAGTGAGACTCATCACTGAACACAATTCTACTCAATACAATGAGATTCCAGGCCAAAGACGTGTCTAGAGATGCCTTGGACCGCAGTGAAGTACCAACCTGAGTGTCGTCCATTGTACTGCCTGACAATAATGAGTGCCGCGCGGGGTAGCCGCGCGGTCTTGGGGGTCTTGTCACGGTTCGTGCGGCTCCTCCCGTCGAAGGTTCGAGTCCTCTCTCGGGCATGAGGATGTGTGCTGTACTTAGCGTAAGTTAAGTTTAAGTTAGTTTAATTAGTGTGTACGCCTAGGGACAGATGACCCCAGCAGTTTGGTCCCATAGGAATTTTCCCAAAATTTCCAATTTCCACAATAACGAGTGATGTTCTGGAGTGCCATTTCTTTTCATAGCAGAATCCCTTCGGACGTCATCTGCGGCACTCTTACAGCACAGCGGTAGGTCAACGATATTCTACGCCCTGTTGTTGACCTTCATGGCTACATTTCAGCGAGATAATGCCTGCCCGCACACTGCTAAAGTTTCTACTTTTTGATTTCGCGCTTGCCAAACACTACCTTGGCCTGTAACGTCGTCGGATCTCTCCATAACCGAGACCGTTTGGAGCATTATGGCCAGCGTCCTCCAAGCAGGATTATTCCTTCGTGATGCGTCGTTCCCGATATTAGCCCTTGTTAATGAACGAAAGAAGTGCTCGTGGCAGAAAATATTGGAAACCTTCATGTCGATGCACAAATCTGTTGCTCTCACATCTCTGTGCATACACATCTCCAGTACTTTGCTGTTTCATAACGTTAGAGTGAGTGAGAGGAGCGGACGTGATCAGTGAGTAGATGAAGGCAGTACAAAATGGTGCTCACTATAACACAGTGCGTGTTCATTGTCGATGGTTGTGTGAAACAAACTTCGTGGGAAACCTGCGCAGAGCTGTCTGCGCAAGTGTTTAAGGTTGAAAGTATTTTGGAAAAACCTTCAGAAAAGTCAGCAGTGCGAAGTTGAGTGGCAAAATATCGCGAAACGGGTGCTGTAGAAAATAAAAACCGTAACAATTCGAAACATTGCTCAAGTGAAGAAAATCTTGGAAGAAATCCCAAAGCTGTTTATAGGGGCTGGTTGGAATTGAGACACTGTCGTGTCGAGGCATTAGCAAAAAGGATCTGCATTTGTATCCTTAAAGATTTAATGTTGCACATGAATTAAAGCGTCCAGAGGGAACTTCCTGTGTTGGGTTCTGCCTGTTGTTTCTGAAATGGTTCAAATGGCTCTGAGCACTATGGGACTTAACACCTGAGGTCATCAGTCCTCTAGAGCATAGAACTACTTAAACCTATGTTAAAAAATATATCGGCTCAACCACTTGTTTATAGTGTAAAACACTAAGAGTGACGTGTTTCGGAAGTCAAGCTTCAAATGGTTCAAATGGCTCTGAGCACTATGCGACTTAACTTCTGAGGTCATCAGTCGCCTAGAACTTAGAACTACTTAAACCTAACTAACCTAAGGACGTCACACACATCCATGCCCGAGGCAGGATTCGAACCTGCGACCGTAGCGGTCGCTCGGCTCCAAACTGTAGCGCCTAGAACCGCACGGCCACTCCAGCCGGCAGTTAAGCTTCCATCATCAGAATAATAAAAAGTAGAAGAACCTGTTAAAACTCGCTAAAATGGAACATGCACCAGGCACAATAAAATTGTTAATAAAATTAAAACATCGTTATCAATTTTATTTTTTAACATTGACATTCACAACCACGACCTCTCATCCAGTATGGATAAAATCAAAATACTTAAACCTAACCAACCTAAGGACATCACACACATCCACGCCCGAGGCAGGATTCGAACCTGCGACCGTAGCGGTCGCGCGGTTCCATACTGAAGCGCCTAGAACCGCTCGCCCACAGCGGACAGCTGTGGTTTCTGAGTGAAGTAGAATTAGGACTACTGGATCATCAGTTTTCCAATTTTTGAGATGACACCTGGTTCAGCCTGTCATGGTATGTGAACTCACAAAATACATGTCATTATGCACGAGAAAATCCGTATCAGTACACTGAAGAGGCGTTGCATAATCTCAAGATAGGCGGTTGCTATGCACTGTTTTGGGTCCACATGGTAACACGATATTTTGACCAAACTGTTTAATCCATATGTGAATAAGTTCACAGAAAGTGACTGTATGGATATTTTTGGTCACACACTGGAAGAGCAGCTGCTGAACACTGAAAACGTTATGCCTCAATCTCTCATGTACAGGTGCTCCGCGTTATGTATCAAGCACAGCACTGTATCGATGCCAACAGTGGCCATTTCTAGCATCTTCCGTGATGTTCACTAACAAAGGTCAATCCCGCGTCAGTCTTCCTGGAAATGTATCCCAGGCCAGCTTTTTGCCCACCCTGTATGTCCTGAAAGATGGTGAGCCTCCAACGGTCTCTTGACGAACGCCCAAGCGACTTCTGCGTCTAGAGATATCGTATTCACCGCACTTTATTGCAAAAACGGCATGTCCCATAAATATTGCGACAGACTTCTAGGGGAGATGGGGCACATCATAAGGATGGAGAATGGGTTAATAACCCACGGCCGCAAAATTAAAGGATAAGCGGTAGCAGAGGTCTAAGATCCGAAAGGAAACAACAGAGTGATTCATTTGAAACATTTATTGGGATCAATGAGTATATCTGGTGTACGACAGAATACAATTCTAATGTTAAACAGATGCTCTCAGTTTGCACCATTAGATGCCAACATGTCTGACACTGACAGAGCAATGAACACATAGAGAGTTTCTTTGTTTGTAGCAGCTGCGCAGACGATTCTTGCGACGAGATCGATTTCAGATTCCTTTGGTTCGCGGTACATGAGAGATTCATGGCTCCTCACAGAAAGAAAATAAAGACTCTATAAATCTGATGACAGTGGGGACCAAGGAATCGGTCCACTAAGTCCAATCATTCGATGCGGGAATGACTTGTTGAAACGCCTACAAACAGACAGTCCAAAATGAGCAGACGCCACACCTTGTTGGAACGACATCCTGCACCTAATACATGCTGGAACATGTTCAAGCAAGCCGCGAAGAATCTGTTCCAGAAAAGTCTGGTAATTCCCGACGGTCAAGCTGGATGACAGGAGGTACGGACCGACTAAGCCGTTAACGACCAAACCCGGCCACACATTAACTGTGAAACGATGTTTTAACCACGTGGGTCACACACCGTGTGGTTTTCTGGTGCCCAAAAATGCTCATCGTGGTGACTGAATACGCAGTCCTAGTGAATGCAGTTTCATCGGTGAACAACATATTAGCTGAGAAGTGCAAAGTTCCCAGAAGGCTTTCGACACCGTTCCTCACTAGCGTCTTCTAACCAAACTGCGTGCCTATGGAATATCGCATCAGTTGTGCGACTGAATTCGTGATTTCCTATCAGAAAGGTCACAGTTCGTAGTAATAGTCGGAAAGTCATGGAGTAAAACAGAAGTAATATCCGGCGTTCCCCAAGGAAGTGTTATAGGCCCTCTATTGTTCCTGATCTATATTAACGACATAGGAGACAATCTCAGTAGCCGTCTAAGATTATTTGCAGATGATGGCGTGATTTACCGTCTTGCAAAGTCATCAGATGACCAAAACGAACTGCAAAAATATTTATTTAAGATATCTGTAAGGTGCAAAAAGTGGCAATTGACCCAGAATTAAAGAAAAGTGTGAAGTTATTCACATGAGTACTAAAAGAAATCTGCTAAATTTCGATTACGCGATAAGTTACACAAATATGGGCGCTGAAAATTCAACTAAATTCTTACGGATTACAATTACAAATACGCTAAATTGGAACGATCACATAGATAATGTTGTGGGTAGAGCAAGCCAAAGACTGCGTTTCGTTGGCAGAACACTTAGGAGGTGCAACACGTCTACCAAAGAGATTGCTTACACCACGCTTATCCTCCCTTTTATGAAGTATTGCTGTGCAGTGTGGAACCCGCATAAGGTGGGACTGACGGATGACACCGAAAAAGTACAAATAACAGCAGCTTATTTTGTGCTATCGGGAAATAGAGGAGATAGTGCCACAGACATGATACTTGAATTGGAGTGGCGATAATTAAAACAAAGGCGCTTCCCGTTGCGACGGGATCTTCTCATAAGATTTCAATCACCAGGTTTCTCCTCCGATTGCGAAAACATTCTGTTGGCACCCACCTACATAGGGAGAAATGATCATCACGATAAAATAAGAGAAATCAGGTCTCGCATAGAAAAATTTAAGTGCTCGTTCGAGACTGGAACGGTAGTGAGACAGCTTGAATGTGGTTCACTGAACCCTCTGCCAGGTACTTTATTGTGAATAGCAGAGTTATCACGTAGATGTAGATAAGTCTCTTCCACTTCGTTGCAGAAACCACTGTACGAAACACACATGCAAGATGATCATAGGGGTACAATAAACGCCTTTGGAAACGAAAGGCGTGGAAGGACTCGGCGGTCAAAACACGCTGGTCAGTGCTATGACACAACCTTAAGTCGGTCCGAGGCAATGGTACGGATGTTGGTGCTTGGATTAGTCTCCACGGCATACAACACATTTTCTTCCCTAACGACTGAACGCTCAGGTCGTGGCCTGCCCGCACTAGCCCTGCCTCTTCTTAATGGCTCGCACTCGCACAAACTTCGATGCAGACGAGCAAACATACTGTGGTGTTCAAAAATGACTCTGAGCACTATGTGACTTAACATCTGAGGTCATCAGTCCCACAGAACTTAGAACTACTTAAACCTAACTAACCTAACGACATCACACACATCCATGCCCGAGGCAGGATTCGAACTTGCGACTGTAACGGTCGCGCGGTTCCAGATTGAAGCGCCTAGAACCGCTCGGCCACACCGGCCGGCTACTGTGGTGTGTCCAGAGGCTCGTCCACTGCCCCCAGCTGTTCCATACACTAAATGCATGTCTGCAAGTTCGCTGTTCATATACTGCTCCATACTCCTGGTATGCTGGCTAAAAGCGTACCAATAAGGAAATCCTTACGTTACCCTCCAGTACCCATGTGTACAGCACGACCTAGAGGCGTCCGCCGACGTTTGTGTCCGTGGGTTACTGTGCAGTTCTCAATACTTATGATATTCTCTGTCTCGCCTAGAAGTTGGTTGCAACATTTATGGGACACCCTGTGTAAAGCTCAATTTTTAAAATTCTACCGCTAATAGGAGACGTAGTTAAAGTCGTTGCTAGCTTTTTAAACGACTCGTGCTCATTTTAACAGAAAGTAGACATTAATTAGCACAACTGTATCTCAGAATGAGATTTTCACTCTGCAGCGGAGTGTGAGTGAAAATCTCATTCTGGAAACATCTCTCAGCCTGTGGCTAAGCCATGTCTCCGCAATATCCTTTCTTCCAGGAGTGCTAGTTGTGCAAGGTTCGCAGGAGAGCTTCTGTGAAGTTTGGAAGGTAGGAGACGAGGTACTGGCGGAATTAAAGCTGTGAGGACAGGGCGTGTGTCGTGCTTTGGTAGCTCAGTTGGTAGAGCACTTGCCCGCAAAATGGCAAAGCTCCCGAGCTCGAGTCTCGGTCCGGCAGACAATTTTAATCTGCCAGGAAGTTTCAAAACTATGTCTCTCTAAAATAGCTAATAAATGCAGTGGCGATAACGTGGCATTTTTGATCATGAACTGTGGATGAAAACTGACAATGTAACGCAGCAAGTAATACTAATTCATGAAAGTTTCTGATAGCTACATCTCTCAAAGTGACGAGAATAGCTCATAAGTTGATATTTTGTTTTCTCCGCCACAACCTTACAACTTCACTGTTTCAATGTATCTCTGTTCCCTGAAGATTCTCTTGGTCTGTGAGTGAATTACTTTCTAGGTAGAAGAACCTTGATAACTATCACGGAGTGCTGATAGCATAATTCAGACTATTTAAAAAATTTCGGGATTTGAAATTTTGAATAAAATCTTAAGACATTTATGTGAAATAATCCTAGTGGTTTGTTACTGCAGCGCATGTTCTATTCCAGAATTGGGCTGTTCGTATAGAGGCAGTGATGAAGATTACAACATATCAAATGTTTGTTTAATTATTTCGACGGAATTCGGAAGGAACGTATATGAGCAGATGGTTTCTGTTCGTGATATGAAAGGTAAAGTCACAATGTCAGCGTACAGTGCGGATTCATATTTCATATTCTCGCACGCTGGAACGTTCGCCTGGCCTTTACTACAGTATCGGTTTTCATACATATGCTTCGTGTGGTTAGAAGGAGGTAATGTTGAAAGAACCAACCCATGGCATTAGACTACTCACATTTGATGTTAATTTTTTAATCTGGCAAAGAAAACGAACAACTAGGTTTATTATTCATGGAACTGACGGATCATTTTTGATGAAATTTCGCTTTGTTTCTTTTTTGTTTTATAGACACTGCATTCATTGAATTATCTTATCTGCTTACAGAACGTACTTGTAACGTTAACCGTTGTAGCAATCTTCCATTTAGCTAGGAAACACTGTTCATGAATCAATTACTGTGCCTCTTCGCAGCTTGTGAAGAGATTCTTTGTGAGGGACAGCACTTGATGGTATGCCTGTCGATTGAAATTCGACTCACAAGTCTCCCAGTCATGTCTTCAGAAATATGTGTTAATGCAAATTGTCTGCTTTGTACAATAATAGATTTCAGGTTATAAAATTTTCATCTGATGAAAGTGACAGATATGTTAATTTATATCTCGGTGATCCAACATGCACAAAATGAAATATTCTTGTCAATAAAAACACAAATATGATTGCTCTATATCATTTAGAAACTTATTTTTACGTTTTTGAATCTCAAATATGACCGCATGACAAAATAGTGAAGAATTATAATTCATTATATTCGTGTATAGTAATGCACAGCACAGTACTAATAAAGTGTAAGATCCTGGTCATATTTTAATAAATGTTGATATAAATAAGTGATATACGTGGCAACTCTTTAGAGACAAGTAGTAGATGCCGTCTGCAGCACATTTAACATGCAGTGGGAATGATGTGAAGATAGAAATCGCAGATAGAAAAGAACCTTTACTGATCTGTATAACAGTACTATACGGACAAGTTTTAAATGTCATGCTGACGTTTTGAGTAGACTCGAACTGTAAATTACGGCGCTAAGTTACGCAATATAACGTCAGCAGTAAAAACAGACTTTCATATTTTAATTGTGTAAGTTTAAGAAAAATCATTCCAGTGAACCACTTTATGCTGATTATGGATTAACGGAAGTAAAACATCAACTCACTAGCACTTTATGTCAGGTAATTGGTGGGTAAGAATTTAGGACAAAATATTGTGTGTTTTACGAGGATGAGGTGAATAAACTATAATCGGTGGCGGTTTAAGCTTTTTAGAAAAACCTGCGCATAAATTTTGTGCTTTGCTAGAATTATATGACAGGTTCTCTCGATAGTCACTTACCATTGTGCATACGTCCAGGGAGAAGGAGCTGAAAAAAGCACAATTATATCGACATTATTGTTAGAGAACATTTACATTTCTGTCAGTTCTTCTGCTGATTAGTTAAATCGTGTCACTGAAGCAGCTGTTTATATAATCAGTTACGTAACTTTTAACTGAGATTAAACTGACATCCCAACGAAATGACTGCTCCGTGGATCCACTTTAGAGCCTTCAGTCATGTTGTGAGTTCGTGTCCTGTGCCAAAACATAGCGACGAATAAATTATAATTAAATATTTATCGTTCACGTGCCGTTTTGGTATGATAAATTAGAGACCACTACCAACTGACAAACAGATAGATATGCTTTTCTATAAACGACTCAGTCCTCATTCCAACTTACTCGTCAAATTTTGGCATACAAACACTTTCGCTCTCTTTTAATACAGAACAATCTAAATATTTTTAAGCAGTCCCTGTTTGTAGTGAAATCTTCATACGCAGCAACTCCCTCTCAATGCAACTATCTACATATGTCTCTTTCCACTCTCTCCTTTTTCTGCCTTATCACTTTCACCCGTCTCTCTCTCCCACAGTCACTGTCTTTACCCATTTCTCTCACTCTTCCTTGCTACTGTCTCCTTGTCTGTCACTTTCATTGTCTCTCTGTCCACTGCCATTGCCTTTGTCTCATTGTTTTCTCTCCCATTGCCATTGTCTCTTCCTTTCTTGCTTACAGTCTGCTCTCTTTTTCTTCAACTACCATTGTCTCCTCTCCACACGTGTCGATGGTTTGCTTGGGATTTTGAACCATAGACTGGGAAACTTCAATATGTGGGTACAGGAGTCGATATGTGGGTACAGGAGTCGGGGGAAAGTGGGCAAATTTTTTTATGTTAAAGTTCGCAGTTCGACGGTCTGGAAGAGGCGGAGGGTCTCCACTCATCTCTCTTGTCCATTTCCACTGTCTCCTCTCTCTTTCGCTCCCACGGTTACTGTCTCTATCCATCTATCTCTTTTACTCCCACTGTCTCACTGACCATCACTATCCCCTCTCTGTTTGCTCTCCACTGCTATTATCTTCATACATCTATCTTTCTCTTTCACTGTCACTCTCTCTCTCCCACCACAAAAAATGGTTCAAATGGCTCTGACCACTATGGGACTTAACTGCTGTGGTCATCAGTCCCCTAGAACTTAGAACTACTTAAACCTAACTAACCTAAGGACATCACTCACATCCATGCCCGAGGCAGTATTGAACCTGCGACCGTAGCGGTTGCAGACTGTAGCGCCTAGAACTGCACGGCCATTCCGGCCGGCTCTCCCACCAAACTGTCTCCTCTGCCTCTCTCCCACTGATACTGTCTCTTCCCTCTTCCAATATCACTGTCTCCCTGCTGCTCTCTTTCAATTAAATTCTTCATTTGTGTGGCCATGTTGTCTGTAGTTGCTTTACAATTCTTGAGAGTATTTTTGTTCTGTCGTTGCAACTACAAAAATACGTGTTTCTTTTTCACCACACACGTTTCGCTTTATTGAGGTAAAGCATAATCAGTGGTCTCTAAACTTAATTACAGATCACTGACGAAAATTTACCTCAATAAAGCGAAACGCGTTGGTGAAAAAAAATACGCATTTTGTAGTTGCAACAACAGAACAAAAATACTCTCTTTCAGCACAAAAAAGTGTGAATATGTTCGCATGCCAAAATGTTTGGTGAGGAAGACAGAATGGGGATTGAGGCAGCTGGTTCCCCACTTTGTCAGAGTCTTTTAAACAGGAGCATATTCTCCTTTTTTGCTCTCTGTTCACTTTACACTACTTCACATAGAAATGCAAGTTTTCAGGCGACGCCTGTAGTATGAAAGGTGAAAGGATCTCGGACGACAAAATAATTTTTTGTGAGGTGTTTACACCACCAAGTGGCACCACCGAATAATTTCCACATCAAGAAAGCCTGTATAGGCGTGAAATGCCCATTATTCGGAGACAGTGCATCATAAAATTTTATTGATGAAAAAATTGCGTGTAAAGTATAGTTTGGCGACCTCATAACCCTTGTGACGACCCCAGAACTCTTTCCATGTGTTCACTATATTAATAAAAACTATGTTTGTGGCTCAACCCGGTTGTTAAGTACTTGTTTTACGTGCATAATTCCTCGGTAGTGTAGCGGTAGCGTTACCGCCTTCCACGCAGGGGGCCCGAGTTCGATTCCTGGCAGAGGAGTGGGTGTTGTGTGTCTTTTATCATCATCATTGACTCACAAGTCGCTGAAGTGGCGTCAACTAAAAATGAGTTGCAATACAGCCGCCCAACTCCCCCGAATGGGGCCTCCCGGCTAACAATTCAATACGATCATTTCACTTTTTTTACGCTAAATTTGAACCTTTGGTGTCGGTAACGGATCATACTATCGACAAAAGATTCGATGTTCCTCGAGAACATCATATTAAGAGTATACGATAAAAATTTCGACGAATTACCGTGAATAGGAGTTTTAGAAGTGGTCATCCCCAGTATTGGTACCTTTGATATCTGAAAATCAAGCTTTGTCGCGATTTTGTCAGGAACTGCCCATGAAAAGAAGATGCTTTTATAAGCCGTGTAAGGCATACTCTACACCACACGTAATGCAAAAGAACCAACGGACTTGCTCAGTTTTAGTGGTCTGGAGAAAGTTTGTAATGTTTAAATTCTGATCCTGTATCAAAGGATAGCTACAATATGTCCGTTCTTCCGAAAAGTATACCAATGATCGCTAGGCCAAGGGCTGTCCGAAACACTTGACCCCATATATCTGCGATCAATAGAAGACGAGATATGATCCGCTGAGAAATCACATTTCGCGCCCTGCTTTTTGGGCATGTTAGCGCTGTGCACTGCCGTGGGCACGGACCGATTCCACACATGGATTCGAAACACATATCAGATCAACTTGTGGAGGTTTTTAATATATCATCATTGATACGTGCGAAATTATCGCTAGAAGTAGTTAGGTATGTTATCAATGTTGTTCTTCTTAATGACATTCACAATAAAGAAATGTAACTGTGCCGTATGTGCCTCCACACGTTGTAGGTTTTGTGCTGGTACTCTCAATTTTTATGCTTTGATTTTATATATATGCCTGAGGAATGCACTGGTTAGTTTGAAGTACAAATGTAAAAAAAATCAAAGAACTTATGTATTGTTCATTTTCAGTTACTGTTAATCGTATGAGATTATACAAGATTTGTGACAATAAAATCTATTTTAATGAGATTTGAATTACTTATTTCTTTTATCAATAATCCTCTTGTATTTTACGACCTCACAAAAAGTTTTTGTCATTGATGTTACATAAATCCACAAAAAAAATGAGAAAACAGCTACATACGATTTGATTTGAACACAGAGCGAAAAATGGGAAATCTGCTCTTAGTCACTATGCCTCCGACTCGCTTGGTTCAATGACTTGCGCGTGAATTGATGAAGTGGCATCAAAACCTAGGCTGTTATTTTTCTCGGAAACTATTGAGTGTTGGCATCTAACACAAACTAGGTACCCCTTCATTTTCGCCCTTCTTTCATCAAGGCAAATTTCGACTGTGTGAGAGAGCAAATGACGGCGGGTTTCATTCGTGAGCGAGTAATCCAGTGTAAAAAAACGGTACTCCCTGGTAAGGCATTCTATGAGCTAACACGGAGATAGCCGAGCACATCGCTCCGAAAATTCTGCATATTTTATGGCTGTTTTACTGGCGTCTTAAGCAAGGAAGTTTCGCTCGAATACTGCAGAGTCGAAGAACGTCGCTTTAAGCGCTGTAAGCCATTTCCGGAACATAACGGAAAGGGCTGAAACTATAATGCAGATGTCCACGATCCTGCAGGGTGTTTTTCTGCACAAAGTTACTAAAACGTAGCAGAAACGGCAAGAGATGTAAGGAAATAGCGACTTACATTCTTAAGTAATGTTGTTCTCCACCTTTGTCTGTTTTTGCTCATCTTTAATGTATACGAAATCACTGTAGCGCACATTCTGTGTAATCTTCTTTGCATTTTCTAGTCGTTTCTCCAATACTGTTCCCCTCTACTGCTGCTTATACTGCCAATTTAACCATTTCTATACCCCTTAAGAGATGTCCCTTTCTTCTGATAAAAGGTCTTAAATAAACTGCAATCCTCAACTATCTTTAGTAGTACTTTTTCATTTCCCACTTTATCTGCATACTTAATGTTTGACGTTTTTCGGTAAAACCGCATTTAGAATTCTTTCAGTTCCTTCTTCTTCGGATTTCCTATGATCTACACTATCTAATCAAAAGTATCCGAACGCCCCTGCGTAATACGGAATTGACCGCCAGATCCCACAAGAAGCGGACGCGCCAATATTGTCAGAAGAGACGCAGTAGCAGCCGCATGGGTCGACGAAGACAGCGTAGTGACTTCGGACGTGGGCTAGTCATTGAATTTCATCTGAGTAACAAATCCGTAAGGTTCAAACTTGCTTAAGATGTCCTACCGACGGTGGTGTGATTCTGAAATGGAAATGCGAAGGAATATCTCCAGGTCAACCAAGACCAGTTAGACCTCACGTACTGACGGACAGGTACCGCCGAACATTGTGAGGGTGGCTGATAAAAATCGCATGAAATCAGCACAGGGATCACTCGTGAGTTTGAAAGTGTTGCCAGCAGTACACCTTGCACAGTAACCGTGAATATGAAGTTCAAAAAGAACAGGACACAATGGCCGAGCAGCCCATCTTAAGCAGCAAATTTCTGTCGTCATTCATAAGCGAAGCTTGAGGTGATGTAAGGAACGACGCTTCTTTATAGTGGATATCTAGGAGTGACGAATCACGCTTTAACTTGTGACAGTCCGCTGAAAGGGTTTGCATTTGGGTTTGGCGAATGTCTGGAGAACGGTACCTGATATCGTGTGTAGTGGAAACAGTGAAATACGTAGGAGGTGGTTTTACGGTATGGGGTTGTTATTTACTTCATAGTTAGAATTGTGCTTAGGGAAAAGCTACATGCGAGAGGATAAGGAATCATATTACAGCTTTGTATATTGCGTGCAGCAGAGGAACAATTCGCACATGATGACTGTAGCAGAATGAGAAGGTACATGTCATAAGGCAACATTCGTGAGCCGACGGTTTCTGGACAATAGCATTCATGAAATAGACCAGCCTGCCCAGAGTCCCGACCTCAGTAGAATGGAACTCCTTTGGAATGAGTTAGAACGGTGACCTCGTTCCAGAGCCAAGCCTCCAGCATCAATACCTTCTCTCGTTTCGGAATGACCTGCTCTTCCTCCACAGACATTCAGGTACTGTACTGAAAGTATCCCCAGCGGAGCTGAAGCCGCCATAAAAGCGAAGGGTGCACCTATGCCACTAGTAAGGAGTCCCGTTTGATCAGATGGTGTACTAACATCTGGCTATAATATCAACGGGATCGCGGTTTCCTGACAGTATTCTGTCGATCGTTCAATCTTGTAATGTCTCCACTATCTTAGAGAAGACGTGTTCCGAATCTGTTCATAAGAATTACAGACTAAGAGACCACCAGAGTCAAAAGTATCGTCTAATATTTCTGTAAAGTGTGTAACGTGTATGCGGTTAAATCACATACACTTTCATAGTAAATCATTTTAAAAAGTGTTGAATACGCAAAAAACATGGCGAGAAAAGTAGCTAGCTTAATACTGCATCGAAATAGATGTCATTCGACAAAGGGCGTAATTGGAGAAGACGTGATTCGTTGTGATCTACGATCCTCGCTGTTTCTAATACGATATACTGACGCTTCAGTGTTCATAGTGAAGTAGAAGGTGCAACGAAATTAGCAAAGTGCCAAATCGTTGCATTTTACACCTACAGGCTCAAAAAATGTTCAAATGTGCGTGAATTCCTAAGGGACCAGGCTGCTGAGGTTATCGGTCCCTATACGTACATTACTTTAACTAACTTGGTAAGAACAACATGCCCGAGGGAGGACTCGAACCTCCGGCGGGAGGGGGCACGCAAACCGTTGCGTGGCGCCCTAAACCGCGCGGCCATTCCGCGCGGCATCTATAAGCCAACATCCCGTTTTTCGTTGGCGGATAGATTAACTTCGAATATTTAGATTCTAACATTTTACGAGTGAACAAATTGTGCCGTTCGTGCCGTTTCCCTGTTATCATTCAACATATTGAAGATGCATTCTGGAATCATTTCAGCGAACGGCAGAGAATGTGTACTCAAGGAGGGTTAGTGTAAACTTCAAAGAAAAGCCATTCACAGATAAGGCTGTTAGAATCCTGGAGATTAGCTACCGTAACACACACAACAAAGGGCCAGGATGAAGCAGTTCTAAGCAACAGTGGAGTTCACGGAATACTGGGTTCAAAAAGCTGGCTAAAAGCAGAACTTGAGAGCAGTGAGATCTTTGGTGTAAATTTAAATGCACATAGACAGTATAGGCTAACGGGAAATGGAGGTGGTGTATTTGTCGCAGTAGACAACAGAAAGAAATTGAAATTGCACGGGAGATTGTGTAGGGAAGATTCAGTATAATATACGGGTATAAATTTAGTTAGCTTCTACTGTCGACAACTAGACTGATCCCAAGATGTAGCCTCAATTCTCTAATACTGTCGTGATCTGCGACACCAGCCTCCAGTCTTATCGTGAAAGAACCGATACGTTTGAGCAAACAGTAGGAACGCAGACGCTGTATCTGTGGGTCTCTCTGCGTACTGTTTCATCCCTGGAACTACCCGGCTGTGTCTCCCAGCCGGAGCTACTGTTGGCAGCGGCCACCTTGGCTTAAACGACAGGCCTCTGTTGGTCACGTCGGCATTTCCGTGACACAGCTGGAGCGGGCCTGCTGTGAGCACTTGGTTGTTATGTTTCACTCGTGCGAACTCATAACCCAGTGGTCTTTTAGGCTTGGGAACGCTGAGCAAAGGCATTGAAGCAGAGGGTCCGCAGTTCGGCAAAATAAAAGTAACAACAGTCGGCATCATCCCCCCCACCCCTCGCTCCCTCCACACAAACGGCGTACAGAAGATACTTATCTATGCTAAAAAAGACAGGGAGCACTCCCTTATGGCGACACACGAAGGGAGACGAAGCATACTTCGGATAATTCCGTCATGCTCTTGGAAATCCGTAATCCTGGACTGGTCGCCTGCGCCTGTCCGTATCTCAGGGTGAAAGCGGTAAACAGAGATTATAGTGTACAGTACTGTATTTTTTTTTTTTTTTGACATACGTGTCTCTCTACGTCAGTCACAGGGGCGCGAACTTGTAACAGTCGAATTTCAACTAGTGGTGTACAACAGCAGCCCCTGTGCACCACCTACACCCTTCAGCTGTAGTTTGTCACGTCAGATACAGAAAATACGTAACTACCAAACTGCAGCGTAGGTTCTTTGCGATTTCCTTTTTCCAAAGATTTTCTCAATTCAGGTTTCCCTACCATAGTACAGATAGCCAACTCAATTTTCAGCGTTAACCTCGAAGAAGATAGATGTTGAACACTCGCAACGCTTAAAGACGACGATAGGATCTTCCAGTCGCTGCAGTAGAGCCCTCCCCATCCAAACTGTCAACATTTTAATACGAGATCGTGATGAAAAGTAACGGCTTTGAATTTTTTATTCTTTTCTCAATATCGGTTGAGGTATTACATTTCGTCCGTATTACTCGGTAGACTTTTCCGCTTCGCTGACTCATGTTGCAACCCTCTGCCGCTAGGCGGTTCCGAATTGTACCTTTTAACATGGGAATGTGTTATGTAACACTGTCGGTGCCTGAGAAACAGCGTCCTGCAATCCCTCAGAAAACTGAAAGCACCAGTTCGAAGAGTTCGTCCACACATGGACTACCCTCTCCTTGAGCATGACAATGGCAGATCCCACACGAGCGCTTCGACTTCTGCAACAATCCGATTCCTTGGATTCACTGTCATCGATAATCTTCCATACAGCCCCGACTGGGGTCCATCCAATTTTCATCGGTGTCCAGACTTAAAGAACACCTTCGAGGACTTCAATTTGATAGTGATGAAGCGCTGCAGTCAGAGGTGAAGTTATGGCACCGTCAACAAAGTCAAACATTCTACAGTGATGATATCAACAAACTGATCTCTCGTTGAAAGAAACATGAAAGAAAAAGAAAAGAAGGGTGACTGTGTAGAGAAATAAATATGTAGGCATGAATGATAAAGATGTAGAATGTTAATAAAGTTCGTTGTATTTAAAAAGTTTTAAGAGATTTCTCAAAAAATTCGAAGGCATTACTTTATAGTATGCCCTTAGACTTAAAATACTGCCGGGCGTTGTGGCCGAGCGGTTCTAGGCGCTTCAGTCCGGAACCGCGCGACTGCTACGGTCGCAGGTTTGAACCCTGTGTCGGGCATGGATGTGTGTGATGTCCTCAGGTTAGTTAGGTTTAAGTAGTTTTAAGTTCTAGGGGACTGATGACCTCAGACGTTCAGTCCCATAGTGCTCAGAGCCAATTGAACCTTTTGAACCTAAAATATTAAATAGACCTCATCTCTTTTTGGACTTCCACTTTGAAACTAGTACCAGTGACCATGAGGCAGCTGTAGGAACAACGATTACTAAACAACAATGGAAAAGTCATGAGGCAGCTGTAGGAACAATAATTACCAAACAACAAAGGAAAAGTAAAGCAAGTAGAAAGATTTATACATTCCGTAAACTATTTAAAGAGAAAGAACGGCCTTAAAACATTTAGAAAAATTTAGTGTTTAGAAGAATAGCTGCCCAAGTACTGTGTTAGACTTGTACCTAGTTAAACAGTTCATCATAGGAGAGTATCTCCATGTCATAAAGTCTCAGTAAATACACTGATGAGCCAAAACATTGTGACCACGTGCTTAATAGATTGTCTGTCCGTCTTTCGAACGAAAGACATCACTGATTCTGCGTGTCTCGGATCCAACAGTTTGTTATTAGGTTTTTGAAGCTATGTGGCATTAGACTTTTGCTCACAGATCATGCAATTAGTGTAAATAATTGGCTGCAGATTTGCGTACGCCGTGATGGCACGTGATATCGGCCCAGACGGGTTCCATAGGATCTACATCAGGCGAATCTGATAGCAGAGACATCGACGTGGGGTCGACCATGTCGTTGGCTCAACATGTGGACACGTAGGGGTGATCTGCTGCTGAGCTCCATGTTCAATAATGTACTATGAACGGTGAGCTCCGAAACAGTTGTGCATGAACCGGCATTGTGCTCTTTCGGCAGACATGCCATAGATCACAATATGTCCTACTTTACAGAGCAGATAAATGTTCTGTGAAGAGTCGTGGTCGTGCAACCATTTACCGTCTGGTAGTAGTTTCACTGTTCTGTCTCTTCCCGTAGATGCTCACGCCAGTAGCAAGTGAACATTCGACCAGCTTTGCCCTTTTCGAGTTACTTGTTGACAGGCTCTGCGTAATAATAACCTGCCCTTTATCAAAGTCACCTATCTCAAGCGAATTCCCCATTCACAGCCAATACGTTCACTAGGGTGATTTCCCGGCCATGTGTGCTCCGCATACGTACTTTTGCTACCGCTTCACATGCGCGACGCCACCAGAGGCATCTAAGGTCGCGATGGGCAGTCGTTATAATGTTCTAGCTTATCAGTGTAATTGAAATGCTATAGACAGATGCTAGATTATTATATCATACATTTCATACAGAAAAGCAGACGTTTGTGTGATTTCTACTTCCAACGGCGAGATGTGGTTTGCGTCGCTGTTAGCTTTCTTCTATTAGGTTAAAAACAATGATTTATCGTTGAGATTTATCTTGCAGTTTATTTCCATTACAACAGAGTAATGTAGTTCCATCAAAAAACAAATCTGGTATCATAATTCGGTAGCTACGACAATTAAAAATTAGTTGCGCGCGTCAGATAATTAACTAACTAGCTAGTCATAAATTAGCGATAAATGCATCTCAGCCTACAGTGTGTAGACAAAAATATGAAAACATCAAAAACACACGCATTACCATGGCTAATACGGTGTAGGGAAGCTGCTGGAATTCAAAAGAGCTTCCAGTCGTCTTGGAATGGATAAATACAGCTCCTGTATGGTTTTCAAAGGAATCTTATAACATTATTCCAGGTAACGACGATGGAGGTGGATGGCGATCACACCACGCCCCCCCCCCCTCCCTCCTTATTAAGTAAACTATAGAGACTAGTGTCTGTTGTTCCCCGAGAAGATGTGACAATTCATCCTTGTCCTCACAAAATCAGTCCTGGAGGGTGCTATCTGTGTGAAACGGGGTCCTTTTGTCTTGAAACACAGTAGCACCAGTGGCGAACAATTATTGTACCACTCCCATCAGCCAAAACGGCCTATAATCCTTGAAAATAAGACGATCTTGCAGAATAAGTAAGGGGCTTATGGAAAACCACGATATGACTGTCCAAATCATCACTAAAATAACGCTATGTTTTACTCTTGGGACGGAACCTCGGCCAGAAGTTAGTATCAGTGTGAAACAGGTCTCATCCGATAAAATGACAGTCAATCCGTTGCTCCACAGACCAGGTTTTGTGGCTTCGTCTCCATGTTTTCCTGTTGCGAACATTTGCTTCACTGATGAGTGGTTTTGGAATTACAGCTTTCCCTGTAGTTTCCAGCATCTGGAATACTCTTCACGCTGTTTTGTTGCTGACAGGATTCACGAGTGCAACATTCAGTTCTGCAGTGATTTTAGCAGCTGTCATCCTCTTAATTTTCCCCACAATCCTCTTCAACGACCGTCCGTCACGATCACTCAACACGCACTTATCGGATGATGTTTTTTCGCTTTTCCTGTATGAGTATAAATCTTCGACCAGGTACCTCTTGAAACATCAAAAAATTCGGCTACTTTGGTTACGGGAGCACCCATAATACGAGCGCCAACAGTTTGCCCATGTGCAAATTTATATCTTTAGCTGCGACATAATGCAATCACAACTACACAGAACACTGTTCTGAGTACGACAGACACATGCGAAGTGCTGAGGACCTTGCAGAGATGCCATTCGTCGTCAAATACAACAGCGCAACGTGCAAGCTTGGATAGCATCTAAATTTATGGTCAAGCATGCATTTCTCACGGTGTTTCCATATTTTTGCCAATCACTGCTAACACTAGTTCTTGATATACACTGTGAGAAAAATAAAAAAAAATAAAAAGAAAACGACGCACAAGGAAGTAACTGCCTGAAGGCATGGAAATAAGTAGATGTGCTATACATGTACAGACAAAGAAATGATTGCAATTTCAGAAAAACTGGATTATTTACTCAAAGAAAGAGCTTCACAAATTGAGCAAGATTATAAGGCCCTGGTCCACCTCTTTCCCTTACTCAAGCAGTTACTCGGCTTGGCATTTATTGATAGAGTTGTTGAATCTCCTCCTAAAGGATATGTTGCTGCACATGAAATTTAAATTTTTATTTAGATTATGGTGGATTTTTCTATCTTTAGGTAGATGTCTTTACCCGTCACCAATCTCGAGAAAACTGATCTAACGTAGCTCACTCATTTATGATTATGAGCGGCAGCAATAAAGCCAGAGTGAAATATCCACAACATTCCTCATATTTCATAAACGGTTTGAGATACTGAAATGAGATTTTAGCAAATGATAGCATGCAAAGAGGAGAGAATTTTGCCATATGTTTATTATACAGAACTTCATTATTACCATGTTATTCCACTAACTGCAAACTTTTTCAAAGGAATAATGCAATTTTTAAGGACCGTTGACAGCTGGTGAAGTGAGAAATGCTATGGGTTTTGTAACTAAGCAAGCGAAGACATTGCACATCTATTTTTGTACCAGGATGTGCTTTTTCAAAAAGTTACTGATCTTGCTTTCCCTCAGTTCCTTACTTGATAAACCATTGTTTCAGAATTCCCTCGCAATTGCGTCTGCACAACATGTTAGTGAGATGACACTGTGTAAATGTTGCTGTGTTTTAGCAAAAGAAGCAAATTTTAGTGTGGCAACAAGAGAAATGTGTAGTTTTACTCAAAATTTGTCACTCATTTCGCTTTTTTAACAAGCCAAGCGAAAATAAATCACTGCTTTAGTTGCATTTTCCATGGAATTCTTTTTGGGTACTAACAAAAGCAGAGATGATAGGTCTTTTTGAATGATCACCATGCAAGTGTGGCTGTGGAGACACAACTTATTATTTACAAAAAATGTGGGTGTAGACTTCAGTATGGAATGGCACTTTCCCTCTAGCGCTTGGCATTTCACCTTCAGCATCGGCCCGTAACCCCCACCACTATCGCTCTCTCCACATATGCCCTGCTTACTGTGCAATTTGCCAAATGACGGGTGACAAGCAGGTATACCACCGCCGTATGGGACGTCCCAGACAAGTGTTCCCTTGTCATCGATGCCTGGAATCTCATTGACTGGAGCAGAATTGTCTTCAGTGATGTGTGCTTCTTCGAACTGAGCCCCGATGATCAGGGAAGATGTGTCTGAAGATGCCCCAGACAGCGGTGGGACATCAGCCTGTCACCCGCCATACGGCATGACAGTGTCAGGACTGACGGTCTGGAGTGTCGTTTCAATTCATAGCAGGACGTCTACGGTAGTCATCGGCGGCACCCTTACATCACAGCGGTACTTCGATAATATTGTACGCCCCATTTTGTTACCCTTCATGGCAGACCATCCTGGACTTAAATTTCAGCAAGATAATGTCCGTTCACACCCGGCGATAGTTTCTACTCCTCATCTGCGTGCTTGCCAAACCCTACCTTGCCCAGGAAGAGCACCATATCTGTCCTCAATTGGGCACGTTTGGATATTATGGATAGAGCCCTCCAACCAGCTCAGGATTCTGACGATCTAACGCGCCAACTGAACAGAATTTGGCACGACATCCCTCTCGAGGACATCCATCAACTCTATGTCAGTGTCAAGCCGAATAACTGCTTGCAAAAGAGCCAGAGGTGGATCAACGCGTTGTTTTCATGCTAGCATGTCAACCTTTTTCTCCTGAGTAGGTCAACCAATTTTTCTTAAATTATAATCATTTGTTCGTCCGTACATGTACATCACATCTACCGATTTCCGCCCTTTTCGGATAATTTCTTTGTGGTACGTTTTTTTTTTGCTTTAGAGCGTATTTGAGGCAGTTTGTCTAACTGCTTCATCCTACATTGTGACAAATGTAGATATAGCTGAACTGGTTCGTTATATCGCAAGTTGTGGAATACTGCGGATACAGCATGTTTTTGTTTCACGTCCATCGTAGCTGTGCCGACGGTTCCTCAGTCTTAGTTTATTTGAGGGGTCTTACAAAGTTTTTCCCTCGTACGAAGAACGAAGAATCTGTGTGTGTGTGTGTGTGTGTGTGTGTGTGTGTGTGTGTGTGTGTGTGTGTGGTGATATTTTGAAGATACGCATCCCCGATCAGTTTTCCAATAGGTAACAAATACACTTTGACGTAAAAATGAAAACACGAAGACGATATTTTCCTGTGTCGTTTACGCTGTCGTTAGTATTGACTGGAAGGTAGCAGGATGAGTGATTCTGTTGCAATGGCGTCGCACGTGAACAGTGCTCGTATTCGTGGAGCTGGGCTGCCGACCGGCAACCGCGCGCCAGGTGTTGACTCGTTCCGTCCAGCGAGGGGAGTCGCTCCAACGTCCCACCAATCGTGTGATAAGGACGCCGAGCCGAGATTATGATCGATCACTCGCGTTTTCTGCTGCCGTCTCTCTTGCAAGCGTAGGAAGCCCTTCCGCCGGAAAATTCTCTCTCGCTGACAAAGGAGGAATGGAAACCTCTGAAGGAAACAAATATTGTTGTTTGAAACAGTTGCTGAATCATTTACGTAAAACAAATGACGCTGTCACTCAATTACACGATACTAAAACAAATCAGCTAGCCTTCTAGCTGTAGCATATGTGTAGGGTACATTTCCTCTTATTTTACACCGCGTACGTTTTTATGATTCTGTACGTCGATCGAAATCCTTTTAGGATCACTTTACTGTCCATCTATCTGTCTGTTCGACCGTTAAGACTCCTTTTTCTCAGGAACGGGAAGAGGTATCAAGTTAAAACTTATGTCGCATACCAAAGTATATGGCCCTCAGTGGTGGAAAACATTTGATCTTAAAAGTCAATGCAATCAAAAGATACGGCCACTTTTGGATACCCGCAAACTCACTCATGAAAACCTATCATGCATTGCTTGTTGACCTAGAATCATGAAATTCGCCAAGAATCAAGGTTTCGCAGTTCAGCTAAAGGAAACAAAATCGGAAAAGTGCTAATTTGTAACTATATATCATAAGAAATATTTCTTTTATGCTTACGAACATACATTGCTTTCATTATACATCAAATATTTCTTGAGCGACTGTAATGATTTTGATATAGTTTTCAGCAATAGGTAGAGTGATTCAGGAGGAAGGTTTGTGTGCATAAGTATTTAATACTAACTGGGTGAGCTACAGTGAAGTGAAACCCCTGCGGCTGTGAAAACAAGGCCTTTGGCGTCTAGGGCTGATGGGTGTAAGGCCGCCAGACTACCGTTGTCGTAGGTCCTCCATGCGAACGTTCTTGAGAGTCCACTTCGGTAGCTGCGCGGTCAGCGCAGCGGACTGCTAACCGAAGAGGTCTGGGTTCGACTCCCGACCGCGTCGGAGAATTTCTTTGCTTAAGGACTGAGTGTTATGTTGTCCTTACGTTCGTATCGTTATAATTGACGTTACGCTCTGGAGATGGCTGTATGGACACATTCCAAAAGCCAATAATAAAAGTAATTAAAAAAAATCCCAGACAGGCTACGCCTATGACACGTACAGTATTTCTAATGTTTCAAAGCAAAGCAGTACTTGTAAGTGACTTGGGATTGAACCTTCATTGCTTGATATGAGGTTCCGATATCCAATAAAATATCCTTTGAAGCATTCCACAGAACAATTAGACATTTGCATAACAACAGTAGCCCTATGGTCAGCTGTACAATTTTCTTCTCTCGAGATTTCCATGAAATCTTACCAGTAATCGAAACAGGGATGAGAGCAGACAAATTCAATGCATCTGCAACTGCCAGTTAACGGAGAATGTTAGTAAAACTTGAAAATTAACAAAATAAATCAAAATTACAATAGCGAATGAGTAATTACACAAAAAGTAAACATGAAATTAGAACATTCTCGAAAGCCTTACAATTTTCGGGACCTGTATCTTGCCAGTATCGATATCGATAATAGGCAAAAGTCGTAGAGATTTTCGATTCCCTGCATGAATGAACTATCTATGTACATAATAAAGTTTGTACGGAACCTTTGAAGCGTGAGTCCTACTAGTACGCACAAGTTTTTTTTTCTTTTTTAACTTTTTGACCATGCTTTTCTTACTAACGTATAACAGACAATATCTGGACTAGGGCGATTTACCACAGCATGGAGCAGTACTGGATTGTTGCTTTCTCCAAGGTAACTAACACTCCTGGAACTGCTAGTTCCCCAAGAGAAGCAGTAGAACTTCCGTCGGTTACGGAAAACAGGAGAGATGAGCGGGCAGAAGTGCAACTGTGGGGGCCCTTAGTGATTCGTTTCTAGATAGCCCTGGACGATAAGAGTACTGACTGTGTTAGGCAGGGTTCCGGGGTCGAGTCGCGGTCCAGTACATAGTTTCAAGCTGGCAGGAGGTAACAAAGATGTATCGAAAACAACGACACGTGACAATAACCATGGTTCACTTCCCATCACATAAGACCATCGACAAACGCAAAAATTCTTCATTTGTGTGGCCATATTGTCCATAGTTATTTTAGCGTTTTTGAGGGTATTTTTGTTACGTCGTTACAAAGTGTTATGACAGAACAAAAATACCGCTATTTGCAATAGACATTTGCTTAATGATAACTCTAAAGTTAATTTGACTCCTCATGAAACTTGTATATCAATAAATTATGGTTTGCGATCCCATGCATAGTTTTAATTATT
The DNA here is from genome assembly GCF_023898315.1 of Schistocerca nitens. Taxonomy (NCBI): domain Eukaryota; kingdom Metazoa; phylum Arthropoda; class Insecta; order Orthoptera; family Acrididae; genus Schistocerca; species Schistocerca nitens. The sequence continues at coordinate 1,048,603,011 of NC_064614.1, forward strand.
TCTGATTAAAGTAATTTAATTTGCAGCTCATTTATCTCCCTTTAAATGCTATGAAGTCAACGGTCTTGCCGCAGTGGTAACATAGATTCCCGTCAGATCACCGAAGTTAAGCGCTGTCGGACTGGGCTAGCACTTTGGTGGGTGACCATCTGGTCTGCCGAGAGCTGTTGGCAAGCGGGGTGCACTCAGTCCTTGTGAGGCAAACTGAGGAGCTGCTTGATTGAGAAGTAGCGGCTCCGGTCTCGTAAACTGACATACGGTCGGGAGAGCGGTGTGCTGACCACATGCCCCACCATATCTGCATCCAATGACACCTGTGGACGGAGGATGACGCGACGGACGGTCGGTACCGTTGGGCCTTCATGGCATGTTCGGGCGGAGTGTAGTTTAGTTTTAAATACAACGAACTTCCCTGATACGTATTCTCCGAATAAACTGCGTGTTCAACTAACAGTTCAAAAATAGCATCCTCAGCAAAAACTCCCGAATTCTAATAGCAACAGTGTTCTTCATACATCCCTTCTCCGTGTCCGAAAATCAAGCGGATCTTTCAGTACGCTGCCCATGCTATACGGGCGCAGTCATTTTAGTCCAATACGTCGACAATTCTTCTCCTATCTTTGTGCTCTTACTGAAACATCTTAATATACTGCTTTGCTAAACCTAAGTACAAGATAGCTAGTAACACAACATATTCACTACTTGGCTGAAAAGAATAAAAGTGCGAGAGCATATTGCCAGAGATCTCCCAGTCGGGCACACAGACAGCAGGACGTCACACGTCTTGTGAGGTCAGCGTGATTGTAGAGCCAAACGGTGGTGTCCCCGCAAAACGAGGCATTTGAAGGAACGGGAAAGACAGTGTGTATGTGTCAATCAGTGGGCAGTTACGGAGCTCTGCGTTGGTGTTCTCCATTACAACAAAGCAGGGAGACAACACCTGGACGATTTCACATAGGAAAGAATCGTCGGGAAACTGGAAGAAGGACGAAGAGTGGCGAGTGGATAGCCCAGGAGTTTGGTAGTGCCCGTAGCATTGTTTAAGGCACGGGGAGCGTTCCGAGGTACTGCTGCCCGAAAAAAAGATGGTAGTCTACCACAGTGCACTGCCAGCACGAGATGATTATTACACTGTGCAACGGGCAAGAAGTCTCCTACGTCAAACAGCGAGTGGAATTGCAATCACGCTTAACAGAACTGCAAGGCACGTAATTTCACGCTCCACAGTGGCGCAGCTACTGCGTGAGGGTGGTCTCTTTCTCCGACGCCCAGTACCTTGTGTTCTGTTGACCCTCTTATGTCGGAGGCACCATTCGTGATGATGCCGCAAGCACAGGGACTTGACCAACGAGAGGTGGGTCGCGTGATCCTCTGGGACAACCCTTATACGGCGAGAGGTGGGAACACGTAACGCACCTTGGAGCATTGTCGAACAAGATCGTTTCGCTGGTATAGATGTTATGGTCTGGGGAGACGTAACGTTGCATGGGCATACTGACCACCAGATCTTTGACCACTGTACACTCACCGGTCAACGATATTGTTACACTGTACCCATCCATGCGTCTTTTCAGGGGTTTGTTCGACCCTGGCTTCATTTTTATTGATAATTATGTGCGACCGCATCGGACAGCGCAGATGAACGAGCTCTTGGAACGAGACGATATCCAACGAATGGACTGGCCCGCTACTTGTCTCGAGTTAAATCCAATCAGGTACGTGAGGGACGCGGTGGGGAGACGCACTGAAGCCAGCACATCGACATGCGCCAACCACCATCCAACAGCTGCCAACCGCACTGCTGGAGGAATCGAACACTCTGCCACAAGAACTCCTTACCAATCTTGTGGAGCATGAGAGCACGTTACAGAGGATGCGCTGCTGTCTATGGTGATCAGGCACCCTATTAAGAACAATGTTTCCCTTGTGGAATATCCAGAGGGTCATCATAAATCGTGTCTTTGATTAAAAGAGTCTCGTTGCCCACTTTTTTTCAGTTAGGGGAAATCGGAGCGGAACGGGATATTTCATATTTAACCAGTTTTGTAAAATAAGGAAGCATAACGAAACTTCTTAAACGAATAAAAAACCACATTGTCGTATGACCTAACATCCCTTACTTGAAAATCTCTTATGACTGCTTGTTACGCATTTCTTACATTTTTCAAAGAAACGCTTGCGTATTTCCCGTTCTCTTCCAACGACGGGCTATGGGATCAGGCACTTCTTTTTTAATTATTGCATAAAAGTTCAAATTATTTGGAATATCATCTTAAAACCAAGACATAAAGTTGTTTAATGAACATTTTAAGCCCGCATCTCGTGGTCGTGCGGTAGCGTTCTCGCTTCCCACGCCCGGGTTCCCGGGTTCGATTACCGGCGAGGTCAGGGATTTTCTCTGCCTCGTGATGGCTGGGTGTTGTGTGATGTCCTTAGGTTAGTTAGGTTTAAGTAGTTCTAAGTTCTAGGGGACTGATGACCATAGCTGTTAAGTCCCATAGTGCTCAGAGCCATTTGAACCATTTTTGAACATTTTAGACTGAGAAATATGGAATCTTGAAAATAATCCTCAAGAATAAGAAAATATTTAGTTCTCATTTTGAAAATTGTACAATTATTTTTAAAGCTGACTACAAAGTTAAAGTTACTTAAACGAATTTTATCCATAGTGGATGCTGTTAGAACTCCGTGACTGTTCCCTTATAGGGTGTAGAAAAATTTCAATTTGTTTGTTTTTAAACACAGTGCATTTCACGAGTGCACATCGTAATAGTGAAACATGCAGCTAAACTTTATAAAACTGAAATATGCACCTGAAAATGGCCGGCCGCGGTGGCCGTACGGTTCTGGCACTGCAGTACGGAACCGCGGGGCTGCTACGGTCGCAGGTTCGAATCCTGCCTCGGGCATGGGTGTGTGTGATGTCCTTAGGTTAGTTAGGTTTAAGTAGTTCTAAGTTCTAGGGGACTTATGACCTAAGATGTTGAGTCCCATAGTGCTCAGAGCCATTTGAACCATTTTGAACCTGAAAATGATTATAAGTGTGTAACTAAGTGGAAAAACGGTCACCACAGCCTATCTATAATAATTATGCTTCAGCTTTATGTAAGTACAGATATATTTTCGACAAATGCTGCCTTGCCACTTACAATTGTCCCACTTGTATCTGTTTAGTCACCAGCAAATAATTTTTTATATTTATACAGTGTCCTCCAGCATATAAAAATGTACATGAATGTACAAACATCTGAAGATGGGCGCAAGCCCCAAACCAGTCGTGTGACAAATAAATAATCTTTTATTGTGACTGGGAGCAGAAAATATTTTTTAATGTTACAGTTACTTTGTTGAATCCCGGCGCTCGTTCATAACATTTATTTTCTGGCTGGCGAATACACAACACAGGATGCCAAGAATTACTTTGTCAAATCTGTGTGGTAAGCCATTTCTTTCTGCTAGCTGCTAGTCTAATGATATGACAATGAGCTGTTTCCCGCTGGACTAAACAAAATCTGCTCTCCATTGACTTAAGGTAATCTATCAGCTCGTCTTTGTGTTATGTAATGAGCACATTTTTAAATTTACCACCCGATATTGTCAACTCTGTAATTGGGATTTTCTTAGGTTCGCAGAAGTATCTTTCCAAGGTTGACGTGGGTACGTTAAGCTTCTTAGATGGTTTTAAAACTCCCATTTCAGAAGACAAAACGGCTGAAACTGCACTATCAATTGATTTAATATCCAGTTGCTGTCCATGAGCCTTTCCAATGTAAGTTCACATCATCTGATCTGGAAAAGTAAGGAAATAAAACGAAATTTGTAGTTCGAAGTCTACTTGAAAAAAAAAAAAAGGAAAAAAATAAAAGGAGAAGAACAGGACATTATCCCATTTTCCTCCGGCCGTTCTGTCCTAAGAGGATACTTCAGGTTAGCAACATTTATTGAGTATAATAAGTGACGGATTTAAACGTATTATGCAGCTAACGTGTAGCGAATGGCATGCACTTTCAGATTAAGCGTAATTTAAGGGCATACAATTAAGAATTAACGCAGAAGACTCTATAGTTAGGTCAGCAACAGCCGGGATCATTTTGAAGGTAGAACAGCTTCAGCTGTAATGTCTTTATTTTTAAGCACGACTGGTTTTGCAGCATTTTAGCTTCATTATCACGTGCAATAAAATCAAGTCATATTCTGATCAGAAAAGAGAATGGGATTACCCAACCTTAATAGTCAGAAAATTTTCGCTATTTTATAACTGACGTCCGCCACGTAGCGAGAAATTGCTCTCTATGAACGGTTGGTCATCCCAATCTCTTTTCTGATCAGAACGTGACTTGATTTTATTGCATGAGATAATGCAGCTAAAATGCTACGAAACTGCTCGCGCTAATAATAAAGTTTATAGAGCTGCAGCTGTTTTATCCTCAAAAAAATAAGAGTTAACGGCTTATCTCGCTTTTAAATTCATGGAAAGCTGTAAAAGCACAATCGAAAACGCTACGGACAGCCATCACTTAGAAGTCTCTCTCTAAACTAACTCAAAATGGCTGTCGCATTTTCCTTTCCATTCAGAGACATTGCTACGTGCCACTACAATGGGTTGCAGCATTCTCCAGTCTAGAAACAGCACAATCCCGCTGTGTGTCGCTATGTCGTTTTGCACCGAGTACCCCTATTTTTTGTATTATACTTGTAGCAGTTCTTTGTATTCATGGTGCAAGTTCCACTGAGTTAAGTTACGTGGCAGTGACACGTTACGCGAAAGTTACTTGCGTCCTTACGTGTTACACACCAGCGCATTCCCACTAGAAGATACGTTTATTAAGACAGGGTCGCAGCTAGCAGCGTGGAGGATCTGACAGAAGCTTGAGGGGCTCATACTGTGTGCCTTTCGCATCTCGACGTACTTTTCTGAGAGAGAGCATTACACACATAACTCGCTAAAAAGCTAGGTGCAAGGTGGTAATCACATTAGGCAGCAGCGAGACGAAATTTCGCTCTGGTGTCGACGTCAGAGAGAGAGAGACTCGCAAGGTAACGAAGTTATAGGATCTGAGCTGGGAGGGCTCTGCAGAAAACCTATAAAGAAAGGGGCCAGAGCTGGTGAGACTCGCGTGAGCGCTATCGATTCAGCAGGGCGCGCGCCTTCAAATCCCGGCAATTTTGGGACGCATTACGGGGAACCCCCGCTGATCCCTCCAGAAGGGTCGTTCGCCGTTTCTGCGCTCGGCAGCCCAGCGGCCGCCTGCAGGCGTGTCTCGTCTACTGGCGGATAGTGCCGACAGACGGCGGCGGGGCGCCACAAATAAAGCTGAAATATGACGCCCGCTGCCCGCAATAGAAATAAACCAGCCCGGCACCGCACAGCCAGCAATGACCGGCGCGGTCAGTGTGCCACGCTGAGCCAACACATGAAGGGCGGAGCGCTGCTGCAAACGGTCAGCGCCAGAGGAAATTACACAACAGGGCGGACTCCGTGCCGGTTAGACTACGGCCGTCTCTCGTCTCTATAGAGCGCTTCGGAGCACGCCTCTGTGTCCCAGGTCGATAAAGCACGCCTTTACAACGGCGCTCCGTTCTGTTGTTAAGGGGTTCGAATCCTGCTGATTGTACCCTTTGTCAGTGGACGACGGATGGTGTGTTAGGTTCATAATTGCCGGAGTAAGCGTCAAGTACGATGATTAGTCAAAAATTTATTACTATCACCTCGAAAAAAAAAAGGAAGCTGCTACCATAAAACTAGTTGTGATTCTTGAGTTTCTCCCGGCGTATTTGATAATCAAAATATCCACGGGTGTACTGCCGGTCTACAGTACCGGGCACGGATCGGAACTGTGTTTTGTCCTCCGAATAAAACGCGTGCACTGGTGGGGAGCACCAAAGATGACCTCGGTTTGAGGAAGGCCGGCGTGTACCAGATTCCGTGTCAATGTGGCAAGTCGTATATTGGTCAGACGATGCGTACCGTAGAGGATCGATGCCGTGAACACCAGAGGCACACTCTACTGATGTATCCGAGCAAGTCGGCGGTCGCTGAACATTGTTTGTCGGAAAATCACGCCATGGAGTATGAACGCACGAGGATTCTGGTACAGACGTCGAGATACTGGAACAGCGTTGTTAGAGAGGCCATCGAAATTCGCACCAATGACGACCTCATAAACCGTGACTGTGGCTATAATCTTAGCAAGGCTTGGGAACCAGCGATTGGGTTAATCAAGAGTAAATCGAACAAACGCATAGTTGTGACGACCACGGCGGACAGAGCCATCACACCGACGTCATCTCAGACGCCGTCGCAATCTGTTCCACCGCGTGACCGTGGAGCGGGGCGCGGACGGCGGAGGGCGTGCGCCGCGGGCGGAGGGTATTTAAATCATCCGCCGCCGCGACCGAGCCCAGTTCCCCATGAGCAGCCATAGCGTACGGATCTCCGTACCGGCACGTTCACAGGAGCTCAGTCCGTCAGTTCACCTGATGATGGCGACATGTATGATCGCCGAAATATTGTGCCCGTTGGACACTCTAGACCGGCAGTACACCCATGGATATTTTGATAATAAAACTAGTTGTTAGTTCTTCTCTACATTGTCACCTTCCAAAGCGACACATTTTTCCCAGCACTGGGTGATTTGGGGGAGGCTTTGGTTGTAGAAATCTTCATTTTTATGCATACGTATGATTTACACTGTCAACTCTTTGTGATTCTGGAAGTACAGGGGGTTGACAAAAATGTGGAAGTAACAAAAACACAACATATTACCATGCCTGATACAATACAGAGGGATCCAAAAAAAAAATGCATCCACTGTTTAAAAGTCCATAACTGGCAAACTAATTGACGGAGTTGTCTCATCTTTGGTAGTGTAATAGTTTGTAGTTTCGGCAATCGCCACACAAGCGCTGTATTGCGTTGTTTTGTTTTGACAGATGACAGTCGCCAGAGAGTCAGTGTTTTGTTCTTAGTTGCACCTAGTTACTCGAATAAACATGGCTGGCGCAAGGCTTACATTCGATGAAAGGAAGTCAGTTTTGAAGTGGTATTTTAAGTACGAAAACATTAATGAGCTTCAGTGGCAATGGCGAAATGAGTATCAAGCAGAGCCACCGACACGTTTAACGATTCGTCACATTCGAGACAAATTTGAAGCCGAAGGCTGTGTTAAAGGTGTACACAAGCAACTATCTGAACGACCTGTAACAGTAACAAGTCCAGCTAACTCCTGTCGTGTGTTACATCAATTCACTCGCTCACCACAGAAGTCTGTGAGACAGTGTGCCCGTGAAACTGGAGTGAGTCGATCAAGTTTTTGGCGAATTTTGAAGACAGCAAAGTGGAAGTGCTACATCCCACGATTGCTACACGCAATGAACGAGGACGACCCAGATCGTAGAATGGAGTACTGCGAGTGGTTTACTAACATGGTGCACAACGATGAAGAGTTTGCAGAGATGATTGTGTGGTCTGATGAGGCACAGTTCAAACTCAATGGCACAGCAAATCGCCACAATTGCATCTACTGGGCCGCCGAAATTTCGAACGTCCATGTAGACAAAGCCGTGAATTTACCAGGAGTAAATGTGTGGTGTGGGTTGTCTTACCAGGGCTCGATTGGGCCATTCTTCTTTGATAGCACAGTTACTGGTGAGGTGTGCCTTCAGAAGCTTCAGAGAACCATTTTACCTGCCATCCGAGACTTGGAAGAGTTTACTTTCAACAAGATGGTGCCCCAGCCCGCTACCAAAATCGTGTTAGGGCGTATCTCGACGAAAATCCACCAGGAAGATGGATAGGCCGTAGAGGTGCTGTGGAGTATCTACCACGTTCCCAAGATCTAACTCCTCTGGACTTTTACTTGTGGGGAACACTAAAGGACGTCGTTTATCGACAAAAGCCACGCACATTGGATGAACTTCGAGAATCCATCGTACATTCATGTACAAATATCCAACTGAACACGTTGCAGTCAGTAGTTCGTGCTGCAGTTTGGCGGCATTGTTTGTGTGTGGATGTTAATGATGACCATTACGAACACCTACAGTGAGATCTTTAAGTTGGACTTTAAGCTACACTTTTACCAAAAACGAGACAACTCCGTCAATTAGTTTGCAAGTTATGGACTTTTAAACAGTGGATACATTTTTTTGACCCCTCTGTATAAGAAACCGCTGGCATGCAAAACAGGTTCCTGTTATCCTGTATGGTGTTCAAGGTAATCTTATTCCATGTTTCCTGCAAAAAAAGTGGCAAGTTGAGGAAATGATTAGGGAGGTGAATAGGGATCATGCATGCTTGTCTCCAAAGTAGACCTCAAAGGCTCAATGATATTGAGATCTGGTGACTGTAGTGGCTGTGGCAGATGTGACAATTCATCGTCGTGTTCACAAACCAGTCCTGGACGATTCGACGATGTGAGTTGTGTGTGCAGGGGCAGTGTCGTCTTGGAACACAGTATCACCATTGGAGAACAAATATTGTACCATCAGGTGTAGCTGATCACCCAAAATGCTCACATACTCATTGGCAGCAACTCGACTTTGCAGAGTAACTTTTGCGCCAACGGTCTACTACGGTGTGATTACCCAAATCATCACCGAACATCTGGCAATTTCACTCTTGAGAGCAGGGAGTGTGCATTTTAGGCTTGGGATAGCGTACGCCAGACGAAAAGACGGACAGAAATTGGATGCAGTGTGAAACACCTATCCAATCAAATGACATTCAGTCCATTGCTCCGTTGTCCAGGATTTATGATGCATTCCGGAGGTCGACGGTTCAAAATCGCAATAGGCCATCCAGATTTAGCTGTACCGTGACTTCCCTAAATCGCTCCAGGCAAATGCCGGGATGGCTCCTTTGGAAGGGAAAGGTCGGTTTCCTTCCCCATCCTTGACACAATCCGACCTTGTGCTCTGTCTCCAATGACCTCGATGTCAATGGGACGTTAAATCTAATCTTCCTTCCTTCCTCCTTTCCTTTCATGTTTTATGGTTTCGACACCACGTTTTCTTGTTACGAGCATTTGCATCACTTGAGACACAAAGCAATTACGGACATCTAATCTTCCTTCCTTCCTCCTTTCCTTCCATGTTTTATGGCTTCGACACCACGTTTTCTTGTTAAGAGCATTTGCATCACTTGAGACACAAAGCAATTACAGACATCAGCTGCGAGCGGCCATCGATTCAAATCAGTGGGGGGAGTTGAAAATTTGTGCAGGACCGGGATCCGAAACCGGGTCTCCCACTCGCAGCCGATGTGTGTAATTCCTTTGTGTCTTAATTCATAATGGCCGCTGGGTCAAAATGGTGTCTGTTCCTTCCAGCGCGCGCGCGCGCGCACACACACACACACACACACACACACACACACACACACATACACGTCGCGCGGGATTAGCCGACGGTCTAAGGCGCTGCAGTCATGGACTGTGCGGCTGGTCCCGGCGGAGGTTCGAGTCCTCCCTCGGGCATGGGTGTGTGTATTTGTCCTTAGGATAGTTTAGGTTAAGTAGTGTGTAAGCTTAGGGACTGATGACCTTAGCAGTTAAGTCCCATAAGATTTCACACACATTTGAACACACACACACACACACACACACACACACACCTATCTATATGGTGTCCCATTTATCTCGACCACCCTAAATGTCAGGGGGACATCAATCAGCATGACTGCCTTCGTTGTAGCTTTGTTTTTTTACAAAGATATGAACAGTGGTATGAGTTTTTTAAATGGCATCCTGTATTTTTTTATTCTGTGATTCATTTCCTGTCCTAAAGACCTATTCAAAAATATGTCACAGTGTACCATTCACTGAAACACAACGTTATTAATTACATAACACATCACTTACTTTGAGCCGGGATCACAAACTCGTCCACTTGCTGGAGTTGTCAGAAAACAAATAAAAACCAAGTAAAAACATAACACAAAATTGACTTTGACTCTCCTGTACCACTGCCTACGAGTAGAACATTCAAAGTTTCTCAGAGTGGTGGCCCCGACACCCATACACTGGTGCACTCGTTGAATGAAAGAATGATTTACAGCTTCCAGAGTTGCCTGCTGAAGAGAATTACAAGCAAGCGCGGTACGTTCCTGAATGTCCTCTGGAGTTGTTGGAATATCGCAATAGACAATGTCTTTAATGTATCCCCAAAGAAAAAAGTCCGGAGGATTTAACTCAGGAGACCTAGCAGGCCAAGTAACTGTTCCTCCTCAAATGGTTCAAATGGCTCTGAGCACTATGCGAGTTAACTTCTGAGGTCACCAGTCACCTAGAACTTAGAACTAATTAAACGTAACTAACTTAAGGATATCACACACATCCATACCCGAGGCAGGATTCGAACCTGCTACCTTAGCGGTCGCTCGGTTCCAGACTATAGCGCCTAGAATCGCACGGTCACTCCGGCCGGAGACACAGAACAGAAAGCACACACACACGCAAAAGAACCACTTCCCCATCACACACAGAGACATAAATAATGAACAGAAGTCGTCGTAATTCGCGCTACAGTTTTTCATAGCCTTTCTCGCCACTTGCGATACGCCTCTCGCGACACACGCGAACAGCAAGATGGCGTAATATTCTGGATCAGAAACAAAGTGCTAAAGTTTTGTTTTTCTGTGTAAAAAGCAGCCATACACCATCCAACGAACGTAAGTACAAGAATAGCTAAGCAACAGCTAAATAAACACCAAAATAACTGGTTTCCACAACTACCACAACCCCAAGTATATACTGCTCACATACGAAGTCCACCTTTGAGTATTTGTTTACTAACAGCCGCTCACATGGTTGCAGATGACATGATGTTCGCTAAGTAAAAAGACGGCAACAGAAAAAAGAGCACAGAAAATATGTCACAAACAGCGCCAATAATAGCTTAAAACATGGTGTAGCATACAATAAATAAGGTAGTATAAAAGTGTCAATATAAAACTATATTCCTCCTCGACCAATCCATCTGGCAGGATACCTTCGGTTCAGAACACGACGTGCACGCAAGGTATTATGTGCTGGAAATCCATCGTGTTGGTACCACATAAGCATTCTGGTTCTTAGCGGCACTTTGTCCAGAGGAGGAGGAAGAATTAGTCTGACGAAGTTGGTGTACTCTGTGCCGTTTAGACTACCATTGATGAAATAAGGGCCAATAACTGTAGTACCAAGCATCCCACACCAGACGTTAGCTCTCCATTGACGCTGATGTTCCAACTGTCTAAGCCATCGTGGGTTGTTGCTGGACCAATAAAGCATGTTCCTTGTATTTACCTGTCCTTTGTTTGAAAAGGAACATTCATCGGTAAATTGAATACTGGAGAAGTTCTGGTTGGCGAGGGGTGGCCACTGACAGAACTGTACACGATTCTCAAAATCATTCCCATGCAATTCTTGATGTTGGTGTTCATGGTAGGGAATGAACCAGTGAAGTATGAGAATACGATGTACACTGGTTTTAGGAATGCCAATCTCGTGTGCAAGCTGTCGTGTGCACACATGTGGATTCACAGCAACGGAAGCGAGAACAGTAACTTCGGCAGCTTCGTCTGCGCGAGTGCTACGACGACTGAGTTGTCGTGGGTTGAAACTTCCCGTTTCCTGAAGCGTTGCAACAAGACGAGAAAACATCCGTCGGGAAGGTGGGTTCTTGTCAGGATATCGTTCTCTGTACACTTTCGCTGCCTTCGTAACATTTCGCCTATCTTCAACAACAACAACAATAAAAGAAATGTTATGTCGATGCAGTTTGTAGGAAGGACAGTCTTTACTGTATGGCTACTCTACGCAACAGTATTTAAAAGGACTAAACTACTGTACTAAATGTACCCGTACATAAGAAAACAGTATTGCAATTACTGTGTCCTGCTAACTTACATTCCCTATAGATAAGTAGTATTTCTACCTTCTTTTCGTTGGTGTACATTCTGCTCAGACAACTCTCCAACTGACGATGGTTGACGGAATGAGGGGTGTACATTCTACTTATGTTTACATTTGTCCTCTGTCAACGTCAGCACGTGGATGTGTTCCATTACCCCGAGTACCTGCACTAAGTGCTGGGAGCGTCAACGTCAATGTTGTGTTATGTAATTAATAACGTTGTGTTTCAATGAATGGTACACTGGGGTACATTTTTGAATAGGTCTTTAGGAGAGGAGATGAATTACAGAATAAAAAATACAGGGTGCCATTTAAAAAAGTCATACCGCTGTTCATATCTTTGTAAAAGAACAAAGCCACAACGAAGGCAATCATGGTGATTGATGTCCTCCTGGTGGCTAAAGAACATTTGCTTGAAAGATTTTGGAATTTGCATCTGGACAAGCAGTTATTTAGGGTGGTCACGCTGTATTTGCGTGACTGATCTGTGGTTTTGGAAATCCAGCTCGCCCTTTTGGTGCTGACGGGGTTCGGGAGTGACATGGACTTCTGTAGAGACTTTTGCAGCTTCGTCCTCTTGATTTTCGTCACGATCCTCTTCAATTTGACAGATGACGTTTTTTCCGCTTTCCCTGTATGCGGTATAAATATTTGATACGGTGCCTCTTGAAAAAACAAACACTTGTGCTATCTTGGTTACGGAAGGGGCACCTTAAGAGCACCAACAAGTAGCTCACTTTCGAATTCACCTATCTCCGAAATAACGCACTAATATCTACATAGAACACTGTTCTTATCATGACTGACACCTGCAAAGTGTGGAGGTCATCACACAGGTGCCGTTCGTGGTGAGATACAAGGGTGAAACCTGCGGGTTTGGATAGCACTTGCATTTATGTTAAGGCATGTATTTATCGCGTTGTTTCCGTACTTTTATCCAACGCCTTTACCAGACATGTAAAGTTTCTTCATTCGAAGAAAGAGGAAGATGCGACTGGACACCATTAGAAGCAAACGGGTTGAGGGGTTGAGGAAAAATTTTACAGCCGGAAGGAAGAGCATATGTGACTGACTTTCTGTCCACATTGAGTTGGGGAGTTGTGGAGCAAAACCATGCTCCTGGACAGGTTACAACAGCGCTTCGTCTCGACAGGTTCCCGTAACCTCGTCAGGATATTTCGGCAGTCTGATCCTCTGACAGTGCACCTCCACTGCTGCCTAAGTTCAGTGGCGTTTTCGATTGATGTGAGCAGACGTGAAACCCAGCTAGCGGCGAGCTGTGTCACGTTCAAAATGTCGTATAAGTTGTTGCAAACTGATCCAAGACCGATTTCCAATTTCTACACTGACACCTCGATTGTGTTGGACCGATCTTAGGGTCCCAGATCTTTCACTTCAACTGCAGTTCTCGGTTCTGCAGAAAGGAGTGCACTTCTGCTTTGTTATTCGTCATTTAAACTTCTCTGGCCGCAGTGGAAACACCTGCGCCAGATGAGTACTGTGCCATATGATGATGCATTACACCGAGATGACGAAACGCATTGGCTAATACCGTGTCGGACCTCCTTTTGCCTAGTGTAGTGCGTTAACTTGACATGACACGGACTCAACAAGTCGCTGGAAGTCCCCAGCAGAAATACTGATAAATATTCTACACGATTCATGTCGGGCGTCTGGGTGCGCGAATCTTCCGCTCAAATTGTCCAGAATGTTCTTCAGTTCAGTCCCGAATGATTGTAGACCGGTGACATGACATCGTAGTTTGGGAACATGAAATCCATGAAAGGCTTCAAATGTCTCCAATTAGCCGAACATAACTATTTTTGCGTTAATCAACTCGCAATTGCGAATCAGGACAACCATCAGTTGCAGAATGGAATGACAATGAAAATTTGTGCCGGGCCGGGACTCGAACCCGGCTTTACCGCTTACCGTGAGCGGCTGCCTTACCATTCGGCTATCCGTGCACGACTCACGGCTAGACTCAAACTTCCGTATGTCGCTAAGCATGCGTCCCCGGCCTGTACTCGTACATCCATTATGTATATCTTAGTGCAGGTCAGACGTTGTGCTTGAAAGTCGCATGCTCGGTATCATCACAGAAATACGATATTGCAGTGCCACTTTTATCCTGATGCATGACTCTCCAAAGGAACTTTGGATCGTAATCAGAATAACACAGGCTCTGCAATGTAATATTTATCTGCTGATACCAGGCTAGCGTCATTCCAATACAACGTCTGACTTGTACGGGAATATATATAATGGATGTTCGAGTAGAGGTCGTAAACGCATGGTTGGTGACATTTGGAAGTTTTGGGTCTAGCCGTGAGACGTGCATGGATAGCCGAATGGTATGGTGACCGTTCGCGATAAGCAGGAAATCCTGGTTCGAGTCCCTGTCCGGCGCAAATTTGCATTGTTGGCATTCCATCCTACATTTGATGATTACCCTTATTCGCAAATGCGAATTCATTAGTGTATTTCAAGTCGGCTGTAGTCGCCACAGTGCCTTTTCCCTTGGACATGCATGAATGTCCAAAGGAACTTTGCATCGTAATCAGAATAACACAGGCACTGCCATATCGTATAACTACTTCTAGTCAATCATCCATTCAGTTGCACCAGACGACCCAGTCCACTCTATGTAAACACAGCTCAAAAATGGTTCAAATGGCTCTGAGCACTATGGGACTTAACATCTGAGGTCGTCAGTCCCCTAGACTTAGAACTACTTAAACCTAACTAACCTAAGGACATTACACACAACCATGCCCGAGGCAGGATTCGAACCTGCGACCGTAGCAGTCGCGCGGTTCCGGACTGAAGCGCCTAGAACCGCTCGGCGAACGCGGCCGGCAAACACAGCTCACACCGTTATGGAGCCACTAACAGCTTTCACATTATCTTGTTGACAACCTGAATCCTAGTCTTCGTAGGGTCTGCGCCTCCCTACAATCAGCTCTTACAAACTGAAATCGGGACTCATCTTACCAGACCACAGTTTTGGGTCGTCTGCGGTATAGTCGATATGGTCAGAAGCCCAGGAAAAGCGCTGCAGGTGATGTAATGCTGTTAGCAAAGGCACTCGCGTCGGTCGTCTGCTGCCACAACCCATTAACGTCAAATTTTGGCGCACTGTCCTAACGGATACGTTTGTCGTACGTCCCACATTGACTTCTGCTGTTATTTCACTCAGTGTTGCTTGCCTGTCAGTACTGACAACTCTACGCAAACGCCGCTGCTCTCCGTCTATAAGTGAAGGCCGTTGACCACGGCGTTGTCCGTGGCGAGAGGTAATGTTTCAAATGTTGTATTCTCGGACCACTCTTGACATTGTGGATCACGGAATACTGACTTACCTAACGGTTTCCGAAATGGAATGTCCCATGCGTCTAGGTCCAGCTACCATTCAGCGTTCAAAGTCTGCTAATTCTCATCGTGCAGCCTTAATCACGTCGGAAAATTTTCGCATGAATGTTCGACTCTGCCGCCTTCTGTATATGTGCATATCGCTATCATATGACTTTGTTACCTCAGTGTATTGTCCTACTCTTCCAATAGTTCAGCGTGGATGCTTGCGCTATTGTTGCCCTGAAAATTTCGTCAGTCAGCAGTGACATTTTATATTGGCTCCTCTAGCGGCACGTCACTGTGGGGATTTCATTGTTTACCAGGACTGCAGACATGTAACTGCAGATAGGAAATAACAAGTGACGACGTAACTTTAATTTTTCGTGGTGGTAATTTAATCCTACATTCCGCATTTGTTTCATAGCAGAAAATAAATTTGTTTTGCATTTTTATTTGTCAGAGGATGTCAGGAAACAGGTTAACAAAATAATACCTCCTTTTAATTCTGGTAAAGAATTTTGCTGTTGCGCTGTACTTTTCACTAATGCAAAATTACGTGAAACTTACCATGCTCACTCATACGCGACACTTTGCACACATATACAACAGTGTGAAATTTACATCATCAGCTACCATTTGTTAAGTATGAAAACATAGTTTTAAACACCAAATGAACAACAGTTACTAGCGAAAAGTAGATGAATAGAGTTGTAGTATCTGTCAAAATAGATCTACTACTCTTGGTCCTTTGGAATTTTCCTTAAGAGACGAGCACGTTTCCAAATGCTCCAATATCTGGTTCATTGTCTAATCTGAATTTTGGGTTATTTTCTTGCCCACCGTAGATTTCAGTTTCGTGTCCAAACTCAATTTATCTACACAAATTGTGAAATTTATATCCCATTTATGTGTAATGTCTGTCATAATATACATTTTCATGTTTTGCCTTGCTTTGGTTGCGCAAATTTCTGCATCAAGCGACAAGCACTGACTAATTGCAGCTGAAAGACTTTTTTATTCACATAATCAGTTAAAGGCCTATTTTGTACAATTTGTCATGACTTCGACATACGAGGTGTGGTTGCTTTAGATTGTCACTGGAATGCAAAGTTCTCATTACACTGTCAAAACATCTCTCAGACATTGTCTATTTTACTATATCAGCACCAATAACGTAATTCCAGAGAACACGAACAGCGGGAGGAAGTGTCGGAGGAAGCGGAATGAAGAGCTAATAATGTATATGCGTATAAATATACAGTGTGAACATAAATAAAATCGACAAACTGCAGAGACGGATTCCTGACTGGTCAAATGGTGAAATGTGTGTGAATATATAAGGGCTGAGGTCATCTGTCCCTAGACTTACACACTACTTAAACTAACTTATGCTAAGAACAACACACACACACACACACACACACATGCCCGAGGGAGGACTCGAACCTCCGACGCGATCCTAACTGGAAATGTAGGAAAAAAGTCCTATGAATGTGTGTTCGAAATGGGCGGTGTGCGTGCAACGACAAGAAATCGTCCTGGAACACAGTACACAGCTGTATCACGTCCACTTCGCAACAGATATTCAAAGTGGCCTCCGTGGGATGGAATACACGCGTATACACGTCGAATCGTGGATTGCCGCACTTTTTCGCACGTTCCGGCCTCTCTCCGAATAGCGTCACAGGCGTCGTGGCCATGCTCTTGAAGGGTCTGCACATCAGGAAATGACTCAGCATACGCAACGCTTTTCCGATGCCACCAAAGGTAAAGACCCAGGGGCTTTGAGTCCAGTGTCTAGCAGGCAATGCTACAGGGCCTCCGCGTCTTATGCAAAGACCGGAGAAGATCTACATCTACAAGGATACTCTGCAAATCACATTCAAGTACCTGGCAGAGGATTCATCGAACCACCTTCACAATTCTCTATTACTCCAATCTCGTATAGCGCGCGGAAAGAATGAACGTCTATATCTTTCCGTATGAACTCTGATTTTCCTTATTTTATCGTGGTGATCGTTGCTCCCTATGTAGGTCGGTGTCAAAAAAATATTTTCGCATTCGGAGGAGAAAGTTGGTGACTGGAATTGCCTGAGAAGATTCCGTCGCAACGAAAAACACCTTTCCTTTAGTGATTTCCAGCCCAAATCCTGTCATTTCTGTGACACTCTCTCCCATATTTCGCGATAATACAAAACGTGCTGCCTTTCTTTGAACTTTTTCGATGTACTCCGTCACTCCTATCTGGTAAAGATCCCACACTGCGCAGCAGTATTCTAAAAGAGGACGGACAATCGTAGTGTAGGCAGTCTCCTTAGTAGGTCTGTTACATTTTCTAAGTGTCCTGCCAATAAAACGCAGTCTTTGGTTAGCCTTCCCCACAACATTTTCTATGTGTTCCTTCCAATTCAAGTTGTTCGTAACCGTAATACCTAGTTATTTTGTTGAATTTACGGCTTTTAGATTAGACTGATTTATCGTGTAAGATGTCTTCGAGGTGTCGGCGAACTGTAATGGGGAAGTACAGCGGTGCTCCGTCATGCAGATGCCATTCGTGTTCTCAAAGGTTCATTCCGAAGCAGCCGAGGCAGAGTATTCCGCAGGAAGTGCAGGTACCTAATAACCGGTCCTTGTATGTGGTCGCTGGGAACCCCTGCCCACACAAAATGCCGAACCGATGCTGATGAGATCCCACAACCATTCTCGGAGGATTGTCTATAACCCACAGATGATGATTATGCAGATTGACGATGCCAGTTCCGGTAAACGCTGCTTCGTCGGACTGATGACAGAAATGCCATAATTGTGATGGTCCTGTGCAAAAACCATCGGCAAAATGCTTCTTATAGAGGGAAATCCGCTGCTGGTAGTCTCTCACAAACATATGGCTCACAATTTTAGACGAACAGTTGGTAACAGGTAGGTTTCTTAAATTAAAATACGGAACGTAGGTACGTTTCAACATTTTATTTCGGTTGTTACAATGTCATACTTGTACCTATGTGAACTTATCATTTCTGAGAACGCATGCTGTTACAGCGTGATTACCTGTAAATACCACATTAATGCAATAAATGCTCAAAATGATGTCCGTCAGCCTCATTGCATTTGGCAATACGTGTAACGACATTCCTCTCAACAGCGAGTAGTTCGCCTTCCGTAATGTTCGCGCATGCATTGACAATGCGCTGACGCGTCTTGTCAGGCGTTGTCGGTGGATCACGATAGCAAATATCCTTCAACTTTCCCCACAGAAAGAAATCCGGGGACGTCAGATCCGGTGAACGTGCGGGCCATGGTATGGTGCTTCGACGACCAATCCACCTGTCATGAAATATGCTATTCAATACCGCTTCAACTGCACTCAAGCTATGTGCCGGACATCCATAATTTTGGCAGTACATCGCCAGTCTGTAATGCAGTGAAACATCTTGTAGTAACGTCGGTGGAACATTACGTAGGAAATCAGTATACATTGCACCATTTAGATTGCCATCGATAAAATGGGGGCCAATTATCCTTCCTCCCATAATGCCGCACCATACATTAACCCGCCAAGGTCGCTAATGTTCCACTTGCCGCAGCCATCGTGGATTTTCCGTTGCCCAGTAGTGCATATTATGCCGGTTTACGTTACCGCTGTTGGTGAATGACGCTTCGTCGCTAAATAGAACGCGTGCAAAAAATCTATCATCGTCCCGTAATTTCTCTTGTGCCCAGTGGCAGAACTCTACACGATGTTCAAAGTCATCGCCATGCAATTCCTGTTGCATAGAAATATGGTATGGGTGCAAACGAAGTTGATGTAGCATTCTCAACACCGACGTTTCTGAGATTCCCGATTCTCGCGCAATTTGTCTGCTACTGATGTGCGGATTAGCCGCGACAGCAGCTAAAGCACCTACTTGGGCATCATCATTTGTTGCACGTCGTGGTTGACGTTTCACATGTGGCTGAACACTTCGTGTTTCCTTAAATAACGTAACTATCCGGCGGACGGTCCAGACACTTGGATGATGTCGTCCAGGATACCGAACAGAATACATAGCACACGCCCGTTGGGCATTTTGATCACAACAGACATACATAGACACGATATCGACCTTTTCCGCAGTTGGTAAAAGGTCCATTTTCACACGGGTAAAGTATCACGAAGCAAATACAGTCCGCATTGGCGGAATGTTACGTGATACCACGTAGTTACACGTGATTTCCCTAAATCGCTCCATGCAAATGCCGGGATGGTTCCTCTGAAAGGGCACGGCCGACGTTCTTCCCCCTTCTTCTCTAATCCGATGAGACCGATGACCTCGATGTTTGGTCTCTTCCTCCAAACAACCCCAACCCAACGTAGTTATACGTTTGAGAGTATTAAAACGCCATCTATCACAAAGCGAAAAATGTGGTCCAAGTAAAACATTAATATTTCTTTACGTACTACAGTTGATATCCGTTTGACGTATGGCAGCTCCATCTAGTGGGCCAACCATAGCGCCATCTAGTTTCCTCCTTCAAGCTAGACAAATTTCGTTCTTTGTGGTTTTTTCGTTTGACGCTTATTTCGTGAGATATTTTGCCCGGTCACTATCAATGGACCACCTTGTATGAAAGTCAATGTCCTGCCTGACTGACTCATCCATCGTCCAGCCCAAACTGTTAAGGACAGAAAGTTGAAATTTGGAGAGACTGTTGATTCTATACCGTAAGCGTCGTTTAAGAAAGGATTATTCGAAAGTCCACTTCTAAGGGGGTGAAATGTGGGATGGGAGGTTTTTGAAAATATTGACACACTGGTTGGGAGATAGGAGATAGTGACAGTAAGATACAGAAAGATAAGACAATGAGTTGGGCTGAATGAGTGAGTGAGAATAAAGAACTGGGGGATGGATGGTTATGAACGACTTACAGCGAGTAAGTGAGTTACAGTTAGGAGAGCTCGTGGGAGAGGGAGGTGAGGAAGCTGGTCATGTCAAAAAAACTTGACTTCGATAGAAGTGTATGTATAATCTTAACATGGTTTGTTTGCTAGTACAGATACCACCATTTTGTATGTTTGGACGGTTTGAAAATGGGTTCAGGTAACCTCAAAACTAATCATCAATTAAATAAAAAAACTGAATTTCGCAACTCTGGCTCGTTTATAAATCAAACCGGTCAACACAAGCTGCTGTCCCGTTATTAACCCAGACTGCTGGAAATACGCAGCATAAATTTGCCAGTTTATTGATTAAAGTGATCTGTCAAGGGCCCTCTGAAATCGATAGCATGTAAAACTAATGTAGCTAAAGGTAAAGAAAATTAAGGTTCTATGGTCAATAATGAGCAGGTGACGTGTCTTTAGGTCCGGCCAACGTGGAAGAAAGAAGACAAATAGAGTTTCTGCGTTCGCAGAATTGTACAGCAAGATGGTGCGATTTGCGGCTTGTGCTAGCGATTCTTTGTCCCAGTTTCTTCTTCAATTTCGACTGTCAGCAGTTAGGAGAGTAATGTTTCTGTGAGACGGCTGCTGCCTTACAGTGTTTGCCTCATTTATCTCCCCGTCAGAAGTCTCTCCGTCTCAGCACAAGTAGCGCCACGGCGGGAGACGTGGCCGTTCGCACTGGACCACCGCCACACATCAAGTAGCACTTATAGCCTAGTAAACGCTAAACCTGGAATAGCCTCTACATGGCGTTGGATCTAAGATACGTCTCCCGGCCTCAATGTACATCTTAATTGTCTTTGGCAGCAATGGTGAGTCTACCTTCCAGTACACATTATAATTAAAGAGTAATTAAGGTTGGTTAAACTTAGGAAGAACTGCTGCTATGTTTAGATTGTTATCCTGCTTTTTTATCTGCGAATTTCTATATAATGTGTTATTCTCACCCTAAGTCACATAGTACATTTCTCTTTCTCGTCAGGGAACCTGGTAGTATATAACTTCAGTAAAGCCTTTGCTGAATGAAGACGAATAATTACATTACGTACATGTCTCAATAGGAAACGTCTTGAGTGAAAAATAGAGGAAAGTTGTTTTGAATATGACTCGTTAGTATTTATCTGCATCTACACATATACAGGGTGTTACAAAAAGGTACGGCCAAACTTTCAGGAATCATTCCTCACACAGAAAGAAAGAAAATACGTTATGTGGACATGTGTCCGGAAACGCTTACTTTCCATGTTAGAGCTCATTTTATTACTTCTCTTCAAATCAAATTAATCATGGAATGGAAACACACAGCAACAGAAGGTACCAGCGTGACTTCAAACACTTTGCTATAGGAAATGTTCAAAATGTCCTCCGTTAGCGAGGATACATGCATCCACCCTCCGTCGCATGGAATCCCTGATGCGCTGATGCAGCCCTGGAGAATGGCGTATTGTATCACAGCCGTTCACAATACGAGCACGAAGAGTCTCTACATTTGGAACCGGGGTTGCGTAGCAAGAGCTTTCAAATGCCCCCATAAATGAAAGTCAAGAGGGTTGAGGTCAGGAGAGCGTGGAGACCATGGAATTGGTCCGCCTCTACCAATCCATCGGTCACCGAATCTGTTGTTGAGAAGCGTACGAACACTTCGACTGAAATGTGCAGGAGCTCCATCGTGCATGAACCACATGTGTCGTACTTGTAAAGGCACATGTTCTAGCAGAACAGGTAGAGTATCTCGCATGAAATCATGATAACGTGCTCCACTGAGCGTAGGTGGAAGAACATGGGGCCCAATCAAGACATCACCAACAATGCCTGCCCAAACGTTCACAGAAAATCTGTGTTGATGACGTGATTGCACAATTGCACAAGCAGCGAAGTCAACATTACCTTCCTTCAATTGGGCCAACTGGCGGTGAATTGAGGAAGTACAGTACATACTGACGAAACTAAAATGAGCTGTAACATGGAAATTAAGCGTTTCAGGACGCATGTCCACATAACATCTTTTCTTTATTTGTGTGTGAGGAATGTTTCCTGAAAGTTTGGCCGTACCTTTTTGTAACATCCTGCATAGGCTGATTTTTTCCACCGTGTACAAACTCTAGGTATTGGTCCATGACAGGATACGGAATAAAAAAGGCCTAATGAACTTATGTCCGGAAATTCGTGGTTTTCATGCTAGAGACCATTTATCCAATCATACTTTGTGACAGAAACTGCGGTCTAATACTCATTGTACCATGCAGCCTCAATGGCAGTATGGATGGTTTCCTTCTAGAGAATGGTACTGTTCCTCATACGTCATGTCCATGTGCCCTATTCTGCCATAGTAATTGATAATGTAATGTCCGATCCACTTCTCTTGCTGACTCACCTTGTTGTGAATGTGATACAGCTTTGTACACAGTGGTTCCGTATTCGAATCGAGGGCTTGTCGACGTGGTGTTTACTTACGGAAAGCCAAATGGCAACTGGCGGTAGGCAGCAAGTTTGCCTCAGAGACCTATCCCCGCCAACTACAACCACAACATTCAATGTTTGCCACAGTGTTTCGCCGTTTGTCTGAGACAGGGTCGTTTCAGGCAGCAGGAAATCATGAAAGGCGCACCGGAAATGTTCGGACGCCAGACTTGGAGGAAGATGTGAAGACAATGCGAAAGGCGACCGCAGTATCGGTGCCAGGCACTTGCCCCGTCAATACAGGGTAAGCCAGGCGGACCGTGTGGAACATTCTCCATGGCAATTTTTATTACCCTTATCGCTTACTGCATGTGCAGAGCTTACGAGCGACAGACTATCCACATCTGGAGCAGTTTAGTCACCGGTTTCTTGACCAGGCAACTACGACCCTGGATTTGTGTCATCCATCCTATTCACTGATGAGGCCACCTATACGGGGAGTGGTATCTTCAACTTTCATATTTTTCATGTGTGGGATAGTATGCGAACTTCCATGGTACGGCGACATCGAATCGTCAGCATCGGCGCTGCCGGAATGTGTGGGTTGGATAATTGGCGACCGTATTTTGGGACCAGTAGGGTTATGTTGCTGCTACATGATGGTGCTCCAGCCTTCAGAGTTTTGTGTTGACTGTAGCAGAGGTCATATGGCAGCCCCTAGCGGCTTGCACCTCTGTTGCATTTTATTTTAATTCTGACTAACTGACGCTGTCAGGTATTACCGTAGCTGTCGTATTTTTTGGTACGTTATGCTGTAGCTTTTAGTTTTAATTTTGTCCGAAGGAGGTGGTGTCCCTTGTGACAGAGAAACCTAGGTTACAAATTAATGGTGTTCACGACTGAGGGCTGTGTTTTTCAAAATTTTGTATTGTATAACAGTCGCTGATTGACAGCCATGTTAAAAACCGTAAGATAAAGATAGTTCGAGGGACAGTTTACATAAACCCGCGTAGCAATCCGCCCTGAAGTGATTCGTGCGGTCATCCATAAGTATAGTCCTACTGTTTTTTTTAGAGGACTGTCTTTGTCTATACATAACCTGTAGAGTTCGTACGGCTTTATAAACAAAGTTACAGTTATGCTCGTTGCTGTGTTACGAAGTTTTTTTTATGGATCTGGAAATATGCTATTTACAGTGGAGCTTTGGGTTAAGAAATCAGACACGTTTTTTATAGAGTTTTTGACAACTCACTTCCTAATTTCAAATGACTACAACCATGGCTCAATCCGTTCTTTAGCAGACAGTAAACGAAAGCAAAGAGAAATTGGAAGGAGTTAAATATATGGTAGAAAAAACAAAAGCTTTAATGATTGTAAAAATGGTTCAAATGGCTCTGAGCACTATGGGACTTAACTTCTGATGTCATCAGTCCCCTAGAACTCAGAACTACTTAAACCTAACTAACCTAAGGACATCACAAACATCCATCCCCGATGAAGGATTCGAACCTGCGACCATAGCAGTCGCCCGGTTCCGGACTGAAGCGCCTAGAACCGCTCGGCCACCGCGGCAATCTGTCTCTGCAGTTTGTCGATTTCATTAATGTTCATATTGTATATTTATACGCGTACACATTATTAGCTCTTCATTGCGCTTCCTCCGACACTTCCTCCCGCTGTTCGTGATCTCTGGAAATACGTTATTGGTGTTGATATAGTAAAATAGACAATGTCTCAGAGATACTTTGACAGTCTGATGAAAACTTTGCATTTCAGTAACAATCCAAAGTGACCACACCCCGTATGTCAAAATCATGACAAATTGTACAAAATCAGGCCTTTAACTCATTATGTGAATAAAAAATGTCTTTCAGCTACAATGATTATATGTTTGTCGCTTGATGCAGAAATGTGTGCAACCAAAGCAAGGCAAAACATGAAAATGCATATTATGACAAACATTACACATAAATGGGACTTAAATTACTCGTTTTGAGTAGATAAATGGAGTTTGGACACGAAACTGAAATCTACAGCGGGCAAGAAAATAATCTAAAATTCAGATTAGACAATGAACCAGATATTGGAGCATTTGGAAACGTTGTGACTCGTCTCTTAAGGAAAATCCCAAAGGACCAGGAGTAGAAGATATATTTTGACTGATATTACAACTCCATTCATCAACTTTTCGATAGTAGCAGTTGTTCATTTGGTGTTTAAAACTATGTTTTTATACCTAACAAATGGTTTTTAATAATGTAAATTTCACTCTGTTGTAATTGTGTGCAAAGTATCGCGTATAAGTGAATATGGTAAGTTTCACGTAGTTTTGCATTAATGAAAAGTGCAGCACAACAGCAAAATTATTTACCAGATTTAAGGAGGTATTATTTTGTTAACCTGTTTCCTGACATCCTCTGACAAATAACAATGCAAAACAAATTTATTTCCTGCTATACGGAAGTGAAATGTGGTCGGTGAAAAGTATACACGAGAAAAGAGAATACGAGGGTGTGATGAAATGTAATTCCTCTGAATTTTTTATGTGAAAACTCTCAAAGCTTTTTACGTAAAACAAACGTTATTAACATTCTGCTTCTTTATGCTTCATGTCTACATATTTGAAGCCATCTGCCGCTAAAGGGCTCCGAATTGTAGTGTTAACATGATGGAGTGTAATGTAAGTGCCGGCCGTTGTGGCAGAGCGGTTCTAGGCGCCTCAGTCCGGAACCGCGCGACTACTACGGTCGCAGGTTCGAATCCTGACTCGGGCATGGATGTGTGTGATGTCCTTAGGTTAGTTAGGGTTAAGTACTTCTAACTCAAGGGGACTGATGACCTCAGATGTTAAGTACCTTAGTGCTTAGAGCCATTTCAACCATTTGTAACGTAAGTATATCGGTGTGTGAGGAACAGTGTCCTGTAATCGAGTTTCGAATTGGAAGACATCGTCCACACATGGGGCACCCTCTCCAGCAACATGGCAATGTCAGACCCCACACGTGCGCTGCGACATCTGCAACAGCCCGACGCCTCTGTCTCCCTGTCTTCGATAATTCTCCATAAAGTCCAGAGGGGTCCCATCCGACTTTCATATGTTTCCAGAACTTGAAGAAAACCTTCGAAGATTTCACTTTGACAGTAACGAAACGGTGCAACCAGAGCCGCGGTAGTGGCTCCGTCGACAAAATCAGACATACTACAGTGACGGTATCAATAAACTGGTCTCTCGTTGAGAGAAATTTGTTCGTCGCCAGGGTGGCCATGTTGAAAAATCAGTGAGTAGACGTGAAGACTAAAGATGTGGAACGTTGACTAAAATGAGAGTTCGGTACATGAGACCCATCCTGAGACATCAAGGAATAGTTATAGTTAATTTAGTTAGGGAGGAAAGTATTTTTTTTGGGGGGGGGGGGGGAGGGTGGTAAATTTTGTAGAGGGAGACCAAAGTTTCACTACAGAAGGCAGGTTTAAGTAGATGGAAGTGTCAATAGTTACACAGAAGTGAAGAAGCTTGCACAAGATAGACTAATGTGGAAAGCTGCATCAAAGTAGTCTTTGGAATGAAGTGCTAACAACGACATAAATGAGTAATTACAGTCAAACTTGCTCGTCACATATTTTTGAATTTCAGTGCACCGTTCATGTTATCCTTGATATAGAATCAGTGGTGGTTTGTAAACCGATAGTACGGAGGAGAAAAGTAATCAGATTCTAAGGCTACAACGAACGAACGGCAAGAAAACTAAAAATATACGTCTTTGATCATGAAAATCTCCGTCACTTTTAGAACAGTAACTTTTACATTGTGAAATCAGGTGCCTTGTGTCGAGTGTTCCTTTGCCACATAGCGTAATTCGGCTGTTGCTGCAGTATGCAAGTACTGTAAACAGAGGAATGAAAATTCCCGTGTGTTGTGCTCCACTGACGCCCGACGTTCCGCCTGCAGTTACAGAGAACTCAATAAGGAAACCACGCACTAGATTCGCCAGCAAACTTCCGCCGTCCGTGGAGAACCGCACACCGTTAGCCGATAGGACGAGCTCCTTCGTTAATTAGTCCCTCTGATCACACGTGGATCTACTTCCCTACATGCGACAATCCATTACCGTAATTCTTCCCCGCAGCCTTCTGTAATACATCAAGCGTCATTGATCTATCGAGCAGAAGATTGCCTAAGCGATCCCCCTTCCCGCCCCCCCCCCTCTCTCTCTCTTTCTCTCTCTCCTTCTCTCTCTCTCTTTCTCTCTCTCTCTCTCACACACACCCATACACACCAACACAGGCACGCACCAGTCCATGAGCTCTGGCGTGAGACTGTGACGAGTAAGCAGAGGTAGAGGTCGGGAGACTTTGACATGTAAACCGAAATGTTGTGAGACTCACACAATGAAGTCTTTCAAGGCCAGTATTTGAGATATTGCTGATATTTGATTTAAGCGCATAAGACCGTGATCCAAGACATAGCTCCCCGCCTAATGTATGCTCTTCCACTGACTGGGTCTTCATGAGAGGCTTTAACGACTCAGAAAGCTGCTTCAGACTCGTCTGTGTTTAAGGTCTAATCCAATTGCCTCAGCATCGCCTGATTTAATTTAGTTAAATTCCATTACTCTTATTTTACTTTTGTCGATATTCATCTTAACTGTTTGTATGTATCCATGAAACATTTGGTTCGTGACTCTTCAGCCCTCTGCCCTAGATCGCAGAATCGTAGTGATGTATGCTACGTAGTTGTAGAGGTGAAGAATAGGTGTTGTTTGTTTTATTAGGCACTAGGGCCCACAAATTTTCTTCTTTAATCCTTCTCCTTTTCTGTTGAAATTGTTTTTGTGCTTTGGAATTTTTATTGCCTCACTGTAGATCCTAGCACAGTAATTATTTGATCTTACTGAAACCACAGTGTCAGAGAAACGAATCTGGTGGTTTCCCGGTCCTAGTACGTGATCTGCTTCTGCTGATTTATCTTTGCCCAGGCGGCAAATGATCTTGTGTTTCTTGAGGTGGGAACTAATGCTTCTTTTTGTAGCTTCTATGTACACGTGGCAATAAGTGCATGGAATTTTATATGCTCGTGCTGTGGCGAGCGGCGGGCGTAGGCCCTTTGAATTGTTCAAATATTCGCATACCTTTCCTGTTGGTTTAAGCACAGTACCAATAAACTGTTTTCTGAGTAATTTGGTGATGCGACCTTTGACTGTTTTTACAATTTGAAGGAAAATTTTCCCTTCAGGTGGTTCTTTTTCATTGGAAGCTCTAGACGTTTCACGATGTACGCTTCTTAGATTTGTCCCATTGACTAGCAAGGTTTCATCAACTCAGGGGCATTCCCACCACGTTTGCATGGTTTACCAAAGATTCAGAAACTGGCCATACCATTGAGACCGATCGTTAGCGCCAGTGATTTCCGACATACGGGATTGCCAATGCGGCTGGTCCCGGCGAAGGTTCGAGTCCTCCCTCGGGCATGGGTGTGTGTGTCTGTCCTTATGATAATGTAGGTTAAGTAGTGTGTAAGCTTAGGGACTGATAACCTTATCAGTTAAGTCCCATAAGATTTCACACACATTTGAACATTTTTTTGGATTGCCAAACAATTCGACCCACTCCTAAGCTTTTTAGGAAAAAAATGACTCTTACATCAAATATTCTGGCCAATTTATCGAAAACTTTAAAATTCTTGACGCTGAGTCTAAGAGATATAATGGTCGGTTTTGATGTTGTAACACAGGTTAGTAGAGTTACTCTTAATGAGGTGATAACACAGTTGGAAAGTATTTTCGCAAAGGATATGGTAGGTCTCTTGAAACACTGTCTTGCATCAACTTACTTTCAATGGGCAACAAATTTTACAAGTAAACCCATGGGGCGGCTATGGGGAAACGACTCAGCGCAGTTGTAGCGAATGTTTATATGGAAAAATTTGAAGACGCAGCAGCTCTTCAGACAATGAAGAGGATAGCACCTTGTTGACTTTGCTGTGTGTATGATACTTTTGTTATATGGACTCATGGAGAAAAAAAGGACACACTGAATTTCTAAATTTTCTGAACAACTAAGCCTACAGAAATCCATACTCACTTACGGAAAGACACCTTCACAAAAATATCAATTACCATTCCAATCAGAAAAGAGGAGCGATCACAACCTTAATATACCGGGCTAAAAGAATCTGTGAACCACAGTGCTAGGAGGACGGGCTCGATCACTTCAGAACGGCCTTCAGAAGAAACGGCTACTCTGACAAAGAGATAAATAGGGCGCTATGTCCCAAATGATCTGGAGCTTCTAACGAAAGAAGAAACAAATTAAGGGAAAGTTTTTGTTCTATTTGTAAAAATTATCACAAATCGCATCAGCAAAGTATGCATAAAACACAGTACTGGTACGGTGTTTAAACCAACAAGAAATGTGCACGAATATTTGAACACTGCTCGCCACAGCAGGAGTATATAAAATCTCTTGCCCCTGCGGTCAGGTGTAGATAGAAGCTACAAAACGAAGCATTAATACACACCTCAAGGAACAAGAACAATTGTCACCTGGGCAAGACGGTTAAATCAGCAGAAACAGATCACGCACTAGAACCGAGAAGCCACCCAGTTCATTTTTCTGACATCGTGGTATGAACAAGATCAAATAATTACCTCGCTAGGATTTCCAGAGAAGTGATAGAAACTCCAAGCACGAAAACGATTTCAACAGAAAAGGAGAAGGACTGAAACTAGATACGTTGTGTGCCGCAGTGCTAAATAACACAAACAACGTCATTTCTTCCTCGTTACAGGTGCCATAGAATACGACACGGCGACGCCGCGATCTTGCACACCGGTCTGACGACGCCGCGAACAGACTGTTGTGTGGATGCATAGAAACAGTTCGGCTTGCTGAGCCTGTTTTGTGTTTGTAGCAGCTTTCTGACTCGTTAAAACACCTTAAGTCTCCAACAGTCAGACAATTAATTCGTAAGCAATATTGTGATCCTTCTCGCTAGCTGAATTTATTCTTCATATTATGAAGAAAGAACTTGTCCCCCTTCTAACAGCCGTGTACCGCAAGTCTCTAGAGGAACGGAAGGTTCCAAATGATTGGGAAAGAGCACAGGTAGTCCCAGTCTTCAAGAAGGATCGTCGAGCAGATGCGCAAAACTATAGACCTATATCTCTGACGTCGATCTGTTGTAGAATTTTAGGACATGTTTTTTGCTCGAGTACAATGTCGTTTTTGGAAACCCAGAATCTACTATGTAGGAATCAACATGGATTCCGGAAACAGCGATCGTGTGAGACCCAACTCGCTTTATTTGTTCATGAGACCCAGAAAATATTAGATACAGGCTCCCAGGTAGATGCTATTTTTCTTGACTTCCGGAAGGCGTTCGATACAGTTCCGCACTGTCGCCTGATAAACAAAGTAAGAGCCTACGGAATATCAGCCAGCTGTGTGGCTGGATTGAAGAGTTTTTAGCAAACAGAACACAGCATGTTGTTATCAATGGAGAGACGTCTACAGACGTTAAAGTAACCTCTGGCGTGCCACATGGGAGTGTTATGGGACCATTGCTTTTCACAATATACACTCCTGGAAATTGAAATAAGAACACCGTGAATTCATTGTCCCAGGAAGGGGAAACTTTATTGACACATTCCTGGGGTCAGATACATCACATGATCACACTGACAGAATCACAGGCACATAGACACAGGCAACAGAGCATGCACAATGTCGGCACTAGTACAGTGTATATCCACCTTTCGCAGCAATGCAGGCTGTTATTCTCCCATGGAGACGATCGTAGAGATGCTGGATGTAGTCCTGTGGAACGGCTTGCCATGCCATTTCAACCTGGTGCCTCAGTTGGACCAGCGTTCGTGCTGGACGTGCAGACCGCGTGAGACGACGCTTCATCCAGTCCCAAACATGCTCAATGGGGGACAGATCCGTAGATCTTGCTGGCCAGGGTAGTTGACTTACACCTTCTAGAGCACGTTGGGTGGCACGGGATACATGCGGACGTGCATTGTCCTGTTGGAACAGCAAGTTCCCTTGCCGGTCTAGGAATGGTAGAACGATGGGTTCGATGACGGTTTGGATGTACCGTGCACTATTCAGTGTCCCCTCGACGATCACCAGTGGTGTACGGCCAGTGTAGGAGATCGCTCCCCACACCATGATGCCGGGTGTTGGCCCTGTGTGCCTCGGTCGTATGCAGTCCTGATTGTGGCACTCACCTGCACGGCGCCAAACACGCATACGACCATCATTGGCACCAAGGCAGAAGCGAATCTCATCGCTGAAGACGACACGTCTCCATTCGTCCCTCCATTCACGCCTGTCGCGACACCACTGGAGGCGGGCTGCACGATGTTGGGGCGTGAGCGGAAGACGGCCTAACGGTGTGCGGGACCGTAGCCCAGCTTCATGGAGACGGTTGCGAATGGTCCTCGCCGATACCCCAGGAGCAACAGTGTCCCTAATTTGCTGGGAAGTGGCGGTGCGGTCCCCTACGGCACTGCGTAGGATCCTACGGTCTTGGCGTGCATCCGTGCGTCGCTGCGGTCCGGTCCCAGGTCGACGGGCACGTGCACCTTCCACCGACCACTGGCGACAACATCAATGTACTGTCGAGACCTCACGCCCCACGTGTTGAGCAATTCGGCGGTACGTCCACCCGGCCTCCCGCATGCCCACTATACGCCCTCGATCAAAGTCCGTCAACTGCACATACGGTTCACGTCCACGCTGTCGCGGCATGCTACCAGTGTTAAAGACTGCGATGGAGCTCCGTATGCCACGGCAAACTGGCTGACACTGACGGCGGCGGTGCACAAATGCTGCGCAGCTAGCGCCATTCGACGGCCAACAGCGCGGTTCCTGGTGTGTCCGCTGTGCCGTGCGTGTGATCATTGCTTGTACAGCCCTCTCGCAGTGTCCGGAGCAAGTATGGTGGGTCTGACACACCGGTGTCAATGTGTTCTTTTTTCCATTTCCAGGAGTGTATATAAATGACCTAGTAGATAGTGTCGGAAGTTCCATGCGGCTTTTCGCGGAAGATGCTGTAGTATACAGAGAAGTTGCAGCATTAGAAAATTGTAGCGAAATGCAGGAAGATCTGCAGCGGATAGGCACTTGGTGCAGGGAGTGGCAACTGACCCTTAACATAGACAAATGTCATGTATTGCGAATACATAGAAACAAGGATCCTTTATTGTATGATTATATGATAGCGGAACAAACACTGGTAGCAGTTACTTCTGTAAAATATCTGGGAGTATGCGTGCGGAACGATCTGAAGTGGAATGATCATATAAAATTAATTGTTGGTAATACGGGTACCAGGTTGAGATTCATTGGGAGAGTCCGTAGAAAATGTAGTCCATCAACAAAGGAGGTGGCTTACAAAACACTCGTTCGACCTATACTTGAGTATTGCTCATCAGTGTGGGATCCGTACCATATCGGGTTGACGGAGGAGATAGAGAAGATCCAAAGAAGAGCGGCGCGTTTCGTCACAGGGTTATTTGGTAACCGTGATAGCGTTACGGAGATGTTTAACAAACTCAAGTGGCAGACTCTGCAAGAGAGGCGCTCTGCATCGCGGTGTAGCTTGTTCGCCAGGTTTCGAGAGAGTGCGTTTCTGGATGAGGTATCGAATATATTGCTTCCCCCTACTTATACCTCCCGAGGAGATCACGAATGTAAAATTAGAGAGATTAGAGCGCGCACGGAGGCTTTCAGACAGTCGTTCTTCCCGCCAACCATACGCGACTGGAACAGGAAAGGGAGGTAATGACAGTGGCACGTAAAGTGCCCTCCACCACACACCGTTGGGTGGCTTGCGGAGTATAAATGTAGATGTAGATGTAGAAGATGTCCCCAAGTTCCCAATTCCTTTCAGTAGTTTGTCTTGCTCTGTTACATATTTTGTCAGTTCAAAACGGAAAAATTACCCTTACACATCTTGATACAATATGTCAAATACTGCCAGACGTTTTACATACTTACGATTCTAAAATAAAAGAGGAAGAAAATTCGGGGTGTGCCTTTCTCTCTCCACAAGTGTCTCCAATAAGTTCCATCAGCCGAAAGAAACAGAAGCTAATAGTCATATTATAAGTATTAAGAATTGTTACATCTCTTCGTGTTTTCAAGGATCTAATTTCATCACATGCAGTGTCAGTTGTCTTCCAGGGAAAGCAACCTTATCTTATTATTGGGAAATGAATCCAGAGTGAAATCCAGTGTTCGACTTTAGAATTCCTGTGCATTCCCATTGTGTTAGTATTCATAATGAAGAAGTCGCACTTGTCGCGAAGAGGGCAACAAAAAGTGGTTCTCCAGTCGACAGCAAACCTCCACCCTCTAAATTGCATCGCTTGCTCACGAATTACGGTTGCCAAAGATGACAAGAAGGCTGCAATCCGTCTACTATAAACAAGGATTGATCTGATGCTTGTATTCAATCCGCTAATCCATGTGGACATTGGCGTCACGACGTTGGTAAACCTAGGCTATTGACAGCAACTCTTTTCCTCATAATATTTAACCACTGATGGTTCCCGGCGTCCTTCACCGCACTGGAATCAGTCCAGTCATTTACTGTGATCGCACCGAGCCTACAGAAGATTACATTAACAACATACTATTGGCATGTACGAGATGGGAAAGTAACAGATTACCGTTTTTGCAACAGCAATTGAAATTTGTCGTAAGTGCAGCTAGCCTGCTCTCCTTGACCAACTTCGTATCAGCAAGGAGTTTTGGAAGTTCTTATAAATCGATTGATATCTTTGTAGTTGCAATACACTACTGGAAACTATGCTGGCAGTGAAAAAGTTTATACTCCTATAATCTAATTGTAAACAGTATTTAACCATAATTTAAGCAGTTTATCATCCTTCCTTAAACTGGTGATTTAATTAATTTCATATTATGTCAGCCAATTCATGTGGTTCATACCAAGATATTTTGTCTCTGTATGTCCTGTACCTTTTAGCTGGCTGAATAACCTACATTTTCTGGATGCTAAATACATGAATAACTAAATCTCGCTCTATTGTTTAGGACTTCAGCCATACTAGAGAACAGAAAATTCGTTTCGTGTTGTGCCGTATCAC
The DNA here is from genome assembly GCF_023898315.1 of Schistocerca nitens. Lineage (NCBI taxonomy): Eukaryota > Metazoa > Arthropoda > Insecta > Orthoptera > Acrididae > Schistocerca > Schistocerca nitens. The sequence goes on from NC_064614.1 coordinate 1,048,636,697, forward strand.
GTTTGTGTGAAGCTTTTTGTAGACTTGCCCCAGTCTCATTGTCATGAGACTGTCTGCCTAGGCTATTGAAAGCCTGTCGTACAGAGACGATCTGATTACTATAAGAGGAGCTGTACCTTATGTGTGTGGTGGTGGTGGGGGGGGGGGGGAGGGGGATGGCTGGTGAATCACATGCGCAAATTCTGAGTGAAAATCGTTTTCTGATGCTACGCGTCTAGAGTACCTTAGCTCACTCTGCGCATGTAAAGATTATGTGGTATAATGTTATTAACAGTGGATGCGACGATCTCTTACGAAGTTTTGGGTGACTTTACAGTAATGTTTCTTAGAGCTGTGTAAGAGAATTGAACTAGGCAGCTTGCACAAAATTCATGATGAAATGTCCTACGGTAAGGTGATCGTACACAGAAAAAAATTTATCCTGTGGCCTGCTGATATGAAGCACTTACCCGCGAAAGGCAAAGGTCCCGAGTTCGAGTCTCAGTCCGGCACACAGTTTTAATCTACCAGGAAGTTGCAAGTGGAAGCAGTCTGCTGCGTATAAATGTGGTTATAGTTTACTAAGAATCAGGTGTGCTGCCTTTCTCAGTCATGGGTGTGGCCTGTCATTTCTGCCGTGCTCAGAGAACAGTTCCCTGCTTGAGAAATCATCGGAAGGTTGTTGTCGTAGATGAACATAAATCATTTTTAATTCTGTATGAAATGGAAAGGAATACCGTAGAATCCTGGTGTGATGGGGTATGGAAATTTCAATTGCTGTTTAAGGTTATCAACTCAGTAGATTACTGTCGTTGTTTCGTCTAGCAGACAAGTTTAATATTACGTTACGAAAATTCATTCCTGCAGCACAGAAATTCCTCGAATTCAGAAATGAGTGTCTGTTCAGATCATTATGTATCCATATTGTAAGGAAGATACTTCGGCCGCTTTCCTGAATAAGCAACAGCCTCCCGACCAAATTCAGATTTTACAGGAATATACACTCCTGGAAATTGAAATAAGAACACCGTGAATTCATTGTCCCAGGAAGGGGAAACTTTATTGACACATTCCTGGGGTCAGATACATCACATGATCACACTGACAGAACCACAGGCACATAGACACAGGCAACAGAGCATGCACAATGTCGGCACTAGTACAGTGTATATCCACCTTTCGCAGCAATGCAGGCTGCTATTCTCCCATGGAGACGATCGTAGAGATGCTGGATGTAGTCCTGTGGAACGGCTTGCCATGCCATTTCCACCTGGCGCCTCAGTTGGACCAGCGTTCGTGCTGGACGTGCAGACCGCGTGAGACGACGCTTCATCCAGTCCCAAACATGCTCAATGGGGGACAGATCCGGAGATCTTGCTGGCCAGGGTAGTTGACTTACACCTTCTAGAGCACGTTGGGTGGCACGGGATACATGCGGACGTGCATTGTCCTGTTGGAACAGCAAGTTCCCTTGCCGGTCTAGGAATGGTAGAACGATGGGTTCGATGACGGTTTGGATGTACCGTGCACTATTCAGTGTCCCCTCGACGATCACCAGTGGTGTACGGCCAGTGTAGGAGATCGCTCCCCACACCATGATGCCGGGTGTTGGCCCTGTGTGCCTCGGTCGTATGCAGTCCTGATTGTGGCGCTCACCTGCACGGCGCCAAACACGCATACGACCATCATTGGCACCAAGGCAGAAGCGACTGTCATCGCTGAAGACGACACGTCTCCATTCGTCCCTCCATTCACGCCTGTCGCGACACCACTGGAGGCGGGCTGCACGATGTTGGGGCGTGAGCGGAAGACGGCCTAACGGTGTGCGGGACCGTAGCCCAGCTTCATGGAGACGGTTGCGAATGGTCCTCGCCGATACACCAGGAGCAACAGTGTCCCTAATTTGCTGGGAAGTGGCGGTGCGGTCCCCTACGGCACTGCGTAGGATCCTACGGTCTTGGCGTCCATCCGTGCGTCGCTGCGGTCCGGTCCCAGGTCGACGGGCACGTGCACCTTCCGCCGACCACTGGCGACAACATCGATGTACTGTGGAGACCTCACGCCCCGCGTGTTGAGCAATTCGGCGGTACGTCCACCCGGCCTCCCGCATGCCCACTATACGCCCTCGCTCAAAGTCCGTCAACTGCACATACGGTTCACGTCCACGCTGTCGCGGCATGCTACCAGTGTTAAAGACTGCGATGGAGCTCCGTATGCCACGGCAAACTGGCTGACACTGACGGCGGCGGTGCACAAATGCTGCGCAGCTAGCGCCATTCGACGGCCAACACCGCGGTTCCTGGTGTGTCCGCTGTGCCGTGCGTGTGATCATTGCTTGTACAGCCCTCTCGCAGTGTCCGGAGCAAGTATGGTGGGTCTGACACACCGGTGTCAATGTGTTCTTTTTTCCATTTCCAGGAGTGTATTTTATTTCTTCTAAATTTTGTTATTTTTGTATGTATTAACTTGTAACGACAAACTGATATGGTAGTTAGTAATGTTATTTGAATTGTAATATTATTTTCAGTGCACCTATCTATACTGTCTGTAAAGTTCTGGTACTTCAGCTGATAGGGAATGTTTTAATCTGTGTAGCGAATACCTGAAAGAGTGAACTGACTAATGATGAGCGAAGCACGTCAAGGCAGCAGTATTAAGATGATGACGCGAGCACAGTTTAATTTTGAGATAAATTCAGTTAGTAAAGGGGGAGCAGTTTCACTACTGGTGAAAGGAGGGCAAATTTGGAAGAAAATAATGACAGTTTCGTGAGACAGAGAACATTGTTACTTTATTCGGAGATGAGAGTCGAGCTTAGAACATTCTAGAAGATGTTTAGGGCGCATTTGCTACCACAAATTAATATACTTCGGTAGAAGACTTTATTTTTAGGAAAACATCACAGAAGAAGACTTGAAATCGTCGGAGAAGAAAGAATAAATCACAGGCGAGAAGATTTTAGAAGGTCAGCACAGAAGCAACAGCAAGAAGCAGCCAAAATATGTCAAATACTCAATAGATCGGAATAATCGCATCCGTAGGACGTAAATCTGCCGTGTCCTTTCAAGCAAGAAACTGAATTATTTTCGTGTTATTTTGACAGCAAAGCGTGACATTTTAAGGTTCTGTGGCCTTATAAGTGGAAGTCAGTCGACAGTTTTCTGAGTATCGAACAGCAAATTGCTTTGCTTATAACTATTTAACAGTGTAAATGGTAAGAGTCCGATCAATTAATTCTGAGTGAAATAATAAACCGGCAGTTTGCTATATAAGTACACAGTTCAGCAACTGTCATTGATGGAAGTACTAATTTTACAAATCATACAAATTCCGTCCCACACCTCTTTGAAACAGTTTAAAGTTTTATTTACAGTATCTTTTACCTCGTCGCACCGGAGCAGATGTGTGATTTTATTTGGATTTCACTATTATTTTAGCTAATTGACGAGATCACAATAGCCTTTTTTTTAGCGGTGGAGCGGTGGATCCATGGAATTCCATTACGAGGTATGTAAACAATCATTATACAACTTCATTATTAATTTAGCTTATTAACGAGATCACAATAGCCATTTTGGAGCAACTTAGCAATCACCGAGAAGAGTGGAGCGCTGGCTCCATAGAACAGCCATTAGACAATATTAGTGACACAGTAGTCAACTATCACCCGCAGTCTTTGCCCTTATGTTTTCAACATTGCTCTGTAACTGCAAGTTTCACCCGTCAGCAATTTGTCCTAACTGAATGGACCAAGTCTTCGTTACCTTTTGTTGTAATGCTATTGACAATATTTATTGAATAGTAAATTTTGACTAGGTGTGATGGGTAAGCCTATGACCTTTTAACGTTATGATTATGTTTTAGGCATTCGTTTATTAGTTTTATTATCCACAAACTCGTGGCACTATACATTTTTTTTTACCATGTAGGTTACACCTGATGATGTGACATTAGACTGCGAAACCGGTCAATAAACATCAATTTTATCTGGTGTTTGAGGAATTCTTTCTAACATCATAAAGAGTAAGAGACAAAAACTCACATAAGGCAAGAAAACATAACTAAAATTAAAAGATACACGATGAACAGTAGTGCACGTCAATCACAAAATATCCTAAAATAACATAGTTCCGTCCCGTGATACCTAGAAAGAATGAAAGCTACAAAGAGAAAATACCTAATAAAATACTAACACGGAGACAAAGTATTAATAAATTCCACTCACCATGAGTAACAGTATCTAGTGAGATAACGGGTCCCCATATACCGAAAAAGTGATCAAAAACCGACAGTATATGATCATCTATGGGGTTATGTGAAATTAAGAAGTCCCCGGTAGAATTAACGGTTTGTTCCGGCTTCGTTTTGGGTGCTATATTTTAAAAAACAAAATTAAATTACTTTATCTTGTCTTCCTCATACTTTTACTGAATTTGAAAACAAGCACGTTTCCTGTAAAGCGCATCGCGCTAGTCTAGATTCTGTTCTTTTTTTTATGATGTTACGTCGGTTTTAACACATTTTAACGGATCACCCAGCTTTCCCATCAGCCTAGTCATCGTTCTACATTTCTAGTTATCTGCGGATGCGCATACGCGCTCCACATGAACCTTCTCTCCAAGTCGCTAAGTGGCGCACCTGCAGCTCCGTACTGACACGCCGCCTGTTGGTATACGTCCAGTGCGCTCCCTTGGGGTGGGAGCCGCAGCCTCTTGCCATCTGGCTTCGCAATGCTTTACTTTCTGACTTCATGTATGTTTCGTGCTAACCTTAAAATAGTGTTATATAGGATTTTTTTTAACATGGACTAAAATTTACGCCTAAGATTGAATAACTGGGCTTTTTATCAAGATTTTTTTCAATCCTTTTTAGGTAAAAGATGGATCGTGATCTGCTTAATTTTACTTAACCCCATAGATGATAAAAGATGTTCTGTTTTTGGTCACTTTTTCGGTATATAAGGATCCATTAACTCGACAGATACTATTATTGATGGTGAGTGGAATTTATTAGTATTTTACCTACCTAGTAGTTTTTGTATTAGGAATTTCTTCTTTTGAGCTTTCGTTCTTTCTAGGTATTATGGGAGCGTTATAAATTATTTTATGTTATTTTACGGTTGACGTCCGCTACTTAGCAAAAATCGCTGACTATGAACGTTGGATCACCCCGTTCCCTTTGCCCTATCGGATCATGACCTGATTTTGTGTTCATCCCGTACATTTTTTCATTAAAGTTACGTTTTCTTGTCTTATATGAGGTTCTGGCCATTACATTTGTATGGACTGCATCTGCTCGCAGCTAAAATACTGCGAGACCGGTGGCACCTATAAATAAAGGACTTACAGCAGAAGCGGTCTTATTTTCAAAATGATATATCCAGGCTGTGTATGCCCTAACTATAAAGTCTGCTACATACAAATAGTATTCATCAAAATGCAATGACCTTTTTCAAGACAACGAGTCACTACAATGTACTGCCGGCCGGAGTGGCCGTGAGGTTCTAGGCGCTACAGTCGCAGGTTCGAATCCTGCCTCGGGCATGGATGTGTGTGCTGTCCTTAGGTTAGTTAGGTTTAATTAGTCCTAAGTTCTAGGCGACTGATGACCTCAGAAGTTAAGTCGCATAGTGCTCAGAGCCATTTGAACCATTTGAACTGCAATGTACCTAAAAAAAAGGAAGTTCAAATGTGTGGGCAATCTTATGGGAATTAACTGCTAAGCTCATCAGTCCCTAAGCTTACACACTACTTAATCTAAATTATCCTAAGGACAAACACACACACACACACCCATGCTCGAGGGCGGACTCGAACCTCCGCCGGGACCAGCCACACAGTCCATGATTGCCGCGCCTAGACCGCTTAGCTAATCCCGCTCACAGTGTACCTCATTTTCAATCGACACAAGATGTCAGAAGTTATTTGCTGCCGTGCAATTTCCAATGGTGTTCTCCCGATTAATTGTTTCGAAACATTTTCTCTAATTTTTCTCCGCTGTCCTGCAAAAATAAAATATTTATTGCAAGTATTTCACATTTGCTTGGTACGTTAATTGACGCATAGAATTAAATATCTTCGAATCAGCAAAATTCATGCCGTATTTGTAAACTCATTACTCCAAATTAATAAAGACACTTGTGATAAATGATGTGGCAAAGATATCATTATAATTAACCGAAATTGTTACGAATTTTTGCTTCAGTCTTATACACAGAATACTGTATTGAATATTTCGCAGAACAAAAGGCTCTGATATGAGTGAGGGTATTCGAAGGAGACCATCACGAAAGAGGAACAGTGCTAAGAGTGACGAAGCAGAAATATTCGGTGGCTTTGCTGCGTCAGCCTTCCAGCGTTTGAATGACGCTTTCGTGGGAACTGTGCCATAAACATCGGCACGAGCGGAATGGGCGTTGTAAACAAACAAGTCCATTCTTCTCCCTTGAGAATCAATTCCCCCATGTGCACCAAGTTAACGTTAAGTGCATCTCTAGATAGAGCAGCTAATGAACGTAAGCACCAGCAAAACACAGGGTGTTTTGTTTCAACAAAATTCATTCGCATTCGGCTCGGGTATATCTTCTCTATGAACGAAGATAGACATTTGAAGTGAAATTTAACTGGCACATAGGACTAATGACGTTTTATTTTCAGAACAACCAACCAGTCTGTCAACACCTGCTTTCTTTGGGATTGGAATTATTATATTCTTCTTGAAGTCTGAGGGTATTTCGCCTGTCTCATACATCTTGCTCACCAGATGGTAGAGTTTTGTCATGACTGGCTCTCCCAAGGCCATCAGTAGTTCTAATGGAATGTTGTCTACTCCCGGGGCCTTGTTTCGACTCAGGTCTTTCAGTGCTCTATCAAACTCTTCACGCAGTATCTTATCTCCCATTTCGTCTTTTACCAGTTTTACAAGTGTATGTATTTTACACACACAAACACACACAACCTTGCAATACTTTTTACAATTACGTTTAGGATAAAAGTTTTATTTACCTCTTACAAATGGTTCAAATGGCTCTAAGTGCTATGAGACTTAACATCTGAGGGCATCAGTACCCTAGAACTTAGAACTACTTAAACCTAACTAACCTAGCGACGTCACACACACCCATGCCCGAGGCAGGATTCGAACCTGCGACCGTAGCGGTCGCGCGGTTCCAGACTGCAGCGCCTAGAACTGCTCGGCCACACCGGCCGGCTTTACCTCTGTCATACGTTTAATGTACCCCCCAACGGACACACGACAAACATTCAGATGATAGTCGAACTCTCTGCATGCTTTTGCACAGAGACAGGAGAAAAAATGCTGTTACTAAAATGCATGAACCTGGCAATTATATTAACCATCAGCTCACAACTGGCACCAAACTAGAGCTTTTAATTTCGATGCATAAGCTAATATTTATTCGTATAGAAATTTTAAACCTTGTGAAATCGGATAACTTTTTTTTTTTTTTTTTTAATATCGTGTATACAACTAGCTGATAAAGCGCACGGTGTGAGGAACGCATTTCTTCGTAGGCAAAGTTGTAGTTGCAGTAGTGCGTGACTGAATTCTGACCTCTGTTGTTCTGTCAGTTTAATGGCATTTACAAGTCTGCTTTGTAAAGCGGGCTTATACACGGTGGTCACAATTCATTTTTCGCTACTTTACCTAGTACAGACGGAAAACTACCGTATGGGTACCCAACTGTATAGGAGTGATGTTCAGACTCTCCTCTGAAAGATTTGCCTTCTCAGCAGTGTTAGTATTATAACTTGCCGCTAGGCGCCGATAATGGTAGAGAGACGCAGGGGTGAAACACAAGCATCAGCGAGCATTACAGTTGCAGACAGTCACAGTGGATCTGGACAAGGTGAGCGGGGCTTTACCCGTAATGCTGTTTCATCAAAGCAACAGCAATAGTGCCGCTGCTATTCGCGAGTATCGACGAGTTACAGGAATATGAAGAGGTCGTCTTTCCGCACGCGGGGCGAAGAACATGATTCGGAAATTAGAATTGACCGGCGATTTGACAACTGCTTCTGGTACAGTACGACGTTCAGGTGCAATACAAACTGTTGGTGAAGTCACTGTTGCCATCGCTGAGAGTGCTGCAGGCAATGTGCGATCTTCAAGCAGAGCACGAGCTATGTCACGATAGCTGAGCCATTCATGGTTCCTCTTTCGAAAAGTGCTGTGAACAGTTGTGAAATGATATCTGTAATGTGGTTCCAGACCATCAGAGTGAGCAATGTTTGTAGCCTGTATCGTAAATATGGCACGTAAACAAAAATATTATCCTCGCATTTGGAAATTAAATAGTTTATCTTTCAATGGTTTATTCTTTCTATTCCTCACGCTCTTACAAATGCTTTCACAAAGTTTCATTGTCCTACTACTATTATGCGATTTTCATGTGGGCTCTGTCAAGTAGCGCAAATTTAATTATAACCACACCGTAAAACGAAAACCATTATTAGGATTTAACGTCCAGTTGAAGAGGAAGTAATTAGAGATGGAGCATGGTTGTCTTTAAGCTCTCCTTCTATACCTTCAGGACAAGTAGGCAGCTCTTAAAATGGTCCTAACTTCTCTCTGTCTTTATCCTTACAGATGCTAAATAGATTTCACTGTACTGTCACAGACAATGTCTCAGTACACACTCTTGCTGATCAAAATTTAACTCAAAGGGCCAAGCCCTCCCATCAGATTCGATTTCATGTAGTGTGTTTTCGATCCGAACGACTGCATCTATGAAATTATCTATGGACTCGCTTTTCTCTCATTACCTATCTTGGATTATTAATGCTGCACAGGGTACACCACCAATCACAGAATATTGAAAACAATGAAATACATAGAGAGGTATGAAAAAATACTATACGATCTACTGTAGAATTGACTACAAGTACTACATGATCTACTGTAGAATTGACTACACTGTAGCTAACTCTTCGTTTCTGTAAGTGAAAATATACATAACTGCATCAGTTACGTTCTAAGCGGTTGTTAACTTCCATCAACACCAGCTGACACAGTTTCATTATGTTGTTTAATGGTCAGTAGTAGGCGCAAGAAAAAATTATGTGTTGCGAACGTATTAAGTACACTGAGGAATATGGTTGGTTATTGTCTTCACACTCATCTTGGAAAGTGGTACACTTATATGTAACATTATCTAGGGAAGTAACGTCAAGCAACACAAAGATAACTGCACTCTAAAGTCTGCAACAAACATTCCCATTTTATCCACTCTGACAACGTATATAACTGCAAAGTAAGTTGAAACGAAGCATAACGAACTGGAACCACATCTTACTAAATTTCTCCTTATTAGGCCAATAGAGAACAGTCTAATATTTTAGGAGATTTTTTTTAAATATTACGCTCTTTTTCTAACAATAATAAAGTGATATTGGAAGACACCAGTTATGAGATATGTCAAAATCCTCATTAAAGCGTTTACCTAACTAAGGACTAAATGCTACTTCTCTTTAGTGATTTTTATCTTTATCTGACTGCAGTCTTGGTTTTATTTTCGTTTCTTTTACAGAAACTATTGTTGTCAGAAATGTTGTTCGTAGAAACGTACACTATTTATTAAGTCAGTGTTTTGATAGAGTCTGTAGCAATACGCAGTAATGGGACGTGTTCTAGGACATCCAAACATGTTTGTAGTTTTAGCTTAACACGTAGGCAGTTTCATTCTACGTATTACATAGATGTTAATGAATTATTGTTTCTTTTTGTTGCAGGTGCTGATATACAGCTAAATCAAGGGTAATGAGTCCCTCTTACAACGCGGAGAATCGGATTGTAATGTGCACGCGGGTTCACGAACGACGTCACGCAAGAAAATCAATGACAAATATTCAGCATGATTTCACATTAAGGTTCCAGAAACCTTATCCATCTAAACCGACAACTTTAGGTGGCAGACAAAGCTCTTTGCTGGCCGCTGGTGGCCGAGCGGTTCTGGCGCTACAGTCTGGAACCGCGCGACCGCTACGGTCGCAGGTTCGAATCCTGCCTCGGGCATGGATGTGTGTGTTGTCCTTAGGTTAGTTAGGTTTAAGTAGTTCTAAGTTCTAGGGGACTTATGACCTCAGCAGTTGAGTCCCATAGTGCTCAGAGCCATTTGAACCATTTTTTTTTTGACAAAGCTCTTTGCCACTGGTTGCATAAAAGATAAGCTCCGCTCAGGACGAGCACTAATACGACTTACGTTTGTGGAGGCTTCTACGTCTGTCGAACGTTCGCTAAAAACGTCCTTTCGTGTGCTGTCATAGTTGCTGGAAGTTCCATCCTCCGCAATAGACAAACCTATGAAGAATGATTTGAAGTTAAAGGCATTTAAATCTTCGTTTGTAAACTACTGAGTGACAATGGCATGCAAAAACATCATGAGGCTTGTGAGCACGATGTCTTTACAATTGTTCTTTCTAGGAGGAAACAGTTTTTCTCGGACGAGTGTGCAATATATCTCGGTGCAAAAGCGAGAATCGTTTGCTTCTGAAATAAAGAAAAAGGACATTTTTATGAAAAACTGGAACACAAAGCACCAGACTGGCATGATCTGCGCTGCCCACTTGGTACATTCGTTCCTACGGTGCTGTGAATCACATTGCGTGATTGGTTTATTCTGCACATCTGTAAGATCGCGAACTGCTCGGCAGCGTATGGTTCCAGAAGGATGGCGCACCAGCCCATCATGCTATTGCTGTTAGAGAAGATCGCAGTGAAGTATTTCCTGGTAAATGGACTGGGTTTGGTTCTGTCCAAATGCCTACAACTTCGGAGTGGCTACCCCGAGGTCCTGAGCTATCATCTTGCGTCAATGCATTATGAGGGTCAAAGAACGGAAGGTTGCTGCCACAAGTTGCGAGACAGTTGACGAACTTAAGGATGCTGTTCGACGTTCATAGCGATGTTGAGAACTTCACGTCGTACATGGAGAAAAATTAGACTCTGTTGCACTACTGGCCATTAAAATTGCTACACCAAGAAGAAATGCAGATGATAAACGGGTATTCATTGGACAAATATATTATACTAGAACTGACATGTGATTACATTTTCACGCAATTTGGGTGCATGGATCCAGAGAAATCGGTACCCAGAACAACCACCTCTGGCCGTAATAACGGCCTTGATACGCCTGAGCATTCAGTCAATCAGAGCTTGGATGGCGTGTACAGGTATGCAGCTTCGTATGCAGCTTCGTATGCAGCGTGTACAGGTATGCAGCTTCAACACGATGCCACAGTTCATCAAGAGTAGTGGCTGGCGTATTGTGACGAGCCAGTTGCTCGGCCACCATTGACCAGACGTTTTCAATTGGTGAGAGATCTGGAGAATTTGCTGGCCAGGGCAGAAGTCGAGCATCTTCTGTATCCAGAAAGGCCCGTACGGGATCTGCAACATGCGTCCGTGCATTATCCTTCTGAAATGTAGGGTTCCGCAGGGATCGAATGAAGGGTAGAGCCACGGGTTGTAACACATCTGAAATGTAACGTCCACTGTTCAACGTGCCGTCAATGCAAACAAGAGCTGACGGAGTCGTGTAACCAATGGCACCCCATACCATCACGCCGGGTGATACGCCAGTATGTATGGCGATGACGAATACACGCATGTAATGTGCGTTCACCGTGATGTCGTCAAACATGGATGCCACCATCATGATGTTGTAAACAGAACCTGGATTCATCCCAAAAAAAAGACGTTTTGCCGTTCGTGCACCGAGGTTCGTCGTTGAGTACACCATCGCAGGCGCTGCTGTCTGTGATGCAGTGTCAAGGGGAACCGCAGACATGGTCTCCGAGCTGACAGTCCATGCTGCTGCAAACGTCGTTGAACTGTTCGTGCAGATGGTTGTTGTCTTGCACACGTCCCCATCTGTTGACTCAGGGATCGAGACGTGGCTGCACGATCCGTTACAGCCATGCGATTCAAATGGTTCAAATGGCTCTGAGCACTGTGGGATTTAACATCTGTGGTCATCAGTCCCCTAGAACTTAGAACTACTTAAGCTAACTAACCTAAGGACATCACACACATCCATGCCCGAGGCAGGATTCGAACCTGCGGCCGTAGCAGTCGCGCGGTTCCGGACTGAGCGCCTAGAACCGCCAGATCATCGCGGCCGGCACAGCCATGCGGATAAGACGCCTGTCATCTCGACTGCTAGTGATACGAGGCCGTTGGGATCCAGCACAGCGTTCCATATTACCCTTCTGAACCCACCGATTCCATATTCTGCTAACAGTCACTGGATCTCTACCAACGCGAGCAGCCTTGTCGCAATACGATAAACCGCAATCGCTATAGGCTACAATCCGACGTTTATCAAAGTCGTAAACGTGATGGTACGTATTTCTCCTCCTTACATGAGGCATCACAACAACGTTTCACCAGGCAACGCTGGTCAACTGCTGTTTGCGTATGAGAAATCGGTTGGAAACTTTCATCATGTCAGCACATTGTAGGTGTCGCCACCGGCGCCAACCTTGTGTGAATGCTCTGAAAAGCTAATCATTTGTATATCACAGCATGTTCTTCCTGTCTGTTAAATTTCGTGTCTGTAGCACGTCATCTTCGTGGTGTAGCAATATTAATGGCCAGTAGTGTATAAAAACGATGGTGTTTACACAAACATTCTGAAAGAAATGATAAAGAGTAATCACACTACCTCAAAGTTGTCCTCTGCCATTATCCCACACTAAAACAATACGACGATCTGTGAATATATGGACACACGGTAGGGGGTAGTAGGACTTCGTTATCGCTCTGTAGATTTTATTACACGGTCAGTGCGATGGCCTGCATCTCACACTGCTGTTTACGTTCGCTTAAAGTGCTTTGTGACTTTCATTAACAGTAGGTGTTAAGAGGCTGTTCAAAGGAATTTGTCAGATTGCGCTTTCTTAACTATCAGGAACTGTAGCAGAGCAGATACCCAACAGGAAACAGTCCGAATTGGGGACTATATCAAAATGGTTCAAATAGCTCAGAGCACTATGGGACTCAACTGCTGTGGTCATAAGTCCCCTAGAACTTAGAAATACTTAAACCTAACTAACCTAAGGACAGCACACAAAACCCAACCATCACGAGGCAGAGAAAATCCCTAACCCCGCCGGGAATCGAACCCGGGGACCCGGGCATGGGAAGCGAGAACTCTACCGCACGACCACGAGATGCGGGCGAGACTATCTCCCCGAGTTCATTAATGAAAAGACAGACAAACAAATCTGTGGTTTCGAGAAGGAGATCTTTTTCCTCTCTAGTGTGAGCCGCTTTTTGTCAAAGCGCTATTTCCTCCCGAGAAGGCGTGCGGGAAACCAGGTCACGGACGGCCGTGTTTGTAGCTCCTTCTCTAGTCGCTAAGTGGAAGCTTAGCCGGACAACTCCTGAGCTCTTTCACTGGCGATTCATGTCGTCAGGGAGTAGGCAGTGACGTAACGTAGCCAACGCTAGTTTCTAGTAGATGCAAAATTCTGTACTGCTAATGTCGAGATTTTGATGTTGGCAGCTATTCCATTACAGCGTATGAAGTGACCACCGGTGACACAGTGTACAACATGATGCTTCGCTAAAAAGTGATAACAACTTTGCTTCACCGTTACAAATAGCATGCTCCTACAAGTCGTGGGTCTAGTTAAAACAGAAGAATGCGAAACGAAATTTGTTGATAATCTAACTATTGCACTTGTTTATGTTACGACGCAGACATTATACATTCTAAAATGTGTGATTGTCTACCAGATTCACACATCCTCTGCTTCTCCCGTGAGAGATGAACCTGAAAGTCTCAAATGATAACGTAAAACAAATAAACAACAAAATATACGCAGCGGAATACATATTTCACGATATTCTCTATTATTTTGGAAGGAGAACTCTATTTGCTGGTCTGTAGCTGATAAAGTATTTGTTTTGGAATTAGAAGTTTCATAGCTACACTTTGCATTTATGATTTACGTTTCACTACTTCGCGACTGTTTCCGGTGTCGCAGAAGCATTCGCATGTGCTTGATGATGAAACTGCAATCCGGAACTATTCGCAAAAAAAAGAAGAACATAAGAGAAATAGAACATATTCCTCCAAAACGATGAATACATATTGCCGATCTCTTACTACGTGACAGCTCTATTAGTATCTATCACTGTTTAAGATATTATCCTACTTTTTCTCTAGAGAAAGAATTTTCGGGGTATTATTCTGGTTAAGTGTTCTTCCACGTATATAGAGCTGTCTCAGAAAGCTTGTCTAACACACTCACACGAAAGTGAAACTATGAACCCTTAAATGCATGATTTTCTATTTCAAGCTGTAAAAATTACCACGTTTAGTTTGTAGTGCCTACATTACGAATAAAATTGAAATTTTTTTTTAAACTAAATTAACAAGGTATTATTGTTGACAGTCGCTACAGACACGAAAACAGACCTAATTTCAAATCTATCGTAAAGACACTCGAATTAACTGTCTACACTATATCTACTTACGTTTTCAAAATAAAAAAGTAATTTTCAAACCCGCAAATCAGTGCACAAACACCAAAAAAACAAACAAATGTCCCTACCTTCCGCCAAAACACAGGCGCGGCAGTACATCCACACAGCTGATTGTCGAACTGGTTCATTTCATCCTGCCATTTACGATCGCTATGAAGAACTCCTAGCAGCTTAGAAGCTGCAGTAGAGTGTATACACTTAACTACATAACGAATTTGTTACAAAATGTTGCTCAGTATAGGATACATCGAAGAAATGAAGTAGCTGATCAGCTACACTATGCATTAAAGGGTTAAGCTATAGTTTTAATCGCACAAGGTACTACCGAAGAAACTATTGAAAACTGATAATGTCAGAACTGAATGTTAGAAATTCTTCTTCGCATATTATAATCGTAAGCAAAGTAAGTGTTAATTTTTAGACTAGCTTCCTTAACAGTTTTCTCTGTAAAGTGACATTTCCTTCTCTATGAATTGAATTTACAACAAAACAGATTCTGTTCACCATCAATAGATCGGTCCACTTCTGTTGCTAATACAAGCGAATAGTTTGCCACTTTACACACAAGAAATGTAGTCAGTAAATTTTTGCACGAGACATCAGTAGCGTATTCAGCCTGAAAAGAAATTGATGCCGGTACAAAGGGAGTAAGCAAAGCGTTTCCCGCCTCGAGAGAATATTAATTGAGTTCAAAGACTCTTAGTGTATGGTGTAGTACTGTGCGTTTTACATTAATTATTTTCCATTAATATACAACAGTCATATGATAAGTAATGTAATGAAATGTATTACATATTGCCAGCGCTATAGGAGTCATAAAAGTGTTATCTGACCACGGAGAAATAGCTAATGGGGTTTTGATAATCCTATTCATTACAGTTCCATATAAAACTTAAGTAGATTCGGTGATTCCTAAAACTAACTCCGTTGCACCGAACAGCGACGAGATGTGTACCTGACAAAATTTAAGGTTGCAAAAGAAAAAAAAAAAGAACAAAGAAAAAGTTCCAGTAGGTTCGATTTGCTGACTTTTTTGTTTCTGCTAATGTACTTCTGAAAAGCTTCGGAAGAAAAAGATAACGACAGAATAGTATGTCCACTACAAAAATGTAGAACTTCTAGAAATAAATCGTAAATGGAATTCGGAGAATTTTCCTACCTAACGCTAGTGAAATTCCGTGTGTGGGCCGTACGTAGAACGGGAGGATGGCAGAAGCAGGCGTACACCGACCTGTGGGCGAAGACGAGCTCGCCCCAGTCGCAGCAGCCGGGCGGCAGCGGCAACTTCTCGCGTGGCCGGCGACGCACGACTGACACGACGCCGCCGCCGACGCCGCCTCCGCCGCCGACGCCGCCGGACGCCGGCGCAGCCCGTGGACGCCAGGCGCCGCCGCCGCCACCGGCGCGCTTCGTTCTGATTGGTCGAAGCATGCTCCCTCTGCCGCCAGCAGCAGGTGTCTGCCCGGAGCTGGCTAACGCGGCGGCAGTCTCGCACCGACTGCCCTCCGTGGTCCCCGCCACTTCATAAGCAGCTTTGGCAATTCATATATCGATTATCTTCAAGGTACCTACGTTTGTGTACATCCACAAATATGCACACCCAAAATAAATCTGACAGTTTGTCACACGTTACTTTCCGTCCGAACATTCCTCGGAAGCCCTATAGTACCGACCGACCGCCGTGTCATCCTCAGCCGATAGGCGACACTGGATGCGGTTATCGTCGTCAGTTTTCGTGACCAGAGCTGCTGCTTCTCAGACAAGCTCCTCAGTTGGCCTCTCCAGGGCTGAGTGCACCCCACAAGCCAACAGCACATGGCAGACCCATAGAGTCACCCATCCAAACCCGACAGCGCTTAACTTCGGTGGTCTGACGGGAACCGGTGTTACCACTGCGGCAAGACCGTTGGCCTTTACACCCTATTAGTGAGTAACATTTGTTCCAGGCACAAAAAGAGAAGAATGTGTCCACAAATACGTAGCTGGGTTCGATTCCATATAGAAGGTGTGTGGTCAGCGTCTGTGTTTATTAGAATTAAGAAATGTACGGCAGTCAGTCGCTAATAATTGTGATGTTGGTATGTGGGACAAACTAGAGGGCGACTTGAGGTTAGTAATAAATTGTAGAGCAAGTAGTCTTGTTTATATAAAAAAAACTTTTTTTTCGTAAACTGGTGACCGGTTTCGACCCGATGCGCATCATCTTCGGACTTCCAAATGACGACGTGTGGAGGTGATGGAACGGAACAGGAACTGTAAATGCCACTCTCAGAAACCGAACAGTGGCGTCTCCGCAGGTCATCACCTGAATATGGTACGAAGGTCCACACTTCGTCGAAACCGTTCACTACTTGTGAATAAAAGTGCCTTTATAGGTCAAGACTTTTCTACATAATATTTTATTGTTCATTGCTATCGCTGCTCCTCCCACTTTGTTTACAAAGAATATGTTCACGTTAGTTTTAACGGACATGTTGCCAGCCACCTCATTGAAAATGAACGTGGCATTCTAGTTGTGTCCCCTGGCATTCTAGTTGTGTCCCCGTGTATGAAATATAGAGAAAAGTTTCTGGCAGCAGCAGTCGCCTCGTCGTACTTTGCTCAAGGAGCAGATAGCAACGAAGAACTCTAATGTTTAGGAACCTTTTAAGGGTTGCCTTGGGCTCGGCCGGTGCCAGCAGATACCAGCAGGCATAGCGACCCCCATGGCCCCTCCTCCCCCTCCCTCCTCCAGTGTTGGCCTATTATAATAGTAACTCTCCATGCTCACATATGAGAGCATGGTCCACATTAAGAAAAGTAAAATTTTTTCTATGCCAGTAGGCTGTGCACTCTAAATCTCAATGAATTTAGCGCCAAACTGAGCCAATAATTATACTGTGCTTTGGGAAATCTGGGTGTGAATGCATCGTAAAGTGTAACGTGTCTTCTGCTGGTACGTACGTAAGTTCCTAGAGCTCAAGGTGTATATTTTTAATTGGAACTGATGTTAAAATGAAGCCATTTGTGTCTCAATAATTAGTTATTCGTAAACATTTATCCCTGTAATCAAGCGCAATTGTACTTTTTTTTCACTGCAAATAAGCCGACTGAGGACCACGTTCCAAATTCAGTTCTCCGCCCTTTGTTCTCTTCTTTTCTTCAGGTATGCTTTCATCTGTTCATCATGTTTCTTCTTCCTGTCTTCAGGTCATCTTGAACCAGTCTTTTTAGTTACCCTTCCTTGGAATCCTTCCATTTTCAATACCTTTTCCAAAAAGGCTCCTCTGTTGTTTATATCTTCTTTTTTATACTATTTCTTTCTAAATTCTTTAGTACTTCGTTGACCCAGCTTGTTGTGGACTTCTTTCCCCCTAAATATTTGAAAATCTTTTTAGTTAATCTACTGTCCTGCATTCGAAACAAAAGTCCAGAAAGCATGAGTCTTCTTTTTCTTATTACGTTTGTGATATTTTCTATATTTTGGTAGATTTTAGCATTACTTCATAATTTAAAAACTTCTACTGTGTTTTGTGGTCCTAATATTTTCCTTATAATGCGTCTTTCTAGTTCTTCTAATTAATCTAAATTATAGTTTAATATCAGGAATTCGCTTGCATATAGGTATTCTGGCCTCACTACTGTGCTGTAATGCCTTATTTTTGCATTTTTGGGTAGGCGCTTTTCTTTGAAGAGGTCTTTGGTGATACCATACGCTCTCCCCATTTTATGCAACATTTCCTCTATTGCAGACTTTTCCGAAACATTTTCTTGGATTATCTCCCCTAGATCTTTGAATGTTTTTACCCTACCTATTTGACCAATATCTGTATTCGGGAATTTTGGAGCATCCTTAACGTTTGTTAATTTTTTTTTCCTGCAGGAATTCTTAAGCCAGTTCTGCTGGCTATTTTATCCAGCAGATTTATTTGCGTTGTAGCAGATGCAACATTTTAGGAAAGTATAGCAAAATGATGAGCAAATGCAAGACAGTTGACTTCGATCTTTTTCTTCCTCTTCATAACCTTATAGGTGAGATGTTGAGTTCAATAAGTTTTCGTTCCAAATTCTCACTTTTTTCTCTATAACATTATCAAAAAGAATTGCGGATAGGCTGTCACCTTCTCCTATTTTTAATTTGAAAGGCTGTGAAATTTCTGCCATAAATTTTACTTTACAGACTGTATCTGTCTTTCACGGATTAGATTTGCCAGCTTAGACTTTACGGTGAATTCTTTGTGTGTAATATTGTTTCAATTGCAGTATGCAAAGTCCTCAAAATGAATGTACATTTTTATCATTTATTTACTTTTTTAAACATCAGTAAGTCAAAACTAGTGTTAGTTCGCACAGAAATCACCGCACAGGCCGATTGAGAAGCCAGTGGCGACTGCCTTTAGAATAATTCACAGCTATTTTTAGCAATGTATTTATATATTGTTTGATGTGTTCCACATGTAAGCCAGCAAATCAGGCAACGTCCTTCTTATCCAGAGGCACAGGGAACTTATGGACTGCCTAAGTATGTTTTTGATCAATGCCAATCCCTTTGGAGGATACAATGTGCCCCAAAAAGAATATTTCATTGTGGGCTAAATTAATCCTTGTAGGCTTAACTAAATGTCAAGCCTCTCTCAAATGCCCCAAAACTTGGCTCAGATGGTCCAATGCTCATCAAAACTAGTACTATCCACAACCACATCGTGCAGAGAGTTGTATACAAATTTGAATTTAAGATCGCCCAGGACAGAGTCCAATAGATGAGACCAGACTGCCACACCTGTGACTAAACCAAAGGCAAACCTATTAAATTCAGAAAGGTTATTATCAGTAGAAAAGACAGTTAACGGCTTGGAATCTTGTGTAAGGGGTATTTGTTAATATGCCTGTTTAAGATCTACTATGGTGATGACCTTATCCGCCGCAGACCATCTAGCTGAGGAAGTGGCACATATTCCACAACCACCTTTCTATTCAATGCCCGATATCGACAACAGACATAACTTTTACCATTCTGCTTTGGGACCAAAAATATTGCAGTCACTTATGGTGAAATCGAGTCTCCCTACACCATCATGTAACAACTGATTCGCAATTTTATGCAATTTTTTTCCATTTTGTATGGTAAAAGCTTATATTTCGTCTGTCGCAGCGGATTCTGGTTGGTTATCCATTAGTTGGCTTTTGGAGTATGCTGTAGATATAAATTTGATACTTGATCTTATCAGTAACTCCCAACTGATCCGTCAGGGCCTCACGAAACCCATTTAATAACTCCACAAATTCGGAGGCCTCCTACTCAGGCAGATATCCCACCTGAAACTCAGGCCCATTAACAGAAACACTACACACCTTCATGTATCTACCAGGAACAGAAAATGGATACCTGTTTTCAGGCTGGAATTTAAATTCACCCGACCCCCTGTATAATGAAGAAGACTCTGCACAGTCTCTAAAAAACTGCAGCCCAACAAAAACTTCACGGTTAACCCCCTTACATCAAAAACTTCACTGGCCGTGTTAAATAATAAAACATGAAGTGGGGCTACCCTGACATCGAACGGCAGTTCTGGTTGATGGTTTTTCAAGTCAGGAAACCTAGAAACTCAGCAGTAACTACAATATCAATCGTAATCGACCAACGAAGCATTACTACCGGATTCAAGTGGAGTGCACACGGATTTAGAGTCAAACTAGGCCCACACATATGGTGAAAGGTGGATACACTGAGCCACAGCGCCAGAGATTGCGCCAAAGAGTATTATTCCGCCGCCTCCACTGGCAGTGCTTATTGAGAAGTCGTAGTAGTCAGTTCTTATCGAGAAGTCGTAGTAGGCAGTGCTTGTTGAGATGTGGTAGTGGAGAGTGCTTGTCGAGAAGTCGTGGTGGAGAGTGCTTATTGAGAAGTAGCAGTAGGCAGTGCTTGTTGAGATGTAGCAGTGGTGAGTCGTTGTTGAGAAGTTCCCATGGAGAGTGCTTGTTCAGATGTTGTCATATTGTTTTGATGGGCTAGACACCAGATATTGTTGGATTGGGGATCCTGTAATGATCAGAGTGTGCTTTTCGTCAATATATATGTAGGTAAAAAAATTCTTTTTTTTCATTATTTCAATGTCTTAAAAAATAATGCCTCTTGGTCACAGGTTCAGTCAACAAAGCATCTGGCTCGTGTTCTTGTATTAGAGTGTAATTCTGGTTTCCTTGCGCAATTATAGTATTTCTTTTTTTTTTTAATTACTTCAGTATCGCTTCCCACGCCCGGGTTCCCGGGTTCGATTCCCGGCGGGGTCAGGGATTTTCTCTGCCTCGTGATGGCTGGGTGTTGTGTGCTGTCCTTAGGTTAGTTAGGTTTAAGTAGTTCTAAGTTCTAGGGGACTGATGACCGTAGATGTTAAGTCCCATAGTGCTCAGAGCCATTTTTGAATTACTTCAGTATAAATGGTGTTTAAAATATCTTGTCTTATTGAGGAAGAACCGTGCCAGATGTGTACGTTGAATCACACTTCCACACACAGAACAGCTACACTTGTGCCTTGTTGTTTCGTAGCTTTCATAGTTGCTGGGGACTTAATTAATTAATTGTGTTAACGGAAATTTCGTTTCATTCTTTATTGTTCTATGCAGTCAGATTGCGTACTAAAACTAGTCAGGGCCAACCGTTTACGAGGCTTCGTAATCGGACAGACAGCTACTAAAAAAATAAAAAGTATTTGCATTCATATTTTTAATTAAGCCCCCATGCACGTGGCGACCGCTGCTTCGGATCGTCCCTTGGAATTCTTCTGATTGTATAAATAGCAGACAGTAGTATTGTTGTAGTAATTCGTAGTTTAGTAATTGTAGTCTATATTGCATGTGTAGATTTGGTAATAGTCATTCTTCTAATGGTATTTTTTGCAGAATTTAATTTTTGTTGTTTTGTATACGGGTTTGATAATTTTGTGCAATTATGAAGATTTCAATTGTTCGTTAATCGTGTTTGAGGGAAGCATTTCGTGTGAATGATATTGTTGGTGATAAAGTGTCATTGTGTGTAATTTTCGTATAGTGACGAGTTTTGTATGTTTTGTAAATGATTACGCGATCGATGAAAAAGGCAAAAATGATGAATAGTGAGAATGACGAAATTGTTAACATGGCGAACTCGCCAACACAGGAGAACAGTATGATGAATAATGAAGTTGAAAACAATTTAATAAGTCGGGAAAATAGTCCGGAACTAATTCAAAATTGTTCACAATCAAAAAATTTTCAGAATACGAGATTAACGACAGAAGACTCTGGAATATTATCGAACACAGATAGCTTTATGGCTATGCCGAAGGAAGTTAGTTTTGCGGGAAATGTTAGGGGCGAAAAGAATTTCGAACCAGTTAATATGGAGCAGTTGATGGGTGCTATATTAAGTTTGGGATCACGAATGGAAACACGGTTAGACTCACAAATAGGAACAATTAAAACTGAGATAGGAACAATTAAAACTGAGATGGAAGCAATGGCAACACGGTTAAGCTCACGAATAGGGACATGTTTCAAAAATACGAAAGATGAATCAAAGAAAGAAATTAGAGAAGAAGTACAACCGATTTTGAATGCTCACAATAATAGTTTAATTTCAATAGAAATTAGACAAGTGGAACATGACAGAGAACAGGAAGAAAGAGATCGCGTAATAGTACAAAAATTTTCAGAGTTAAATTTACAACGTGCACACGATAAGGAAGAAATATTTGAAAGAATCGAGGAATCCGTACCAATTGACAGAATAAATAACCTAACGCAACAGTATGAACAGTTAACTACTAAATGTGTCAATACCGAAACCCGAGTCGCGACACTTACGGAAGACGTAAATAAACAGAAAGAACAAATAGGTGACTTATCGGAAAGAGTGGAGGAGATTTCAGATAAATTGACAAATCTTAGTTTAAATGGGGACAGAGATTCGGATGATACAGCTCCATTACCATTTGCAGAAACCGAAGAGTACCAGAACATAAATAAGCATGTTGAAAAACAGGGAAAATTTAGTGAACGCGTTAAAAGGGAAGTTGAGGCATTACAAAAGCAAGTCAAACAAATTGAAGGCGAAATCGTAGGAAAAGACAGCAGAAGAAATTTAGAATCACAGATAGCAGAGGGCTTTGAAGACAATAATTTATTTCATTTACGGGATGCAACAAGAGAGCGCCAGGCGCGCGAACTTGACAATAATCGACGTTCGGACTGGGACAGACGCGGTAGGTCTTTGTCGCCACGAGGAGAAACCTTTGACTATAAACACTTCTTAACTGTTCGGAAATTTAAGATATTTCGCAATTCTAAGAATGACATACATCCATGTCCATGGTTAGATCAATTTATGTACGCACTTCCACCAAATTGGCCACTAAGTCACAAACTGGAAATTATGTGCGGCTATTAATGTCCTCAGGGGATTCACTACACTAAGTGAATATGTGCCGTAGCGTGCACAGGGCCACGAGCTGTAGTAGTGCTATTTCCCTTTTAGTTTTCTGCACTGCTGCCTACTCTTTTACTATTCTTTGTATCTATCAAAACAACTCTTCAACTATCAATCTATCTAGAGAGTCGGTAAAGAATAACCGGATATGACTATTTTACCCAAAAGCAATTTCGGAAATTACCGTTTGGACTTACTGTAACTTCAGCAGCATTCATTCGTAGTTTAAACGAAGTTTTACCTGTTTATCTTCGTGATAATATTACTTCATATGTTGACGATATTCTTATTGCTAAACGTTCTTGGAGTGAGCATAACAAAATTTTTGATTCATTATTACGTATTTTTGCAAGAGTTGGCATTACAGTGAACTTGAAAAAATCTGAATTTGGTCGTTCTCAGGTGAAATTTCTTGGTCATATTATTTCTACAGAAGGTATTCTTCCTGATCCAGGAAAACTAGACGCTATTCGTAATTATGCTGTTCCTACTACAAAACGTGGTGTTCGAAGTTTCCTCGGTGTCTGTAATTTTCTAGACGCTTTGTTAGATTGGACAATTTGGCCACACCTCGTTTATGTGAACTGTCTGGAAATAAATCTAGTTGGTGTTGGGATGAGGAAGCTCAATCAGAATTTGAACAACTTCGTGATGCTTTAGCTGCTGCTCCACTTCTTTCACATCCGGATTTATCTAAAGATTTTTGTTTGGCGACGGACTCATCATACAAAGGCCTAGGTGCACACTTATTTCAAGAGATAGAAGAAGACGGCGTTGTAGTACAGAAAACTATTGCATTTGGAAGTCGTTTTCTCTCTAAATCAGAAAAGAATTATTCGATTACGGAACTTGAAGCTTTGGCTGTTGTATGGGCTTTCACAAAATTTCGCATATTTTTGTATGGCAGACATACTAAGGTTTACACCGATCATAGAGCTCTGGAATTTCTTATGTCAACAAAATTAACTCATGGCAGATTGTCACGATGGGCGCTGTATCTACAGGAATTTGACTTTAGTATTGTTTACATACAGGGTTCTTCAAATACTGTATTATTGCTGATGCTTTATCACGTGCACCTATGGGTTTGAAACAAAGTGCTGAAGAGGACTGCAAAGAAAACAATTATTGTTTGATGTATATTCAAGGTGTTGCGTTTGAGAATTTTATTTCGTCTTCGCTCCAGGACATCGCTAAGGAGCAAGATAAGGATCGAATCTGGAAGGACATTAAGGAGAAGTGGAGGAGAAAGGAAAGCGTAGCGATTAGACAGTATTATTTAGTTCGCAATGATATTCTTTTTAAACGAAAATCGGTCGACAACTCTGTTTGGTTAGTTTGTATTCCTGATGAGTGGGTCAATAAATTGATTTGGTACACACATTTCAGTTATGCACACTTTGGTCCCAGAAAATGCTTTCATAAATTACGAGAAAATTGCTACTTCAGTAATATGGAAAAACGTATTCGATCTGTTCTTGCCAAATGCAAATTATGTCAAAAGGCTAAGCCGCCAACTATTTCTCACAGAGCACCGTTATTTCCTATCATTCCAGCGAAATTAAAGGAGATGGCTGCAGTCGATTTGTTCGGTCCAGTGGTTCGTTCTACTAATGGTTTTGCGTACATTTTGGTAGCAGTGGAACTGACATCAAAATATGTGTGTTTTACACATTTACGCAAAGCAACAGCTCGTTCAGTATCTAACGCTTTCATCAAACATTTTCTTAAAGAAGTGGGTCATACTGATAAGGTTATATCAGATAATGGATCACAGTTTCGCTCTAAAATTTGGCTTCGTACTCTACGGCGTCGTAAGATTAAACCAATCTTCATTTCACTTTTTCACCCTCAATCTAACGCTTCAGAGAGATGGATGAAGGAAATCAATAAATTGTGTCGTCTTTATTGTCATCAGAATCACAGAACTTGGGATCAGTATCTTCATATTTTTCAAAACATTCTGAATAAACTCCCTAATGATTCAACTTCTTTACCGCCTATATTGATATTAAAAAATAAAGCACCGACAAATCGCATTTCTGAAATCGTTCCTTTTCCGCCTTCACGGAAACTGCGGCATTCTGAAGTTGTCAACCTGGCTCTACGAAATATTGCATCTGCGGCAGCTGGAAGAGAGAAATCAGCTAAACGTCCGGGTCGTTTAAAAATCTTGTCAGTTGGTCAAAAGGTGTTAATTAAGTCTCACCGTTTGTCTCACAAAGGAAAAGGCTTGTGTCGCAAATTTTTTCTGCTTTATAACGGTCCATATAGGGTTCGCAAAATTATTCATGATAACACTGTCGAAGTAGAAACTCTTAAATCTCGGCGCTCTAAGGGAATACATCATATATCGAACGTTAAAATTTTTGTGGAATGACATATTTTTGAGAAACTAACAGCTACATGTAAACATGCAGAGAATACAAAGATACCGCGCTGTGTTTTGGCGGCGGCACATACTCAAAGCAACAGTCAAGTCTGCGCGCCGCACAAGGCAGTCGTTGACCGCAAACAATTACTTCCTACGTCACGCTTACCTACAGCTGATCGAGCGCTCAGTGCGAATGCACTGACAGCCGTAAACAAATACACAGTCTAATTTCTCCGATTAAATTCAGTATAAAGCTATAGTGACTTGATAAATTATGTTATTAACGTTCAATATTTTTCAGGATACGGTTGTATAAAATATTTAAGACCTTCAGGTAAATTCTGTGTGTGTCCCACGTTAAGAGGACTTGCTATCGAGAAATTTTCAGGAAGAATGTAATTTAGAAGAAGAAACTAATAAACTAAAAAGGTAACTATTAATTGAGTTTATGTTTCAGGTAACATATTTCCACTTAGGTACGTACTTTAGACGTAATTTGCTGCTCGCGATTACGTGATACATACTTTGTGCTAAATTTCATGATCTATGAATTTACTTGTGAAGCGACGTGCTTGCGTACATTAACTGATTTTGACAATGATTGATTAATCTACAGGGTTGTTATTTGTGTATATTATGCATTGCATGGCTGCTATGCTTTTTCACTGATGTCACATTTTTTTTTATTATGTGCCTGCTGTGCTTATTTATTTAAATTATAATTGTCACCTGATTAATTGTGCTGCTATGGTTATGTATGTAAGTTATACTTTGTGATTTATCTGCTTGCGCCTTCATGTTTACTTATTAAATTACATATGAACATTTATTTGCTTACGCTGATATGATGCTAATGACCTGTTTATTATGTAAGATACATATTTGCTGCTTTGCGTATGGATTGCATATTTATACATTTCTGTTTGTTGTCTTAACTATTCTTTAATATGGTATATAGAAATGCTGATGTATGGTGTACGAACATGGAGTTTAGGTTACACTATGGTATTAATTATTGTTCGCTTGGCAGAGCCTCGTTGTAGGGATTGTGCTGCATCCACTTGTTGACAGTCTGTTCTCTACTGGTATATTTACTCGCTATTGCATGTTTTGCTTACGCTCAGTGCTTTATATTTTAAGATAAGAAAATGAACTGCTATAATTCGACGAACGACATTAGTACAAGAAACTTCATAGAAGTCACAGGAGCTGGAAGTTTTATAGAAGCTGTATAAATTTATGTTAATAGGAAGGAAGCTAACGGCATGACATACCAACACTAGGTTTAGACCATTGACAGTTATTACACTGCATTCTTCGTGAGCAATTGAAATAGCAAGTGACACTTGACACAAGAAATACTCCACATGTTTGCTTCTGTTTTGCCATGATTCTTAAAGTGGTGTACACACTGTGAATTATAACTATCATTCACACTCCGTACTCGTACTAACTTACTGAAAGTTATTCAAACTAAAGGCTGTTAGAGGTCAAGTATGCATTTCTTTTATTTAATAATGGACAAGGTAACCAAAATGTATTTTATAATTCATAATGAGTAGAAGATTTGGGTCAGATGGATTACACAGAGGTTGTGTGTGGACATTGTGTCTTCGGATTGTATGGGATGATGAATTGAAGTTTGCACTAGGATTTTATCTGTTCTTGTTCGAGGAGACTGACTAGAGGAAAGAGTTGTTATGGAAGCGAAATGATATTGGCGATAAGGTTTGTATGTGTCGACGTATTGAAGAGGTATTATTGAGGTATTGAGATTGTGTGAAGTTGATGATTATTGGTGATTTGGTGGACAAGAGGTAAGGTAAATGATATTGGTGATGAAGTTTATATGTATTGACGTAAGAGGTATTATTGAAGTATTAAGGTTATGTGATGCTGATGATTATTGGAGTTTTGGTGGATAAGAGGTAAAGTAAGTGAGGAGCATATTTTTTTTTGTTGGTTTATATGGAACAAGGAGGATGAAGATGGCAGACTAGAACACTCAAGTGGAAGGAAGATTGTCTACACACACTTTGTTAAATCAATAAGCAGTACATACTTTTTTTGGAGAGAGGTAGTAATTGCATATCTTGGCACACTGACAGTTGTTCAGCAACCGCACATTTTGATTTGGCTTGGCAAACATTGGTCTTGACATGATGACTATGACGTTGACTAACTATTATTGACTGTTATACATTGCTGCCACTACTACTTGATATACATGTCGAACATCAAATCTTTGACAGAATTGCATTTACACAGTTAACACTGTTCAATTACACAGTAGCACTTAATGTGGATGAAAGGTGAGCGAGTGTGTTTTGTGTGTTTTCCTTTCCTAATCCCAAATAATTGGTACCGACCTATCTCCTAAATATTATTTTACTTGTTTTTTGTGGCGTGCACTGACACCCATAAATATTATAGGTTTACTGATATTTGTGTATTTGTAATATTTAATATGACAATTATCTGATATCATTTGTGTGTTTATTATTATTTGTATGTTTAGTGTAAGAGCATTGAGAATAATTTTGTAAAAGCAATTGTGTGTGCATTCAAACTGTTGTTCATGCCTGCACCTGTTCAACATTAATGGGTGCCACTTAGAAATGTTTAATTTCTGCTGATGAACTCTGATGAACTGTCTAATTAGTGATAGTGAATATTATGGACTGTTACCTGCACTTGTTCAACATGATGGGTGCCACTTGGAAATGTTTCATTTCTGCTGATGAACTCTGATGAACTGTCTAATTAGTGATAGTGAATGTTATGGACTGTTACCTGCACTTATTCAACATGATGGGTGCCACTTGGAAATGTTTAATTTCTGCTAATGAACTCTGATGAACTGTCTGATTAGTGATAGTGAATATTATGGACTGTTACCTGCACTTATTCAACATGATGGGTGCCACTTGGAAATGTTTAATTTCTGCTAATGAACTCTGATGAACTGTCTGATTAGTGATAGTGAATATTATGGACTGTTACCTGCACTTATTCAACATGATGGGTGCCACTTGGAAATGTTTAATTTCTGCTGATGGACTCCGATGAACTGTCTAATTAGTGATAGTGAATATTATGTACTGTTGCATGCACTTGTTCAACATGATGGGTGCCACTAGGAGATGTTTAATTTCTGCTGATAAACTCTGATGAACTGTCTGATTAGTGATAGTGAATATTATGGACTGTTATCTGCACCTGTTCAACATTGCTGGGTGCCACTGATGGAACTGCTTCTACTGAAATGTCACTTGTTGGTCTCTGCACCTGTTCAACATTACTGGGTGCCACTAATGGAACTGCTTCTACTGAAATGATGTCACTTGTTGGTGTCTGCACCTGTTCAACATTACTGGGTGCCACTGATGGACTGCTTCTACTGAAATGATGTCACTTGTTGGTGTCTGCACCTGTTCAACATTACTGGGTGCCACTGCTGGAACTGTTTCTACTGACATAATGTCACTTGTTGGTGTCTGCACCTGCTTAACGTTACTGGGTGCCATTAATGGAACTGCTTCTACTGAAATGATGTCACTTGTCTGTGTCTGCACCTGTTCAACAATGCTGGGTACCACTGTTGGAACTGCTTCTACTGAGATAATGTCACTTGTTGGTGTCTGCACCTGCTCAACATTGCTGGGTGCCACTGATGGAACTGCTTCTACTGAAATGTCACTTGTTGCTGTCTACACCTGCTCAATATTACTGGGCGCCACTGATGGACTGCTTGTACTGAAATGATGTCACTTGTTGGTGTCTGCACCTGCTCAACATTGCTGGGTGCCACTGATGGAATTACTTCTACCGAAGATGTCACTTGTTGGTGTCTGCACCTGCTCAACATTGCTGGGTGCCACTGATGGAATTGCTTCTACTGAGAAGATGTAACTTGTTGGTGTCTGCACCTGTTCAAGATTGCTGAGTGCCACTAATGGAACTGCTTCTACTGAAATGATGTTACTTGTTGCTGTCTGCACCTGTTCAACATTGCTGGGTGCCACTGATGGAACTGCTTCCACTGAAATAATGTCACTTGTTGGTGTCTGCACCTGTTCAACATTGCTGGGTGCCACTGATGGAACTGCTTCTACTGACATGATGTCACTTGTTGGTGTCTGCACCTGTTTAACATTGCTGGGTGCCACTGATGGAACTGTTTCTACTGAAATAATGTCACTCGTTGGTGTCTGCACCTGTTGACCATTGCTGGATGCTACTGCTGGAACTGTCAACTACTTGTTTATTGATATATTGACAAGATTTTATGTGAATATTAGTATAAACTGATTTTTTGTGTATTTACTGTTTATGAAATGTTATGAGACTCTTACCTGCACATATTCGTCATTGCTGACGCTATTGATTGAATTGTTTAACCACATGATATTGTGTAAACTACACTCCTGGAAATGGAAAAAAGAACACATTGACACCGGTGTGTCAGACCCACCATACTTGCTCCGGACACTGCGAGAGGGCTGTACAAGCAATGATCACACGCACGGCACAGCGGACACACCAGGAACCGCGGTGTTGGCCGTCGAATGGCGCTAGCTGCGCAGCATTTGTGCACCGCCACCGTCAGTGTCAGCCAGTTTGCCGTGGCATACGGAGCTCCATCGCAGTCTTTAACACTGGTAGCATGGCGCGACAGCGTGGACGTGAACCGTATGTGCAGCTGACGGACTTTGAGCGAGGGCGTATAGTGGGCATGCGGGAGGCCGGGTGGACGTACCGCCGAATTGCTCAACACGTGGGGCGTGA
The DNA here is from genome assembly GCF_023898315.1 of Schistocerca nitens. Lineage (NCBI taxonomy): Eukaryota > Metazoa > Arthropoda > Insecta > Orthoptera > Acrididae > Schistocerca > Schistocerca nitens. The sequence goes on from NC_064614.1 coordinate 1,048,666,795, forward strand.
GGTCTCCACAGTACATCGATGTTGTCGCCAGTGGTCGGCGGAAGGTGCACGTGCCCGTCGACCTGGGACCGGACCGCAGCGACGCACGGATGCACGCCAAGACCGTAGGATCCTACGCAGTGCCGTAGGGGACCGCACCGCCACTTCCCAGCAAATTAGGGACACTGTTGCTCCTGGGGTATCGGCGAGGACCATTCGCAACCGTCTCCATGAAGCTGGGCTACGGTCCCGCACACCGTTAGGCCGTCTTCCGCTCACGCCCCAACATCGTGCAGCCCGCCTCCAGTGGTGTCGCGACAGGCGTGAATGGAGGGACGAATGGAGACGTGTCGTCTTCAGCGATGACAGTCGCTTCTGCCTTGGTGCCAATGATGGTCGTATGCGTGTTTGGCACCGTGCAGGTGAGCGCCACAATCAGGACTGCATACGACCGAGGCACACAGGGCCAACACCCGGCATCATGGTGTGGGGAGCGATCTCCTACACTGGCCGTACACCACTGGTGATCGTCGAGGGGACACTGAATAGTGCACGGTACATCCAAACCGTCATCGAACCCATCGTTCTACCATTCCTAGACCGGCAAGGGGACTTGCTGTTCCAACAGGACAATGCACGTCCGCATGTATCCCGTGCCACCCAACGTGCTCTAGAAGGTGTAAGTCAACTACCCTGGCCAGCAAGATCTCCGGATGTGTCCCCCATTGAGCATGTTTGGGACTGGATGAAGCGTCGTCTCACGCGGTCTGCACGTCCAGCACGAACGCTGGTCCAACTGAGGCGCCAGGTGGAAATGGCATGGCAAGCCGTTCCACAGGACTACATCCAGCATCTCTACGATCGTCTCCATGGGAGAATAGCAGCCTGCATTGCTGCGAAAGGTGGATATACACTGTACTAGTGCCGACATTGTGCATGCTCTGTTGCCTGTGTCTATGTGCCTGTGGTTCTGTCAGTGTGATCATGTGATGTATCTGACCCCAGGAATGTGTCAATAAAGTTTCTCCTTCCTGGGACAATGAATTCACGGTGTTCTTATTTCAATTTCCAGGAGTGTATTATGTAAAATCACATGAATGCAAGCATTTGTATTCCTTACTGTATTTTATATATTAGGATATGGAACGGTCAGTGCAAAGCCAAAATTTTATCTAGTTATGCGATATTTAATTATTAATATTATCTTTTATTTTTGTCTGTGTTTTTTTTTTGGACGAATTTGGTTGTATTTTCACCACCAATGCTGGCAAAAATACCATCAAATTCTGGCCCGTGGAGCCACAGCGCCAGAGATTGCGCCAAAGAGTATTATTCCGCCGCCTCCACTGGCAGTGCTTATTGAGAAGTCGTAGTAGTCAGTTCTTATCGAGAAGTCGTAGTAGGCAGTGCTTGTTGAGATGTGGTAGTGGAGAGTGCTTGTCGAGAAGTCGTGGTGGAGAGTGCTTATTGAGAAGTAGCAGTAGGCAGTGCTTGTTGAGATGTAGCAGTGGTGAGTCGTTGTTGAGAAGTTCCCATGGAGAGTGCTTGTTCAGATGTTGTCATACTGTTTTGATGGGCTAGACACCAGATATTGTTGGATTGGGGATCCTGTAATGATCAGAGTGTGCTTTTCGTCAATATATATGAAGGTAAAAAAAAATTCTTTTTTTTTCATTATTTCAATGTGTTAAAAAATAATGCCTCTTGGTCACAGGTTCAGTCAACAAAGCATCTGGCTCGTGTTCTTGTATTAGAGTGTAATTCTGGTTTCCTTGCGCAATTATAGTATTTCTGTTTTTTTAATTACTTCAGTATAAATGGTGTTTAAAATATCTTGTCTTATTGAGGAAGAACCGTGCCAGATGTGTACGTTGAATCACACTTCCACACACAGAACAGCTACACTTGTGCCTTGTTGTTTCGTAGCTTTCATAGTTGCTGGGGACTTAATTAATTAATTGTGTTAACAGAAATTTCGTTTCATTCTTTGTTGTTCTATGCAGTCAGGTTGCAAACTAAAACTAGTCAGGGCCAACCGTTTACGAGACTTCGTAATCGGACAGACAGCTACTAAAAAAATAAAAAGTATTTGCATTCATATTTTTAATTAAGCCCGCATGCAATGGTAAGCGTAGTTTAGTCACTGTGCATTCCCGACGGCAGCCTAATGGCGGATATCCGTGGTCACAAGGCGGCCACGTACCTGCTTGCCTGCTTGGTGACATCAACTCTCCTGACACGAGAGAGAACAAAATACATGTTTCTAGATCCAACAGATCGTTGTATGCCCTTTTCTGGTCAGTCGATTCTACACTATAAACTGACAGAACTGTTTTTCATCTTCATAAAGGACATTGTCCATCCGAGTTTCTAATCGTCCAGAAAGAATTTTCTTGTGGAGCGCACTTAAGGCTTTCTCATTTTGCAAGGTTTCCACAACTATCCTACTCATTCAACCAACAGTTAAAGGGGAAATAAATTGGAAAATAACACTACACGGAACTTGCAATACGTGGGTTTGTTGTAGTTTAACAGCGAACCACAATAATTGCTCCGTCTGGTCGATACTTCCTCCTACTAATAGCCCCAGAACTTCCTGAATAATGGCAGGTATAGGGTTATGTAATTTATAAAATTGTTTACAGGGATGAAGCCTTTGATTCATATCTCCATGTCCTGCACGTCCTACATCATCTTCATCTAGCCAGTTAAGGAAGACACTTGAGCCGGCCGGGAGTGGCCGAGCGGTTCTAGGCGCTACAGTCTGGAACCGCGCGACCGCTACGGTCGCAGGTGCGAATCCTGCCTCGGGCATGGATGTGTGTGATGTCCTTAGGTTAGTTAGGTTTAAGTAGTTCTAATTTCTAGGGGACTGATGACCTCAGAAGTAAAGTCCCTTAGTGCTCTGAGCCAATTGAACCATTTGAAGACACTTGTTGTTGTATTGCTGGTACTTCCTCTTGCAACATTTGAATTTCTGACAGTCTCTGAGGATCTTTATTAATTAAACATACGTGCTCGACCCCGTTTTCTAAATGATCTAAAAGGCTTGCAATTGAAAGATTTGTGTACAGGAGAGACGCAACACTAAATGCAGAGACACCCACTTGCACATCAGACAGCAGTGCCCTGCACGTGGAGCAGGCTGCACTTGCCTCCGCAGTAGCTGAGGGGTGATGTTTGCCTGTAAGCCCAAAGCAACCCGCAACCACTAGCACAACTCGTTAATGCTGCCCTTCTCAGACTGCTGTCTAATGTGCAATTCAAACTGGAGGTAATTTTCCCTCAAATGAATCAGACCTTCATACTCATTGTTCTCAGGATTCTACAATCTGAAACAGCACAATATTACGAGTACAATGGATAATTTACTTGAATCATGCGACAGTGTATTAGTTACATTACACTGCTTGCTTACTACCAATATTTACAATACCACCACCTACTTGACCAAATAACTACATAACTACGCTCTGCTAGTAATTAAATGTAATAAAAGGACAAGGGGATCTACGAGTGGCGGCTACTGGGCCTGCATAAAAAATATCTTTATTTCACACAACACCCAGGTGTACACACCAGTAATAAGTACACTTGACAGTAAATACCGTCAACAGCATGTATCTTAAATGAATGAGCAAGAAGCAATCAGATTTACAACTCAGTATTGCAGTTTAATCATCTTTGAAATAACCTGTTATTTTAAGCAAAGCCTGTAATCCGCATTTATTTAAAAGGGGCCAACTAAGAAAACTATTTTAAACAAGTATTTTTAAACAAATACTTTTGCAAGAAAATTCCAAAAACTTAAAAATTTTCAAGAACTCTTTTAAGAATACAAGAAAAATCGCAAACCATTATAAAATTAAAATGACATCAACAGTAGCTCAATTAACATTTCATGAGGAAGAACCCTATAAGAAGGTGAACCCGTTGGAACAAGTACACAAGCCACAAACGTAATACCAGACATACAAGTATACTGGCCCACCAACAGCCATGCACAACAGGAACCCACTTGGCCCCATCTTAACGTTTCCACTAGTGATCTATTTACATGCAGCCAAACACGCCACAAAACAGCACATCTAACAAGAGCAAAAGTCGAACTTTATGAAACAGAAAAGCGTCAATCAGTTTTAAGCTTGCGACACACTGAGAAAATACTGGACACAACTAAATACACATTGTCAGAAGCTCTTTACCTTTTATAAAAAACGTGACCCATAGTTACGCAGTGCACGGGTGAGAGGTGTTTGCTCAATTAAATTTACTAAATGTAAACACGTTGCCTTTTAATAGAACATGACCATAAATGAAAGAAAATACAGTTATTCAGTACACCGGTGAGAGGTGTAGCACAGTTAAAGTTACTAACAGCAAACACTTTGCTTTTTAATAAAACATGGCCATTAATTAAAGAAAACACAGTTATTCAGTGCACCGGCGAGAGACGCTTGAACAGTTAAATTTACTATCAGCATCAAGAACTGACCAATGTATGTCCTAGTGGTACCAGAGGCCAAAAATTATTTTGAACAACTCAGTTGTAGAACAAGTCTCACAAATCTCTTATTTAAGCTGTGCTACAAGTTTTGATTTTGATTCTAATATGAAAATAAAATACGCTGTCTGTGGTATCATTAGCTGAAAATTGGTCTATTAAGTACAAAAAGAGACCATAATGAAATTCTATAAACTGATGGCGGTTCCTGCGCTATCCTGTGGACGCTAAAGCCGGGTTCCTACAAAACATAAATAAATAAATTCTGACAACAGAGATGAAGTTCCTAAGGAAGACGAAGGGGCGTGCAAGAAGAGACGTGATTAGAAATGAAGATATTAGAACATGATGCTCTAAACGCCTTTTTAAGAGACAGTCTTCACTCCTTCCGATCTGATCATGTAAGCTGTGGTGTCACCGCCAGACACCACACTTGCTAGGTGGTAGCCTTTAAATCGGCCGCGGTCCGTTAGTATACGTCGGACCCGCGTGTCGCCACTGTCAGTAATTGCAGACCGAGCGCCACCACACGGCAGGTCTAGAGAGACGTCCTGGCACTCGCCCCAGTTGAACAGCCGACGTTCATAGCAATGGTTCACTGACAAATACGCTCTCATTTGCCGAGACGATAGTTAGCATAGCCTTCAGCTACATTTGCTACGACCTAGCAAGGCGCCGTATTCAATTGATATTGAGATTCTATTAATGTATCATCAAGACCGATGTTCTACAAATGTGGATTAAAGTTAAGTATTCCAGAAGCTACGTACTTTTCTTTATAGCATTCATTACGTATCCTGTTTCAGACCTCACGCCAGCCTGCGTGAGTTTAAGCGCGTGCCTTTCGGCTTCCTCTCATTGTGTCTAGGCTGTCTTGTCTAGACACAACATAAGCGTAGAAAAGTTGTGGAATGATTTCAAAGAGATAGTATCGACAGCAGTTGACAGATATATACCACATAAATTAATATCCCCCATGGTACGCAAAAGGGGTCAGATCGCCGTTGCAGAAACAGCGAAAAATACATGCCAAATTTAGAAGAACGTAAAATCCCCAAGACGCGAAGTTTTGCAGAAGTTCGAAATTTAGCGCGTACTTCAATGTGAGATGATTATAATAATTTCCACAACGAAATTCTGTCTCGAAATCTGGCAGAAAACCCAAAGAGATTCTGGTCATACATAAAGCACACCGCTGGCAAGACGCAATCAATACCTTCACTGCGTGATAACTACGATGAAGTCACTGATGACAGTGCCACTAAAGCAGAGTTATTAAACACGGCTTTCCGAAATTCCTCCACCAAAGAAGATGAAGTAAGTACTCCCAAATTCCAATCGAGAACAACTGACAAGATGAGAAATATAGAAGTAGATATATTCGGTGTAACAAAGCATCTTGATTCACTTAATAAAGCCAAGGCCTGTGGTCCAGATTATATACCAGTCAGGTTACTCTCAGAGTATGCTGATACAACAGCTCCATATTTAGCAGATATATTCAACTGCTCGCTCACAGGAAGATCCGCACCTAAAGACTGGAAAATTGCTCAAGTCACACCAATACACAAAAAGGGAGGTAGGAGTAATCCGTTGAATTACAGGCCCATATCACTAAAGTCAATTCCCAGTAGGGTTTTGGAACATATACTGTATTCAAACATTATGAAGTATCTCGAAGAAAACAATATATTGACACATAGTCAGCAGGGATTCAGAAAATATCGTTCTTGCGAAACACAACTAGCTCTTTATACTCATGAAGGAATGAGTGCTATTGACATAGTATGTCAAAATGATTCAATATTTTTAGATTTCCAGAAGGTTTTCGACACCGTTCCTCCAAACGACTTCTAATCAAACTGCGTGCCTATGGAATATCGCCTCAGTCAGAAAGGTCTAAGTTCGTAGTAAGAGACGGAAAGTCATCGAGTATAACAGAAGAACGTAATATCCGGCGTTCCCCAAGGAAGTGTTATAGGACCTCTGTTATTCCTGATCTATATTAATGATGTAGGAGACAATCTGAGTAGTCGTCAGAGTGTTTGCAGATGATGCTGTCATTTACCGTCTTGTAAAGTCATCAGATGACCAAAACGAATTGAAAAATGATTTAGATAAGATATCTGTAGGGTGCGGAAAGTGGCAATTGACCCTGAATAAAGAAAAGTGTGAAGTTATTCACGTGAGTACTAAAAGAAATCCACCAAATTTCGATTACACGATAAATCACACAAATCTGAAGGCTGTAAATTCAACTAAATACTTAGGGATTACAATTACAAATAACCTAAATTGGAACGATCACACAGATAATGTTGTGGGTACAGCAAACCAAAGACTGCGATTCATTGGCAGAACACTTGGAAGGTGCAACAGATCTACTAGAGAGACTGCTTACACTACTCTTGTCCGCCCTATTCTGGAGTATTGCTGTGCGGTGTGGGATCCGCGTCAGGTGGGACTGACGGATGACATCGAAAAAGTACAAATAAGGGCAGCTCGTTTTGTATCATCGCGAAGTAGGGGAGATAGTGCCACAGACATGATACCTGAATTGGAGTGGCAATCATTAAAACAAAGGCGTTTTTCGTTGCGATGGGATCTTCTCATGAATTTCAATCACCAGTTTTCTCCTCCGATTGCGAAAACATTCTGTTGGCACCCACCTACGTAGGGATAAATGATCATCACGATAAAATAAGAGAAATAAGGGCTCGCACAGAAAAATTTAAGTGCCCTTTTTTCCCGCGCGCCGTTCGAGAGTGGAACGGTAGAGAGACAGCTTGAACGTGGTTCATTGAACGCTCTGCCAGGCACTTTATTGTGAATAGCAGAGTATGTAGATGAATTAAATATTTTCAACATGAAAGAAGAAATACAAAAACATCATATACATTAGAGATAAAACCTCATAAGAACGTCAGGTCACAGAATTCTCCATGAGATCCCGAACTATATCCCGAATGGGAAAAAGAGATACTGGAAGATCTGAAAAAAAATGGGAATGATTTTGTTTGGGAGTTCGGAACCGGCAGTAGTTTAATCCTGGAAAAGAACAAGAAGAAGAAGAAGAAGAAGAAGATAATTTAATTCCAGTACCATGGAAAGAATAATAATGGAGTCAGATGTATGATGGAAATCATTACTATTTTTTTTTTTTTTGCTTCTTTCGAAAAACCTTTCTGATAGCGATCTGCAATCCGCACTTTAGTAAAAGAGGGTTATCACAGGTAAAGTAATATAAAAGTAGATGTTTCAACTGGATGTTCTTTTATATTCATAAGAACATTTGGCGACAAAACTGAAAAAGAGACCATAATTAAATTCTATAGAGAGATGGCGGTTCCTGTGTTATCCTAAGGAGGTGAAAGCTGTTTTGCCACAAAAAGCAAGAAAGATTTATCTAATCCATTTTTCGCTGACTATGTTCTCCAAAAACAATTGTCGTTGCTTTAAGAATGGAAGGTTTGATAAACGTATCACCAATAGTGTAAGATTGTTTATTTTTTACTATTAAGAAAGAAATTCCGTATGATGCTTCAATAACATTCTCATTTTCCTGCTGAAAGATCCCAGTACAGTCCAGCTTCATGCGATTTTAAAAAATTTCTTTTCCAACAAAAAACTCTTTTGATTTGTTTCTCAACGCTGGCTAAGCTGTTGTTAGATGACGATCCAGACGCACAGGTCGCAATGGGTCGTTATTGATGACATCATAACACACAACAGACTGTGGGAATCGGACGTTACCTTTATCAGTAAACGTACATTCATACTAGTATACAGGTAGTCTACATTATACAATCTTCTTTTAGCGGACTTTTCTTCGTTCCACGTACAAAACCGATAAAAATACTATTAACTTCTGTAGAGCGCAATAGGCGAAATAATGAGTTAAAAAATGTTGAGTGCTGACTGAAGAATGCGTTGTGTCAGCAGTAAGTAGGTAACGCATGAGGCAAAGTTGATGCTGGAAAATCTACAGAAAATGCACTCGCTAACTGTAATTTGAGCACAAATCTTATTACAGGCCTTACCACATGTTTCTGCTGTCTCTTGATCTTTCTGCCTCCCCCCCCCCCCGCCCCCCGCCACCTCCCCCCCCCCCCCCCCCCCACTCCCAAGGGTCCGCTTTCCTCAGGTTGGAAAGGATTGCTCGCAATGATATATCACAGCTGATTTCTTGATAATGGGTGCCAGCCATGGATCGCTGGAGAAATCGAAAGCGATATTGCCTGCAATCGTCCTTCGCTTCAGTCCTGTTTGCGCCTCATTACTTGTAAATAACTAGTTGCAGAAACGTACACGAGAGATTTACCGAGCAATTTCACCCAGTATTACGAACGTCACTTTCGTGAATGTCCGCTGTTAGAAATTACAAGCAATCAGCGATCGGTCCCTACGATCTGCGCACACACGTGCGATCTGTGGACAGACTGGGCAACCTGTGCGACAGATTGCTGCCATCCGTCGTATGACGGCCCCAAAAGTTTGACTAACAAAAGGACGATAAGCGGAAAAAGGAATTTTCTCCGTAGTTTACAGAAGAACGAAATATTTCAAATAAATTCTTTAATCTGAAAATACTGAATAAAAGGGGTTTGTACATGCGGAAGCCGGCCGCTGGTGGCCGAGCGGTTCTAGGCGCTTCAGTCTGGAACCGCGCGACCGCTACGGTCGCAGGTTCGAATCCTGCCTCGGGCATGGATGTGTGTGATGTCCTTAGGTTAGTTAGGTTTAAGTAGTTCTAAGTTCTAGGGGACTGATGACCTGAGATGTAAAGTCCCATAGTGCTCAGACCCATTCTTTTTACATGCGGAGTACGTAGTTGAGTGAAGCAGAAAAAAATTAATTTTTGGTAGTTATCAGGAAATACGTCAAAGATAGGTGGGGGGAACGGAAATTCATCACAGGACGCAGTAGTGTACGAAGAACATTGTTTGTCCGGTGCAAGGCTGAAGGCGTGGCTGACCCAAGGACGCCGATGGCCGATGGCCGATGGCGCACTCTCAATAACGCCATACAGCATTAGCTATACCATTGTCCAGTACGTGTATGCCCCCATTATTGGAGATGGGCGAATTAACGGTGGCAGCTATTGCCCCAGAGATCGGTTCAAATGGCTCTGAGCACTATGGGACTTAACTGCTGTGGTCATCAGTCCCCTAGAACTTAGAACTACTTAAACCTAACTAACCTAAGGACATCACACACATCCATGCCCGAGGCAGGATTCGAACCTGCGACCGTAGCGGTCGCCCGTTTCCCGACTGTAGCGCCTAGAACCGCTCGGCCACTTCGGCCGGCCCCAGAGATCGGATTGAGCGTAGGAATCGTAACCGACATGCAGCTTTCTCCGCACTCTTCTGCTATTTTTCCATGAATTTCCGTACCTCGCATTGCTTCCAATGTCACAAGACGAACTAAACTAGTTTGCTCTTCCTTTCATGCCTCCGTTTCTCTGTTTTCACCAATACTGAGTGCAGTGAACGGTCGAGTATCAAGCGCTCGCTCTGTCGTCACTTGGGTGTGCACACATGCCCCTCTAGTGGAGAGTTTGGGGGCTCAGCGCTCTCACAGAGACCACACGCCTTTCGGTAGACAATGGTATTACGATCCCTTCAGGGGTTTTAATTTTATAGTCACTGGCTAGATTCTTTTTGAGTGCACCTTATATGTTTTGCTTACAAGGGCTGGTAATGTATTAACACCAGGGCAAGCCAGTGGAGTGTCACAGTGGATATCAGAGCTTCACAGGATAAATGACTTCCTGAACTTCACTACTGGAACGCATTACAGTGAGGTGCAAAGAGTCATGGGGCCCTTGATAATATCGTGTCGGTCCTCCTTTTGCCCAGTGTAGTCTGCAGTTCGACGTGACATGATCTCAACAAGTCGCTGGAAGTCTTCTGCAGAAATAACGATCTATGTTGCGTCGACAGCCGCCCACATTTACCAAAGATTTGCCGGTGCAGGATTTTGTGCACGAACTCACTTCTCGATTATAGCCCATAAACGTTCGCTGCAATTCGCGTCGGGCGATCTGTGTGGCCAAATCATTCGCTCCAGTTTTCCAGAATGTTCTTCAAACCGATCTAGAACAAGGGTGGCACGGTCACATTGTGCATTTTCATCCATAAAAATTCCATCGTTGTTTCGGAACACGACGTCCATGAATGGCTGCAAATGGCCTCCAAGTAGCCGAATATAACCAGCAAGCTGTCCACTCCACGTGAACACAGTCCACACCATTATGGAGCCACCATAAGCTTGCAGTGTGCCTTGTTGCCAGATTGGTTCCATGGCTTCGTGGGGTCTGCGCCACACTCGAACCGTACCATCTACTCTTAGCAATTGAAATCAGGACTCATCTGATCAGGCCATGGTTTTCCAATCGCCTATGGTGTAGCCTATATAGTCACAAGCCAGGAGAGGCGATGAAGGGATATTGTCCTGTTGAAAAAAGCACTCGCGTCGGTCGTCTGCTGCCATAGCCCATTAACGCCAAATTTTGCCGCATTGCCCTGATGGATACGTTCGTCGTACGTTCCACATTGATTTCCGTGGTTATGTCACGCAGTGTTGCTTGTGTGTTAGCACTGACAACTCTGCGCAAACGCCGCTGCTCTCGGTCGTTAAGTGAAGGCAGTCAGCCACTGCTTTCTCCGTGGTGCGAGGTAATGCCTAAAGTTTGGTATTTTCTGCACATCCTTGTCACTGTGGATCTCGGAATATTGAATTCCCTAATAAGGAGCGACAAAAAAGTTTTTATTTGCGGGCGTTGCGGCAGCGTATTCCAACGTAATGCGCCTCCGACGCGGGTATATAAGAATCGACATGTAGGCAAAGGATTAGTGTAAAATTCGTGTCTTTCCGACGTGCGTGAGGTAAATGCGGAAACATGAAGTTCGGTGACTATATTTCCAAATGCATCCAAGGAGGAGGAGGAGATTAGTGTTTAACGTCCCGTCGACAACGAGGTCATTAGAGACGGAGCGCAAGCTCGGGTTAGAGAAGGATGGGGAAGGAAATCGGCCGTGCCCTTTGAAAGGAACCATCCCGGCATTTGCCTGAAAGGATTTAGGGAAATCACGGAAAACCTAAATCAGGATGGCCGGAGACGGGATTGAACCGTCGTCCTCCCGAAATGCATCCAAAAAGGACCAACGTGGTGTCATTCCGTTCGTGGCTACCGAAGAACAAACACTGATAGACATCGATCGGAGAATGAAGTATCTGTGTGGGACAGCATATCAATAGAAAACCACCGTTGTGGAAAACTGCGACAAGGGATGCTGCTGCTACATGATAACTGAAGTTCCCACATCGCACATATCGTAGCGTGGAAGTTACGACAACTCAAGTAGGAGACACTCTAGCACCCGCCCTATAGTCCTCATCCCCTCCCAAGCGATTATCAGGCCTTCGGTCTTTTAGAAAGGCCTTGAAGTGTCGACGATTGCTGTTGGGCGAGTATGTGCAACAGTTACAGACTTCTTCACGAGTAGAAAAAGATGTTTTACCAGACGGTTATTTTCAACCCGGCGAGTCAGTGGAATGATTGCCTCAGTGCTCACGGCGATTTTGCCTGATTGGCATACTGATTCTAGACTATACGGCCTTAGAACGGAAATTTTTTGGTCCCTCTTCATAGAATGGCTTCTGTATGTCAGTGTCAGAAACTGTCTCTCAAAACGCCGTAGTTTTGCTTGTTGCAGTTTCAGCAAAATAATTCAGTGCTAGACTGATGATTCAGCTGAACCTATACACCGCTAGCCTCACTCCGGCTTTTGTCGATGACAGGCGATGACAGACACACTCACGCACTCTTTCACACTTAGAACAGAACTTATACAGTTAGTAACACAATGATGTACTACTTGGAGGGATAAATTGGTACTCTGGATGCCACTGAATGTCTGTGTAGCGATACATTTAGAGCACCTTTTAATGTATGGAACTAAGTGTACAACGATATAACTATAAATAATTACTAAGCAGTCTGTACTTTTCATAATTCGAATGAAAGTTTTGATTAGCACCATCGATACACAGAGTACCATTGCCTGTGGTAGCTTATACCATCTTCAACCTCTATGTCAAAATTTTGCGATTTATAACAAGTGCTTTCTGTTTAGTTGCAGACAGACATGACATCAAGCAGTCTGCAATCACGTACGTTTGATCCTACAGTCAACTTAACGTGGCAACAACATTTAACTGTGAGAGACTTTAACTCCGAGTGGAAGACAACGAATATTGAGCCTAGCAACTATTACTTTGGAAAACTGTTTTTAATCTACACAGTCTCCACATTCGTCTAATTTTAGTTGATGATCACATGGAGAATGTGCTACGAGATAAGTATTTCCTGGGATGCTTACAGCCACAGATAAATAACTGCAACGCCACCTTGACGCATCTGTGATACTGTTGCTGTAGCTGACAAATACTGGTGACCACATAAAAATTTGCGGGAAAAGGACAATAGGACGTGTGGTGACTTGTCAATGGAAGAATTAATATAAAAATATCAAGTATTCCCCCCCCCCGGCCCCCTCCCCCCCTCACTTCGATGCACCTTCCCATCATAGAACTCTCACCAGGTTTAAACCTGTGACAGCTTTTCAAAAAGGATGTGAAACTGGGATGTGCTAAGGCTGAGATACGAACTTGTTTTATGCTCCCAATTAAGGAAGCTCATATTATGATGTATTCTAGTAGTAAGGATGGCGCCAATTACACTAAGACTTTAATTCTAAAAGTTAGTGCACGTTTTGGTCCTCACGCCAAAGAAATTAACAGGTAGATAATCTGTTCACAGTTCACTCTTTACATACGAAATATTTACTAACTGACACTTTTCATAAAAGTCCCTAAAAGAGCTGTAGCACACATTTTCATTTCAACCAAAAGAAAGTACACAACTGTTCAGTACACTGCCTCAGTAAGGTCACCGTTTACCTGCGTTTTGTGAAGATGATTTGTTCTTTCTCGTACTTTCAGCGTCTTAATTAGTTTGTTCTTCTGTGTCGGTCTCTTTTTATGTTCTTGAAGATCTTCTTTCTTATTTTCTTCTTTCCTATAGTCTTCTCCTCATGTGACACCACTTTTTCGTTGAAATATCTAAATCGTGTTTCTCATAATTTATTTTTTTACTGCGACAATGCAGATTTTTTAGCGACTTCTGCATTTCGCCCATCTCTGCACGCTTAAACTACGTCGTATGCCTCAGTGTTATAATCCTCGTCACCTCTTCAAAGGTTCTACTTTCACCACAACGAATACTGCCTCATTTTCCTAGAAATTACCACATTTTCATTACCTAAAAACATTTCTCATCCGTCTGCCATTACGCTATAGAGTCGCAGCATCGACTGACTGTTTTCATTTGCCGCTTTCTCGATGGTTAAAGCTTAACATAGTCAAATTTTCCTACCTTACCAAAGCACTTTTAGGGTCAATTCTAGTGTCCGATACCACCCGTCGGCTTTGACCAATGACGTAATGTATGATGTTATTTTGTTTGGGCCGCAGATTGCTGTCGAGGAACGTTAAATGATATCTCTGGATTTCCTCGTTACGTGCATATATTAAAAATTCGATGTAGATTGTTTTGTTTTCATCTCGTAATTTGTTTTCGGCATCTCTTGTTAATGAAAGTAGTCGTTATTTATAAGTAGTTGCGATTTATGAGGTATTGATTTCTGACGCTGTTCGTTATGGATGAGTCAGTTGTTTTTACTGCGAAAATTCTGCTTCAGAAAATGAGTGACCGTAAATCAAGTATAAAACTTTTGCAACCATTGGGCATCATTGCTGAATTTTACAAGTGCAGTGTCTGTCGAAATTATATGGTTTTGATGAAGGATGCGTCATCACGAACATCCGACGAATTCATGTGGAGGTGCAGAATAAATAACCTATGGAGATCTATACGCAGGGGGACGTGGTTCGAAATATCGTGGCTACTATTTTTGCTATGAATATTCTTGCAAATCTGTCATGCAGGAAGCAGGGGTTTCGTGTGGCACTGTAGTCGACCGTTTGTCGTTTTGTAGAGAAGTCTGCGGGGAATTTATGAAGTATAGGGGGTCATTGGGAGGGTCAGGGGTTATAGTTGAAGTAGATGAGTCACATTTTTGAAAGAGAAAGTACGAAAGGGGGTACGAGGTTGTTGGGCTTTGGGTTTTTGGAGTAGTAGTTTCCGGAGGAGATTGTGCTGATGTTGTATTTAGGGTTGTACCAAATCGGGCAAAGGAAGTCTTGACATCTTTAATAGAAGAATATGTGGAAGAAGGTTCTGTAGTCATGTCGGATGCGTTTGCTTCGTACAAGGGGTTGGGTGAGAGGGGTTATCATGTTTTGGTCGTGAATGACAATATTCAGTTTAAAGATTGTAAGACGGGGGCATGTACTAATACTATCGAGGGGCATTGGGGGGCTGTGAAATCTGTTGTCGGGCGGGGAAAGAGAAGGCTTTCTGTGTTGCTAGGCCATTTAGATGAATACTGTTGTAGGAAGAGTATTCCTAAAGGTTATTGTTTATTTCTTGCATTTATGAAAGTAGTCAGCAAAATGTACAAGCCTCGTTTTGTTAGTTAGGCGCTAGTGGGTCTGATACTCTTTTCTTGTTTTACGTTGCGTTTTTTTTATGTTACTGTATTATGCCAGTGCTACTTTTTTGGTTTCTCTGGAGGGAGGTTTTCTGCCGTTTTAATATTTTCTGGTTACAATGGTGTTCCGAGGGGTATTGCTGTGTCTTTGCCGGACGATTTATGTTGTTGACTCGTGTTTTCATTCTTTTTACTATTTTAAAATTTTTCTTCTGATTGAGGGCGGGTGGTAGGGAAGAAGTGATTTGGGTGGTACCTCATTCGTGCTTGATAGTTTGTGTTTCTTATTATTTTCTCATAAGTTATTCTTGATTTTGCTTCTTTCGTTACAGTTTGACCTCCTAACATTATTATTTCTTGTTATGTCCTTATTTCGTTCATGTCAGCCTCGATCTTGGACTCCTTTGGAAGTTCATATGCTGTAAGTTCCTTTTTATGTAGCCACTTTTATGTTTTCCTTTTCGATGTTTCTGCTACACTTCTCTTATTTTTAGTGTCACTCCTAGTGTATCGATTTTACTGAGTGTTACTTGGAGCTACTGTAGTTGGTGTGACTTTAGTGTTGTATAGTTATCGGTTGCAAGGTTTGGTCATTTTTGCGTTTTATTTCTTTGCGTGTGCAGTAATGTGCTAAAGATTTTCATTTTTTGAAAGTCTAGTCGTATTCTGTAGATCACTAACAAGATCATTTTTAAGCACGTATCTGATATGTTATAAGATTTTTGAGCAACAAGCAGCAATATTGGAATCGGTAACTAGAAAAGACGTCCTACATAGGTTGCTTCTAGTTACCGATTCCAATTATTCGACGGTTCATTATACAGACCATTTTGGCAGTACGTGCGGAAAATGTAATATAATATATGCACTCGTAATTGCTCTGATGTTCTTATTTATTTCAGTCATCTTCAACTAGTTTAAATGAAATTCGCGCGTAAATAATAGTAGCGTTAAATGCGTTATTTTATGGCACGCTACATTCGTTTGTTTAAGAGTATGATCGGTTCCATTCATAGATTGTCCATTGCAGCATCTTTGCCTTACGTATGACGTCATTGGTCAAAGCCGACGGGTGGTATCGGGTACTAGAATTTATCCCACTTTCACATATAAATCGCATACAATGTAAGTAGCATGTGGCAACATATTTACAGAATATACTAAGTTTCATTTACATTGAAATTAAAGAAAAGAATTAAGGACATACAAAATATAGACTATCATTTTTACATACCTGGCTGAACGGAAATACGGAAGCGTCCGATCTAACCCGTCGGCTTTGACCCATGACGTCACAAATATAGCGGAAACGACAATTCCAATATGGCGGATATAGAAACGTTGCATACGTATCACAAAGACGAAAACACATAGAAAAACAACACACACAAAGGTTTCACAAGAACAATCTGCTAACATTGATAGCAAACAAAGATAATAATAAACAAGTGGTACTCAAGGCCAGGCGGGGGGGGGGGGGGGCTGCGCCCCCCCCTGACCCCCCCCCCCCACCGCCAAAAAAAAACTCCCAACCTAACCTCGTATTCAGGGCTACGCTACAGATCAATGTGTAGGTCAATCAAAAGATAAAAAAAAGAAACAAAAAAAAAGAAAAAACAATATTGATTCATTAGACATAACGAGTAGCGACAAAACATATAGACCATAAAGATTGAACAATCTAATGGCAAACTGATAAAAGCCTCATAGACGACGTTAAAACAAAAAGTACAGTAAAAAGGTAAACTATATATTACAGGCCCTAAAACTCCTACTAAGGTAACGTCAACGAGGCAACATCTACAAACACGCCACGCTCACAAACCAAACTCCGCGCCGTAATGACGTCACAGACCACACAACACCCTTACGCCACGGGTCAAAGCCGACGCGTGAGATCGGAGGTTTCTGTTGACCCGGCTGAACAATAAAAACGTATGGCGTTGTTTTGTGTCGAAGAAAATAATTCCTCTTCATTAGTTATCTAATCTACAGTCAGTCGGCTTAACTTGATCGCTGAAGGTTGCAGTGGGCCGAGCACTACAGCTTCGTGGGCCTAATTCAATCAATAATGTAACGCGAATTTGTGAACGTTTCTATGGAAACACCTCCGTGTTGTCGCAGCTCCGTATGCGGCTACTGTTTTCTCCTGAAGCCGTTAGCTCTCCCCAGATGTAGTAGGCTGACAATAGTGCTGCGAGCTGTCAGGTACCTCATTACGGCATCTCTGCCAAAGTCATCTTTAGTATTGTTCTGTAGCAGGAAATTACAAAAACTTATAACCTATTTTTGATGTACTGTTTATTGTCCACCTTTCGCACCCACATAAGACTTCATTCCAAACAAATACTTTCATAAAAGACTTGGTAGTCATTCAATGAGGGTCGTCCTCTTGAGTGCAGTGTCGAGTGGTACTAGACTGGAGTTTACACTCATTGCTCTGGTGGTTAACAACTCGCACATGGATACGAGACAATGAGGATTCTACTTCTAATTTTACATCTATACTCTGCAAACTGCTGTTGGATACGACAAGCTCATTTAATGGTTTTTAAAAGCACACTGACTGGTCCGAGTAGCAAAAATGGGAAGAATGGCAAGAATTATAAATCCAGTTGTCATGCCCTCCTTTACCTGAGTACCGAACAGCATACCCCAGCAGGATATCACAAGATCCTGCTCTGCAGTTCACACCACAAACGCCTAGTGGAGTGTACGGGAATTTGGGTGGCCCACCCAGCCCTAGATTTTTCACCCATGGCGCATGTGTGGGATGTGACGGGAAGATGCATATACAATATCTGTTATGAACATCGCCACAACGTGTGATAAACATCGGAGAAGCGTTTCCTAGTATAATATTTCCGGTTCCGCCAGTGTACAAGTGATGTTGAATTTTGCAAGAAATCCACTTCCACTCATAGTAGATTGTGCAAAATTGTCCATTGGCTGTACGTGACATGTTTTAGCTACATTCTGGTAGAAGCAACCTTTCAAAATGTCCTTTTTCAATGTCGAGTGGAATTTATGCTATTCAGTAGCATTAATGCGTCCACGTGTCAAATGCCTGAATAACCACCTTTTGAAGAGCAGACCGGTGCGAGATATGCAAGAAGTCAGTCAATGAGGTTCTGCAAGGAACCGACAGGGATGTAGAGCCATGCCGTCTCCAGTGCGGTGGCCAACTGTGACAGGTTTTTCGGTTGAGGATCCGTGGCGCGTGTAACCCGATCGAGATGGCCACACTTATTCTCGATTGAGTTTAAATCCGGGAGTCTTGATGGCTAGGGGAGTACGGTGAGTTCATAGTGGCGCTCTTCTAACCACGTACTTGCAGTGGAGATGTGTGACACCTTGCATTGTTCTGCTGATAGATGCCGTCGTGCCGAGGAAAAATAAACTGCATCTAGTGATGGACTTGGTGCTCCAGGGTAGATACGTACTAACGTTGATCCACAGTGGCTTCCAGAATAACGAGATCACTCAGGGAATGTCACGAAAACATTCCCAGACCAAGACGCTCCATCCACCGGATTGGACCTTTTTGATGAAACGTTTCAAGCTGTACACGTCATCGGCATTCTGTCCGATGGAGCAAAAAACGTGGTTTATCTGCAGAAGCCACCTATCACCACTCAATGGACGTCCAGCTGCGGTATAACCGTGCAAATTCCAGCCTTCGTTGCCGATGAACAGCAATCAGAATGGGTGCATGAACCAGTGCCTGTGTAAGTGGGCTGCTTCTGTGTTGGCAGCGATGTGTAGCGCTTTGCATTGGATCTCTGACTGCGCTTTCTTTGTAAGAGACTCTGTGGCTGGTTGGATTCGCTGTTGGAAGTTAATCGTCAGTAGTGTTGGGCACTTGGAAGTTAGTCGCCAGCAGTGATGGAAGTACTGTTGGGCAGTTGGAGGTGAACAGCCAACAGTGATGGATGTTAAATGTGAGAAGTTAGCATTGATGGAGGGCGGAGGTCTGGAATGTTAGCGTAGGCTAACGATCTGGAAGTATCCGACTTGGAGACTGAAAATTATTCATGATTATATATCCTTGTACTGGATATCAATGGCGATTTAGATTCGTGTCTAAACTGGATGTCACATTATTAAGGAAAAAATACATTATTTGGTTTGCAATAAAATCTTTCCTTTGCTAACCACATGCCTATTAGTAGTTAGTGGCTTTAGTAGTTAGAATATTTTATTTAGCTGGCAGCATTGACGCTCGCTGTATTGCAGTAGTTCGCGTAATGAAGAGTTTTGTGAGGTAAGTGCTTAATGAAATGTATAGGTTATTGTTAAGATTTCTTTTTAGTCAGGGCCATTCTTTTGAATTAATTATTTGAAGTCAGGTTGAAATTTTTTTGAGCAATCAGATTGCGTTGCGCTGGAATATTGTGGGTCAATGTTGAAATGATAAAGAAAGGTAAAGAGAAAGGCTCAGTATGTTCAGTTTTACTCAGCTGTTTCAGAATCAAATAACGTGGAAGTTTCATCTTCTCAGTCATTCAGAAATGTTAGTAGAGACTCACACATTTAATTAAAGAAGTTTCATCTGTTGCGGAGGTCTATATGCAACAACGTTCGCTGGACGGTCGTTTAGGATTCATTGTAGGTAGCCTCTTTGGTTTATTTGGGTGGTACGGTGTTCGGCAGTTGCAGGTCTATTTGCCCGTACACATCCCATTAGCCGACGTTCACTTGTGTCGTCTAAGGCCCGTGGTGCACCACAGTTGCCTAGGCGCCGGTTTCGAATAGCGTCATTTTGTCATGCATGATATGCTTTAACCGTGACGACACGCGAACGGTTTTCAAACTTAGCTGTTTCGGAAATGCTTCCACTCCTGGCCCGAAAGCCAATGATCATGCCCTTTTCCATGTCAGATAAATCGCCGTTTCCGCATTACGAGAAAGATCGCACTACATTCAGCGTTCCCCCGACACGCTTTACATACCGTCCACGCTAGTGCTGCCAGCTGCGTTTGTGAGTGGTTATTGCACATTGATGTCCGACAAAGCCAATGGTCACATTAATGCGACTGGACCGTTATTATTCACTGTTTGTTACTAGTGTCATACTGGCAGCTGTTGCTATAGTTTCAGCTTATTAACCGATAAACTTCTCTTCATTCATAAAACACAATAAAGTTTATGTGTCGCAACTGAGAAGATAAGCTGCAAGTTAGGGGAATCACGAAATTGAAAGGGAACAGCTCAGGAATGGGGTCCGCAGAGCATTGTTACGTAACATTTTTAGCCATACAGTACTAATTGGGTCAGCCTTACACTTATACTTAATAGTTTCTGAATTGTACACATTGCTTTTGTGAGTTAATCAGTTCTGCGTCATGGTCTGTTATCCATTTACCACAGGGAAGGCATGTGTTAGTTTTACATACTCTTGCTGTACAAATACATTATCTACGAGGGGCGTTCAGAAAGTAAGCTCCGATCGGTCGCGAAATGGAAACGACTATGAAAATCCGATAAAGCTTTACACAGATGTGTTGGGTAGTGTCTCTAGTATAACCCCAGTTAGCATCACGTCGCTCTTCTCATTTCTGAGCTCGCAGTGAGTGCGTAAAGATGTCTAGAAAATAGTGTCTGCCGCCAAGTACGAGGGCCTGGTGAGAAATTTCGCCTGAAGCTATGCAGCTAACATTACATAACTGTCGTGGTGTTTCTTCTTCAAGACAATTCTCAGCCGCATTCTGCAGGGGCAATGAAGATGCTCCTGCATCGTTTTCAAATAGAAATGTGAGATTACCAACAATACAGTCCGCAATTGTCTCCCCCTGGGTTTCATCTCTGGTCACATGAACCGCTGTCTTTGAAGACAACATTTTGACACAGACAACGAGGTGTAGGCCAGCGTGGAGAATTGGCGGAAAGCACTGGCGGCTGCCTTCTATGATGAGGCTATTGAAAAGTTGGTACAACGCTATGACAAAAGTCTAAGTCAGAACGGCGACTACGTAGAGAAGTAGCTGAAAGGTGTAGCTAATTGTTACAAGTAAAACATTTCTGATGTTCACTGTGGTTTCAATTTGTCAATCGATCGGAGCTTACTTTCTGAACAGGCCTCGTATTAGAGTGTTGAAGTCCTGAGCTATACGTGTAGGGATGTTGATACTGATTCTAAGTTATATGTCAATCACTTTTCACTTTTCCTATCAGAACTGCTTAGAAAGTTTACATTGAGATCTTCTTTTTGTCTGACAGACAGCATAGTAGGGAGTAAAACTTTTTTATGAATGGCATCCAATCTCCTAATGGGAACCTGTCCACTGTTGCTAATATCAACACAACATTACCTAGCTGTAGTCCACATGCACAAACTGCAAAGTGCTGATCGACACAAAATTTGCTTACTTCTACAGTTTTGTACTTATACCCTTGTTTTGTGTATGCAGCAACTCCTGCTGTATCCATGCTAGATCTGCAACTGTAAGATGCTAAATTATACCCATTTATACTGACACTTTCCATCCCCACAGTTACATGGTGTTCAGACAGACAACGTATATCAGTCTCATTCTTATTTTTGAGATCATCTAAATACACTAATAGCTCATCTACTTTATTTTTTATTCCCCTGATCTTTTGATGAAGTAAATTGATACTACCCTTACTTTATCCCTATTTAGTGTACATGAAACTTCTTTTATTCTATTTTTCTTGATTGTTGTTTGTCTGGACTTGGGCTTTAACCTAAAAAACCTCTGTGCCTGCGCCCATTAACCACAGGGATCATCCCATGTGTGACTGTGGCCCCTCTTACAGTATCCGCTAGTATGGAAGTTAACTTATCTTCCCCCTTCCTATTTAGGCACAGGCCTTATGTAGTGTATCCCCACGTACCAATTGCATCAAGTGGAACAACTCTTATTTGAGGTTTTGCATGTGTCTGGAGCATCCTGATCAGGTCACTGTTAACATGTCTTACAGCAGTGTCTACGCAGGGCCGATCACGGTGCTGAAAGATCTCCACAAAACCCACGTATGTGTACCCAGGTTCTGCTCCTATTTTGTCCACGTCACTCCTAATATTATATATTGGATTCATAGTCAGACTGTTTCCTGCTCCCCCAACTATAATTACCTGATCTTCCTTCTCAAAGTCCCTTCATTGATGAGCTAAGTTTTCTCTCGTCTGCCTAAGGCTAGCACTTGGTTCCACAAAACTTGTGACCTGGTTGTTGTTGTTGTGGTCTTCAGTCCTGAGGCTGGTTTGATGCAGCTCTCCATGCTACTCTATCCTGTGCAAGCTTCTTCATCTCCCAGTACTTACTGCAGCCTACATCCGTCTGAATCTGCTTAGTGTATTTATCTCTTGGTCTCCCTCTACGATTTTTACCCTCCACGCTGCCCTCCAATACTAAATTGGTGATCCCTCGATGTCTCAGAACATGTCTTACCAACCGATCCCTTCTTCTAGTCAAGTTGTTCCACAAGCTCCTCTTCTCCCCAATTCTGTTCAATACCTCCTCATTAGTTTTGTGATCTACCTATCTAATCTTCAGCATTCTTCTGTAGCACCACATTTCGAAAGCTTCTATTCTCTTCTTGTCTAAACTATTTATCGTCCACGTTTCACTTCCATACATGGCTACACTCCATACAAATACTTTCAGAAACGACTTCCTGACATTTAAATCTATACTCGATGCTAAGAAATCTTTCTTCTTCAGAAACGCTTTCCTTGCCATTGCCAGTCTACATTTTATATCCTCTCTACTTCGACCATCATCAGTTATTTTGTTCCCCAAATAGCAAAACTCCTATACTACGTTAAGTGTCTCATTTCCTAATCTAATTCCCTCAGCATCACCAGACTTAATTCGACTACATCCCATTATCCTCGTTTTGCTTTTGTTGATGTTCATCTTGTACCCTCCTTTCAAGACACTGTCCATTCCGTTCAACAGCTCTTCCAAGTCCTTTGCTGTCTCTGACAGAATTACAATGACATCGCCGAACCTCAAAGTTTTTATTTCTTCTCCATAGATTTTAATACCTACTCTGAACTTTTCTTTTGTTTCCTTTATTGCTTGCTCAACATACAGATTGAATAACATCGGGGATAGGCTACAACCCTGTCTCACTCCCTTCCCAACCACTGCTTCCCTTTCATGTCCCTCGACTCTTATAACTGCCATCTGGTTTCTGTACAAATTGTAAATAGCCTTTCGTTCCCTGTATTTTACCCCTGCCACCTTTAGAATTTGAAAGAGGGTATTCCAGTCAACATTGTCAAAAGCTTTCTCTAAGTCTACAAATGCTAGAAACGTAGGTTTGCTTTTCCTTAATCTTTCTTCTAAGATAAGTCGTAGGGTCGTGACCTGGTACCCTGCACCAAATTTCTCCTGGAGCTCTGGCCTACACCCGTTCTATGGCTGCTATCTAGAAGCAGCTGATCCATTCGCAACGGGTTATTTTGCTCTCTAGGTTGCAGAATATCTTAACTTCATCTACTTCGTGATCACCAAATTCGATGTTTTCTTTTCTTTTTAATATTGATTCTGCTACTTCTCATTACTTTCATCTTTCTTCAATATTATCAATCCGTATTCTGCACTCATTAGACCATTCATTCCATTCGACAGATCCTTTAATTCTTCTTAACTTTCAATAAGGATAACAATGTCATCAGAGAATCTTGTTATTTATATCCTTATATCTTGAATTTTAATCACACTCTTGAACGTTTCTTTTATTTCTTTCAATACTTCGTCGATGGAAAGATTGAACAGTAGGGGTGAAAGACTACAGCCCTGTCTTAATCCTCTTTAATCCGAGCACCTCGTCCTCTTGTGTCTAGGAATCCTGCATAATCAGTTCAGTAGACAAACAATCAAACAACTCATATTAATGAGTTTTATTATAACAAGACAATTACAAATACTTAACTTTGATAGATGTGTCGCAAGCAAAGGGCGACATACAAAAAATCAGTCTTCTTCAGAATAGACAAACGCAAGTCTGTGCTACATAGAGATTGCTAATGATAGAGGCTTCGATGCGTCAGCTGGCGAAGTGGTTAACACTGAAGCTGCTATCGAAGTGGGCTGCCGCCAGTCGGGCGTGGCGCTTACGTCCTCTTCACCCAGGGGCCGCTGCTGTTGCGTTGTCGTCCTGGAGGGAGGCCGGTCAGTGTGCGATTGGCTGACCTCTTCTCACAGCCGTCTCACCTCTGTCGTTGCCGATTGGCGTGCCAGCGCTGACTTTACGGCGCAACAAGTCCTTCGTTTTGCGTCTTATGGTTTGATCTTTGTTCTTATACATATTGTGTAACACCTGTCTTTCCCTACAGCTTACCCCTATTTTTCTTCAACTGTATAACATTTTGCACAATTTTACATTGTCGAACGCTTTTTTCAGGTCGACAAATCCTATGAACATGTCTTGATTTTTCGTCAGTCTTGCATCCATTATCAACTGCAATGTCAGAACTGACTATCTAGAGCATATACCTTTAGTAAAGCCAAAAAGATCGTAATCCAAAACTTCCTCAATTTTCTTTTCCGTTGTTGTCAGCAACTTGGTTGCATGTGATTTTAAAGTGATTGTGCGACAATCTCGCACTAGTCGGCTCTTGCAATCTCCAGAAATCTGTCAATGATGTACACTCCTGGAAATGGAAAAAAGAACACATTGACACCGGTGTGTCAGACCCACCATACTTGCTCCGGACACTGCGAGAGGGCTGTACAAGCAATGATCACACGCACGGCACAGCGGACACACCAGGAACCGCGGTGTTGGCCGTCGAATGGCGCTAGCTGCGCAGCATTTGTGCACCGCCGCCGTCAGTGTCAGCCAGTTTGCCGTGGCATACGGAGCTCCATCGCAGTCTTTAACACTGGTAGCATGCCGCGACAGCGTGGACGTGAACCGTATGTGCAGTTGACGGACTTTGAGCGAGGGCGTATAGTGGGCATGCGGGAGGCCGCGTGGACGTACCGCCGAATTGCTCAACACGTGGGGCGTGAGGTCTCCACAGTACATCGATGTTGTCGCCAGTGGTCGGCGGAAGGTGCACGTGCCCGTCGACCTGGGACCGGACCGCAGTGACGCACGGATCCACGCCAAGACCGTAGGATCCTACGCAGTGCCGTAGGGGACCGCACCGCCACTTCCCAGCAAATTAGGGACACTGTTGCTCCTGGGGTATCGGCGAGGACCATTCGCAACCGTCTCCATGAAGCTGGGCTACGGTCCCGCACACCGTTAGGCCGTCTTCCGCTCACGCCCCAACATCGTGCAGCCCGCCTCCAGTGGTGTCGCGACAGGCGTGAATGGAGGGACGAATGGAGACGTGTCGTCTTCAGCGATGAGAGTCGCTTCTACCTTGGTGCCAATGATGGTCGTATGCGTGTTTGGCGCCGTGCAGGTGAGCGCCACAATCAGGACTGCATACGACCGAGGCACACAGGGCCAACACCCGGCATCATGGTGTGGGGAGCGATCTCCTACACTGGCCGTACACCACTGGTGATCGTCGAGGGGACACTGAATAGTGCACGGTACATCCAAACCGTCATCGAACCCATCGTTCTACCATTCCTAGACCGGCAAGGGAACTTGCTGTTCCAACAGGACAATGCACGTCCGCATGTATCCCGTGCCACCCAACGTGCTCTAGAAGGTGTAAGTCAACTACCCTGGCCAGCAAGATCTCCGGATCTGTCCCCCATTGAGCATGTTTGGGACTGGATGAAGCGTCGTCCCACGCGGTCTGCACGTCTAGCACGAACGCTGGTCCAACTGAGGCGCCAGGTGGAAATGGCATGGCAAGCCGTTCCACAGGACTACATCCAGCATCTCTACGATCATCTCCATGGGAGAATAGCAGCCTGCATTGCTGCGAAAGGTGGATATACACTGTACTAGTGCCGACATTGTGCATGCTCTGTTGCCTGTGTCTATGTGCCTGTGGTTCTGTCAGTGTGATCATGTGATGTATCTGACCCCAGGAATGTGTCAATAAAGTTTCCCCTTCCGGGGACAATGAATTCACGGTGTTCTTATTTCAATTTCCAGGAGTGTATTTTTAAATGTACCGCGTAATGGCGGTCAGAGATCACTGGGCAGCTGTACATGTACACGCCATCCAAGCTCTGTTTGAATCAATGCTCAGGCGTATCAAGGTCGTTATTACGGCCAGAGGTGGGCGATTTCTCAGGATCTATGAACCCAAAATGCGTGAAAATGTAATCACATGTCATTTCTAGTATAATATATTTGTCCAATGAATACACGTTTATCATCTGCAGTTCTTCTTGGTGTAGCAATTTTAATGGCCAGTGTTGTACTATGTGTATATGAGCGTATCACAGAGATCACTGTTACTCGCTCCGCAGCAGCTGGAAACATGCTAAATAATTTTCAATAAATATTCTTTTCATAAGATAAATGTGGCGTAGGTTCTTGAAATAACATACGGAGATCACTTTCTACTAATGTATTCTTACTAGGACACAGTTTACACCATTAAATATTTGCAATTACGTTACGACAGAAACAAATGCTAGCGCAGCACAATAGCTTGCGTACCTTATTCCAGATAACACCATAACGAACAGAACAAAACAGACTAGACATTCTCTCCTCGACACTTAAAAGTGGCATTGCCATTACGATCTTAATGTTACTGCCCTTGCTTTTAATTTTACCGAAAGTTGTTTTGACTTTTCTACATCTGAGGTCGTCAGTCCCCTAGACTTAGAACTACGTAAACCTAACTAACCTAAGGACATCACACACATCCATGCCCGAGGAAGGATTCGAACCTGCGACCGCTGATGCAGCGCGGTTCCGGACTGAAGCGCATAGAAACGCTCGGCCACAACGGCCAGCGTGAACCGTCGTCCTCCCGGCAAGAGTCCAGTGTGCTAACTGCTGCGCCACTTCGCTCGGTAAATTCCGATGGAATGTTGCCTATCTCTTCCGCATTATTTAATCATTTAATCTCAAGTCTTCCAAACCACTTTTAAAGTCCTATTCTAATAGTGGGTACCCTATATCTTCCCTTCGACTCCTTTGTCCTCTTCTACTGCGTCATCAGACAATCCCTTCCCCTCATTAAAGCCCTCAGTGTACCGTTTCAACTTATTCATTCTCTCCTCGACATTTAAAAGTGGCATTGCCATTACGCTCTTAATGTTAACGCCCTTGCTTCTAATTATACCGAAAGTTGTTTTGACTTTCCTACATACTGAGTCAGATCATTTTTCACCTTCATCACATTTTTCATGCTGCCATTTCGCCCTATCTTTCCTGAAATTCCTATTTATTTCATTCATTATATTTCTGTTTTTCCTGAACATTTCCCTTGTTTCGTTGATCAACTGAAACATTTCTTCCGTTGCCCACGATTTCCTTTGCAGTTAACTTCCTTTCACCTACGTTTCTCATCTCACCTTCTACGACTGACCCGTTTGGAGATGTCATTACCTTCGTTATTGCATTATCTATTGTCTCCGAGAACTTCAAGCTTGGCTCTTTATTCCTTAGTATTTCAGTATCCTTCTTTTTTGCGTATTTGCTCTTCCTAACTAGTGTCTCAAACTTCAGCGTACCCTTCATCTTTACTAAACTGTGATCTGAGTCTGTATCTGCTCCTGGGTACGCCTTCAATCCAATATCTGATTTTGGAATCTCTGCCTGACCATGATGTAATCCAATGAAATCTTACCGTATCGCCCGGCCTTTTCCAAGTTTACCAGCCTCCTCTTGTCATTCTCGAGTATTTAACTTATTCAAATGAGATCAATCTCGGGGAACAGATAGTAAATTTACAGCAGTATTTTTTTTAATTACTAATTACAAGACACGATGGATATATAGTCTCAGCGCTCGATTTGACTGGTTACTGAACTAAGAAAAACGTAGAAAGAAGAATTCTCTTCTCTTGTATTTGAACGGAAACCTCAAACCGTGCTGCAAGAGGGAAGACGTGTATGTGCTACACCTGGCGAGCAGACAGAGGGTGTCCGCCGGGCCGTGGCGTTATGTAACATCTTACGCAAGACTGATTCGAATATAAAGTTTTGGAAATGCAATGACGAACAGAAGTATGGCTGCAGAAGCAGTGAAAATTGAGTTCAACGGTACTCTCTGTGAAATTCTTAGTTTAAAAGTGCTAACAGATTTGTCATATTATTTATTATCAATCACGGTGGATGTACAATGAAGAATGTACTAGCAAATAACTGAAAATTATCTACAGAAGATTACACTGCAGTCCTGTGAATAGCTTAATGCATCTAATTTAGGTTTGGGGATTGAGGAGGCCAGTCAATTATCCTACCATGAAAATCACCTCTGAATATTGTGACATATACACTGAGGTGACAAAAATCATGGACAACGATACGCACATATACAAATAGTACAACACTGGCCATTAAAATTGCTACACCAAGAAGAAATGGAGATGATAAACGGGTATTCATTGGACAAATATATTATACTAGAACTGACATGTGATTACATTTTCACGCATTTTGGGTTCATAGATCCTGAGAAATCAGTACCCAGAACAACCACCTCTGGCCGTAATAACGGTCTTGATACGCCTGAGCATTGAGTCAAACAGAGCTTGGATGGCGTGTACAGGTACAGCTGCCCAGTGATCTCTGACCGCCATGCAGCTTCAATACGATACCACAGTTCATCAAGAGTAGTGACTGGCGTATTGTGACGAGCCAGTTGCTCGGCCACCATTGACCAGACGTTTTCAATTGGTGAGAGATCTGGAGAATGTGCTGGCCAGGGCAGTAGTCGAACATTTTCTGTATCCAGAAAGGCCCGTACAGGACCTGCAACATGCGGTCGTGCATTATCCTACTGAAATGTATGGTTTCGCAGGGATTGAATGAAGGGTAGAACCACGGGTCGTAACACATCTGAAATGTAAAGTCCACTGTTCAAAGTGCCGTCCATGCGAACAGGAGGTGACCGAGACGTGTAACCAATGGCACCCCATACCATCACGCCGGGTGATACGCCAGTATGGCGATGACGAATACACGGTTCCAATGTGCGTTCACCGCGATGTCGCCAAACACGGATGCGACCATCATGATGCTGTAAACAGAACCTGGATTCATCCGAAAAAATGACGTTTTGCCATTCGTGCACCCAGCTTCGTCGTTGAGTACACCATCGCAGGCGCTCCTGTCTGTGATGCAGCGTCAAGGGTAACCGCAGTCATGGTCTCCGAGCTGATAGTCCATGCTGCTGCAAACGTCGTCGAACTGTTCGTGTGCCCGCATCTCGTGGTCGTGCGGTAGCGTTCTCACTTCCCACGCCCGGGTTCCCGGGTTCGATTCCCGGCGGGGTCAGGGATTTTCTCTGCCTCGTGATGGCTGGGTGTTGTGTGATGTCCTTAGGTTAGTTAGGTTTAAGTAGTTCTAAGTTCTAGGGGACTGATGACCATAGATGTTAAGTCCCATAGTGCTCAGAGCCATTTGAACAATTTTTGAACTGTTCGTGCATATGGTTGTTGTCTTGCAAACGTCCCCATCTGTTGACTCAGGGATCGAGACGTGACTGCACGATCCGTTAGAACCATGCGGACAAGATGCCTGTCATCTCGACTGCTAGTGATACGAGGCCGTTGTGATCCAGCACGGCGTTCCGTATTACCCTCCTGAACCCACCGATTCCATATTCTGCTAACAGACATTGGATCTCGACGAACGCAATTGCGATAGGCTACAATCCGACCTTTATCAAAGTTGGTAACGTGATGGTACGCATTTCTCCTCCTTACACGCGGCATCATAACAACGTTTCACCAGGCAAAGCCGGTCAACTGCTGTTTGTGTATGAGAAATCGGTTGGAAACTTTCCTCATGTCAGCACGTTGTAGGTGTCGCCACCGGCGCCGACCTTGTGTGAATGCTCTGAAAAGCTAATCATTTGCATATCACATCTTCTTCCTGTCGGTTAAATTTCGCGTCTGTAGCACGTCATCTTCGTGGTGCACCAATTGTAATGGTCAGTAGTGTAATAGTATCGCGTAGACAAGGTATAAAATGGCAGTGCATTGACAGAAATGTCATTTCTTCTCACATGATTCATTCTAAAAGGTGTGCGACGTGATTATGGCCGCACGACGGGAATTAGCAGACTTTGAAAGCGGAATCGTAGTTGAAGCTTGACGCATGGGACATTCCATTTCGTAAATCGTTAGGGAATTCACTATTCCGAGATCCACAGTGTCAAGAATATGCCCAAAATACCAAACTTTAGGCATTACATCTCACTACGGATAAAGCAGAGACCGACTGCCTTCACTTAACGACCGAGAGCAGCGGCTTTTAGTAGAGTTGTCAGTGCTAACAGACAAGCAACACCGAGTGAAATAACCGCATAAATAAACGTGGTACGTACGACCAACTTATCTGTTAGACGGTGCGGCGAAATTTGGAGCTAATAGGCTACGGCAGCAAAAGACCGGTGAAAGCGCCTTTGCTAACATCACAACATCGCCAGCAGCTCCCCTCCCAGATTTGTGCCCATATCGGTTCAACCCTAGACGACTGGAAAACCGTGGGATGGTCAGAAGAGGCCAGATATGAGTTGCTAAAAGCTGATGGTAGGCTTCGAGTGTGGCGCAAACCCCACGAAGCCATGGACCCAAGTTGTCAACAAGGCACTGTGCAAGCTGATGGTGGCTCCATAATGGGGTGCGCTGTGTTTATGTGGATTGGACTGGATCCTCTGATACAAGTGAACCGATAATTGACTGGAATGGTTATGATCGGCTACTTGTAGACCGTTTGCAGCCATTCATTGACTTCGTGTTCCCAAACAACGATGTTATGTCACTGGTCCACAATTGATCGCGATTGGTGTGAAGAACGTTCTGGATAATTCTAGTGAAATATTTGGCCAACCAGATCGCACAACATGAATCCTATCGAACATTTATGTGAGATAATCGAGAGGTCGCTTCTTTCACAAATCCTGCACTGGCAACACTTTCGCAATTGTGGACTGCTGTAAGACACAGCATGGCTCAATATTTCTGCAGGGGACTGCCAACAGCTTGTTGAGTCCATGCCACGTAAATGTGCTGCTCTACACCTGACAATAGGCGTCCGACACGATATTAGGATGTATCCCATGACTTTTGTCACCCCAGTGTACAGGGGGATTGTGTGCCTCTGCGTTGACCTACACGAGATAACCACACATATTTTCGATAGTTAGTTCTCTGAAAATACATATCTATCAGAATTTATAGTTTGTTGGAGAAAGATGGTCCAACAATTTTTTGTCTAACTGCACACCACACTCCTGTTTACACTTCATACAGAGCCTTTTGATGTAACTGCCGACGATTTTATGTACACTGCCATGCTTCATCGGAAAGAAAGTGCGTTACAGGATCATTCTCTCCTTTGTGTATAGACTGCAAGAGCCAATTGTTCTCCTGTCTGTGAGCAACAGTATCTGAATTGGTTAGCCGATGCAAGTTACTTGATAAGGTTTCTCTTTGTTTGTGCACGGGTCTGGGAGCAGATGCTGTTGACCCAACAGTCGAAGGCAAATATTTTCTCGAGCTTGTTTCCAAGGCAGCTCCTAGTACGTCCACGCGGATTTGGTGGCCAGGACATCAACGCGAGTTCACTACCAAGCTCCTCAGACCACTGTAGCACGATTCTAGCCTTGTGACGTGAACAGTTTTCCTGCTGGAAGATGTCATTGCCACTGGGGAAGACAACCATCATGAAGGGAGGCAGATGATCCAAAATAATTTTCACATAATCCACAGCTGCCCTGTTGATGTCGATTGCTAGCACAGGTTCTAGGGAACCCAGGTGAATGTTCACCATGCAAAATACCGCCCCACCGGCCTGTGTGTGTGCATCTTTCGAGCAGCTGGTCGCCTGCAGGGTAGTGTATCCAGATACGACCATCGACGTGGTGTTACAAGATGCGTCATCCAGCCCACCAGACAACACGTTTACATTGATTCATGATCTAATCTCGATGATCCCTTGCGCTATGCAGCAGTGATTGATGAAGCTTATGGGCCGACAAAAATTTTCAGACTGAAATTGAGCACGCAGTCCATAAACAGAGATCTTGCGAAATACAGCTCGCTATGTTCGTCAATGTAATCTAAAATACCATAGGCCAGCGCTGTTTTATTTTGTTCTACTCCAGAGTGAACATTAAGTCTGACTGTTTCACACCTCCTTAAGCCTAAGTTGGACTTTTCTAAATTCAGTGCGTGCAAGTAGCAGTCGTCTACTGTGGAGCCCAACGTTCAACAACATGTTCTGAACGGTCGCTGCACCAATATCATAACTGTCGTTATATTAGCCACAGATCATCGCCTGTCGCTCTATACATAGGAGGCTATCCTCCGACCTCCACTGACTGTGATGAGACGTGGCCATCACCGTCTTTCATCCAGTGTTCCAAGAAGCTCATGACAATAGCACGTGAACAGCCGACCAGCTTCGACCTATCCAAGATGCACGTTTGCAGGAGCTGGACGTTACAAATCTGCCCTTGTCAAATTCACTTACGTCAACGGATTTCCCCATGTGCAGGGCGTATCATCACTAAAATAATTCCCCATTGTGCTTGTTGGTCAGAAGCTCCACAGCGTATTATGCCTGTTTTGTTCCAGACTGTGCTATGGATGAGTAGAAAACTGGGAGGACATGAACTGTGTACCGTGCTACGGTTTGTGTAGTCTGTAAATGTGTTTTGGTCTCTAAAGTGTCGTGTGAGATTCATCTTTGGTAGTTTGTGAAGCGGATTTGGGGTTTCTAAGCCTAATGAACTGATGAGATTATAGTAGTTTTACAAAGATGCTGACAGATTTTCATTCGGTGTAAATGAAGCAGCCAGCTGCAGTCATGTACAGGGTGTCCAGAAAAGGGCTCCCTGATTTCAAAATTAAATATCTCGAAAACAAAGATCGATAGAGGAATGCAGTAAACGGTATGTTTATTGTGAAAGCTGTAAGAAGTTTATACAGCAGTTTGAAATAATAGTTACAAAAGCTGCTAACAGATGGCGCTGTACGCTGTACACCTCATATCAGCATACACAAGTGAAATAATCGTATGAAAACAATCTTTGCGCCGGGCAGGGTGGCCGAGCGGTTCTAGGCGCTACAGTTTGGAACCGCGCGGCCGCTACGGTCGCAGGTTCGAATCCTGCCTCGGGCATGGATGTGTGTGATGTCCTTAGGTTAGTTAGGTTTAAGTAGTTCTAAGTTCTAGGGGACTGATGACCTCAGAAGTTAAGTCCCATAGTGCTCAGAGCCATTTGAACCATTTCTGAACAATCTTTGCAAACAATCACATCACAATGTTTTCAAAATGTTCACCATTGGCACTACAGAGGTGGCGCAAACGAAGAATGAAATTCTCCATCACACTTCGTAGTGTCTCAACCGAAATAGATTCACATGCCACAGAGATCGCCGACTCAAGCTCGTCCAGAGTGGCGGGATGCTTCGGGTAGACCATGTCTTTCACTGTGCCCCACAAAAAAAAGTCACAGGGAGTCAAATCCGGCGACTATGGAGGCCAATCCATGCCTGCACCAGTAAATTTGGGGTATTCCAAAGCAATGACTCGATTCCCGAAGTATTCCTCTAGAAAGCGATACACTTGTTCGGTCCGATGTGGTCGGGCTCCATCTTGCATAAACAATTCAGTATCTGGTCGATCCTCTAACGCTTTCTGTGTGGCGACAAATTGTTCCAAAACTGCAACGTAACGTGCACCAGTGACAGTTTCTCGAATGAAAAAAGGGCCAATAATGCCTCTGCTGCATACTGCAGCCCACACAGTAACTTTAGGAGAATACAGGGGTTTCACTTCACACCAATATGGCTTTTCGGAACCCCAAAATCGCCAGTTCTACTTATTCACGTATCCATTCAGGTGGAAGTGTGCTTCATCTGTAAACCAGATGCAGCCAACATCAAATCCTTCACTATCAATCATTGTGAGCACCTGATTAGCAAAGGCAACCCTTTGTTGCACAGCTCGTACGGGTATGCCTGGTGCGTTTGAATTTTGAATGGAAACATGTGTAGGCTCTTTCTCAGTATTTTCTGCGTGCTGGAACGCTTCAAACCAGTCTCAGATGCAATTCTACGGACAGATGACATTGGATTTCGCTGAATAATTCCAGAAACTGTGGCGATATTTTCAGGCGTAACTGCGGTTTGCTTGCGGCCAACATGCCCCACTAGATCATCAGTTTCGCTGCCTGTTCGT
Source organism: Schistocerca nitens (assembly GCF_023898315.1). Taxonomy (NCBI): domain Eukaryota; kingdom Metazoa; phylum Arthropoda; class Insecta; order Orthoptera; family Acrididae; genus Schistocerca; species Schistocerca nitens. The sequence goes on from NC_064614.1 coordinate 1,048,701,159, forward strand.
TGAACTTTTGCGAAGAGCGTACGAATGGTTTTCGCATCGGGTCCTTTCGGAACATTAAATCGTGCTTGAAAACTTCGCCTTGTTGCCGTAGGATTCTCTTCTAACCTGTGGTACTCTAGCACCAGAAAAACGCGTTGTTCAATGGAGTACATGGTTTTAATCTCTTCCTTCGGTACGCTAACCTACTTTCACGTTTCAATAGTGGAACTGATCGCTCTGGCCTTCGGATCACTATTTATACTAGGCATTACGTATGGCGATTACAGCGCCATCTGTTAGCAGCGTTTGTAACTATTATTTCAAACTGCTGTATAAACTTCTTACAGCTTTCACAATAAACATACCGTTTACTGCATTCCTCTATCGGTCTTTGTTTTCGAGATATTTAATTTTGAAATCAGGGAGTCCTTTTCTGGACACCCTGTATTATCCAGTGTGGCGTCTGGAATACTAGGTCGCCCTGCCGTCACTTAGCTGCCTTCCCTGCGACAATGACAGATGTCTCGGCTGGTCTACTACTGGTTCGGTTGCAAGATGTCTATAGGTCCGTGACACAGTATCAACAGATGCTCGGCATGCCCTGCCACTGAGAAGGATGGAACTGCAAAGACAACTGAGCTGTGAGAGGCTGTGGTGGATTATTTGCCACACTTCTCGAAGTGCGAGATCAGTACCCATGGCCAATAAGACCAAATGATTGTAAATAATAATAATAAACAATAATGAATAAACAGTGATAAAAATAAATGGTATTTGTCTCTTTGAGCTGACCTTCTGCTACAACCACATCCAACTGTGGTGGAAAATCATTCACTCCAAGCTCTACCAACACACCAGCATTAAACCAGCACATCACAGAATGGGCAGGAGGGAAACAAATACATAGTTCGATCTTCCAGAACCGTTTCATCTCATGAGCTCACGGCACCTACTTTCAATCACTGCGTGAGCGCTGGAGTGGTAGATATTGGAATAAGTGATAAACTAAAAAAAAAGGTGGCATACCTATGAGGTTTTAGAAGCAGTTTTTCGTAGGTCGTTGGTGGTGTACGGACTGTATGCCCTATAGACCAGCAACCCAGACTAAGTTGGACTTTTACGAGTTCAGTGTTAATCAGTAATAGTAACAAACTTAGAGTAATTTTTCTCCAAAAGAGAAGTATTTTGGTTTATGCACTTTTCAATAAAACAGTTATATATTGTTTACCCAGGCTGTCTTGTCATTGCACCTCAACTTTTGCAGGACTTAGTGAGGGACGATGATGAATTTTTCTACGAAATGAAAACCTTCGCACGTGCTATGTGCCCCAGGTTGACAGGGTCAGTGTGTGTGTGTGAATGCTACATCGTGAAAACTTGGAAAATGATTTTTTGTTTCATTATGGCTATCTCTTCAGATGTTACTGCCCAAGTGTTGTTGCTTCTCCATAACATGCAACAGATTATGCAAGTGACAGAGGACAAGATGGCGACCATCACCGCGTCCAACCTAGTTGTCCTACATTTACTCCCTGGTAAAAGGTTTCAGAGGGACGCAGCCGCTGTTCCAGGTGTTTGACCAGAAGAAAGAGCCGTGGTTCAATTACGTGACCAGACTTAAGCAACACTTCTTGGCCTATAGTACTACACGTGATACACAGTAGCGTGCGTTATTCCAAGCCTATGAAGGCCTGGAAATTTATCATTTACGAGGGCAGTTCAATAAGTAATGCAACACATTTTTTTTCTCGGCCAATTTTGGTTGAAAAAACCGGAAATTTCTTGTGGAATATTTTCAAACATTCCCGCTTCGTCTCGTTTAGTTTCATTAACTTCAGACAGGTGGCAGCGCTGTACGGAGCTGTTAAAATGGCGTCTGTAACGGATGAGCGTTACAAACAACGGGCAGTGATCGAGTTTCTTTTGGCGGAAAACCAGGGCATCTCAGATATTCATAGGCGCTTTCAGAATGTCTACGGTGATCTGGCAGTGGACAAAAGCACGGCGAGTCGTTGGGCAAAGCGTGTGTCATCATCGCCGCAAGGTCAAGCAAGACTGTCTGATCTCCCGCGTGCGGGCCGGCCGTGCACAGCTGTGACTCCTGCAATGGCGGAGCGTGCGAACACACTCGTTCGAGATGATCGACGGATCACCATCAAACAACTGAGTGCTCAACTTGACATCTCTGTTGGTAGTGCTGTCACAATTGTTCACCACTTGGGATATTCAAAGGTTTGTTCCCGCTGGGTCCCTCGTTGTCTAACCGAACACCATAAAGAGCAAAGGAGAACCATCTGTGCGGAATTGCTTGCTCGTCATGTGGCTGAGGGTGACAATTTCTTGTCAAAGATTGTTACAGGCGATGAAACATGGGTTCATCACTTCGAACCTGAAACAAAACGGCAATCAATGGAGTGGCGCCACACCCACTCCCCTACCAAGAAAAAGTTTAAAGCCATACCCTCAGCCGGTAAAGTCATGGTTACAGTCTTCTGGGACGCTGAAGGGGTTATTTTGTTCGATGTCCTTCCCCATGGTCAAACGATCAACTCTGAAGTGTATTGTGCTACTCTTCAGAAATTGAAGAAACGACTTCAGCGTGTTCGTAGGCACAAAAATCTGAACGAACTTCTCCTTCTTCATGACAACGCAAGACCTCACACAAGTCTTCGCACCCGAGAGGAGCTCACAAAACTTCAGTGGACTGTTCTTCCTCATGCACCCTACAGCCCCGATCTCGCACCGTCGGATTTCCATATGTTTGGCCCAATGAAGGACGCAATCCGTGGGAGGCACTACGCGGATGATGAAGAAGTTATTGATGCAGTACGACGTTGGCTCCGACATCGACCAGTGGAATGGTACCGTGCAGGCATACAGGCCCTCATTTCAAGGTGGCGTAAGGCCGTAGCATTGAATGGAGATTACGTTGAAAAATAGTGTTGTGTAGCTAAAAGATTGGGGAATAACCTGGTGTATTTCAATGCTGAATAAAACAACCCCTGTTTCAGAAAAAAAAGTGTTGCATTACTTATTGAACTGCCCTCGTACTACAGCAGCTCTGGCCCAAAGTGGAGTCTCCTTCCCATCTCTATTACAGCCTTCAGACTTGTTTACTAGAATATTTTGATTAGCGAGTGCACGTTGCAGTGGCCTGCCATGAATTTCTGAGTTGCCACAAGCTAAGTGGAAAATATTACAGAGAATAGGTAGCCCAATTGCAGGGTTTATTTAATGACTCTCACTTCTAGTGTATCAGCCATGTAAACATCCCTACACGACTCTCTTATAGAGAACTGTTCTTATACTTTCGCGAAAGTCAAGCATCACATCATTAGAGGTTTTGCCCAGCGTACTGCAGCACTTTGACGTGGCATGGACTCAACAAGTGGTTGGAAGTCCCCTGCAGAAATATTGAACCATGCTGTCTCTATAGCTGCCCATAACTGCGAAAGTGTTGCCGGTACAAATGGTTCAAACGGTACTGAGCACTATGGGACATAACATCTGAGTTCATCAGTCCCCTAGACTTAGAACTACTTAAACCTAACTAACCTAAGGACATCACATACATCCATGCCCGAGGCAGGATTCGAACCTGGGACCATAGCAGCAGCGCGGTTCCGGACTGAAGCGCCTAGAACCGCTCGGCCACAGCGGCCGGCGTTGCCGGTACAGGATTTTGTGTAATCAGCAACGTTAAGTAATGACCTTTGCAGGTGTTTGAAGCCCGTCCAACTCGCCTACCCCAATCCCAGCCATTTCCTGCTCTACATTCCGATTCAACTTCGGCTGGCAAGCTCTCGATCAATGTGCATCGCCTGCAGAGGTTATCCTCATGCAGCAACTGCATCACCACCCACCCACGTCGATGGTGTTACAATCGCCTGGCTAAATTTTCTTCCTGTCGCAAGAAAAGACACAAGGGGGAAGTCTGTCAATCTTCCCTAATGGTGAACGTACATTATGCCTGCATCGATCCCCCTTCCCCACTGATAGACTTTTAACCATCACAGTGGAAGTCATCTCCATTAAGATGGAGTTGCAGGTTGATACAGGTTCCTACATGTCTATCGTAATTTGGGAAACTATAGTCAGACTCACCTGCACTACAAGAATACTTCAGATGGACTTTCACAGCTAGCATTCACTGGCATTTTACTGTCTTCATGGCAAGTATCCTGGCGGAAAACACTGAAGGAGTTACACCAACATCCCCAGTTAGTCCTTTTAAATACATTACCCTTGAGAGCACATGACTTCCTACAGCATTCATCTGTCAGGGGCTAGCTCTTACTAAATGTGCTCCAAGTATGAGTTATTTTCTCATCTTACCACCGGCGTCATTGGATTTGAGACAATTACAGCCACAGCCTGTTTCTTCAATGCTAAGAAATGAGCTACAGTTGGAACTCCAGTACTTTCAAGAGGAAGGCATTCTCATCACAGAGTGATTTGTGGGATGCTTACCTTCAGCTCCCACTGGACGAGGCAGCACAGAACTTTCTAATCATTAACACTATGTTTGGACTATTCAGGGATCACAGGCTTCCTTCTGGCATTACCAGTGCCCCAGCTATTTTTCAGTGGTACTTGGAACAGCTGATGTGGGATGTAACTGGCTTGCCGAATTATCTGGAAGACATTCTCATACTGGTAAAAACGCTTGATTTGGCAGCCAACCTTGATGTCTTTATAGCTGTTCTCCAACAAGCCAATATCAAGTGAAATATAGATAAATGCCTTTTTTTCGTCCCTCAGGTGGATCATCTTGATCATGTTCACATTGCTTGAGGAATACCACTTACACCACAATTTGTTCAACCTGTCCAGTAACTTCCAATCCCAAAGGACATTAAGCAGCTACAATCTGTGCTCATTCAACTTAATTATTATTGCAAGCTCACGCTAAATACCATGGCCTTAGCGAAACCGCTCCATCAGTTGTTAAGCAAGAATGTGAAGTGGAATTAGACTTCCGTGTACAATAAAGAACGATAAAGACTTCCAAAATCTCTAGCAAGTCCTGCTCCACCTGACAGGTCTTATGGCCTATGACGCATCAAGACCATTAATTGTAGCAACTGATGCCTCTTATTAAGGTTGGGTGAGATGTTATCTCACGACGTAGGTGGTGTAGGAGGTCTTATTTCGTTCACAACCACGACTCAAAGGCAGCAGCAACACAATTACAGCCAAACACAAAAGGCTCTGATGATGGTGTTTACGCCCAAGAAATTCCACGATAACGTGTACAGCTGACGTTTCATGTTATTGATTGACCGTAGGCCTTTTCTACCATTACTCAAAGCAGACTTGAAAATTCAGACCAAATCGGCGTGTCACCTCCAGAGATATGTATTATTCTAGCTACTCATATGACATGAGATATCATTCAACAGCCCAAAATACCAACAACATCCTCTCAATGTTGCCATCGGGAAAGGAAATGAAATTCGATTCGGAAGCAGAGGCCTGTTGCCACATGAACACAGAAGCAGAAGAAGCTGTAGCTTTGGATACAAAGGTAATTGCCTGTCACTATTATTATTATTCGGGAACTACTCTGTCTGGCGCACGGTGGGTGGTTGATAGATTGGAAACAGGTAGCACATCCAGAAGGCCAAGCATTCTGGCAATTGCGCCAGAATTTATCCACCCTCAAAGAGTCCTATTATAGCAAGCAAAAAAACTAGCGCACCCACATCATGACCCCATCTGCCTTGCAGCACTGCATCCTGACCCTTCTGTATCAGGGCTACTGGGGAGTTCAGCTCACAAAGAGACTGGCCCATCAGCAAGTGTACTGATTTGAGATCGATGAGGATACTGCCAGCATGGTGGTGCCACGCAAAACCTGCCAAAGCAAACAAGCAGCACCAGCTCACAGATACTTCCTGTTGCCGTATGCCTCAGTGACCAGATCACAAGTCCATTTAAACTTTACAGGCTCCCTCCTTGGCTATACTTGTTTTATCGTGATCGATGTGGGAAATGGATTCCCCTATGTTTCTCTGAAGTCTTCAACATCCTTGCGACAGACTATCCTGACTCTGGCATGGATCTTATCTACAGGAGGATTTCTGGAAACCACAGTTACTAACATTGGGGCTGAGTTAATACCTTCCGAATTTATCTCTTTTTCTTTCTTTCAATGGAATCATCCTAACGCATAGAGGGCATTTTCATCCCACATCCAATTCGTTAGCGGAACACTTTGATCACTTGTTCAAGTCACAATTATCAAAACTGCCCTGCCATCATAATTTAGATCAAGGTCTCTGATGTGTTGGCAGAAGAGCCAACACCGTGTTGCTAGAGGAGGCCGAAATGCACGCGTTTAAGCTCACGCAGATTGGCGTGAGGTCTGGAACAATTAAAGGAGTTGAGTCTAATAAATAAAGTACGAAGCTTTTGGAATACTTAACTTTAATCCATAATTGGAGAACATCGCTCTTGATGATACATAATTACAATCTCAATATAAACTGGTAATGGCGCCTTGCTAGGTCGTAGCAAATGACGTAGCTGAAGGCTATGCTAACTATCGTCTCGGCAAATGAGAGCGTATTTGTCATTGATCCATCTGTGGCAAAGTCTGCTGTACAACGGGACGAGTGCTAGGACGTCTCTCTAGACCTGCCGTGTGGCGGCGCTCGGTCTGCAATCACTGACAGTGGCGACACGCGGGTCCGACGTATACTAACGGACCGCGGCCGATTTAAAGGCTACCAACTAGCAAATGTGGTGTCTGGCGGTGACACCACAGTCTCACTCTGTTTTTGGTCTCTTACCTCTCCTCCGGATGGAGTCAACCCCACCAAAAACTCCATGGATGGCAGCATTGGTCCAAAGTCTACATTCTCCATCCTACAACCCACCTTTATGCCTTCAGAAATGACGTCTGGGCTTTAGTTTTCTCCAAAAATCGCTACCGACGGACCCCAGCTGTAGTAACCCACTTATTGGGACAGGCCAGTATGACTACACTATGGCTCCATTTGCCGCAGGCCTGTCAACCAGCTGCGCCCACGGAAAACAGCAACGCCTCCTAGTAGTGAATTATCACGATTTCTTGTTCCAGAGTTAGCCATCACCCGCTCCCAGAACCTTGGACACTGCAACACAACTACCACAGTGACAGGATACACACCCTATCGTCTCTGACGAGGTCAGCCCGTTCCTGGTCTGGATACCATCTCTGATGGACATCGATCTCAGCCTGCTGGGGTCACCAATTTCACAGGCGGCCAACGAAGGATCGCTCGATTCCTCAGATGTCAAGATGAGCTACATCTTCAAGTCCTTCGAGATGGTGGAGGATTGTTGCGTATGGGCTGTACGCCCTACAGACTGGCAACCTTTATAATGGCAATGGTATACCAGTTGGCCTAATCTCAGGGAGTTTATGTCAACAGACAACACTGCCTAGGCCAAAAGGTAGCAGGGCGAGCGCCGCCAAATGTTACTGGCCCCACAGACCTGGTTGTCTCTGTGGGTCACTTGATAGCCATGCCAGGTATCGGGTTCCAGGCGGCGCCATTCAATTAAAATGTCCTCTCCTCTACGGAAATTACATAATATGTGTACAAATACAGGTTGTGACTCAGGAACGACAACATATGGAAGTTTGGGTCTGGATGGATAGGAAAGGCGATTAAGGCGACCGCTCGCTTAAAGTAGGAAACCTGGGTTCGAGTCCCGCCCGGCACAGATTTTTGGTGTCGTCTTTCCCTTATACAGCTGATGACTGTTCGTATTCAGAACTGCGAATACATTTCATGTTTTAAAGAAACATTGCATCGTTCTTCTTGCGGGGTGACAATTATTGAACTATAACTTCTGAACAGTTTGCTATAGGACGTTCAAACTGCACCGTTGGGTGCAGGGCATGATGGGCATTAGTATGAGGTGAATATGGTTTGGTTTAACGAAGCGACGAGGCCCACTTTCATTTGATGGGTTCGTCAATAAGCAAAATTGGCGCATTTGGGGACTGAGAATCCGCAATTCGCGATCGAAAAGTCTCTTCGCTCTCGACGGGTGACTGCGTGGTGTGCAATGTCCAGTCACGGAATAACCGATGCGATATTCCTTGATGGCACGGTGATTACCAAACATTACGTGTTCTTGGAAGACGATTTCGTCCACATTATCGAAAGTGACCCTGATTTCGATAAGATGTGGTTCATGCAAGATGGAGCTCGACACCATCGAAGCAGGAGAGTGTTTGATGTCGTGGAGGAGCAGTTTCTGGCTCTGGGTTACCCAGAGGCCACTGGCATCAGCCTCGATTGGCCGCCATATTCTTCGGATCTGAACACATGCGACACTTTTTTGTGGAGGTGTATTAAAGAGAAGTTATACAGCAACAACCTCAAAACCATTGCTGAGCTGAAAACAGCCATTCAGGAGGTCATCGACAGCATCGATGTTCCGACACTTCAGCGGGTCATGCAGAATTTCGCTATTCGTCTGCGTCACGTCATCGCCAATGATGGCAGACATATCGAACATGTCATAACCTACATCCGAATGGGTGTAGTGACGTTTACATGTTGAATAAAATGTGTGCGGGCCATAGTTTGAAACTGGTTTAAGTTTTTTCATATAGTTCAATAATGGTCACCCTGTAACACCACATGCACTGTGATATTGTGTTACGGCTGTGATTAGGGAAGTCACGTGGGAATCCTAGGAGGGAAAGTAACATTCGTGTCGAGGAATGCTCTTGCGAAAATGTAGAGAATCGGCATTTGAATCTGACTGTAGAACGATCCTACTGCCGCCAACGTACATTTCGCAAAAGAACCGGGAACTTAAGCCAAGAGAAATTAAAGCTCGTGTGGAGACATGTAGGCAGTCGTTTTCCCCTCGCTCTATTTGCGACTGGAACACGAAAGCAAATGTACCGCCTGCCGTCCACCATACAGTAACTTGTGAGGTATATTTGTAGGCGTGGATAAAAATATTCGTTTAGAGAAATGAAGTATTGTGCTAATATACAGCATTAACAATAATAAACACCTTTCTTGTAAGGTACTAAATGAGCCTTTTGTTTCATTACAACCATGTTCAAGTGTTAGCTCATTTCCTCCTTGTTTTAATGAGATATGCTCAAAAAAGCCTGTTTTTAAAGTCACTTTGCGGTATAAGACGAACGAAAAAATTTCAGGAAGTATCAAATAATGTTCCTATCACGATGTAAAACATGGAAGATGATGTTATCCGTAACATGTTAAGGAACACTGTGACTGTGTTCCGTGTTATTGAAGAAGTAATAAAAGTAAACAGTTGCTGCTTATGTTATCATATTTAGTAACATAAATAGTGACTGGTTGATGCAATTTCTTACTCATTAAAATCATGGTGTTTCCAATTAGAAAAGATGACATTCTAGACTTCCACATTACATTGGATATTTCCTCGGATCGCGTATGATACTAGTAGTTGGTACTTCTGATTTGTAACGTGCTGTGTTGAGATACTGTTACTAAGCTGCGACGTTGCAGTCACATATCGCTATGTGATGTTTAATGATTTTATTTGCTCATTTTGCTATGTTTGAGGAAAGCACAAGGCTGGCTAGCTCTGGAAAAAAGGTTACACTTTGTCTTGGAGGGCAGCCAATGGGCCAAGTGGCCGTCTAGTAATGCTGGCTTGACAGAGGATGTCTGTCACAATGTCTCTGGTGAAAGAAAGGGCACCACTTTTCACAAAAGCGATCGTAGTAAGCTGCGGGATATTCGTTTCGTCTGCGAACGCGGTTTTCTCCTTTGAAAGAAGCTGCTGACAAGTCTCCAGGGCATAACTGCTCGCCGCGCGGGTAGGTGCGTATTCTGGGCGCCTTGCCACGGTTTGCGCTGCTCCCTCCATCGCAGGTCCGAGTTCTCACTCGGGCATGGGTGTGTGTGTTGGCCTTGTCGTAGGTTAGTTTAGTAGTAGTGTGTAAGCCTAGGGAGCAATGGCCTCTGCAGTTTGGTCCTATAGGCGCTTACCACAACCTAATGTAATCATAACTGCTCGTCACAAATTCACCCTCCTGTGCGCAGATCGCAGAAGAGGCCGACCCGGCATTGCCAGCCCGCCCTGAAAAAGCTCATAGCTTTGCTCCAGAATATTGTTATCCAAACATATGAATCTTGACTGACTCCATTCATTGGTGCGAAGGGCACGACCAATGAGTAGAACTAGGCTTGGAGCCATACCACTTTCTGCATATTAAAAGGCTTTCATTGAGCCAGGAATGGCAAATTGGTGTACGATTCCCCCGTATTCTGGAAAAGACAGCGAAATTCTCTCTGGTCATTGTGGCGATGGCTGGAGGTTCTCCCGTCCCTGCTGAATTTTTCGAAAAGTAGTTAGGCTCAGAGGACGGTGTTTTTCGGGACCTGTCACGCGGAATATGTCTGAGCCTCTCCTGATCCAGAAGACGACGGTGGCAGCATTTGTATGCCGTTTTCATCCGGTGCTGACTTCCGCGGTATGGGGCACGTTCGCTGAATTCTGAGAAGTTTCGCATTTCGCAATTAGCACTGTCCGTTATCTGAGCAGCTCACAATTTGCAGGATTTGCTGCTCAGCTCGGGTTGCTTGATTGTGTTAATTCGGGGGCATTGCATTCGTTGCATTTGCGAGCTGTTCAGAAAGTTCGTAGCGCTTACCAAACACTGTTCCTGTTAGATTTGAAGTATACCCCAATGTGTTAGCGGTACATTCAGATGCAATTAAGCTCCTAGTGAGGAACTGTTTCCTGTTAATACTCAGAAAACTGATATTCGTACGACTGTAACTGACTGAGTCATTTTCATTGATTTATGTACACTACTGGCCATTAAAATTGCTACACCACGAAGATGACGTGCTACAGACGCGAAATTTAGCCGACAGGAAGTAGATGCTGTGATATGCAAATTATTAGCTTTTCGGAGCATTCACACAAGGTTGGCGCCGGTGGCGACACCTACAACGTGCTGACATAAGGAAAGTTTCCAACCGATTTCTCATACACAAACAGCAGTTGACCAGCGTTGCCTGGTGAAACGTTGTTGTGATACCTCGTCTAAGGAGGAGAAATGCGTACCGTGACGTCTCCGACTTTGATGGAGGTCGGATTGTAGTCCATCGCGATTGCGGTTTATCGTATCACGACATTGCTGCTTGCGTTGGTCTAGATCCAATGACTGTTAGCAGAATATGGAATGGGTGGGTTCAGGAGGGTAATACGGAACGCCGTGCTGGATCCCAACGGCCTCACCAGCAGTCGAGATGACAGGCATCTTATCTGCATGGTTGTAACGGATCGTGCAGCCACGTCTCGATCCCTGAGTCAACAGATGCGGACGTTTGCAAGACAACAACCATCTGCACGAACAGTTCGACGACGTTTGCAGCAGCACGGACTATCAGCTCGGAGACCATGGCTGCGGTTACCATTAACGCTGCATCACAGACAGGAGCGCCTGCGATGGTGTACAATGACCTGGGTGCACGAATGGCAAAACGTCATTTTTTCGGATGAATCCAGGTTCTGTTTACAGCATCATGATGGTCGCATCCGTGTTTGGTGACATCGCGGTGAACGCACATTGGAAGCATGTATTCGCCATCGCCATACTGGCGTATCACCCGGCGTGATGGTATAGGGTGCCATTGGTTACACGTCTCGGTCACCTCTTGTTCGCATTGACGGCACTTTGACCAGTGGACTTTACATTTCAGGTGTGTTACGACCCTTGGCTCTACCCTTCATTCGATCCCTGCGAAACCCTACATTTCAGCAGGATAATGCACGACCACATGTTGCAGGGCCTTTCTGGATGCAGAAAATATTGGACTGCTGCCCTGGCCAGCACATTCTCCAGATCTGTCACCAATTGAAAACGTCTGGTCAATGGTGGCCGAACAACTAGCTCGTCACAATATGCCAGTCATAATACGCCAGTCACAATATGAACTGTGGTATCGTGTTGAAGCTGCATGGGCAGCTGTACCTGTACACGCCATCCAAGCTCTGTTTGACTCAATGCCCAGGCGTATCAAGGCCGTTATTACGGCCAGAGGTGGCTGTTCTGGGTACTGATTTCTCAGGCTCTGTGCACCCAAATTGCGTGAAAATGTAATCACATGTCAGTTCTAGTATAATATCTTTGTCCAATGAATACCCGTTTATCATCTGCATTTCTTCTTGGTGTAGCAATTTTAATGGCCAGTAGTGTAGAACTTTGATTAAAATAAATCGTATTGTCCAGTGCACACTTGCTTTGCAGTTATAACCCGATTGTCCTGTGACCAATCCTGACTAGATGATCCTCAGGTAAGAAATATGAGTTATTTGCGTATATAGTTTGTTGTCACACTGCGACTACATTTCTTTCGCTTAATAGGTGCCCACGCGTAGGAGATATTGTTAATTTGTTTAAATTATGGTTAATGAGCTCTGGACTCGCTCGTATAGCATTTTAAAGTTAAAGTCGTTCAGAATGGTAGGCAGACAGCACACACTACTATCGAGCCTCATCACGACTTAGACTTAATGTCTCATTGGGAGGCTGATCTCAAGCATAACAACTAGAGCCGGTAAATTTTAATGGTTGTAATGGATTATCGACCGTCTTTAAATTTCATTACACGGAATCGCGCGGTGTAGGCACGTAATGATGTGAAGTTACATAGCTGAGATGGCAACCACTGTCCGGTCAAGTTGGATTTTCCAGCTATTAATAGAAACTGACAAATGTTGCAGGAAGCATAATGTAAATCGAATGGTGAACGGGGTAACTGACCTTTCACCAGCAGCATGCAACCCACTGCCGGGTGGGAATAAGGTAGCCATCAAAGAGACCATAACCTCGCCGGCCATAGATTGATATTATTTAAGATTTTGAAAAAAAAGTTCTGTTCTGATTTGTACTTGATGTAGTAATGATCTGTATTGCGCCAAGTGTGATGCTGAAGTTTTTCGTGAATGTGACGATTGACTTTGAAGCTAGTGGTGTAAGGCTGTATGTATTACGGGAAAATGTAGCGGTGTTGATATATAATTTCTCGTTGAGTGGTCTATAGTTAGACTCTTGATGTTTTACGCTATTTAACAATTGTGATGTCCGACTACTTGATTGGAAAGTTGGCTTAATTAGAGCCAGTCAGGATAGAGCATTGAAAGCATTTTTCAGAAAAGATAGTTCATTTATTCTGTGTTAGTGAGTTATTCTCAGAGAGTGGTCATTTCTTAAGACTCATAATAGTCACTTTCGTTTTCGCCAATTTCTGAGGAATAAGGCAAAGTTACTATGGTCTGGATTACTATAGTCAGATAGCAAATATTACGGAAATTATCATTACGGTCGCATATTCGTGTGGCAACTCCCTAGGCCGATAACTTGTAATCGGAGCGTCTAGATCTCTATGGGTCAAGTGCTCGAAGAACCATATCCTCCCAGGAAGAAAAGCTCCTGAAGTATATAAGAGACTCAGCACAAGATTTCTTATATTTGCAGAACTGCTATGGTCCCCGTTCACAGTTAAATCAGGAGGGGAGCAAAGGAAATAAACAGACATGTTTTAGTGTGAAGACGACTGTTATAGTTTTTGAGGGTTAAGTATGAGCTTCCTCTCGTAGTTATACAAAATAGCTGTACAACTGGGAGACAGTTATTGTGCAGCAGAAAACACCGGCCGAGACAACAAATTGTATGAAGTGGCGGGTTACTGCTTCTGTTCCGACATAATTGACATCTGACATCTTATCGATAATTATATTGTTCCACTTTTAATGAACGAACGTGATGGGAGGCAGTTAGCAGAATTTTCTTTGAAAACTTTTATAACTTTGAAAGTAGCTCGCTACAAGTCTTCTGTTCATTAATTTAGAGGAGCAAACGCTCGTTCCAACTCTTACTGCAGTCGAATCAGTCATAAATATATAAATTAATTATAATCATGAACTAAATACTTAGACTAAAAGAGGACGATACTCTGTGCTTCTCCTTAAATGCAGAAGAAATTAAAACGTCCGATAACTTAATACCATGAAACAGTGCTTGGGTCTCCATAGATATGTGAGACGTCACAGAAGGTGATCATTTGGAATATCTGTAGTAAGCCTGCACTTATCGAAGTCAGTTTCTCCGAAGCTCTAGCCGAAATTTAATAATCGCTCCTACCAAAAACAAAATTAATAAAAGTAAACATAATACGTCGTAGGCTATAATGTAGACGATCTTTATTTAAATCGTGCGATTAGCTAATTTCGACAACTTGTCATTTCCAAGCACCTGTAAAACCAACGTGGAAGCATACATCATCAAGTGTAAGTGGCACAGAACACACCTCACATTAACATACCACCTACCGTGCAAAATTCTCATTTGTTTTTCTAATATTACGTATCACATGTGTAACTGTCAAATTATTTGACGTTATATTCCTTACATTACGAAAGGATCCTCATTAACGTGACAACTTTAAATATCATACTACCAACTTTTCTCTAAGTACTGAAGGTTGCCATCTCACAGCAGCTGATATTTCCTGGTAAAAGATGCACATACACTAAAACACTAGTAGACTATCGATAACAGATGTCAGAGGCACATTACATATTGTATCTGCTGGCTTTGATGTGTTGCATATCAATCAGCGACCAAAGACTACTTAAGAGCGTACAGACAGACATACAATATTAAAATATTTTATGCAGTACATTAATAATAACACATGAAATAAGTAAAAAATTTCACAAAATATTGAAAAATGGACAATCCATTAATTGCAAGCAAGCCAGACATAAGGAACACCTTACATCGTAGGTCATCATTGTCTGAATGCTATATATAGACCCAGAAGCCAAACTATTGACACTTTTTGCAGCAGAGAAATTCGTAGAAATACATTTTCATTTGTTTATCATATTATTACTGACGAACCAGCAGAATTCTCAGTTTACACACATAAACATATGTCTGTATATTTGCTGTACGTGTAATACGTAATACGCATACATGTAATACGTAATACTACATGTAAGTAGGAGTTTTCCACTGTAAAGTGGTATATAAAAGTGAGAGGTGTTATGTGTTACTTATAAATGTAGATGTATGGAGATGTACGCAGACAATGAGATAATCTTCCACGCTTTATATGTGCCTGAAAATGACAAATCGTCGAAATCAGCTAATCGTACGATTTAAATAAAGATCGTCTACATTACAGCCTACGGACTATATTTTCCTTTATTAAGTCGTTGGGAACTGTAGATCCCCACGAAAACTTAAATTTAAAAAATTACTTATAGGATTCGTAGGAGTCTGAAGTGCATTAAAAGCAGTAGTTTCGGTGCAATATTCTACACAAACTTTGGCACGGTGGTAGAGATATCTCTTATCCTGTTACCTTTACAGTATGCATAAAAGAGGAATTACCAATAACAGTCACTATCAGGTCCTATTTTTAAGGTTGCTAAGTTTAGATAAAAGTTTTGACACCCGAGTTACTAGAAGACGTTGTTACACGCCTATTAATAAAGATTCAGTTCATACTGATGAGGCAGAGCATTACGACCACTGCCCACCGCGAGGCTCAATACCGTCTTGTGACGTAGCAGGCACGTGACACCGTCAGGTAAGCATGTAAAACTAGGAGAGCAACACGGGGAATCATTCAAGCGACGATATCGGTCGCAAATGGGGAAATCCTCTTACATAAGAGATCTTGACAAAGGGAAGATAGTTATGACCCCGGCGCCTGGGAAAGAGCATATCGGAAACGGCGAATATAGTCAGCTATTTCTCGTGCTACTGTCTTGAGTATCTATGGAAAGAGGTCGAAGGACGGTGGAACCACGAGGAGGCTACAAGGAGATGGACGTCCACTGCTCATCACAGAATGTGGAAGTACGAGGGTTTTCCAGTCTGCAAAGTAGTATATCCGATGTTCTGTGAAAGGTTTCACGGTAAGTCCAATGTGGCGCAGGCACAAGTGCATCGCACACTGTTCGATGCACGCTGTCGGACATGGGGTTTCACAGCAGGCGACTCCCACGTGTTTTATTTTTGACCCAGTGACACTGTCAGTTACGATTTCAGTGGGCACAGCAACATCAAGATTACACGGAGGATCAATAGAAACGTATCATTTGTTCCGATGGACGACGTTTCGTGTTACACCAGGTCAGTGGTCGTGTCCGGATAGGCACAGATGCACCGCACCACGGAAGCAGCACGTTGGTGGTAGTGTTATGACGAGGAGGACATTCACCTGGGATTCCACAGTTTGTAAATGAAGAGGCCATGAAACCTGCGACCCAGTGAATATTACTACAGACCACCTGCATCCCTTCGTGCAGATGTCTACCCCACGGTGATGACATCTGCAGCAGGATGAATGTCAATTCCTCAAGGTCAAAATAGTGCTACAGTGCTTTGAGGAGCATGATAGTGAACTGACACTGCTGCCTTGACTGTTAAATTCGCCTGTTCTGAACCTGATGCAATCAATGCTGGGTGCCAGCAGGGACCATACTCGGGTTCACAAACCACTGGCCCGTACTTGACTTGAATTGCGTGACCGGTACGTAGACATCTGTCGTTGCAGAACTTCCGAATCCTACCAAAGACTTATCGAAATTATGCAACTCATAAACACTGCTGTGTCGTCAGTAATTAAAACTTCCGGGCTAAGAGGCCGTGGTCCAATAGTAGAAATACTTCTCCCTGACGTTTCGTTGCCAGCTGCGGGCAACATCATCTGAGGTGAGTCTACGACTGAAACGTCAGGGAGAAGTATTTCTACTATTGGACCACGGCCTCTTAGCCCGGAAGTTTTAATTACTGAAGACGCCAGCCGTGAAAGCCTACACGCTATGACTGCTGTGTCGTGATCCAAAGGCGAAACAGTATTTTATTAAATAAATTGTCAAAATATTTACGTTGCATGGCGTGCCTCACGCTGGGTCTTCAGTTAGTGCTTGTTTGATAGCACTGCTTATGGAATAGCACTGCTTATGGAGTAATGTACACTTTTGTACAATGGATAATGATTGTGCCTTATTCAAATATAACACTGGTCAACACTCATTTTCTTGCCAAGGATATTTGAGTGGCTTTAGGATGGGTTAGTGGTGCTGAGGATGAATATAGCAACCATTTATGCAGTTTGCCTCTAGTTTTTGAGATAATGCATGATTTATTCAAAAAATTAGAAAAAATTGCTAATACTGAACTGGAGCACTACAAACTACAATGAAAAAAGAAAATAATCTTTATAAATAGCTTCTATGAAAACCTAATAGGCATTTGTCCATGTATAAAACATAATTGAAAAGTTTCTCTATAAGTATATCATTTTCCGTCCATGACGAACCGCTTCCTGCACGCTTTCCTTTTATAGGTCTCTTCAGAACAGTCACGTTGCAGATTCCAGCAATAATCTGCCATCATATGCCTGTCCCATCTTCCTTTATATCTTTCCTCTATTCCTTTCATATCTTGATGGAACCGCTCTCCTTGTTCCTCACTGAAATCACCTAGATTACGAGGAAATCGATCCAAGTGGCTGTGAAGGAAGTGCAATTTGATGCTCATGTTAGCTCCTAAGTTTTGAAAGTTAGTGAGCATGTTTTTGACCAGTTCCTCGTAATTGGGAGCTTTATGATTGCCCAAAAAACATTTTACAACAGCGACAAAACTGTTCCAGGCCGATGCTTCAGTGACAGTCATGACACTTGTAAAATTGGTATCGTTGATGAGCCTGCGAATTTGAGGACCATCAAATATTCCTGCCTTAAGTTTTTCACTACTGAGTCCAGGGAATGTATTGCAGATATATGTGAAGCAATTACCATTTCTGTCTAAAGCTTTGGTGAATTGCTTCATTAGTCCTAACTTAATATGTAATGGTGGAAGAACAATCTTGTCCCTACTAACCAGAGGTTCATTAATGATGTTTGCTTCACCAACAGCCATATGTTCCCTTGGAGGCCATGTTTTCTGCTTCCAATGTTCGTGCTTTGCCCTACTATCCCACATGCAGATAAAACATGGGTGCTTTGTGTATCCAAGTTCACCATTTTCAAATCAACACAAATCAACCACTGGTGCTGCATATACTGAATTTTCTGCAGAACCATCTTGATGTTAGCATATGCTTCACAAAGTTTAGTTGAGTGGGCAATTGGAATAGATGCGTAACGATTGCCATTGTGTAGGAGAACACATTTTAAACTTCTAGTGGAACTGTCTATGAAGAGACGCCAGTCCTCTGGTCTATATTCCGGCAGCCCCAATTCAAGTAAAAGTCCAGGTATATTGCTGTAATACACTATAACCTCTTCTTGGTTGAAGTATGGAAGAAGGTTTTCTTCTCTCGTCCGGTCAGCTGTTATTTTAACACTTGGATGAAGACAGTTCTTTTCCTTAAGCCTGGATGCTAAGAGTTCTGATACTTGCTTTGAAAGATTGAGTTCTCGTATCAAGTCACTGAGCTCCTTCTGGTCGAACTGCTGGAGTTGTGTCTCACGTCCTTCGTATTCTGAACCACTACTTGTACATTCCTCGCCGTGCACATCGTCATCTGATGATGTTAGCGTGGGTAATGTTGTGAAGGTTGGTACAGGAACATCGTTGCTGTGCACCACCGGTCTTCTTGCTGACTCCAAATCGGGATATTCCCACTTTCGTTTTTTGAACCTATTAAAACCTTTCACATTAACAATGCAAAAATAGCAATCATCTGTATGGTTCTTCTGCTCTCGCCATACCATAGGCACTCCGAAGTTTAAGCTTCTCCTTTTTCGTTTTGTCCACTGCCGTAAGCACTCCACACAGCATTTACAAATTTTATGGGGTGCCCACGCCTTGTCTTGATCTCCAAGTTTAATTCCGAAATATGCCAGATACGCTTCCTTCACAAAAGGAGTGATATTCTTCCTGTTCTTTTGAAGAACGTATTCACCACAAATGTAACAGAACTCATCTGGATGGTTCACGCAAAGACGGCGTGAAGAACTCATGTTTTCCTAAAACAAAATTGCACAAATACTACATATTATGCAGAACTTTCTTGTATTTGCATGTCAATCACATCCAACAAACATCATTAATTGTTTTGTGTGAAATGAATACTCACCTCTTATTTGCTACGTCACGATGAAAAGGTTCTATCTCCTTGAAGCTGCACTGCACATGTGTGTGACTTTCGACCATCGCCATTTTTCTTGTTTACACTGAACGCTACCTATCGGCTGTTGCGGGGATTACCTCGGCCAACAAATGAATGTCGAGTACCGCCGAATTCAAATCTGCACAACCCTCAATATCTTCAACACACGCACCGCACAACAGGACTGAACACATGCTGACAGTGTGATGTTTGCATGATGTAATCCTCAACCACACAGATGCACTCCCTGAGCACAATTGTTTAATAAAGATAGTACAATATCTCTAATTAAAAAACAGGTAGCAAATACATTACACCATATATGGACCCTGCAGTCGATATTATCCACATGAAACTCTCATTTCCACAAATAACCTATATCTCAAAAACCAGAGCCAATTTGGAAAAAGTACAAATATACTCGGAATGAGTATCATAACAATATCCCATTTTCGTTCAAACTTCCCTGGCAACGAAAAAAAAATTTTATTTTGTAGAGCTGTGTAATGATGTTTGCTCGTGTATTGAGATGCCATGATTCAAAAGTTTTTAAGATGTATGTACTACTCCGTCCGCACTTTGCTGGTAGGGGTTGTTACTTATAGCAGACTTTAAAGGCTGGTATGTGGTATACCGTACAATTCAACAATAATACTTAAAGCATGCCTTGTTTAAGAGTGATGTTAGCAAAGTTTATACGGCAATCTCAGACGTTGTGCAATAGGAATTCCGTCTGCTGTGGCCATCCTTTATATCTGGTGAATTGCGAAAATCGAAATCTGGTTGGGCGGACAAAGATTTGCAGTCTGCTCCTCTTGAAAAAAAGTCTAGCCTCGTTGCTGTGTGAGCCATAGAAATAAACCGCACTGGAAACATGGAAGAGGAAATATTGGTGGCAAATTCTTTCATCCACAAATGAGACAGTGGGGAAAGCCAAAGCGTGATAAAATTAAAATACGTCAACGCAAAGAACACAGCTTACTGGGTGGCCCAGAGTTGGGGAGAAGTCGAAACATGAAATTAGCAAAATATTGAAACATCGCTGAGTAAAGTTGAAACTGAAGAGTTGTAGAATAAAATAACGATAAAGTTCTGTCATCGAAGAGTATCCCTGGTTGTACAAAAATGCTACGACTCAGAATGAAACCGATGTGCACAGGATTAATAGCTCGATCTCACTCTTTATTTCCTGATTGGTAACAAAAATGAGGATGAAAAAATAAACGAGAAAAAGATCGTTCATATTTAAGGATTAAGTGCGTCAGAAATGGAGTTAATCTGCATGAAGCAACAGCTAGACTGAAGCACTAGAAAGTGTTGAAATCTCGTCGATAACGAGAAAACGTCATGCACCAAGCAAACAGACCACGTTGAGAAATTTTATTTTTATGACATTTGGACCGTCTTTTTCTCGGGATATTTGTACAATTGAACCGATAATATCGTAGAAATGGCATTGTTTTAGTAATACAGTAAACGGAGTGTCAGAGAAGTCTCCGTACACCGTAAGTGAGAACAGTGTATTGTATTTTTAAGTTCTTGTACACCGAAACTATTTATCCGGAGGACCTCTATTTCGATAATTGTACCTTGCGTTCGTCTCCATACCCGTCTTGAGACGTTGGGCAGCATCTCAGGAGTTATGCTTATGTAGTGTAACAGGACGCTGTGGTCAAGTCCTGTTCCGCTATATGAAGACTCTTCGCGTCAGCTAAAGATGTTCGCAACATTTAAGTAAAGTAGCGGGGGGGGGGGGGGGAGGTCAAACTTTTATCGACATTTATACTGTGCGTACCGTACGTATTCCTACAGAGAGGGCATAAAAGAGCAGATGTAGCCGTAGTGAGCGAAAGCCAGGAGAATGCTGAATACGTGCTGGTCGTCTGGTATGCAGTCCATGGATCCAGAAGACGCGGACAGAATAAACAGAATTATGACATTATTATGGAATCTCGTAGGAAAAAAAAAACAAATGATGGTTTTTAATGTACTGTAAGAAAGCTATTGTACTACTGTTAGATCGAGTGCGTTCTTGTTTGAATTCTCATAGAGAAAAAATGTGTTAGCGTCATGTTAAAGGACTGAATTGAAAATGCAGTTATGGAATAAATATCTGTAAACACATGGTTGAAAGTAAAAATACGTCTTCAGTCGTCATTTGACAATTTGGAATAAGTCATTACCCGGAAAGCATTAGCAATTTCCTTCAGCACAGAAGACGCTTCGGTGACATCCGCACGGGAGCTGCACAGCGTGGCTGATCCATAAAATTCTACGCGGCGACCGATTTACATACAAGCCAGGTTAATCAAGAAAAGATAAGTCTTCAACAAAACATTGTGACACATGGCGCAGGATGCAAGTCAAATAGTGCCTTACGATATCAAAAGAAACTAAACCAACTAACACAGCCAAAACTCATATGTATATTTTTTTCTACTTACTTCGAAAGCCTTCCACAAATCTTTTTCGCAGTTCTTCATTACTGCTGTAATGAGCCTGGGTGACGTGGGATTTCATTATTCCCCGTATCGAGTTGCCTGCCGTGGTATCGTCAGGACTTCGCGGTGTCTATTTCAATGAGGCTGTGGGACTGGAGAAGTTGATGAAACGCGCCTCGATACTGTTCAGCAATGAACTCACATACCTGAGTAGCAAAATGCGGCAGGTCTCAGTCCCACTGTAATCACTCATGATTCATAATTCCCTTGTCTTCGAGCTGAGTTATTAACCATCTCTGAAACTTATCCAAACTAGATGATAAATTCCTATGGAACCGAACTGCTGAGGTCATCGGTTCCAAACTAGAATTTACAGTCATGTACCCTTAAAAAAATATTGTCATAGCAGGTATGATGGTTTCTTTAAAGTCAATACCGCCATTAGACAGCTATGAAGCCAAAATCATGATTGTGTAAGTGTAAATGTAACACTGTAAATAAACAGCAGTCTAATGGCGGTATTGACTTCAAAGAATTATATATGACTGTGGCCGCGCATTATGAAAAAATTATTACAGGTATGATGGTGATATCCCGGGCTATATCATTACGTGAGCTGGGTTCCTTTCCAATTCTTGAGCATAATAGAGATTTGTGTAAGACGAGGGAAGCACGTATCTCTTGTATAGAATGCAATATGTCGCACACTAACCGGGAAGCAGTATCCTTGAGCGAGAAATGGCGTTTGAAAATTGTTCCAAGAAAGCACGGTAGGCTGCAGTTCGCTGCTCCCTGTCACTGTCAGGTAATTCGTTCATAAACAACGGTCTAATTCTTTTCGTCGGTTTCAAAGCAGGAATACGAATGAAACAACTATTTACTTCCTCAAGTGCGTGAAGACAAGAGTGGTACGGATTCTGCGACAGTCTGTTTACTGCCTTCTTTTACGAGGTTTTCTAAATTGTTGCCGGCCGAAGTGGCCGTGCGGTTAAAGGCGCTGCAGTCTGGAACCGCAAGACCGCTACGGTCGCAGGTTCGAATCCTGCTTCGGGCATGGATGTTTGTGATGTCTTTAGGTTAGTTAGGTTTAACTAGTTCTAAGTTCTAGGGGACTAATGACCTCAGCAGTTGAGTCCCATAGTGCTCAGAGCCATTTGAACCATTTTTTTTCTAAATTGTTCCATTCATCTGATATTTTCGACTACCTGAGGTAGTCCAGTACCAGTTTAGGTACAATAATTGTGACTCTAATTTATTACAAAACAGGTAGTACAGCAATTTGACTGGAGTAGGGGTTGCCGGTAGGCTGCGATAAAACTAGAAATGGACGTTGACATCTGTCGTACCTATTTTTATGTGATAAGTTCCGAGGCTTTTTCGAGTAAGACTGAGATGAGAATTACGATTATCAAAGTGCGACGTAGCTTGCAGCAGCAAACGGCTGTAGATGCGGGATGGACACGTTTGAGGAATGAGGGCTGTGAGGTCCTGAGCGTCTACTCAGCAGGCACGGTGCGTCTGGGCATCGTCAGTCAACGCCGCTGCCCGACGGCTGCGCGGACGCACCTGTTCTTTGATGTTAGAACACGCCTCAACGATTAACACTTCCACCCGATGACGTCTCGTGGCCTCGTCGTATACGACCAGACCTAGGTTATCACTTCCTTTATGAACTTTTTTGAACGTCCACATTCCGATCTTAATTCTGTCTTATGTACACTCGCACACACACACACACACACACACTAAAACAGCGCAGTATATAACTGTTCAGACTGATTCTTTTTGCAGCATTACTCTCGACATTGAAATACTCTGCCACCCATTAAAATGGCAACATCATGATTACAGCAGGCAAGAAATTTCAAACTGTCATGAAGAGTACTACATGCTCGGATATATAAATTACCAACATTTCAGTGCAACTGCACGAAGTCAGTAGGATTAACGCCATATACGCACTGTGTATCATAATCAAAGGGGTAAACGCATACAGTAGAAAATACACGATAGCAGAAGCTAAAAAGTCTCAGTAAACACCGGCCCACAAACGAACCGTTTGTGAGATAACTGCCAATCTGTTGTTACCAGCCATCACTGACGTGTAAACGTCGTCACTTAGGAAACGGTAAGAGTACTGTACAATACTAAGAAAAGTTATCAGAGATACTTTGGTAGAAGTGCAGGTGTTTGGAATGAATACAGCAACAGTTACATGACTCTACTCGTAGTTAGCGGAGGTGTTCAAAGTATCGTGTTTGTACCCGACTGCACACCTGGACCCGTCACCGTAATGAGTTTAGAATCCTTTCAAAGAGGAATGGATCATTTAAAAATTCTAGAAAGAGCTCACAAGTCTCTGCTCCAATTCTTCAACTGCTGGCGTACAGTACACCCTTATGGTGTCCAGAAACACAGAACTACATGGGGTTCAGATCAGGTGATCGTGGAGACCACGGTAAAGATCCTCCTCCACCATCCATCTTCGGTCATATTGGCGAATTAGATGTCGTCTCACAATAGCAGCTAAATGTGCCAGTGGTCTATTATGTGTGTGCCACACCTTCTAGCATTGCTCTACGGGAACATACTGAAGCATTCCTTCAAAATGATGCCGCAGAAACCGAACGTAATTCCGTCCACTGAGCTTTTCGGTAACATACAGTGTACGATCCAATAAGACGATCACCTAGTACCCCTAACCGCATATTCAGAGAGAAACGTCGCTGATGTGGACACTCACGCATGACATGTGAGTTGGAGCCGAGATGAGCTCAAACGAGAGAACTGTTAATAAGTACACACGCCATTAAGAGTGAACC
This sequence comes from Schistocerca nitens, assembly GCF_023898315.1. Lineage (NCBI taxonomy): Eukaryota > Metazoa > Arthropoda > Insecta > Orthoptera > Acrididae > Schistocerca > Schistocerca nitens. The sequence goes on from NC_064614.1 coordinate 1,048,725,558, forward strand.
CTGCTTCGTCTGTAAATAAAATATTATTTTCCAACGAAGGGTTGCCTGCAGCTTGTTGCATTCACTGACAGAACATTAGACTAGGAGCAAAGTCCTCCTCACTGAGACACTGGGTTAGATGGAGGTGGCACGGGTGCACTGCATTACGATGCATTATTCTCTGAACACTACTGTGCCTCATTCCATGAATTTGTGTCGCAAGTCTCCTCGTTGAGATTCCTGGAGAGTATTCGCCAGCATCCAGCACCACACCTGAATGCGCAGGTGTAATTCGTGCCGCTCAATCTGCTCCTGCAGCAGGCGCAAAGCTCCCAGTTTCTCGAAGGCATTTATGCACCCTTGTAAACGTTCGACTCTCGGGTGCCTTTGGGCAGAGAAGCGTTCAGCCTCTCGTGCATTGCTCTACTACACACGAATTGCATATTCACATACTCCTTGTTACTGTAATGTTCCGTGTTACCGCCAACATTCGTACAAAAACAACCGACACTCTGCAAATAACCGACATGAGTGGCACTCTGACTGTGAACTATAATGTCATATTCTTTCTGTTTACAACTCTGAAAAATGTAAAAAAAAAAAAAAAAAAAAAAAAAAAACACACTACGGACTGACAAGCAGTGTTTACAAGGAATCACGTCGATAGTGGCTGCTAACCACGAAGTCGCAATTAACTCGCAAACGGTTCATTTGCGAACCATTGTTTACTGAAACCTTTTTGTTTCTAGTATCGTGTACCTTCAACTGTATGCGTTTACCCCGTCGATTAAGATACAACCTGTATTAGAAGCAATTAGTCTAATTGAGAAACAGATCTTGATTGTTGGCTGTTAGTGGGAATGTCATGCTAGGCCAGCACTTGTTGGAATTCGATAGTGGCAGGATCGTGACCTATCTAGGGTGCTGTTTATTGTTCCCCGATATTGGTGCTTGCGCTGGTTCAGCTACCAGGACTCTCATGCGGATATTGAATTGACTTGTTGAGGTGGGCCGTATCGCGTTGAAAGCTGTTGAATTTGGTCTCCAAGACATGCTGAGGTGTGGGGTTGATCTGTTGTTCTGTTATTCTGCGCAACGGATTAATCTGAGATGTACCCTTTACCCTGTGGCGCCTGCAAGATGCAATTTCCACCCCCACACTACTACAAAAGTCAGACAGATGCTCCTAACGTTCTAAAGAGAAATGCCTGAAAAACTTTCAGCAATAAATATCTTCTGGAGTCGTCCGCTGTAAGGAAATCACACAAAAATTCACAAATTTCTTACGTAACTAGTGGGATACTTGGGTACTGGAGTAGTCCTAGTTAGTGTAAGAAAAACATGAAACTAACGACAGCTATTATTTGTATTGCAAAAATTCTGAGAAATCACAATGGCACTTTTGGTTATGAATTGAACAAGTTATATCCTGGTTCTTTTCGGAATGTGAAGTTACCTCTCAAGGATAGGATTCGCTAATGAAATTTCTATACAAAGTTTAAGATGGTTGTTGACTTGGCAGAATGGCTGAGAGGCGCGCCTACTCAACTTGAATAATTATCCTTTAGAATGTTGCTAGGTACGGTCGAGGCTGTCGCGTGTGAAATGCAGTGAAGTGTACTGTTGTGGAGGAAATATGGGGCTCACAATAGTTGTAGCGCACAATACCGTAAGCTGTGATGACTGCTGTCTGCGCCGCTCGCTACTGACAAATAAGATAACACTCGTTCTATCTGGATTGACCTTCGCCAATCAAACTCTCCCTATGCCTTGATGAACTCAAGGATTCCTATTCGCCCCTCGTCTAACTACTGGCGTGGTACACCGGTCAGATAACCAGTCCACCCCGATGCCATTCAAAATTCGCTCACAGGCGTTTAATTATAACTCTGTCCGTTCACACCGCACAATAAGTGTGTCGGCCAACACAGTGAACAACGCTTAATCGCAAGGACTCAATATAGAGTAGCACTTCGATTCGCTCTCGACAGAGGTGCTCTCCCAGTGAAATACTGAGGAGAGACTTGTTCCTCACTCCAAGAGCGACAACGGAACGGCGCCTCTCCACGCCAGACGTGAAGGGGTATATCTTTCGGTATCTTCCATTATTCCTTCAGCTCAAGGCGTCAGAAATATCGTCCGCCAATCAGCATTGCTCTTCGAAGACGGGAGAATGACGTTTCGTTTAAGGTGACCAATCTGGAAACCTGTAGCATTGGCGTTTGGCGTTTGCTGTCTCCCTGTGAAAATCTCTTGGTTCAAATGGCTCTGAGCACTATGGGACTCAACTGCTGTGGTCATCAGTTCCCTAGAACTTAGAACTACTTAAACCTAACTAACCTAAGGACATCACACACACCCATGCCCCGAGGCAGGATTCGAACCTGCGACCGTAGCAGCAGCGCGGCTCCGGACTGGAGCGCCTAGAACCGCACGGCGACCGCGGCCGGCTGAAAATCTCTGAAACTGCGTGCTATGTGTAAAGAATGCGTAGGCTGGCCACTCCCACACAATGTAGCGGAATTTGCCTTTAAGCCGAACACGGGGTTGTTCCCCCCTTTCACTCGGGCCCACGCTGTCCGCTACACGGGCGGTCACCGGCCGACATAGGCTGGGTCATCCTCTGAAGGGCCGGCGTCCCATTGTGCGGCTTCTCTCCCAAACTAAAAGCTTCTGTGACCGTCGTGTCTGGAATGTATGTGCGTACGCCAGCCTCGAGTATTTCAACCATGGAGCGCTTAGTTGTTAATTGCCCATCGCTTACATGAATTCATGCAACATTGACTTTATCTTATCGAGTCTGGGTTCGAATGAAGCGTCTTTATGTGCGGAATACGATTGGGAGGGCGGAATATGTGAGCAATGAAGGTCAGGAGATGCGCTAACATCCTCCTCAACCCACTGCAGCACACATCAGTCCTTGTGACACAGATTACTGCTGGACATGTTATCGCTGTCGAGGAAGACATAGAGGAGGAGGAGATCTGTGTTTAACGTCCTGGCGATAACGAGGTCATTAGAGACGGAGCGCAAGCACGGATCAGGGATGAATGGGGAAGGAAATCAGCCGTGTCTTTTCAAAATAACTAGTCCGGTATTTGCCTGAAGTGATTTAGGGAAATCATGGAAAACCTAAATTTCGATTGCCGGACGTGGGTTTGAACCCTCGTCCTCACGAATGCGCGTCCAGTGTGCTAACCACCGCGCTACCTCTTTCGGTGATGAGAGGAAGTATGATAGCTTGCAGGTGGTCTGCAGTAATGTTCACATAGTTCACAACTGTCACAGTGCTCTCAGTGTGTCGCATGGATGCCTAGGTGAAAGTCCTCCGTCATCTTATACTGCCCCCATTGGCCACAGTTCATGGTAAGCTGCAGATTTCGGGCATCCGTTTTGAGGCTTGATAACGGCTTATGGTAACACAACGATCGATCTGATGTAACAAAAATATGGTTTACCAGACCAGGTGTCATGTTTCCGCCGATTCAGTGCAATCTCGGCGGTCTTGTACCGACTGCAGTCATAACTGGCGACGTTGTTGGGTAAATACAGAAACACATAAGGAGAGGCATGTTCAGCAATGTGCGCTAAATGGTGAGCCGGCACCGCAATTACACTTTGTCATTAGATCTGCCAAAGATCGCAACCGATCTTACTTTGCAAGGCAAGCAAGCCTCCGACTTCCACGTTCTGTTTAGGCGTGAAGCACTAGAGGAGAGGGTGGAAATTAGTGTTTAACGTCCCGTCGACAACGAGGTCATTAGAGATGAGGAGCACGAGACCTTTTCTTCTACTCGTGGTTTTACTGTCCTTCAAACACTTTCTACAGATGCTCACGACAGTAACACGCCTACACCCGATCGGCTTCGTCATTTCTGAGATGCTTGTTCCTTTTTGCCGCCTAATATAACCTTCGGCAAATACGCTTATGTCAATGCATTTCCCCGAATCGTCTTGAAACTGATTCCCCATTTGTCGCTGCTATGCTTTCCTTACCGCTTCATGTGCCCGAAACGCCACCAGGTGGCATTCAATCCCACGTTGGGCAGTGACCATAATGTTCTGGATCATCACTGTAGTTCTTAATAACAAAATTCTGACTCATTTTCCAACGTATTTCATCCTCTCCATCACCTTCGTGATAGGAGTAGGAATTCCCAGACCATTCTCCCATCCCTGCCTCTGTCGCCAAGTATATTTCCCATCAGTCTATTAAATTTACTATCATTTATCGAACACATGTTGCAGGCCTTTGCGGTGAATTTGTTTGCCACTTATTCATGGAAATGGAAATGAGTGTATGGCCGTGAGTTCCCAGGCGGGAAGTTCGGCCGCCAAGTGCATGTCTTATTGAGTGCGACGCCACGGTGGGCGACTTGCGCGTCGACAATGGGGATGAAATGATGATGAGGACAGCACAACACCCAGACCCTGAGGGGAGAAAATCTCCCACCCCAGCTGGGAATCGAACCCGGCCCCCGTGCGTGGCATTCCATCGCCCTGACCATTCAGCTATTGGGGCGGACGTCGTAGTATCCATGAAGGCCAGGAATGACGTCACGATACTCCACTCACGCGAGAGCTTGCTGCCTTCCCTGTCAATCAGTGTCCGGTACAGATAGAGAGAAGTCAGTTGTGATCGGTTACCAGTAGGAACAGTCCGGAAGAATCTGTGCCGCGTTAATGGAAACGATTACAAAAAAATGTGGATGTGAGATTGTGCACTAAATTATGAAACAGGCTGTTAAAGTGGAAACATTGCTGATATGCTGTCCTGAGCCCAAGGAATTCATTAGAAAATGGCTGTCGACCGGGATAGTTTAACGATGAAACCAGTTTTGGGAAACGACCTTCAGTAGTTTAGAAGTATTAGCTTCACACTGTAACGGTGATCCTAACGAAGAAACAAATGAGAAAAGTGTACTAATAGCAATCGCTGTAGCAGTAGTTGGGAAGTTGGTTGAAGAGTCAACCGCAGCTTCATAGTGGTAGGTAATACTTTTACTATTCTAGTTTCTTCATCTGTTCTTATTCGTGTTATCAGCTTCTAATGTATTAGCGTGTATGAAATAATAATTATTATAATAAACAAAATTTGTTATACACATGTCAATGGGTTGTATGGGCTATTTTAGTTGCCCAGATAACAGGCTAGTAGTCAGTCAGCTATAGTTCCAAGTACCATGCATCATTTGCAAAATAGATCCTAATGATGTGGAACGGGTCGGTTTATATTCACATCACAAAGTGTTTTGTAAATATGGCTAGATGCTGATCATTTACAAGTGCTTTCTTATTCTTTTATTTTATAAACAAGAAGTATAAATAACATACCTGATACTAACAACGATGAAGGGGGCACAAAGGGAATGGAACTCAGATAGCTCCTTTCCCAGTATGCGTTTGTATAACCAGGCTACTAGTGAACTTGTAAGACTATAATAGGCAATGAAACCACGGCTAAGGACTGAGATATTAACGATTGTTATTTCTTTGAATAAGCACCACAACAAAATTTAGTTTGCAGTCTCGGAACCCCCAATTAAGAATAAATAAATCAGAAGTGGAAGGAATCGTTGAAGAAACGAGCAATTTCTTGGGCGTTTTGTTCTGCGAACCTCTAGCACGGCGTTAATTAAATACTGCTGATGAGGAATTGCGAAACCTACCTCACTTTCAGCTGCCTGTTATCTGGGTGAACAATGCTCTCTTCAGGGCCGTGGTTTCAAACAACAAGATGGAGAAGGGGATGAAAAGTATAGAAAAGTATGGTGACGGTTCTGTGGAAGATGTATCTGAAGTGCAGCTGCGTCTGGACTTGGGGATAGCTCCACGGCACTAAAATAGCTGCGGACACAAGCTTATCAGAAAGGATACTCGACAATTTTGTGGTCTGGCCAGTAGGAAAACAAGGCGAAACTTGACATTCAGCAGTCTTACTAAGAACCTAACTGGTCAACGGAAATAAATACCTCTTAAGTTTCAAGTGCTTTTGAACTACAGCCACCCAGACAAAATGTTCTGTATTTTCCTATACTTATTTAATGAGACGGCACATCTGTCAAATTGAGGTGAGAGAATAGCCAAGAAAGTCTATCCTGGGGATGGTGATGATAAAGGTACGTTTAGTGGTCAAACTGAAATGAAGTGAAATGTCGTGTGGCTATGGCCTTTACCATACTTAATGATTTCAGATATTAATAGCAACTTGAAAGTTGATACTTATTCTAGGTGCGTATATTCTCGTGATGTAAAATGATTTTGTAAATATTTTGTATCGTTTGAACTGACTTAGGCCTCTTTAATGACGTTATTGTTTATTCTGTGGAGGACTTAAAAGTTTCCATGAAGATGCAGAACATTGTATTTGAGAATAAAAGCGACACCGAGGGGCAGTGGTTCATGCCAAAATATTCTGTGATTAAATGGAGATGAAAGGAAGAAAACATTACTGAACACTTGAACTCAGTTACATCTAAAGTAACTGAGAGTGACTTAGAGTATCTGAATGTTTACTGAACTAAATTTCATTTTGAAAGCAATATTTTTTGTGGTGTTCACTATATTTCATTTAGGGGAAAACTCAATATGGAAATTTTTAAGGTATACTTCGTTTCTGGGTGTAACATTCATGAAAGTTCAGATTTTTAGATCTATAATGTAGGAATCAGTTTTAAAGAGCTGAATGCTGATTTTGACTGACCAGTAAGAGAAAGATTTATAACTTTTCGTGAAGCTTAATCTGATGAGGGAAGTAATGCTGAAGCTGATCTGAAAGCCCGAAAAATAAGGGTAGTTGGAAATTTGGGGTAAGGTCGTATGGGACCAAACTGTTGAGGTCATCGGTCCCTTCTTCATCTAACTTAAACTAACTTACGCTAAGGACTCGAACCTCGAGAGGGGGAGCCGCACGGACCGCGACAAAGCGCCTCAAACCGCACGGCTACCCCGCGCGGTAGTAAGGGTAGCAAGGACTATTTACAGTGCATTCGATGTAAGCGCTCCAGTACTTGCTAAAAGTAAATCTTTACATGTATTTCGCAACACGTTGTTCAGGACACAGTGAAGAATGTTTCATTCTGGTTGTAGCGATCCTTTGTCCCATGGCTTTCGTATTAGGTGCAAGGCAAGAACGAGAGTGTATCTCTACTTATACACTGCCGTGTCTCATATAATACTCGCATGAAACGTAGAGGAGATATATGATGGATGGATACAGCAAGATTTCACTTAGTCTTGAATATTGACCCTCTGAATTTGCCCATCAAGAATCCACAAGAATAGGGTTTCAATTCATTCAAAAATTCTCATTTATCTTTCCTGAGCACTAAACCTGTCAGTCACGACTTTAAAAGGTCGTTAGTAAACTTCTTAGACGTCTTTCAAACGATACTTTCGGTATGGACCACTAACGGCACAACAATACGCTAGAATAAATCGCACTACTCTTTTAATACTCAGGTCCCTTAACAAAACTTCCCAGCATCGTCCACTTCATGTTGTTTCGTAGTGTTACACTCTAGATCGTTTGATCTTGTGAAAGTCACCTGAAGTCGACGAATAACGCTGTTATCTGCCACTTTTATGCTGTTTCTTTTGTTTATTTGACTTATCTTACATCTGTCATTTTCAAGTGAACTGCCGCTCAGCACACCAAGTGGAAAAGATGTCTCAGCCATTTTGCATTCTCTAACAGCAATATAACAATGATGATTTTCTGTATACAACACCGTGTCACGGTATACTTTGACCTGTTAATAGTGTAACAAGTTTTATAACTTGATGCATCTTAACTTTTTTTTATTTTCCTCCAGTGTGTTTCGTCACAAATTGGAATGAGCTACAAATAGACGCCTCCGAAATTCTAAGAAGATCCTAACTTGAAAACGAAATAATGTTCTTTAAAATAGAAAAGTGAAAAAGAATACGATTTTTTTTAGGGAAGCTTTATTGGAGCAGAGTGCCGAGATAAACTTTTGCTTTTGCCAGTTGATGGAAGCGCAATCTATAGGCGAAATAATGAAACAAAAGCAGGCGAAATGACTGTAGTTATGGTAGCGTAAATTAAGAATTGAGAAGTAAAAATTTCTCTATGGAAATTTCAAATTTTTCAGACAGAAACTCATACTCACGGAGGATATATTTTGGAAGCATTTTTTCTGGATCTTGTAAGTGTACTTGTTTTGTGTTCTTCTCTTAATGGACATTTAAACATTTCTAAATTCAGTATTAAATAAACCAGAAATTTAATGTGAAATAAAAATGCCAGATATCTTAGGTATTTTTGCTTAAATCCCAATAATCCGATGACCTATCTTCTAAACCATTAATAAATATTTAATGACACATTAATCTTTTTGTTGATACAGGAAGTTATAGCCTTGAAGTGGACAGTGCAAGTAAACTGAAATTTTATGCATTTTTTGAAAGCACTGACGGTTCTGTATTACAAACACTGGTGGGGTCCTATGAAGTATCACAAGAACTGATTACGAACAGTACAGATGAATCTGAGATATTCTTTTCATGTCAGTTTGAGACAGTACAGTTTGGCAGTGACATATAGTTTACGACGAGTTAGATCACTTTCCAACATCGTTGTCCGATATACGAAGCAAAAGTGTTCAAAATATAACGACCTTTATTGCACAGATCTATTATATTAAGATTACATCTAATTGTTATTCTAAAGATCCGTTTATACGTGTGGGACTTTCCGTGAGCACTAGGCGCATGGTGCGGTTGTACGAATAGGGAAGGACGCGTATGCACCGGTACAAATTTGAATTGCGCACACGGGGAGGGGGGGGGGGGAGAGGGAGGGAGATGTGAAGGAGGAGACTCTTCCGATACCAGACGGTCAGAAATATGCCTTTACGTGTGTGGGGCAAGTACAACAGCGTCACGATGACTAGCCGCAAGGGGCACAGGTGTAAATGCACCTTAAGCGACATTTATTTCAGATGATAAATTTACCGTGATGTACGTCCCGACAAAACTTTGAATTGACTTCTGAATTCTATCTCCGTTACGGGCCGTGCAGGAAACGAGTTCTACAGGCAGGAAAAACATGCCCACTGTTGGGAAATCCACTGTCACAGAACTTTGTGGATTTATTACGGTGCCGCTGCTAACTTCAGCGATTCGCCTCCGAGACCGCAAATCCCGCATAACGGGACACAGAAGAGGACTTTTCAGAGGTCTCCATCAATGGGAGGTTAATTACACTCCTCCAAAAAGACATTTTCCAACATTATGTTACTATGTGGAGGTTCGCAGTGAAACATCTATTGCACTTGGAAACTCTGCAACTGGAGAGTTAAAGAAGTGCGTTGCAGAATGCTTCTGATCGGCTGTTGGTTATTTACTGTTTCTTTCGCTAGTCGGAATCTACACTGGCAGTCTCAGATATTTATACCGACCGAGGTGACGCAATGGCTAGCACACTAGATTCTCATTGGCGAGGACGACGATTCAAATTCACATCCGACTGGACAGAGTTATGTTTTCCGCGATTTCCCTAAACCGCTCCAGGCAAATGCCGGATAGTTCCTTTAAAAGTGTACAGTCGATCTCCTTCCCCATGCTTCCCTAATCCCCCGTCTTTAATGACTTTGTTGTCGACGGAACGATGAACCCTAATCTTCCTTCCTTCTTCCTTCAAAAATTTACGCTCGCAGTTGTAGACGTGATAGAGAATCTTAAACTGACTGGTTTTTGATATGGATTTAGAGATCGGAAATGAATACTTTTTGTAACTAAGGCTCACAGCAACTATTCAAAGAGACGACTTCAAGAATGAATGCACTACTACTCAATGTTACCTTTCTGAGTTGAGTTGACATGGAATTACCCATCTTTGCGTAACGACATCGTCAGTTACTACTGCTGGAAGCACAGAATCATTGAGATTTAACCCTAATAGAACGGAAACGTGTCGTCCGGTCGTATAAGTCACGTTTCTTGTTCACGAGGTCGATGGTAGGTCCAGATATGCCGCCGTGCAAGCGAACAGCTGCTCAGAACATGACGCCGCGCCACAGAAGGGGCAATACTATGCTGCGCGGGATATTCACTTGTGCTTCCACGGGTCCGGCGCTAGTGAGCGAATGCACCGTGACACCTGTAGACTACGTGAACACTGTTGTGGGCCATCTGTTTTCTTTGATACTTGATACCCGCCCGGGTCACATGACAAGACCTTGCTACAGTGGTTTTAGGAGCTTGATAGCGATATCTTGGCCTTGATCTTAACGCAGTGGAGCACATGTAGGATAATAGCGGTTGCCAGTTTCACGCCCACGTTTAGGGGAACTGCGGGACCAGTGAGTAAACCTCATGTGTCTTCTCCAGACACTTGCTTGTCCAATACATACCATGACGAATCGCCGCTCTGTTGAGTTCTACAGTTGGACCTATACACTGCACTCTATTAAGTAGGATCATAATGTTTTGGTTCATCAGTGTAGTTATAAATATTCGTTTACAGAAGTAAAATACTGTCCAACTACATGCCTTAAAGCCAAATAGACGTCTTTTTTGTAAGGTACAAAATGAGCCTTTATTATACTACACCGTTTTCTTGCGTCAGATTGTGTTTTTCTTGTTCTAACAACATATGCATATCTCTACTATCGCCACAATTCGATAAACATTGCTTTGATGACACAATAACAACATGCAAACAATTGAATCGTCATCGTTACTTTTGTGTCGCAGCGTGACACAAACTATGTAAGTTCTTGTCACAGGCTACACAGTGTATGGAAACTGAAATCGACGCTGAGTCTGTGGCAGGGAACACTGAAGACAGCAAACATGGCAACTACAGGTAACGTGAGCCAGGATCGCCTTAAACACCAACAAGCATCTATTCAAATCCAAGCCCAGGTCCAAATAGTGGGGTAAGAGTTCTCTTTGGGGAATGACGTACAAAGGCTTCAGAAGAATGGTGTGAACTGACGATCCACCCCCAGGGAAGGTATTTGTTTCCTTTAACGGGTCAATGACCATCGGCGAGTGACGTTGTTGCCGTGATACCAGGAGTGCCGACAGCCAGCAGCGGAAATGGCTGCAACATTAGTACTATCGCTGCCATAACCTGAATGGTGCTGGAAAGGCGGGGTACTAGACAACATGAATCATCGGACCACTCTAAATACACAGATACTCAGCCGGCACCGTTTCCCTGTGGTTTTCCGTTGACACTGGTCTGTGGTGTTCAAATGTTCAAATGTGTGTGGAATCTTATGGGACTTAACTGCTAAGGTCATAAGTCCCTAAGCTTACACACTACTTGACCTAAATTATCCTAATGACAAACACACACACCCATGCCCGAGGGAGGACTCGAACCTCCGCCGGGACCAGCCGCACAGTCCATGACTGCAGCGCCCTAGACCACTGTGGTGTTATTCACTCTCTTGCAAAATGGGTAATGTGGGAATTTGGAAAAATGAGCAAGCGGACCAATCCGCAAAAGACACTTCAGCGAACATGATGTCATATGATGTGCCATGTCCTCACAGGCTGTCATTTCGCCGGAGATCTACGCAACTGAGAGAAGGATTAACTTGCAGTGAGATACAACAAGCTACGGTTGCTGAAGCAAATTATCCGACCGTTGCGCTTCTTATGTTGGTCATTAAGACCGGATGAAGTGACCTTAAACCGCCTCTATATTGGGAACTGTCCGCTCACGCATGGCTTCATGCTCTAGAGAGGATCCCCCAGTCTGTGATGCCTGTAGCGTGCAAGTCACTGTGTGCCACACTCTAACTGCGTGCATTTTATATTGTGTCTAGAAAACCCGGCAACACTTAACAATTACTAAATACATATGGAAATTGGATACACGCCTACTCTCCTTCCTCCCCCTTTCTTTCTTCATCTACTTCTTTTCCTTCACTCTGTCCTTTTACACTTCTCTCTGAGCTTGAGCCTTATTTTTTGTTATTGCAAACGAGGTCTTGTTTGGTAACTGAAGTCACTTAAAATAAATGGATGCATCGGTTGGTATCATTCGTATACAGGGTATGAGAGACACCTCTTCAGCTAATGGGCCAGTGAACGTAGTAGCTACAAAGACATTATTTCGCGTATACGAATTGCAGTGTCTGTGTTATTCCGAATTACTATGCGTTGTTCCTTCGGACATGCAGCTGATGGTTGCCCATATTGGTAACTGCGAATATATTTCATCTATTATTTCACGTAGTTTTAACGTTCGACTGGATAGAGCTACAAAGTTCTGCACTATTCAGATTCCCCTGCTTTTTCCTGTAACTTTTCAATCTAACAGTATACATGCTTTTCGTAGTCATGTGTGTGTGTGTGTGTGTGTGTGTGTGTGTGTGTGTGTGTGTGTGTGAGTATGTGTGTGGTGTGTGTGTGTGTGTGTGTTGTGTGTGTGCATGTGTGGTGTGTGCATTTGTGTGTGTTTTAGGGCGTTATTTGTAATTATGGTTTTGAATAATTTCGCGATCTTTATGGCATTTGTTAGTACGGGCGCTGAATACATTTCTTTCGCACCCCAAACCAACATATCGTCATGGTGATTTATTACTGCTGACTAGTGGATAAAGGTACTTTTTTGTTGGGTCAGATTATTTGACTCGCTGATTTTTCCAGATTAGTTTGTGAGGCGGGATTTGTCAGAGCCGGGAGGATGCCCCAAACTGCATATTGACAAACTGACTGACCAGCAAAGCCTTTGCGGTGTCTCATGTCATCCACAACGGTTTTCGACAGCACTTGATGTATAGGATCGTATTACCAGCGAATATTTTCCTAAACGGACGACTATCTACACCCCAGCAGAGATAATTTTGTGAACGACATGCTACAGGATAAGGGTACAGCACGAACACCAGGACCCAAATTCAACTAAAAATTTTGAGGATCCGCCTGTAAGAAGTACTGAACAGTGCTTCCAAACGTTCAGAAAACTTTTAGGGAGCAGCCACGTAGGTCGACAGCAATACAGGCCGTTGCCAGTTATGGCACCATACTTTAGGAGAAATAAATAAGGCTGTCACTTCTTTCACGGCTATTTAACTAGTTCTAAAACATCCTCTCGACTTGGGAATAATTAGAGCACCTACGTCAGATTATACGGAAATAATATCCTGCAAACAAAATATCAATAAAGGCACATCTTAGGCGTTGTGAAATACCCCTTGTGATTATCAAATTTGTGAATATTGGAAGATTAGGCTTTTAAGATCACGTCGACTGCTAAGTCATCAGGAATGTAAAGCAAGCTTGGACTGAATAAATTTAGGGAAGGACACTTGCTGGTTCAATTCGAAGGAAGCCATTCTGTCATTCTTTTGACGTACTGCACATCCATGTTAAGCGTTTCATTTAGGATTTAGCTCACCTGTTCCAGTTTTTTTACGTATGTATTACGTATTCTTGTTTTACGAGACATCCTGCATCCTTGAGGATCTCCTCACTACGGATCTATGGGAAAAGTACTGTATATGCACTGAGGTGACAAAAGTCATGGGATAGCGATATTGTACTCGTATACAGTTGGCGGTAGTATCGCGGGAACAAGGTATAAAAGGGCGGTGCATTGGCGGAGCTGTCATTTCTACTCAGGTGATTCATGTGAAAAAGATTACGACGTGATTATGGTCGCAACAAACTTCAACGGGGAATGGTAGTTGGAGCTAGTCGCATGGGACACTCATGGGACACTCCATTTTGGAAATCCTGAAGGCATTCAGTATTCCGAGATCCACAGTGTCAAGAGTGTGCTGAGAATAGAATACCAAATTTTAGTTTAGGCTTTACTACCACAGCAACGCAGTGCCTACTTCACATAAGGACGAAGAGGAGTGGCGCTCGAGTAAAGTTTTTGTTGCTAACGAGGGAAACTCCCCATCGCATCTCGCTCCCGCGCTCCCTCGCCCCCCTCCATCCCCCCCCCCCCCCCCCCCCCCGCCGTTTCCCAGATTTAGTGGTAAGAGGGCCCAGTGTATCAAAAATTGAACACAAGTCAAGCATGAGAACAGGAAGAAGGTGTACTGGTCTGTGAAAAAAAAGGTAAAATAGAAACAGTGAGCGGGCCAATAACAACAAGTGCAATATAAAACAGACGGGAAGAAAAATGGCGTTGTCATTAAGTGGTTACGGTGCCAAAGAGACAAGCCATGTTTAAACCTCCCTCATGCGAATTTTTTTCCTTTTTTTTTCGTTGTTCACTTCATTCAAATTTGTTTCTGCGTCGTGTTGTAACATCTGTTTGCAACAGCGAGGTATAGGGACCTACAATGACAGTTGATTCTGCACAACTACTCCATTAGCAGCCGAAACGTAGTGGCTTTCGAATGGGTAGCACAAACGTTTGATGACAAGGCGACAAGTCAACCGAATCCTTCTCCGAAAAAGACGTGTGTTGTGACATACACGGCATTAGTGATAGTACGTGTGTCATATGATGGGAATCTCTTATCGGTGCACCTAATTTATACAAGTGGTAAGTAAATGCTATACACCTCCATGCCCGATAAAGGTGTTCGTATGAATGCAAATGTGATCACTCCCAAGAAAAGACAAAAACTTAATAGTTTGTCACATAAGCTGCAACAAATAAACGCAACAGTTTCACAATCAAACAGTTGCTCTGTGCTCTGTCAATGGATATGATTTTAATGTTTTTGAAGCAACATTCCGTTTTGGAAGTTTTGCCTCTTGAATTCCTTTGTTTTAACATAGGCCACTCCCGTTTACTAGTTGTTTTCATTTCTGTGAGACGTCTATGTGGCAATTCGCCTGCTCTCACTATTCATTACATTTGCTTTCGACGGTAACGTATTATCGAATGACTCATATTGTATAACCATTGTATAGTATGACAACTGCCAAGACTACAGAAGGAGAACAAAAACTTCATGTACTGGACGGGCAGTTAATAATGTTGAGAAAAAAATGACAATAGGCAATTTTGAACACGACTCGACCACTTGGCAGTCCAACACCACGCCCACTTCCCCACGACGCCAGTGCTGCTTCAGCTTCCTTTTATAACACTTGTTGTGCTTGGACCGGTCACTGTTTCTATTTTTCTTTTTTTGTCACAACTCAGTGCACTTTCTTCCTGTTTTCATGCTTGGTCTGTGTTCAATTTTTGATGGGCTATCCACTGAGCCATCTTACCACTAAATCTGAGGGGGGCGCGGTGGAAGTTTGCCTTGTAAGAGGCGTGAAATAATCGCGGAAATCAATGTCGGACGTACGATGAACGTATCCGCTAGGACAGTGCGATGAAATTTGGCGATATTGGGCTACGGCAGCAGACGACCGACGCTAGTGTCTTTGCTAACAGCACGACATCGTCTGTAGCGTCTCTCCCGGCCTCATGACCATGTCGGTTTGACTCGTCTAGACCATTGGAAAACCGTGGCCTGGTCAGATGAGTCCCGACTTCAGTTGGAAAAGCAGATGAGAGAGTTTTAGTGAGGCACAGACCTCACGAAGCCATGAACCGAAGTTGTCAACAAGGCACTTTGCAAAGTTGTGGTTTCGGGGTTCGATTCCCGGTCGGGTTAGAGATTTTCTCTGCCCAGGGACTGGGTGCTTGTGTTGTCCTCATCACCTCATCATTATTCGTGAACGTGGAGAGACTGGACTGTGTAAATGTTGAGACTTTGTACAGGCCCTGATAACAGCGCAGTTGAGCGCTCCACGAACGAATCATCATCATCAAAGTGGCGGTGGCTCCATAATGGTGTGGGCTGTATTTCCACGGAGAGGACTGGGTCCTCTGGTCTAACTGAACGGATTATTGACTGGAAATGGTTACGTTCGGCTACTTGGAGACCATTTGCAGTAAACAACGATGGAATTTTTATGGACGACGATGTTCCATGTCACGGTGCCACAATCGTTCGCGATTAGTTTGAAGAACATTCTGGACAATTCTAGCGAATGATTTGGCCACCCAGATCCCCAGACATGAAATCCATCGCCCGCATCTCGTGGTCGTGCGGTAGCGTTCTCGCTTCCCACGCCCGGGTTCCCGGGTTCGATTCCCGGCGGGGTCAGGGATTTTCTCTGCCTCGTGATGGCTGGGTGTTGTGTGTTGTCCTTAGGTTAGTTAGGTTTAAGTAGTTCTAAGTTCTAGGGGACTTATGACCACAGCAGTTGAGTCCCATAGTGCTCAGAGCCATTTTTATTTTTGAAATCCATCGAACGTTTATGGGACATAATCGACAGGTCAGTTCGTGCAGAAAATGCTGCACTGGTGACACTCCACGATTATGGACGGCTTTAGAGTAGAGGCAGCATGGCTCAATATTTCTGTACGGGGCTCCCATCGACTTGTTGCCTCCATGCCACGACGAGTTGCTGCCTACGTCGGGCAAAACGAGGTCCGCCACGATGTTAGAAGGGCTCCTATGACCTTTGTCACCTTAGTATACAAGGAGCGACAGAAGAGTTCGTTGAATGATATCAGGAAATAAAAGAAAGAAGGGTTACGAGTAAAATACCTTTACTGTTCTTGAAAATAATCACAATTAGCCACAATTCTGATATCGGTAGTAAAGTTTTTGTAACCTGTCAGCAAACTCTTCTTGTGGAATCGCTCGATGCGCCGTCGTCACCATTGTTTGGTATCCGCAGCATTACAGATTAGACCTGGTGCTATTAGTACGGTACGGAAGCCAAGCGACCGTCTGTGGCACGGTGTTTATTGTCTTCCCCATCTCAAATTCGTGATGATTGAAGCCTTTGCTGTCGAAAAAGGCGATCAACATCGTCTTCATTTTGAATTTTGTCATATGAAATTTTTTGGTAAGCGGTGCACACGATGTGCACCGTACCATTGACTGTCGCTTTGTCTCAGGGGCCTATTGGTAGCACGAGGTCTTATCTCCTGTAATGATGTGGATATCCAACAACGCGTGACCACAGTCCTTCAAGTCATTCCACAACAAGCGGTTAGTCACAGTTTTCAACAGCTCTACAACCGATGTCAGAAGTGTGTTGTAGCTGACACTTATTACTTTGAAAGGAAGTAAAAGTATTCTCTTTGTAACTCTTGTCTCCTTCATTTTCTGACGCCATTCACCGAACTTTACAGACGCAGCTTGTAGCACGTTAGTTGACTTACAGAAACCACAGAACGCACGTATTTTGATGTCCGCGCTGTGATATGAAACATCCTCATGCTAAATACGTGTGCAGTGCGGCCTGTGACTGCGCCAGCTCGCTTGGCCACTGAACACTCGTTCAGACAGTCTAGTCCCGCCTGGATTCAATATCGATACACAGCATTGGAGTAAAGCGGGGCGACGTCCATAAAGCGCTCGCCGACTTGACGAGAAACCGTGCGGACACGTGCGCCGGCATCGACCTGCTCCTTGTGCGGTGGCTGCCGGCAATTCGATATGCGACCGCCCGCTGATGGATGGGCCGTCTCCCAGAAGAGCCCCTGATCCGATACGAGGGCCTGGCGACGTCGACGTCGACAGAATGACTCTGCCGTCATGGCGTTCCTACCTAGCCTGCAACACCGACGTCAGTAAAAAAGAGGCAGTTGACGCCTATATCTTCACTTCCGGGCCAAGTACGGAGATAGACAAGTAACCAGAGATTGTACGTCTTCAGTTTGAACTAGAAATACACAACTGGCCATTAAAATTGCTACAACAAGAAGAAATGCAGATGATAAACTGGTATTCATTGGACAAATATATTATACTACAACTGACATGTGATTAAATTTTCACGCAATTTGGGTGCACAGAGCCTGAGAAATCAGTACCCAGAACAACCACCTCTGGCCGTAATAACGGACATTGAGTCAAACAGAGCTTGGATGGCGTGTACAGGTACAGCTGCCCAAGCAGCTTCAACACGATACCACAATTCATCAAGAGTAGTGACTGGCGTATTGTGACGAGCCAGTTGCTCGGCCACCATTGACCAGACGTTTTCAATTGGTGAGAGAGCTGGAGAATGTGCTGGTCAGGGCAGCAGTCGAACATTTTCTGTATCCAGAAAGGCCCGGTCAGGACCTGCAACATGCGGTCGTGCATTATCCTGCTGAAATGTAGGGTTTCGCAAGGATCGGATGAAGGGATGAAGGCTAGAGCCACGGGTCGTAACACATCTGAAATGTAGCGTCCACTGTTCAAAGTGCCGTCAATGCGAAGAAGAGGTGACCCAGATGTGTAACCAATGGCACCCCATACCATCACGTTGAGTGATACTCCAGTATGGCGACGACGAATACACGCTTCCAATGTGCGTTCACCACGGTCGCCAAACACGGATGCGACCATCATGATGCTGTAAACAGAACGTGGATTCATCTGAAAAAATGACGTTTTAAAATTCGTGTACCTAGTTTCGTCGTTGAGTACACCATCACAGGCGCTCCTGTCTGTGATGCAGCGTCAAGGGTAGCCGCAGCCATGGTCTCCGAGCTGATAGTCCCTGCTGCTGCAAACGTCGTCGAACTGTTCGTGCAGATGGTTATTGTCTTGCAAACTTCCCCATCTGTTGACTCAGGGATCGAGACCTGGCTGCACGATCCGTTACAGCTACGCGGATAATATGACTGTCATCTCGACTGCTAGTGGTACGAGGCCGTTGGGATCCAGCACGGTGTTCCGTATTACCCTCCTGAACCCACCGATTCCATATTCTGCTAACAGCCATTGGATCTCAACGAACGCGAGCAGCAATGTCGGGATACGATAAACCGAAATCGCGGTAGGCTACAATCCGACCTTTGTCAAAGTCGGAAACGTGATGGTACGCATTTCTCCTCCTTACACGAGGCATCACAACAACGTTTCACCAGGCAACGTCGGTCAACTGCTGTTTGTGTATGAGAAATCGGTTGGAAACTTTCCTCATGTCAGCACGTTGTAAGTGTCGCCACCGTTGCCAACCTTGTGTGAATGCCCTGAAAAGCCAATAATTTGCATGTCACAGCATCTTCTTCCTGTCGGTTAAATTTCGCGTCTGTAGGACGTCATCTTTGTGGTGTAGCAATTTTAATGGCAGTAGTGTACGTTCCACAGTGTAGGGCAGAAGAGTGTGTTTGCGGAGGTCAGATAAGAGTTGCTGGAGAAGAAAACATTATCTAGTGTGGCTTCTTTTCCTACACTGGTAAGAAAATATTTTTCATAGAGGGTAGAGCAGAAGACTGCTCACGAAAACATATTAGATTAGATAAACGTCAAACAAAATGTGCGTATGTTGTTGTTTGTTCCCACTTTATTTACTTTTTGTTTAGTTTTCCGTGATTACTTGTTATCTTATTACGAACTAGGAAATTTCGTCCTGACGTTAACGAAACGAGACTAGGTTCCAAATTTGCGAATACTCGAATTACCTTCAAATAGTGGTGGTCAGCTTCAGACCCGCCAAATTAGGCAAAAGCGCTAATGCGTTGCTTCCTGGACTCGGATAGGCGTGCCAGCCCCGGATTAACGACGAGGGCCGGTGTGCTGTCCAGCGGATTAACGACGAGGGCCGGTGTGCTGTCCAGCCTGGATGTGGTTTCTAGGCGGTTTCCCACATACCACTAGGGGAATACTGGGCTACACAGTTCTAAAGATAGCGAGGGCTAATAAGTACGAGAATTACCACACAATCAGCTTAACAGCTAATGCATAAGTTGTGTTTGATAATGGAAGTAAGACAAAGAAAAATCAAGACACGCTCATAGCATTTCTCGACTTAGAAAAAGCTTTCGATAATGTAAAGTGGTGGAAGATGTTTGAAATTTTGGGAAAAATGGCAGTAAGTTATCGGGATACAAGAGTAATACACAGTATGTACAAGAACGTACAAGGAACCATAAGAGTGGATGGTCAAGAATGAAGTGCTCAGTTTAAAAATGGTGTAAGACAGGGTTACAGCCTTTCGTTCCTACTATTCAATCTATACATCAAAGAATCAAAGAAATGTTCAAGAATGGGTTAAAATCCATGTTGAAAGAATATCAGCTATAAGACTCATTGATGACATTGCTATCTTCAGTGAAAGTGAAGAAGAATTACAGGATCTGTTGAGTGACATGAACGGTCCATTGAGTATAGAATATGGATTGAGAGTAAACCAGAAATTGATCAAAGTAATGAGAAGCAACATAAATGAGAGTAGAAAGAAACTTAACATCAAAGTTATTGATGACGAAGTAGAAAAGTAAGGAATTATGCTACCTTGGAAGCAAAATAACACATGACGGACGAAGCAAGGAGGACATAAAATGTAGACTAGCACGGGCATTGAAGACATTCCTGGCCAAGAGAAGTCTATCAATATCACACATACGCCTTGAGGAAGAAATTTCAGAGAATGTACGTCTGGAGGGCAGCAAGGCATGATAGTGAATCATGGTCAGTGGGAAAATCGAAACAGAAGAGATTCGAAGCGTTTGCAATGTGATGATACAGCAGAGTATTAAAAAATAGGTGTAATGACAAGAATTGGGAAGAATCCGCAGAATCAATGAAGAAAGGAAAATTTAGAAAACAATGAGAAGAAGAAGGGACAGAATGAAAAGAAAGATGTTAAGACATCAGGAAATAAGTACTGTGATACTAGAGGGAGCTGTAAAGAGTGAAAACTGTGGTGGATGACAGAGATGGAAATACATCTAAGAAATAATTGAGGACGTGGGGAGCAAGTGTTACTCTGAGATGCAGAGGTTGGCGAAGTAGAGAAGTTGGCGGTGGGGCGCATCAAACCAGTCAGAAGACTGATGACTCAAAAAATAAAAATTAGGGTTGTCCCACTCTTTCAATGACTATCAATGACTCCAGTAACACGACGTGTAGATTTGTGTTCTTTACTTGCAGGTTCGAAGTAGAAAAATCAATTCAGGAGCTATAAAAGCCTATTTTAATCTACTCTTTACCAAGCGGTCATGTCTGTCATGCAGTGTATGCTACAACGACGCAGAAAAGACGGATGTTACCCTGTATCGGTACCAGCAACAGAGGGATCAATAGCAATAAAGATTAAAGACTCTACTCTGTCTGCATCGATTGAAACAGGTCTTTTTTCTGTAACCCCTTACTGAACAGAAAATTATAGACAACGTTGAGCTTTTTTCCTTTAAATGAGTTTGAAACATCATTTTGAAACAATATTATACTGACATACTTGAGTCAGTTTATATCTTGCGTGAATACTGAAATTGGATTAAGTAAGGAATTAAAGCATGTAAAAATAATCAATAAAGAAATGGACTTTGAGACTAATGAAACAGAAATACACATGATTATAAGCATAATTTTTCTACACTGTCTTGTATTTTCTAACGTTACATTTTGTAATTTCCTGGAAGTTTTGAAATTAGGTAATCTAAGTTTTGCGAATATAAGAAACATCTGAAACATTTCCACTTCAGCAATCTTCTACTGAATCGTATTTTAATATTTATTTTAATGAAATACCGCCACCAGAGCCTTTAGAGAGCCGTTAAGCATTATCGGATGCGGTTTTATGGTCGAAAAACTCTGCGAGTTCCGCTTGTAGTCATTCAATCAGAAGAAAGTAAATTAAACTGAGCAAGTATACGGTGGGTGATTTACAGTGCCCATCTCCATCGCAAGCTCCCTATACTGCATTTCCAGACTTTACTGTTTGTTTGGCGTGCGCCATGGAACCATCATATTACGGTTAGTAATTAATTTGTTTTGCTGGTGGTTCCAGAATAGTACTTTGACTATCATCTAGTCGTGGGAAAAGAGGGTGCCTGTCTCGAGAAGCTGCTGAACTCCTCAGTGCTTTCCCCCAAAGCATACGTCACGAGGCTTCTTACCTTGCGAATCATGAACGGAGGTTTAGTCTTCCAACCACAGTAAACAATGTACGATCACACTAGTAGGACTGAAACACTATGCAACCTACGAGAAAGAAGTATGTCATATATTTTAAACTATTTATTCAAATTTCGGAATAAGGAGAGCTGTGTAGAGAACGTCGTAAGATGTGGCGCATCCGAGTGGTTATCATGGGTGAATAATAATACAGGTTTCCTTCTATCGAGTCCAAGTAGACTGTGTTTTTTGTAGGAAAATTAATTTTATAATGAAATGTCCTCTGATTAGCAGGCCAAACGAGAAGCTTCTTTGAGAAATAAGCTCTGAAACTTAGCATGCAAGTTATCAAGATGGTACTAAATCGAAAATATTTTGTTCAATAAGAATTCAATATAAAATTCATTAAACTTTATTGAATACCAGTTCGGCTAAAA
Organism: Schistocerca nitens; assembly: GCF_023898315.1. Taxonomy (NCBI): domain Eukaryota; kingdom Metazoa; phylum Arthropoda; class Insecta; order Orthoptera; family Acrididae; genus Schistocerca; species Schistocerca nitens. Next base: position 1,048,747,768 of record NC_064614.1, read on the forward strand.
AGAAGAAGATATGGATCCAAAATATTACACGGATGTCCCAGAAAATTAACTACAGTGTTTCATTGAACTCAATTTGGTTTAATGCAGCTCACCACGCACGTTTGTTCTGTGCAATTTTCCTTGTTTCTATATAACTGTTGGATCTCATATCCACTAGAACCTACTTACTGTAGTCCAGTCTGAATCTCCCGCTATAACTGCAGCTACCCTGCCCCACACTTCGCTCCATAATCATAGGCTATTTTTTGATGTCTGAAGATGTGACCTATCAATCTATCTCATATCAAGTTATGCTATAAATTCCTTTTCTCCATAGTTCGATTCCAGATCTTATTTGATCTATTCATACAGTGGTAACCAATCTTTTGTAATACACTTTTAACACTAAAATTTGTATTAGATGTTAAATTACACTAGCCGATCAAAAGTATCCGGACACCTGGCTGAAAATGACTTACAAGTTCGTGGCGCTCTCCATCGGTAACGCTGGAGTTCAATATGGTACTGGCCCACCCTTAACCTTGATGACGGTTTCCACTCTCTCAGGCATACGTTTAGTCAGGTGCTGGAAGGATTCTTGGGAAATGGCAGACCATTCTTCACTGAGTATTGCACTGGGGAGAGGTATCGATGTCGGTCGGTGATGTCTGGCACGAAGTTGGTGTTCCAAAACATACCAGAGGTTTTCTGTAGGTTTCAGGTCAGATCTCTGCGCAGGCGAGTCCATTACAAGTATGTTACTGTCGTGTAACCAATCAGCCACAGGCCGTGCATTATGAACAGGTTCTCGATAGTGTTGAAAGATGCAAACGCCATTCCCGAATAGCTCTTCAACAGTGGGAAGCAAGAAGGTGCTTAAAACATCAATGTAGGCCTGTGCTGTGATAGTGCCAATCAAAACAACAAAGGGTGAAAGCCCCCTCCATGAAAAACACGACCACACCATAACACCAACGCCTCCTAGTTTTACTCTTGGAAAATGAAGTTAACCGGGCTTTCGCCATACCCACACCCTGATATCGGATCGCCACATTGTGTACCGTGATTCGTGACACCACACAACGTTTTTCCACTGTTCAATCGTCCTTACACCAAGCAGGGCGTCGTTTGGCATTTACCGGCGTGATGTGTGGCTTATGAGCAGTCGCTAGACCATGAAATCCAAGTTTTCTCACCTCTCGCCTAACTGTCATAGTACTTGCAGTGGATGATGATGCAGTTTGGAATTCCTGTGCGATGGTCTGGATAGATGTCTGCCTATTACGCATTACGACCCTCTTCAAATGACGGCGGTCTCTGTCAGTCAACAGATGAGGTCGGCCTGTATGCTTATGTGCTATACGTGTCCCTTCACATTTCCACTTCACTATCACATCGGAAACAGTGGACCTGGAGATGTTTAGGAGTGTGGAAATCTCGCGTACAGACGTATGACACAAGTGACACCTAATCACGTTCCCACGTTCGAAGTCCGTGAGTTCCGCGGAGCGCCCCATTTTGCTCTCTCACGATGTCTAATGACTACTGAGGTCACTGATATGGAGTACCTAGCAATAGGTGTCAGCACAATACACCTAATATGAGAAACGTATGTTTTTGGGGTTGTCCCGATACTTTTGATCACATTGTGTACCTCTCCAAAAGCGTATTCTAGTCTGTTTAAAAACCTAACTGGAAAAGTACAAGCAATAGTCAAATATTGGAAAGCATACAAAAATCGTGAACCTAAGTCTGTCATCCTACGATTTCAAGTTCTCCATTCGAAAACTGTTATGATGCGAGTCGGTAGCCACTACGATCCGAAGAGCCACATGTTACGTCCTTGTTGCTTATGATAAATGGATGGAAGGTGGTCAAAGGATCTGTCGCATAGGAATCTGGACAGGTAAGCAAGAGATTAGTTGATACAGGTGGATTTTAAATTGGAACACGTAGGGATCGCCTGCAGAGGCGCCTATTATTCAACAACATACGTTTAAGGGAGTGCTCCGACAACACGTGCAAAAGAACTTCCACACCGTTTACAACTTACGGCAGACGTGGCAAGCTGTAAGCAGAGGCCCAAAAAGGGCCTTTGTCTAAGTACACCGAATGAAAGTTCCTGGCAGATTAAAACTGTGTGCCGGACCGAGACTCGAACTCGGGACCTTTGCCTTTCACGGGCAAGTGCTCTACCGACTGAGGTACCCAAGCACGACTCACGACCCGCCCTCACAGCTTTACTTCCGCCAGTACCTCGTCTCCTACCTTCCAAACTTCACAGAAGCTCTCCTGCGAACCTGGAAGGTAGGAGACGAGGTACTGGCGGAAGTAAAGCTGTGAGGACGGGGCGTGAGTCGTGCTTGGGTATCTCAGTCGGTAGAGTACTTGCCCGTGAAAGGCAAAGGTCCCGAGTTCGAGACTCGGTCCGGCACACAGTTTTAATCTGCCAGGAAGTTTCATATCAGCGCACACTCCGCTGTAGAGTGAAAGTTTCATTCTAAGTACACCGAATGTTTGACGGCAGAGCCACCTATCAACAATTCGGTGTAATGTTCGAGACCAACTAGCAACTCGAAGAAATCTTGAGCTGGAAGACAAGTGTTCAGGTACGCGCCGGTTATAACACTGTCCTGACGTTTTTCATTGATCAGCGGCCCAGAGGTTCTGCATTGGTTGCGATGTTCAAAGCGCCGCTCTCGGTGCCGGTATTAGTAAATCTTCGAGCCACCGGCTCCGGCAGTGTCTATAAGCTACGGTACTACAGAAACTGACAGGTGAATGGACGAAATATTGGCTTCCTTATATCTGCCGTCGAGGTCTGGGATTCAACCAGTAATTAGAAGCAACCCCTGGTTTCAAAAATTTCGGCTGAACAGAAAACGCGTGCAAACGCTTCCGCGTCATGGTTCAGCTCCTTCTCACTTACATGGGTTAGGCATCAAAGATAATCCTTTCTGCGATTGTAAGTAGAAAGAAGGACATATAAACCATTTGCTGTTTTCTGTCGTTTTCTCGAAGCACAGCAAAACCGGTTATTGCAAAATCTTGTGAAAGTCAAGGCGCCCCTTCCAACAAGTGCTCCTGTTTCATTACGTCACTGCGACGAGTCAAGAAGCATTGCTGATTTGCCCGCCTTCAGAGAGTCATTTTGTATGGAATGTCGGCGACAAGACGGTCGGTACGGACACGTGATTGCAGAGCTGGTGGAGCCAGCAGCGTCTACCGGAGGCCCGCACCGTGGCTGTAGTGGAAGCGCCGGGCAGCTTACGGTACGTCGCCGGGGCCGGGGCCACCCGGGTGGGCCCAAAGGTGGGTTGTCATGTGCTGGACGGAGACGAAGGAGTCCTGGGCAGAGCCACACGCGTGGGCCTCAGGGATCTTGTGTCCTGCGGGACTGTCAGCCGGACCTGACAACTGTCTGCGCGTGGCGTGGCTGCTGTGTGGAGACAACAGCCAGGTGGGGCGGCTAGTGTCTCTTCCCGGCTGAAAGAATTTCGAACACAGTCGATGCGGAGAGTGGGGCTTCTGCAGATCAAGTGGAGCACTACTGAAGTACTGTTGCAGCTGACGGTTGCACGCTGGTGATTTTGTGGCTGATACTGCACTGTGTGGTACACGTGCAATGCACTGTGTTTGCCAGCCGCAAATTCTGCAACGGAAGTCCGTAGCCGTCTGACAAGATGTGGTTCTTTACAAAGAGTGAATTGTGTGCACTGTGGGCGACAACAGTACAGATTTGTGGTCTACACCATTGGAGCGTTATTAATTGAATGAATCCTAAAGTATTTTGTTTAAACTACGATGTGAGCGACTTACGTTGTCCCATTCTGGTGAGAATTTATCTTGCTACTTGTTCTATGTGGATAACCCACTGTTGGCGCTGTTGCGTAAGACTTATTAAGATGCGTAGGTAGTTGGGTACAGAGTTTTGCGCAGGTTGTGTTGGTAACAATCGGACGACCGTAGTAGCAGGAGACTAACACACAGTCGTGTATGATCATACACACATCAAAAAAATGTTTTATATCACCTAGGCTCGGAGATTTCCGGAACCTGTACAGAAAATTGGAATAGAGATCAACATAAACATCATTTCCGCCCTTTTTATTGCTCATGAAGACCACACATTACATGTTGTACCACCTTACAGCGAGAACTTCAAAGGTGGTGGTCCAGATTGCTGTACACACCGGTACCTGTGATACCCAGTAGCACGTCCTCTTGCATTGATGCATGCTTGTATTCGTCGTGGCATACTATCCACAAGTTCATGGTGCACAGCTAGTTATAATATATGACATAGCTCCATTCAGCAATACTAAACAGTCCTCCAAAGTAGTACGTTCAGTCAACGATTTAACAATTGCAAATTTCAAGGAAAGCCTACAGCAGTTAGACTGGGATGAGGTGTACCGTGAACCTGATGCCAATTTAAAATATGATTTATTTCATGACACTTTTGTAAATGCATTTGAAAACTGCTTCCCCAAGAAAATAGTTAAATATACTCGTAAGAAACCATCTAACAAACCATGGCTTACTAAGGGTATAAAAATATCTAGTAACCGGAAAAGGGAAATGTATCTGACAGAAGAAAGAGTAGTGACCCAGAAACTATCAAACATTATAAAAACTACTGTGCTATATTAAGAAAAGTTATTAAAAAATCCAGAAGTATGTGTATCATGTCTGAAATCAGCAACTCTGATAATAAAATTAAAACAATTTGGAATATTATTAAAAGAGAAACAGGTCAACCAAGAGCACAGGAAGACAGTATTACCATCAAATTGAATGAAAACTTTACGAACAAAAAGTCAGAAGTTGAAAATATTTTTAATAATCATTTTCTAAATGTTGTGGATATAGTAGGATCCAGGTGTTCATTAGAAGATGCTAGGCACTTAATGCAAGAGGCCATACCTATGCAATTTGATACAATTGAAATCTCACCCACTTCTCCCTCTGAAATTAGAAAAATAATAAACTTGCTTAAAAGCAAAACCTCACATGGAATTGATGGCATTTCCAGCAAAATACTAAAAGCTTGTTCTCAATAGATAAGTAAGATTCTCAGCCACCTGTGTAATAGCTCTCTGGAACAGGGCATTTTCCCTGATAGACTGAAATATGCTATTCTTATACCTTTGCATAAAAAAGGGGATCTGATGTCAACAATTACCGTCCAATCTCCCTTCTAACAGATTTATCCAAAATTTTTGAGAAACTAATGTATTCAAGAGTAGCTTCACATATCTGCAAAAATGAAGTACTAACAAAATGTCAGTTTGGTTTCCAGAAAGGTTTTTCAACAGAAAATGCCATATATGCTTTCACCAATAAAATTTTGAATGATCTGAATAACCGAACACCACCCATTGGGATTTTTTGTGATCTCTCAAAGGCTTTTGATTGTGTAAATCATGAAATTCTGCTAGACAAGCTCAAGTATTGTGGCATGAGCGGGACAGTGCACAAATGGTTTAATTCGTACCTAACTGGAAGAGTGCAGAAAGTTGAAATAATCAGTTCTCATAATATGCAAAGATCAGCACATTCCTCAAACTGGGGAACTATCAAGAATGGGGTTCCACAAGGGTCGGTCTTGGCTACTTTGTTGTTCTTAATATATATTAATGACTTGCCATTCTATATTCATGAAGAGGCAAAGTTAGTTCTCTTTGCTGATGATACAAGTATAGTAATCACACCTGACAAACAAGAATTAACTGATGAAATTGTCAATAATGTCTTTCAGAAAATTACTAAGTGGTTCCTTGTAAACGGAATCTCACTGAATTTTGATAAGACACAGTACATACAGTTCCATACAGTAAATGGTATGGCGCCATTAATAAATATAGACCTTAATCAGAAGCATATAGCTAAGGTAGAATATTCAAAATTTTTAAAAATGGCTCTGAGCACTATGGGACTCAACTTCTGAGGTCATCAGTCCCCTAGAACTTAGAACTACTTAAACCTAACTAACCTAAGGACATCACACACGTCCATGCCCGAGGCAGGATTCGAACCTGCGACCGTAGCGGTCTCGCGGTTCCAGACTGTAGCGCCCAGAAACGCACGGCCACTCCGGCTGGCCAAAATTTTTAGGTGTGTCCATTGATGAGAGATTAAATTGGAAGAAACACATTGATGATCTGCTGAAACGTTTGGGTTCAGCTACTTATGCAATAAGGATCATTGCATATTTTGGTGATAAACATCTTAGTAAATTAGCTTACTACACCTATTTTCACTCATTGCTTGCATATGGCATCATATTTTTGGGTAATTCATCACTGAGGAATAAAGTATTTATTGCACAAAAGCGTGTAATCAGAATAATAGCTGGAGTCAACCCAAGATCATCCTGCAGACATTTATTTAAGGATCTAGGGCTATTCACAGTAGCTTCTCAGTATATATACTTGTTATTAACAACCAAACCCAATTCAAAAGTAATAGCAGTGTCCATAACTACAATACTAGGAGAAAGGATGATCTTCACTATTCAAGATTAAATCTAACTTTGGCACAGAAAGGGGTGAATTATACTGCCACTAAAGTCTTTAGTCACTTACCAAATAGTATCAAAAGTCTGACAGATAACCAACAAGTATTTAAGAAGAAATTAAAAGAATTTCTGAATGACAACTCCTTCTACTACATAGAGGAATTTTTAGATATAAATTAAGAAAAAAAGAAAAAAAACCAAAAAAAAAAAATTATAAAAAAATAAAAAAACAAAAAATAAAAAGTTGTTATATTAACTTACTTATGTTGTTAAATTAACTTAATTATGTCATGTACTGGAAAATTTGACTCGTTCCACATCATTACGAAATATCGTATTAATGATCCATGGAATTAGTATTAATCTAATCTAATCTAATCAAGGCACTGTTGGTCCAGATTGTCCCACTCCTCAACGGCGATTCGGCGTAGATCCCTCAGAGCGGTTGGTGGATCACGTCGTCCATAAACAGCCCTTTTCAATCTATCCCAGGCATTTTCGATAGGGTTCATATCTGGAGAACATGCAGGCAACTCTAGTCGAGCGATGTCGTTATCCTGAAGGAAGTGACTCACAAGATGTGCACGATGGGGGCGCGAACAGTCTCTAAACACGTCTCCTACGATTGTCTGGTTGAAGGCATATGCCTTCATATGCCTATCCTGAGCGGTCCATTCAGCATGTTGCTGGGCCCATCTGTACCGCGCTGCATGGTTTCGCGGTTGCAAAGATGGACCTCGCCATGGACGTCGAGAGTGAAGTTGCGCATCATGCAGCCTATTACGCACAGTTTCAATCATAACATGACGTCCTGTGGCTGCATGAAAAGCATTATTCAACATGGTGGCGTTGCTGTCAGGGTTCCTCCGAGCCATAATCCGTAGGTAGCGTTCATCCACTGTAGTATTAGCCCTTAGGCGGCCTGAGCGACGAATGTCATCGACTGTTCCTGTCTTTATGTACCTCCTCCATGTCCGAACAACATGGCTTTGGTTCACTCCGAGACGCCTGGACACTTCCTTTGTTGAGACCCCTTCCTGGCACAAAGTAACAATGTGGATGCAATTGAACCGCGGTATTGACTGTATAGGCATGGTTGAACTACAGATGTCACGAGCAGTGTACCGCCTTCCTGGTGGAAAGAATGGAACTGATCGGCTGTCGGACCCCCTCCGTCTAATAGGCGCTGCTCATGCATGGTTTTTTACATATTTGGGCGGATTTAGTGACACCTCTGAACATTCAATGGGACTGTGTCTCTGACACAATATCTCTAATGTGTTTCTTCAGGAGTTCTGGGAACCGGGGTGATGCAAAACTTTTTTTTGATGTGCGTAGTTAAGAGTCGTCTGCCACCTTATGTTTTCTCAGATATTACTACTGGTTTTGACCGAGGGCCAGGAGATTCGCAGTGTTAATGTTATCGCCCGGTTATGTATATGTCTCTTTGTATAATCCTGCTCCGTTTGTGGTGTGGTGCAAATTTTGAGTAGCCGTTCGCTTGGATGACGGCATGGCCGGACACAGTCATTGACGTCTTGTAACAAAAAACGTGCTTTACTGGACCAGGGGCAACGTTTCCTTTCTGTCACGGTCCAGTCACGATGTGAATATGCTCACTGCAGTCTTACTTGAAGACGTCCTTAGGTCAACGAAGGAACACGTAGGGATCACCTGCAGTGGAGACTCTTGCTCAACAACTCACGTTTAACGGGGTGCTCTGACATGTGTCTGCGCCAGCGTTATAGTCTGTCGCAAAATCTACAGCTGATCGCCTCCCATTCCGCTTTACCCCATGAGTAAGCCTCCAACCTCCATGTTGCGTCATGCGTGTACGTCCGACACCTTGTCGCCTACTCTTGGTTTCCTACAATCTCTTTCGACAGATGGTCACGACACTATCACGCTGATCGTGATCCTTCTGGCCATTTGCGAGATGCTCGTTCCAAGGCGCCTGCCCATAGCGATCTACCCTTCGTCAAAGCCATTTATGTGAACGGATTTCCGAATTTGTGGTTCGTACGCTAGAAAATTCTCCGTTCGTCTCTGCCCCGCTTACACACTTCCCTTACTGAACCACGTGTCCACATCGCCTTCAGATTGCATTCAGTTTCACGATCGGCTGTTATGATAATTTTTACGGTATCAGAGTATAGGCTTTGTACGTCTACCCATCATCAGTCATTATCTAATAATTTCAGTGCGCCATTTGCTAATCTGATTTCCTCGACATCAGTTGTTCTAATTCGACTACACTCCATTAGTTGAAATTTTGTTGATGTTCATCTTATAACCCATTTTCATGACATCCAATAATGTAGATTTATTTCTGTCGTTCGGATTTTTCTTTGCTCCCTCTTTAGTTATCTCATTAATAAAAATCATCATCATCAGCAGTGATTTGTCATCGGCTGCTGAATGAGAGCTTCTTCTAGACTTTTGCGTGCACTGCGACATATAGAAGTTCATGCTGTTCAGCTGTTTTCTAATGCCATCTGCCCACCTATCATTAAGTCGTCGCCTAGGGCTGTACACCTCTCGTGGAATACAGCAAAGAACTTCCTTTGAACATTACAGTCTCTGGAACGGAAAATTCTAACTTGTCCTGTTAATCTGTAACTGTGTCCTCCTGAGAAGCAGTGCGTTCGAATTCCAGTGAAGAAAGGGATTTACGTTTTGAAAATTACTCAACAGAGAGAGGATGGGATGCGGTTTGAGAATGTAGCTGCAACCATTACCGTCGGTTACGTTCGAAATACCTTCTCAGAATCTTACAGGAGATGTTATCATTGGTTATTGTAATCTGTTTTTAGAACGGAGAATTAAAGCCTTGTTGATTGCTGAGTGGTTCCGAGAGGAGCAGACTGTATTTTGACTGTGAATTGTATACACTGCATGATAAAAAAAAAAAAACAAAAAAACTGAAGCACGAAAAGAGTGGTCGGATGCAAATGTAACTTCGTACACGTACACGTTGTCGGTAGGTACGTAAATAATTATAGAGTTGCAATTGTCTGTAGCAGTTGGAACGGCTACCATGGTGCATTAGTGTTGTCCACTTTTACTGTTGTCGCCAGACCTGGTAGGGTATATAGGGGGCGGGAACAGCTTCAGATGTTGGGCGATAACTGGGAAGGACAGAGAGAGGCCACGTACCGGTGCGAGACAGTGTTATCAGCTCCTGCCAGACATTGAAAGTGGCCTCATTGCGGGTCTCCATTTGCCTGGTGGACTGAATCGTGAAATATTCAAATTTGTGGCATATTCGGATCCGACAGTGGTCCGATGTTGGACTGCAGAGTGTAACGTAACTCACATGCTAGTGAGATAGCAGCCAGACGGAAGTTTTGAGATGTAGAAGTTAAGAATTGACTTGGCTGAAGCGGCTATGCGACGGATGGTGGATAGAGCCACGTACGCACTGAGCCTGAAACATGTTTTCAAAAATATTGTATGTTGACGCCGTCTGATAACATGTTTGGAAACATGGAAACAGCTATCCGTAGCAGTGTCGGTAAAGATCGAAGAAAACAATGTTTCAGACTAGCAACAATATGTCACCACTGCACGTATGTTTATATATCGTGTTGTGGCTTATGCTGTGAAGAGTCGATACGTCTTTTGTTTTCGCTTGCTGTATTAAGTTTCTCCGAAAAAAAATGAAAAGGCTGAGGCAGCAGATTGTCGAGTTGTTATCGCTGTACGTATCTGAGTGAGGACAGCTTGTGTGATATACGAAGCAACAGTACGACAGGAGCAAACTAAAAACAAGGTAGTCTACGGAGAATTGCTGCTACGTTTTGTTTTGACAAAAACTTCTTGGAAAAGAAAACAAGGTCCCTTGTCGAAGCTTGCTTCGAAATGTGATATAAATACGCAAGGTTCTGAAATAAAGCTCCTGTAGCCAAAATCCATGAGTAACAGCATGTCATTGGTTGACTGTAATTGCTTTCTTGAAATTTATTTATTTATTTATTTATTTATTTATTTATTTTTTACGAATGGTACTTGCCAGAATTTCAAAAGCGGTAATCACGTCCTAGAGAATTTATGGAAATCAGAGCCGTCATCCATACTCGCCTCCCGTGGAAAATTATTCCCAACAGTTCTTATGTAGTACGTTTTGGTCCACCAACGACGACTACGTCTTTAATTTTGCTTGCGTCAACCTTAAGTGTGTTAATAATGCAGCACCAATATTACAGGTTTCTCGTGTCTAGACGCAACATAGCAACGATACGAAAATAATAGGACCAATAGCATTGCAGACAATGCGAATACATTGTGAAAAATGTTTGTTGCCAGTGTGGACATAATAGAGACAATAAACAAAGTCTGAAACATGTTACGAAACACCGCGTCACAAATGTTTCCAACAGAAACATGTTTCCAGCGACAGTCCATATGCGACTTACGGCTTTCAGAGCAGGCCGTGCGGTCACCCAACAAAGCGAGTGCTCAGCACAGGTAAAAGGCGGTATTTCCCAAGCAGCAGGGAACGGCTGACCAGCAGCAAGACTGTGCTCCTGTTCTGGCGTGACGCGTCTGTACAAGGGTGGTATTTGCAACATGATGGAAAATGGCTGCTTCAGATACTGTATAATTCAGTAGTATTTTTATATGTAATCGTAACGCAAATCCCATCACGTACCACGACACTGAGGTGCATTTATGAAGACTTTAATGTTAAAATTGTCACAGGAACTAAAGAAGTCTTGCGATAATAACCGAAAATTATTAACTGTTGAACAGTTCATATTATCTTGGAACTCTTCCATTTGGTCCGCGTTTACATCGAAAAACAGTAATATCACAAATTGTGTCCGCCTTGATGTAAAACACCGTGTTATTTGTTTATTTCTTTATTATGTTCAGTTCAGTTGTGTGTGAAATCTTATGGGACTTAAATGCTAAGGTCATCAGTCCCTAAGCTTACACATTACTTAACCTAAATTATCCTAAGGACAAACACACACACCCATGCCCGAGGGAGGACTCGAACCTCCGCCGGGACCAGCCGAACAGACCATGACTGCAGCGCCTTATACCGCTCGGCTAATCCCGCGCGGCTCTTTATTATGCCAAACTAGTTTCGGCGACAAATATCACCATCATCAGTGGGGTTTTTTAATCTAAAACATGCAGAAAATGGTATGGTTGTACAAACACAGTAAAACATTATTACATTTTTACAAATCGTCTTTTGAAATTTAGTTTTATATTGAAACTTTTATACTACGTTATTTATTGTATGCTACAGCATGTTTTAAACTCTTGCCAGGCCCACTACATAGGACAAACACGCAGAAATTTCCGTACGAGGTACACAGAGCACATGAGAGCTCAACTTTTGCAGAACACGTAATGAACCAAAACCTTAACCTCACTAATATCGAAAACGATCAACGCATTCTGAGAAACAGCAACAGTCTATACCGTCAACTAGCGATAGAAGAAGACTACCACATGCAAAAGGCTATAGTAGAAGGGAAAAACGTAATAAATGAAAACACAACACTCTGCAACAACACACTCTTTACCGCTCTGAGAGAACTGACCAAGGACACAGAATAAAAAAAAAAATGGCTCTGAGCACTATGGGACTTAACATCTGAGGTCATCAGTCCCCTAGAACTTAGAACTACTTAAACCTAACTAACCTAAGAACGTCACACACATCCATGCCCGAGGCAGGATTCGAACCTGCGACCGTAGCGGTCGCGCGCTTCCAGACTGAAGCGCCTAGAAGCGCTCGGCCACTCCGGCCGGAGAGACAGAACAGAAAGCACACACACGCAAAAGAACCACTTCCCCATCACACACAGAGACATAAATAATGAACAGAAGTGGTCGTAATTCGCTCTACAGTTTTTCATAGCCTTTCTCGCCACTTGCGATACGCCTCTCGCGACACACGCGAAGAGCAAGATGGCGTAATATTCTGGATCAGAAACAAAGTGCTAAAGTTTTGTTTTTATGTGTAAAAAGCAGCCATACGCCATCCAACGAACGTAAGTACAAGAATAGCTAAGCGACAGCTAAATAAACACCAAAATAATTGGTTTCCACAACTATCTCAACCCCAAGTATATACTGCTCACATACGAAGTTCACCTTTGAGTATTTGTTTACTAACAGCCGCTCACATGGTTGAAGATGATATGATGTTCGCTAACTAAAAAGACGGCAACAGAAAAAAAGAGCACAGAAAATATGTCACAAACAGAGCCAATAATAGCTTAAAACATGGTGTAGCATACAATAAATAAGGTAGTATAAAAGTATCAATATAAAACTATATTTCAAAAGACGATTTGTAAAAATGTAATAATGTTTTAATGTGTTTATACAACTATACCATTTTCTGCATGTTTTAGATTTAAAAAAAATGTAATAATGTTTTATTGTGTTTGTACAACCATACCATTTTCTGCAAGTTTTAAATTAAAAAACACCACTGATGATGGTGATATTTGTCGCCGAAACGAGTTTAGGATAATAAAGAAATAAACAAATAACACGGTGTTTTGCATCAAGGCGGACTTAATTTGTGATGTTACTGTTGTTGAACAGTTTATACGACCTAATAAAGAAGATGTTGTGGCCGAGCGGTTCTAGGCGCTACAGTCTGGAACCGAGCGACCGCTACGGTCGCAGGTTCGAATCCTGCCGCGGGCATGGATGTGTGTGATGTCCTTGGGTTAGTTAGGTTTAAGTAGTTCTAAGTTCTAGGGGACTCATGACCTCAGATGTTAACTCCTATAGTGCTCAGAGCCATTTGAACCATTTTGAACCAAAGAAGATGTTGGATGAAATACTAGCGCTACAGAAAGCCAGGACATTCTTTATTTAACGCAGTTTACATGGTTTAAATATTTTTATTTATGGAAATGTGTCAGAACAAGATATGCTCCACAGTATTACGAAATAAACGTAGTACATCAGTTCTCATATTTCGTCATACGTTACCAAGTTGCATTTGTCTAGACTATTAACCGTTTTCTGTTTGTTTTTTTTAACTAAGACTATTAAAAACAGTCGTAACGTAAAAATGGTAAACTACCTGCAGAATTTTATACCATCACTAGATTGAGCATGAAAAGATGAATCAACTGAGTGGGTCAAGTTTATAATTTCGTGTATTTTTACCTATAATGTTTGTTATTTTGTTTTAAGGGCGAATGCGCTAGATCCATGATTAATTATTTATGAGGAATCTGGCGATTGAAAATTCATGACAAGATCGTGGCGCAACGAAACACGTCTTTGTTGTAATGACTGCTACTCCGATTCACGTATCATACCCGTGGCGCTCTCTTCCTATTTTCAGATAACACAAAACGAATTGCTCGAACATTTTCGATGTCCTCCATCGATTGTATATGATACAGATCACACACTGCACAGCAGTACTGCAGACGAGGAGGTGTGAACATAGTGTAGACAATCACTTCAGTAGACCTGTTGCATTTTCTCACTATTCTGCCAATAAACGGTAGTCTTTGGTTTGATTTACTCACAACATTATCTACCTGATCATTCCAACTTAAGTTATTCGTAATTGTAATCCCTAAGTATTTTGTTGAACTTATATATTTTTTTTCTTTATTGTGATTTTTATCACCTTACACAAGGCGGGCTATCAGCAGCTGAGTACGCCGCTCTTCAGCCTTGAGATTTACAATAAGTAATAAATAGAGGGGACACAGAGAATACAATCAAAATGGCGGGCAAAACAATGTAGACACCAAAAAACAAAAAACACGGAGCCGTTCACGCCTGACGAGAAAACATCACTGACACTAGTTGACACGGCGCACAAAACAGGGATGATGGCGATGGTACACGTGAACAGTGGCGGCGTTTCGGCGAACAAACACTAAACACAAACGAAGGCACTCACACGAGACACTGATGGCGATGACCTCCGGCGCGCAAATGTTCACTGTGCGTGTGCGAGTCCGGGGACCTGCCAAGAGAGGAGGAGGAGGAAGGGGAGTGGGAGAGCGAGAGGGGAGAGCAGAGATGCCACGGGCAGGGGAGATAGGGGGAGGGAGGAAGGGGGAGGGGAAGCCCGGGGGAAGAGGGGTGGAGGGAGGGGACGGGGGAAAAGGAAAGAGAAGGGAAGGGAAGAGAAGGGAGGGAGGGTGCCGAAAGGAAAGGACACCAGAAGTGGGGGAGTGCAGGGTCAAAGTTGATAGGAGGGGTAGATGGAGGGGAGGAGGACATCATCAGGGAGGGGGAGCTGGTGGAAGCCACCTCGGGAGAGGGTAAGGAGGGTGGAGAGATGGAGACCGGGTGGGACGTGGGAATACAGGCGCGGCAGCGGGCGGGGGTGGGAGAGGATCGGGGAGACGAGCGGGTGAGGAGGATCGAGTTTACGGGAGGTGTACAGGATCCGTATCCTTTCAAGGAAAAGGAGGAGGTGGGGGAAGGGGATGAGATCGTACAGGATCCGCGTGGGGGAGGGGAGACGGATGCGATAGGCGAGGCGGAGAGCATGGCGTTCAAGGATTTGGAGGGATTTATAAAAGGTAGGGGGGCGGAGATCCAAGCCGGATGGGCATAACAAAGGATAGGGCGGAGGAGGGATTTATAGGTGTGGAGGATGGTGGAGGGGTCCAGACCCCACGTACGGCCGGAGAGGAGCTTGAGGAGACTGAGTCGGGATCGTGCCTTGGCTTGGAGTGTCCGGAGGTGGGGAGTCCAGGAGAGGCGACGGTCGAGGGTGACGCCAAGGTACTTAAGGGTGGGAGTGAGGGCGATAGGACGGCCATAGATGGTGAGATAGAATTCAAGGAGGCGGAAGGAAGGGGTGGTTTTGCCTACAATGATCGCCTGGGTTTTGGAGGGATTGACCTTGAGCAACCACTGGTTGCACCAAGCGGTGAACCGGTCAAGATGGGATTGGAGAATGTGTTGGGAGCGCTGCAGGGTGGGGGCAAGGGCAAGGAAGGCGGTGTCATCGGCAAACTGGAGAAGGTGGACGGGGGGTGACGGCGGCGGCATGTCCGCCGTGTACAAAAGGTACAGAAGGGGGGAGAGGACGGAGCCTTGGGGCACACCGGCGGAGGGGAAAAAGGTGTAGGAATCTGTGTTATGGATGGTGACATAGGAAGGACGGCGGGAGAGAAAGGAGCCGATCAGACGGACGTAGTTAATGGGAAGGGCGAAGTTTGGAGCTTGAAGAGGAGACCGGAATGCCATACGCGGTCATAGGCACGTTCGAGGTCCAGGGAGAGGAAGATTGCGGAGCGACGGGAATTAAGCTGTTCGGAAAGGAGATGAGTGAGGTGAAGGAGAAGGTCGTCGGAAGAGAAGGACGGCCGAAAGCCACACTGGGTAACGGGAAGGAGGCGGTGCTGGCGGAGATGCTGGTGGATGCGGCGGGTGAGGTTGAACTTATAGCCTTTAGATGTGATTTATCGTATAACCGCCATTTAGCGCATTCCTTTTGATACTCATGTGAATGACTTCACGCTTTTCATTATTTAGGGTCAATTGCCACTTTTCGCACTATACAGATAACTTGCCAAATCGTTTTTAATTTGTTTCGCTTGTATGATGACCGTACAGGGTGATCCATTGATCGTGACGAAAAGACTACAAAGAAAGAAACTCGTCTAGCTTGAAGGGGGAAACCAGATGGCGCTATGGTTGGCCCGCTAGATGGCGCTGCCATAGGTCAAACGGATGTCAACTGCGTTTTTTTTTTTTAAATAGGAACCCCCATTTTTTATTTCATATTCGTGTAGTACGTGTATGACTTCCTGTCACGGCTGATAGTAGTTGAAGGAATTGTGACGGTACGTTACGGACACCATGCGCGCTCAAGCATTACCTCTCGTTCGAAAGTATCGTATTTCAACAGAACAATGGTCGTACACCCATGGCCCGTGTCTCTGTCTGCGTTATGGTAAGGTACTCCAGTGGCCATTAAGAGCTACAGATCTGTCCCCAGTTGAACATGCGTGGAACGATATCGGATGTCAACATCATCCCAGTGCCATATCCAGGATATTGAGGAACAGCTACAATAGCTGTGTACCAGCTTGCCTCAGGAGAGCATATAACGACTTTGTGACACCCTTCCCATCTGAAGTGGTGCATGAATCCAGGCCAGAAGGAGCGCAAGTTGTTCTGATAACTGGACTGATACCGTTAACTTCTTTGTCAATTTGACTCTGTGTTATGATCACTGAAATAACGTCACATATCCTCTCAAACCGTGAAGTTTCATTTCCTTTCCTCCTGTTGGGTGCTTCACCTTTTTTGCCAGGCAGTGTATGTTCTCTCCTCCAGCTCCCATTACTCAACACAGAAAAAAATAAAGAGAATAAGGAATTTGTCAAGGAAGGTATTTTAGTGTCAACACTCCTTTGACAGCGAGGACATTAATGATGGAGGGAAAGGAAAACTGCCGTTTTCTTTTAGGAAAACTATCTTTACAATTTAGCGAAAGCACAGATAGGTAAATCAGATTCGTTTAGTTGGGACTGAACCCCTGTCTTCCAGATTTACGGTTCAATGTCTTAATAACCTACTTAGTATTAATAATCGATATGATAAATATTGTTCATACTCACTCTTAATAGTAGCCTCTAAATGAAATGCTGGAAAGAAAAGAATGTATAGAGGTTCAAATGGTTCAAATGGCTCAAATGGTTCTGAGCACTATGGGACTTAACATCTGAGGTCATCAGTCCCCTAGAACTTAGAACTACTTAAACCTAACAAGCCTAAGGACATCACACACATCCATGCCAGAGGCAAGATTCGAACCTGCGACCGGAGTGGTGGCGCGGTTCCAGACTGCAGCGCCTAGAGCCGCTCGGCCACACCGGCCGTCACAATGTATAGAGGCTTCACTTGTTTTACTAATGCACGTGTATTTTGACTGTCGTCCATAAATGAAAAATCCAGCTACTGTTGCATTTTGTTTCTATACCCATGAATTTCAATATCTGTAACTTAGTGACATGGGTATTTTTTACTGTTAATAAACTTGTTATGCATGGCAAATAAAAACATTTGTCTGTTGGTGATCGCCAATCTTTACAAGTTATAGTAATTCTACGTCCGGAAATGTCTCACTTACGGAAGTTTTCCGCGCTGTTATGCTGTGGTCGGGTAAATTCTGCGTTCAAACTCAACGTTTCGTCCTCATTTGCCGACGACAATTTTTCTAGCCAGCCAGAGTGTGGACGAACTTTCGAAAAAGCTGCAACCCCCTTGAATATGTCCTCTGCAAATAGTGACGAAACGTTTAGTTTAAACAAGAATTTCGTTTGACGACGACACAGAACCCTGCCGTATGTTAATATGTGTATAATAATTTTTTCTATAACTATTTTTCTGTTTATCTTGTAGATATAGCTAAAACTTAGGTTTATGTAAAATTTATTCGCCGTCGCGAATACGAACAATCATTAAGTGTATAATGGAATGATGACAATGAAAATTTCTGCCAGACAGGACTCAAACCCGGATTTCCAGCTTTACTCGAGTGAGTGCCTTTACAGTTTTTTTTTTCCTTTTTTCTTTTTTTTATGTAGGAACCTTCCCGGCACCCAAAGGGAGGGGTGGAGGCAAACTGGCCAGGCCTAGCATCCCGAGACCTGGCCACCGTGCCCCCGAAAGCAGCATTTGCACACTTTATTAAGTATTAGAATTTTCTTAATTTCCTTCTTTAGCGGGGAGCGAATAGGTTACATTTCTCTGAAACAGACACGGCCGATACCATTTTGTATCGTTGTGTAATCCACTTCCAATGACCTCTACGTTGTCTGGAAGTTACTGTGCCGTATTGGACGTGGATTACCGAGTGTTGCACCGACCGCCGCCTTGGCTTTAGAGGATGCGCGACGACGGCTGGCTGGAAAAGAGAGGCATTTTGAATCACAAAGTTCCTCGGCGTCGAGTCAAATGGTCAAAATCGTACTGCCGGCCCACCGTGACCACTACTGGTAGGGAGCAACGGCTTCACCTCTGCTAACACGTGAAAGTCTTACCCGGTGTGCCAGTGTCTTGCTGCGCCGCGCCCCTGAGGCCACTGTCAGTAATCCAGAAGAAAGCTGAAGAAGGATACATTTTTCCTTTCAAACAGGTGTTGAAGCAGAACTCCACGTTTATAAATGTATAAATTAAAATCCAAACTGTGGAGATTCAAATTATCGGATAAGTTATTGTATCTCTTTTCTTTTGGTGGCTGGTGTTGCCTCCTTAGATACATTCAATTTTTAAAATGCTTATTTGGTAAACTGGCCATCGCTTGTAATCACTGAGTTCAAACTGTCTGTTGTGTCTTAATAAAATTCAAATGTTAAAATACACTGTTGTTGTTGTGGTCTTCAGTCCTGAGACTGGTTTGATGCAGCTCTCCATGCTACTCTATCCTGTGCAAGCTTCTTCATCTCCCAGTACTTACTGCAACCTACATCCTTCTGAATCTGCTTAGTGTATTCATCTCTTGGTCTCCCTCTACAGCCGGCCGAAGTGGCCGTGCGGTTAAAGGCGCTGCAGTCTGGAACCGCGAGACCGCTACGGTCGCAGGTTCGAATCCTGCCTCGGGCATGGATGTTTGTGATTGTCCTTAGGTTAGTTAGTTTTAACTAGTTCTAAGTTCTAGGGGATTAATGACCTCAGCAGTTGAGTCCCATAGTGCTCAGAGCCATTTGAACCATTTCATCTCCCTCTACAATTTTTACCCTCCACGCTGCCCTCCAATGCTAAATTTGTGATCCCTTGATGTATCAAAACATGTCATACCAACCGGTCCCTTCTTTTTGTCAAGTTGTGCCACAAACTCCTCTTCTCCCCAATTCTATTCAATACCTCCTCATTAGTTATGTGATCTACCCATCTATTCTTCAGCATTCTTCTGTAGCACCACATTTCGAAAGCTTCTATTCTCTTCTTGTCCAAACTATTTATCGTCCATGTTTCACTTCCATACATGGCTACACTCCATACAAATACTTTCAGAAACGTCTTCCTGAAACGTAAATCTATACTCGATGTTAACAAATTTCTCTTCTTCAGAAACGATTTCCTTGCCATTGCCAGTCTACATTTTATATCCTCTCTACTTCGACCATCATCAGTTATTTTACTCCCTAAATAGGAAAACTCCTTTACTACTTTAAGTGTCTCTTTTCCTAATCTAATTCCCTCAGCATCACCCGATTTAATTTGACTACATTCCATCATTCTCGTTTTGCTTTTGTTGATGTTCATCTTATATCCTACTTTCAAGACACTGTCCATTCCGTTCCACTGCTCTTCCAAGTCCTTTGCTGTCTCTGACAGAATTACAATGTCATCGGCGAACCTCAAAGTTTTTATTTCTTCTCCATGAATTTTAATACCTACTCCAAATTTTTCTTTTGTTTCCTTTACTGCTTGCACAATATACAGATTGAATAACATCGGGGAGAGGCTACAAACCTGTCTCACTCCCTTCCCAACCACTGCTTCCCTTTCATGCCCCTCCATTCTTATAACTGCCATCTGGTTTCTGTACAAATTATAAATAGCCTTTCGCTCCCTGTATTTTACCCCTGCCACCTTTTGAATTTGAAAGAGGGTATTCCAGTCAACATTGTCAAAAGCTTTATTACGCTGATAGTTCGGTAATTTTCACATCTGTCAACACCTGCTTTCTTTGGGATTGGAATTATTATATTCTTCTTGAAGTCTGAGGGTATTTCGCCTGTCTCATAATCTTGCTCACCATATGGTAGAGTTATGTCATGACTGGCTCTCCCAAGGCTGTCAGTAGTTCTAATGGAATGTTGTCTACTTCCGGGGCCTTGTTTCGACTCAGGTCTTTCAGTGCTCTGTCAAACTCTTCACGCAGTATCTTATCTCCATTTCGTCTTCATCTACATCCTCTTCCATTTCCATAATATTGTCCTCAAGTACATCGCCCTTGTATAAACCCTCTATATACTCTTTCCACCTTTCTGCCTTCCCTTCTTTACTTACAACTGGGTTTCCATCTGAGCTCTTAATATTCATACAAGTGGTTCTCTTCTCTCCAAAGGTCTCTTTAATTTTCCTGTAGGCAGTATCTATCTTACCCCTCGTGAGATAAGCCTCTACATCCTTACATTTGTCTTCTAGCCATCCCTGCTTAGCCATTTTGCACTTCCTGTCGATCTCATTTTTGAGACGTTTGTATCCCTTTTTGCCTGCTTCATTTACTGCACTTTTATATTTTCTCCTTTCATCAATTAAATTCAATACTTCTTCTGTTATCCAAGGATTTCTATTAGCCCTCGTCTTTTTACCTACTTTATCGTCTGCTGCCTTCATTACTTCATCCCTCAGAGCTACCCATTCTTCTTCTACTGTATTTATTTCCCCCATTCCTGTCAATTGTTCCCTTATGCTCTCCCTGAAACCCTCTACAACCTCTGGTTTAGTCAGTTTATCCAGGTCCCATCTCCTTAAATTAGCACCTTTTTGTAGTTTCTTCAGTTTTAATCTACAGGTCATAACCAATAGATTGTGGTCAGAGTCCACATCTGCCCCTGGAAATGTCTTACAATTTAAGACCTGGTTCCTAAATCTCTGTCTTACCATTATATAATCTGTCTGATACCTTTTAGTATCTCCAGGATTCTGCCATGTATACAAACTTCTTTTATGAT
This sequence comes from Schistocerca nitens, assembly GCF_023898315.1. NCBI lineage: Eukaryota > Metazoa > Arthropoda > Insecta > Orthoptera > Acrididae > Schistocerca > Schistocerca nitens. Next base: position 1,048,768,921 of record NC_064614.1, read on the forward strand.
TCTTGAACCAAGTGTTAGCTACGATTAAGTTATGCTCTGTGCAAAATTCTACCAGACGGCTTCCTCTTTCATTTTTTTTCCCCCAATCCATATTCACCTACTATGTTTCCTTCTCTCCCTTTTCCTACTGACGAATTCCAGTCACCCATGACTATTAAATTTTCGTCTCCCTTCACTACCTGAATAATTTCTTTTATCTCATCATACATTTCATCTATTACTTCATCATCTGCAGAGCTAGTTGGCATATAAACTTGTACTACTGTAGTAGGTGTGGGCTTCGTATCTATCTTGGCCACAATAATGCGTTCACTAAACTGTTTGTAGTAGCTTACCCGCGTTCCTATTTTCCTATTCATTATTAAACCTATTCCTGCATTACCCCTATTTGATTTTGTATTTATAACCCTGTATTCACCTGACCAAAAGTCTTGTTCCTCCTGCCACCAAACTTCACTAATTCCCACTATATCTAACTTTAACCTACCCATTTCCCTTTTTAAGTTTTCTAACCTACCTGCCCGATTAAGGGATCTGACATTCCATGCACCGATCCGTATAATGCCAGTTTTCTTTCTCCTGATAACGACGTCCTCTTGAGTAGTCCCCGCCCGGAGATCCGAATGGGGGACTATTTTACCTCCGGAATATTTTACCCAAGAGGACGTCATCATCATTTAATCATACAGTAAAGCTGCATGCCCTCGGGAAAAATTACGGCTGTAGTTTTCCCTTGCTTTCAACCGTTCGAAGTACCAGTACAGCAAGGCCGTTTTGGTTAATGTTACAAGGCCAGATCAGTCAATCATCCAGACTGTTGCCCCTGCAACTACTGAAAAGGCTGCTGCCCCTCTCCAGGAACCACACGTTTGTTTGGCCTCTCAACAGATACCGCTCCGTTGTGGTTGCACCTACGGTACGGCCATCTGTATCGCTGAGGCACGCAAGCCTCCCCACCAACAGCAAGGTCCATGTTTCATGGGGGAAGTAAATACACCGACGAAAAAATCGCAACACTAAAAAATAATTATTGTGGAGTAATGAAATTTCGGGAATACATTCGTCTAGGTATTATACTTAAGTGATTAACATTGCAAGATCACAGGTTAATGTAATCGCAAGATAAGCCATTGAAAATGTGAAATGTTGATATCAGCGTAACCTCCAGAATGTTGAATGCAAGCGTACAAACATGTATGTACTGTGTCGCACAGGTGTCGGATGTAACTTTTTGGGATGGATTTCCATGATAGTTGCACTTGGTCGATCAATACAAGTACGGTTATCGCTGTTTGTGGATGACGTTCGAGATGCCGTCTGACAACTTCCCATGTATGCTGAACTGGAGACAGATCTGGTGAGCAACCAGGTCAAGGCAACATGTCTACAGTCTGTAGAGAATGTAGAGTTACAACAGCGGTACGCGGGCGAGCGTTATCTTGTTGGAAAACACCCCCTGGAATCTGTTCGGGAATGGCAGCACAACAGGTCGAATCACCAGACTGATGTACAATTATGCAGTCAGGGTGCGTGAGTTAATCACGAGAATGCTCCTGCTCTCATACGAAATCACACTTCAGACCATACCTCCAGGTGAAGGTCCAATGTTTGCAGCACGGAGATAGGTTGGTTGCAGGCCCTGAACTGGCCTCCTCCTAACCAAGAGGCGGCCATCACTGGCACCGAGGTAGAACCAGCTTTCATCAAAAAACACAAAACACATCCACCCGGCTTTCCAACAAGCTCTCCCTTGACACCACTGAAGTCGCAAATGGCCGTGGTTTGGTGTCCTTGGAATGTATGTTACAGGGGTTCTCGTTCGGAGCTGTTCTTGAAGTAACCGATTTATAACAGTTCGTTGTGACGCTGTGGTGCCAACTGCTGCTCAGATTGCTGCCGAAGGTGCAGTACGATGCGCGAGCGCCAGCTGCCGAACGTAATGGTCTTCCTTCCCGATAGTGCGACGTGGCCGTCCACAGCCCGGTGTTCTTGCGACGATTAATTCTCGTGACCACAGCTGCCAGTAGTCATGTACAGTGGCCAAATACCAGCTAAGTCTCTCTGCAATATCACATAAGGAACATCCAGCTTCTCGTAGCTCTATTACAAATTCTCGTTCAAACTCAGTGAGATGCTGATAACGGCGTCTTTGTCACCTTAAAGGCATTCTTGACTAACGTCAGCTCACCACGTCCGGTCTCAAAGGTAGGTAGCGTTCAAGAGCTTTAGAGCGTGCATTTAAAGCAAACCTAATTTGCGTCCTCATAGTGTCGCTACTAGCGCCACTCTTACGCGATTGGCGCGAAACTGGAAAAGGCATCATATCTGTGATGTGGAAACACGCCTACCAACTTTCATTTATGTCACGCAACTCCTTCTTGGTGTTGCGATTATTTTCCGTCAGTGTCGTTGGTGAAGTGACCATTGGGCTTAATCAGTGAACTCAAATTTTAATATTTTTGGTAAAGTGGCCGATGGGCCTAACCATTGAATTGAGATTCGTTATTGTTAAACACAATTTAATTTTTTTAGCAAAGTGGCCACTGCTCCGAACTGCTTTAGGGAGTGAATAAAATTTGTTGACATTTTTATTTTCAATAAAAGTTTTTGAGAAAAACCCATAACACTGACGTGCTGTAAAAACGCTAATGTTACCCTCTGAGAGGGTTTCGAAGTTTAAGCGCATGTACGTCTAATGGACAAAGGTATCGGACTATAATTTCGAATTTGGCGAAATTAACAGAAAAACGAAACGGAATTTAACCTTGGGAGTTAACAAAAGGGGTAAGACCGTAAATGAATGAAAAAAATGAACGGTCGCCAGCCTAATTGGTCACATTAATTTGGAAATAAATGTTTGAGAAAACTGAATATTAGTTATTGAAATTACTTTTGTTGAGATTTCGCTTTGAATATCAAACGGGATACAAATTGACACAGAGCATTCTGTACTGTGTGTATCAGCAGTTACCAGTAATACACACACCAGTAACTCATGTGGAGCAAATTTTCACGAAGTTCATACTAATGACAGCCACAATCAAGAGCATTAATTAGTTAAATACTGAAAGGTCACTGCATGAAATGCAGAGCTAAATCTGGACATGACAGGCTTCCTTCTTAGCTGACATGAAAAACACAAATAAAGATGAATAACACCGTAAGTACACTGTTTAAGCTCCTCTACATATAGCAGTTTTCCTTAGTAACTGTAATAGTTAAATTTTTTCTTAATGAATGGAGAATATGATGGGGACCCATAAACTAGTATACCTTCACTAGTCAAAGCTCTTTGACTATTACAATAGTGAAGACTAACTCTAAAGGCTAATCATTCACTTCACTTGGAGTAGTTCATAAATTACTTTGCAAGACAATAAAATACAACACTGGGTTTAGTTAACTTCAAAAAAGGGAATATTTCATGATGGGTGCCAAAAATACACCTTATTTAAAAATGTGCATAATTTTTCTTCTAACAATACTATCGTAAATCTGTTCATTAAAGATTTATATGTACTTGAACTTTAATTACCTGTGAATCAGGTATTCAAATGGTTCAAATGGCTCTGAGCACTATGGGACTCAACTGCTGTGGTTATCAGTCCCCTAGAACTTAGAACTACTTAAACCTAACTAACCTAAGGACATCACACACATCCATGCCCGAGGCAGGATTCGAACCTGCGACCGTAGCAGTCGCACGGTTCCGGACTGCGCGCCTAGAACCGCGAGACCACCGCGGCCGGCTGAATCAGGTATTCTTTGCAATAATATTTACTGAATCTTGCACTGTAATCCTACAAAACTATATTTTGTAATAAACTAAGGACACTTTAGCAAAAGTCTATCCAACTTCATTTTTGTAGTTTTAGCTTTAACTTTTACTACTCCTCTTACTTTAGGCAAAAAAATCACTTTTAAACACATGAATGCAAAAATTGTTCATTTAAATCAGGCTACTGGGTTTTAGTAGCACTTAGGCGGGGACCCTGCATAGGTTCGTGATCAAAATATAAAATATGGTTCCGGACGCCAATTTGGGTTTTATATTATTATTATTGAAACAACACACAAATTAACTGGTCCACGCCCATATACATTACTTAGCTGAATGTATGTAGTTTTTTTGAAGCAGTGGCGAAGATTGGTGGCAGGCGACATGGCGGCCAACGGTACTCATGGCTCTTGATGTACGAATGCTCTATAAAATCTGTTCTTGGCCTCGGATTTTCAACATGTTAGAGCCTATAAATTATGCCTTGAATACCAAATACTAGCCAGATACACATCCTAGGCAAATTCCTTATAATGCAGCTTCCCGTTGCCTCTCTTAGCACCGTATATGTGTACTGTGCTAAGGCTAGCTACATACCGCGTGTCTTTCACACGGGGGAGCCGCTCAGTTCGACAGCCAAACCTACTTTTTACATTGCGCCATGTCACTTCCGTTGCGGAGGAACTTCCCTCTACCTTACATGTTACAAATACAAGTGCCCTAAGCATGAACCAGCGTTTAACAAACGTACTTTTTTTCATAAACAGTCATATTATAAAAATTTACAATTTCAACGTATTATTTCACTTTTTTCATATTTATGTTACAAAACTCTAATTTTCTTGCCATACATCGAGGAGTTTTAACAACACAGAATGCACACCTCATAAATTGCAGGTACACAGTTACATAATATAAACCTACGTCTAGTCGATGTGTTACAAACCCACTTAATCAACCAGCACCTCCACTCTTCTGTCACACTGTTACAGTTACATAAAATCTTCATTTCTCTCTTCTTTAGTTACTCAGAGAGACTGACGAGCCAAATTCACTTCTCAGTGCTCGACAAAGGCAGCGAAGTAAGGCGACCAGCCCGCTGAGCTACGTTACGTAAACGCAGATCCAAGGAAGCCCTGCAAACGAACGCTTGTTACGCAATTTTCTCCCTTTACAACGCTTTGCCCACGATTTCATTCCGCTGGAGGAAGGAGATAAAGAACAAAGTGCTGTTTGTAGCGCACCAAATGGCAGGTATATTAATGAAGTTGCGTAACCACCTCCTGGAGCGACTGCAGGAAATACGAAATGCAGCTGCACAATGCAGACAGCGCATGAGCCGTGGATATCTCCATGAGGCTGAAGTACGATGCGGCCTGCTATGTGTTTACAAAGATATAGCGTCGTAAGATGGCTCTGAGCACTATGGGACTCAACATCTTAGGTCATAAGTCCCCTATAACTTAGAACTACTTAAACCTAACTAACCTAATGACATCACACACACCCATACCCGAGGCAGGATTCGAACCTGCGACCGTAGCAGTCCCGCGGTTCCGGACTGCAGCGCCAGAACCGCTAGACCACCGCGGCCGTAGCGTCGTAAGAGTGGAACTGTGAAATACTGTAACACCAGAATTAACATTTTATTTTCAACGTATTTACCATCTTATTAAAACAGTGACAGTTCTATAAGACAGTTCACGTAATATGGACGTCACGTCATTCTAGACGCACTTGGCAATGGCGATAAAGGGCGAAACAGTCTGTCGTGAATAAAGGTTAGTTGGTGCATCTATTCCAATAATCATATCGTTATCAAACGTATATTATACTGCTGGCTCTAAGGATGAAAAATTATGACGGTAATGATTTTGTTGTACCCTATGAGTAGTACGCAGTTGCCTAAACTGTTTATTTGCCGTGTACCGTTTCATCCCCGGCAAGCCACGTAAGCCAGTGCCAAGAAAAGACTAGACGAAAAGAAATGATGCAAGAGAGTAGTCAAAATTAAGTGCACAGGTAAGCTACCGATAAAAGGAATATAAGAAAATAATTATCAAGCTGAGTGATTTGTTGATTGGACATATTATAAGTGAATCAAGTAGTTCAAATGGAGCAGTGGAGAGAAGGTAGAACAGCCTAATATAAATCATATTATCGAGAATATTAAATATGGTAGAAATGCAAAGAGAAAGGTTATCACAAAATAGGAAGGAATGGAGGACGACATAAAAACAATCAAAACACTGGTGAGAATTTCAGTTTCGATGTTTTCATTAATAAGGTTGTCTAAAAAACAAATTGTTCACGTGACAATTAAAGGTAACAGCCTCTTATGTTGGAGAGCGAGTACGTTAATCCTAGTCAAGTCGACTCTGACTTGTTTCTTTTATATGAAAAACTGCAACTGGCTTATTATTGTTACACCTGATTTCACAAAAGTTCGAAGCACATTTCGAACTGTGGACCATGGAATATTCAGCTGTCGTGACACAGTCGTTTACTGCTTGCAGATGGCACATTGCGTCCAGTATTCTCAGCCATTGCAACAATAACTTCTTGAACAACTTGTAGCACAATTAGTAGTCGGACTCTCTGAAGATCAATTCCCAAAACGCCAGTTAATTCGGAGTTTTCGAATCATGTTCTTCCACCTCGGCGTCTGGAGCCGAGCGACCGCTACGGTCGCAGGTTCGAATCCTGCCTCGAGCATGGATGTGCGTGATGTCCTTAGGTTACCTAGGTTTAATTAGTTCTAAGTTCTAGGCGACTGATGACCTCAGAAGTTAAGTCGCATAGTGCTCAGAGCCATTTGAACCATTTGAACCACCTCGGCGCGGAAAGAGAACCTCTCTGTACTCCTTTAATGCGCCAATATTCGCAAAGACCAGCAGCGTTATTGCTTTTGTTTTGATACAACAGTTTTACAAGTGAAGCCCTGCTCACATTGCTCAGACCCATGTTGACTGCCTGCAGTTGCAACGCACACTGATGTTTGTGTTTCAACCTTACGTGACCGTACCAGTACAGGCGCCTAACGGCCAGTCACGATACTGACACACCTAGCAACGAAAATTCTTCAGTGCACATTCTGAACACAATTTCTATAAATACGGTAAATAGTTCTCCATCTGCACTGGTTTAAGTACCGAAATTGTCATTATAACCACCATGTAAACTGCCTGACAAGAAAAATGTAGCGCTCAGAAGACTTGCCGGCCGCTGTCGCAGGTTCGAATCCTGCCTCGGGCATGGATGTGTGTGATGTCCTTATGTTAGTTAGATTTAAGTAGTTCTAAGTCTAGGGGACTGATGACCTCAGATGTTAAGTCCCATAGTGCTTAGAGCCATTTGAACCATCAGAAGACTTGGTCGGATTTCAGTGCAGATTCGTTCACTTACACACCATCGGAGAGCGTGTAAACAATGAGAGTTGCAATACTGCAACAGGTAGAACGGCCACCAGGGTGCATTAGTGTTGCTCGTGTTTAGTGCTGACAGGGCTTAAAAGCAGCGGGAGCAGCGTCAGATTTTGAGTGGTCACTGTGAAAGACAGGGAGATGCTGCGTAGTCGTATGAGACTGATTTATCAGCATCTGATACAGTTTGGAAGAGGCTTCATAGTTGTGCTACGCTTGGATCGCTGGTAGAATCGTACAATCTCCAGATGTGTGGGTAATTCGGGAATGAGAAAAAATAATACTATGGCACTGATGACCGGGAGTCCCTAACAGGGGAAACTCAGCAAGCCAGGTTGCAAGTCGTTTCAGTTGACGCCACATTGGGCGACTTGCATGTCGATGATGATGAAATGATGATGAAGGTACCACAGCACCCAGTCCCCGACTGGAGAAAATCTTCGAGACGGACGGTAATCGAACTCAGGCCTGCTGCATTACAGTCAGACGCGCTGACCACTCAGCTAAAGGGACCGACTCGGATAAGACAATGGCTCGATGCTAGTTTGCATGGGAACTTGAGGGCAGATATACTCATCATCAAAGTTCCGGTCAATCACATCTGACTACCGTACGCACATCGTAACCTGTTCATATTTGCACTCTAATAACCTTGCCGTGGAAGGCGCGTAAACTGCACATTTGCTCCTGCCATAAGAGAACAAGCACTGGACTCCCTGCAGCATTCATTATCAGCCCTCACCTCTGCTCGGGGATGAGCAACAGACAGGGTAGGGAATTACCGACCCATGCATAGGCTGCCATAAAACACTACAATAGAAATTCTTCCACTGATCCGAAATATTGGTCTTGTAATTAAAACATGCAATTCCTGATATCCCTGCATGATGCCAAAGATTGGTCTTATACTGAATTTTTTCGCCACGGAGATAAAGTGCATTTACTTTTTTTGAAGCATGTGCGTTTGGGCATTGGTGTTTTGTACCGGGACATGATCAGAGGTACCCGAAAAAAAAAAAGGAAAAGAAAAGCAACAGGAAGCCTACAAATGAAATAGTAGATCTATTGGAGGTAACAAAACCAAGATGTAAAAAAAGTTATCAGGAACTGAGTAGCGCCACGTCATCTTTTCAGGCGAGTCCTGGATCTGTAAATAGCATCATGATCGATGCAGCCGTATGTAAGCTTCGAGAGGAACTAAAGTTGGCAGATATGGACCTAGAAACAGGTGTAATGGCATGAGTTCGTATAGCTATTTCGGCGACACGTTTTACTTTCCTGACTCGTTAGAGCTAGTAGCTGTGAATTACCTCCGAGTTCTCCGTGACGTTACGTTTCAACTGAACAGAACTAAATCCCATGTTACGCGCGGGGTCCTGACCCAGGGTTGGTCGCCTGTTAATCTGGGCTGTAGGTTCTCCAGAACTCTCTGCCGCTGTAAACATCTTGTCAGGGTGTTTCAGAAAGACTCGCTGGTAATTACTACGATTGATGAACCGTGGTACGAAGTTGGAGCAGCATGGAGACTCGATGCCCAGCTGGGCTAGAGCCATTCGTGCTGCCGGAGCTAGCTGCCCGGGGAACTTAATTTGCGTGCTCTGTACTAGCAAATCACCTACAAATTTAATGATGTATTCTTCCTGCTATACAGTAACTGTAATGACAGTAAATTCGAGGCGCAGACACATAATTAATTTTCCTTACTCCATTTATTCTATAACTTTCTTTGAAACGACTTAGTATATGCGACAGTGTGTTACAAAACTAGCAACCAATGACACTTGTTAGTGGCACGTGGAAATATTTCAGCTTTTGTATTGTCTGTGCAAAACACGAATTTCATTTTTCGTATTTATCAATGACAATTTTTCGGTTATTGTATAAAGCTTCAAATAGACTACTGGCCATTAAAATTGCTACACCAAGAAGAAATGCAGATATTAAACGGGTATTCACTGGACAAATATATTATATTAGAACAGACATGTGATTACATTTTCACCCAATTTGGTGCATAGATCCTGAGAAATCAGTACCCAGAACAACCACCTCTGGCCGTAATAACGGCCTTGATACGCCTGGGCATTGAGCCAAACAGAGCTTGGATGGCGTGTACAGGTACAGCTGCCCATACAGCTTCAACACGATACCACAGTTCATAAAGAGTAGTGACTCGCGTATTGTGACGAGCCAGTTGCTCGTCCACCATTGACCAGACGTTTCCAATTAGTGAGAGATCTGGAGAATGTGCTGGCTAGGGTAGCAGTCGAACATTTTTTGTGTCCAGAAAGGACCGTACAGGACCTGTAACATGCGGTCGTGCATTATCCTGCTGAAATGTAGGGTTTCGCAGGGATCGAATGAAGGGTAGAGCCAGGGGTCGTAACACATCTGAAATGTAACGTCCACTGTTCAAATTGCCGCCAATGCTAACAAGAGGTGACCGAGACGTGCAACCAATGGCACCCCATACAATCACGCCGGGTGATACGCCAGTGTAGCGATGACGAATACACGCTTCCAATGTGCGTTCACCGCGATGTCGCCAAACACGGATGCGGCCATCATGATGCTATAAACAGAACCTCGATTCATCCGAAAAAATGACGTTTTGCCATTCGTGCACCCAGGTTCGTCGTTGAGTACACCATCGCAGGCGCTCCTGTCTGTGATGCAGCGTCAAGGGTAACCGCAGCCATGGTCTCCGAGCTGATAGTCCATGCTACTGCAAACGTCGTCGAACTGTTCGTGTAGATTGCTGTTGTCTTGCAAACTTCCCCATCTGTTGACTCAGGGATCGAGACCTGGCTGTACGATCCGTTACAGCCATGCGGATGCCTGTCGTCTCGACTGCTAGTGATACGAGGCCATTGGGATTCAGTAGGGCGTTTCGTATTACCCTCCTGAACCCACCGATTCCATATTTTCCTAACAGTCATTGGATCTCGATCAACGCGAGCAGTAATATCGCGATACAATAAACCGCAATCGCGATCGACTACAATCCGACCTTTATCAAAGTCGGAAACGTGATGGTACGCATTTCTCCTCCTTACACGAGGCATCACAACAACGTTTCACCAGGCGACACCGGTCAACTGTTGTTTGTGTATGAGAAATCGGTCGGAAACTTTCCTATGTCAGCACGTTGTAGGTATCTCCACCGGCGCCAACCGTATGTGAATACTCTGAAAAGCTAATCATTTGCATATCACAGCATCTTATTCCTGTCGGTTAAATTTCGCGTCTGCAGCACGTCATCTTCGTGGTGTAGCAACTTTAATGGCCAGTAGTGTAACATGGAAGCACTCGAAGGTGTACTAAGAGTGCATCATCATTTTTAGGAATTTTGTTAACATTTAGGACAGAGCAGCACTACGTAGGTCAAAGAAATTATCTGTTGTTGGCTATGGAGACGCGTAGTCAGTGGTCGGCATTTTATGTGACGACCAATGCTGTGGAATGGCGGTTGATGGATGCTATTATATGGGGCAATAAAGTCAAAGGACGGAGTAGCCGTTGTTTAATACTTTTTATTTCTGTAAAAGTGTAACCATTCATTGCACAGTCAGAGACTTTTCAGCCAATACCAATCGAACTGGTAGTGGGGTAAAGAGAGCCCCAGCAGTTTAACGCTACAGAGTACTAAACATAAAATTACACTGGAGACACAGTGAGAGAGAGTGGGAGTGTGTGTGTGTCGGTGTGTGAATATGTGTGTGTGTGTATGTGTGTGTGTGTGTGTGTGTGAGAGAGAGTGAGAGAGAGAGAGAGAGAAAGAGCAGAAAGGTGGGGAGGGGGAATGTCAACCTATAACAAAAATTACGTTGCCTACTTTGACAGTGCATAAACCCAGCAGCACAGATATATGGTTCAAACTTTGTAAATGCAAGTTTAAATTTTTTTGAATTTCCAAAATACCTACTGTGACTGATCCTATTGTTTTAATGACTATTTAACCCATCAAAGATAAAATTATATCTCTAATGAAATACTGAAAGTGAGTGAAAGACTTGATTTATCCAGTAATGTGTACTCTGCTGCGGACGCTTTCAGTGAGGAGTCTGAACGTCTGTGGAGGAATGGCGGCCTAGTCTTCCCCAACCGAAACCAGAGGACGTAGTGATGTTCAACGCTGGGGTTCGGAATGAAGTCGAAGTTCCAGCTCATCTCAAATGTGTTTCGTTGGGTTCCAGTCGGGCCTCTGTGTAGGCCAGTCCTTTTCAGGAATGGTAACTTGCAGGTGCTGCTTTATGACAGCGTGCATTGTCATGCTGATGCAAACAATAACAATAATCTTAAATGGAAGGCAAAATATTGTCTATGTTCTCAGGATTAGTTTAGTTAGCTAACTGGTTTTCGGCTTACAAGATCGTTAATAGACTCGCTATCGCTGTTAAAGAAGCAAATTTGTAGATAATATTGGAAAAGTGTTGCCGATCTAGCGAGAGGCATTTACTCAACGTAAATGTCATCTTTGGCATTGAAGTGGTAATACAATTAAACTGTTAAAACTTGAAAACTAAATAAAAATAAAGAGAGCAGACCCCGAAGGACTTTAAAATTAAACTCGAAAAATAGGGACTATATAGCAATTAAAATTAAATTAGGAATCTCAATTCAAATAAAATTAGTACTTGGCAAGCACACTACAGAATAGCGTGAAGAGGTATTCTGTATGGAAAGGGATACAGTATCAGATTAAATCTGTAACAACAGAATATATAGGCTACATAGGCAATCAAAATAAAATAAATGAAAAAATGGAGAAATAGAAAGGAACACTCAGTATATGAACCATTTGAAAACTGTGAGGGTTAAGGGAAATTTAGAAGAGAAGCATTGTGCTATGTTTGGTCATTGAATACTAAACCAGGACTGCGGACCAGGTTTTTGTTGATTAACAGGGATACTTATATGTTGAGTTTTTGACCTTTCTTAGCTAAGTGAAGGACATGGAACTGTGGCTGATTGCTGTGGCCTTCATTCAGTACATGCTCAGCAAACGGGAAGTCATAATTGTGTAACCTCCAGCTGCGTTCATGTTCAGTCTGCCTAGTTGCTATATCTCTGCCTGACTGACCAGTATAAAACCTATCATTCAGGGAAAATAATATTGTACATCCCACAGCTGGCTAATAGTTGGATCTTGTCTTCGATATTGAAAATATGTTGGAACAAAATGTTAGACAGTTTAAGTACTGTGAATATCGTAGAGTACTACAAACAGCTGTGACAATACTTGTGCAAATGGACTGTGATTTTCGTTGTGAGACCTGAAATGTTTGCAGCTAACCGAACTGCACAGACTAATATGCTTTCGAGTTACTATCTCTTTTACAACATAATGAACTGCTAAAACTAAACTAAACCCCGTCCGAACAGGCCTTGGAAGGCTCAACGGTAGCGTCCGGCCACCGTGTCATCCTCAGCTCATAGGCGTCACTGGCTGTGGACATGGAGGGGCATGTGGTAAGCACACCGCTCTCCCAGCCGCATGTCAGTTTACGAGACCGGAGCGGATACTTCTCAATCAAGTAGCTCCTCAGTTTGCCTCACAAGGGCTGAGAGCACCCCGCTTGCCAACAGCGCTCAGCAGACCGGATGGTCACCCATCCAAGTGCTAGCCCAGCCGGACAGCGCTTAACTTCGGTGATCTGATGGGAACCGGTGTTACCACTGTGGCGAGGCCGTTGGCTTAATGAACTCCTGCACGCATTAAATACCTGTCGCTGTGGATACTTTTAAACTGCTTATGACGTGTGGCACTGTTTCCGCCAGAACTGTGAATTCGTGATCTTGATTGCTGTAACGTCGCTATCGGCGAGTAAAAGCGCACTTTATATACTGAGCTAAAACAGTGTACGGGACGTTAGAAACAGAAACGTGTGTGTAAAGGACGTTGTAATTGTACACATACTGTAAGTAGGCTGTTTAGGTTTTTATGTTGGTAGCGTCACGTAGCGCTCTGTATGAAAATCACTGGCTGTGCTGTGTGCAGTGTGTGGCTGGTTGGCATTGTTAGAATATTCGCTATTGTAGTGTTGGGCAGTTGGATGTGAACAGCGCGTAGCGTTGCGCAGTTGGAGGTGAGCCGTCAGCAGCGGTGGATGTGGGGAGAGAGATGGCAGAATTTCAGGAGCGGACGATCTGGACGTGTGTCCGCCAGAAAGAGTAAATTTGTAAAACTGGATATCATGAACTGATATATATATATATATATATATATATATATATATATATATATATATATATATATATACTATGACTTTTGAACATTATTAAGGTAAATATATTGTTTGTTATCTATCAAAATCTTTCATTTGCTGACCATGCCAATCAGTAGTTAATGCCTTCAGTAGTTAGAATGTTTTATTTAGCTGGCAGTAGTGGCGCTCGCTGTATTGCAGTAGTTCGAGTAACGAAGATTTTTGTGAGGTGATTCATGAAAGGTATAGGTTGTTGCTAGTCAGGGCCATTCTTTTCTAGGGATTTTTGAAAGTCAGATTGCGTTACGCTAAAAATATTGTGTGTCAGTTTAGTGTTGATCAGAAAAAGTAAAGAGAGAAATGTCTGAGTACATTCAGTTCTGCTAGGCTGTTTGAAAATCAAATAACGTAAGAGGTTACCAGCACAGTAATTCACTAATTTTTCTAAGGGGAGCTTTCCTATGAAAATGAAAGTCTCAAAGTAGGCACACAACGTCCAAATAAATTCTCTCAACTGATCTCAAACGGTAATGCCCTGACCAAGAGAGTGACGCTGAACTTTTCTACTGATAATTTTCCGCGAACTTCTTTCTGACACTGTTCAGTATCACAGGACAAATAACAGTAACAACAGATAACATAACTCATGGAACAGTAGAAACGACAACAAACAAAATAACAGAATGTCGTCGTGTGACTAGGGCCTCCCGTCGGGTATAGTCTGTCGGTAAACTGAAGAGCGAGCGCGCGAGTCCCCACTCTGCCTACCCAGCTACGTCACAGGGCGCTTCTACAGGCTGTTCCACAACGTAGTACCGGTCCTGCCGCGGCGCGCGCTTTAAATCTGTGACGACACCGTGTACAGATACGTCTCGGCTGCGTTTATTTTTAGACAAATGCGTTAAGATTATAAGGAAAACAAAAGACGATAGCTTCTTCGAAACAAAACATTATAGAGTAAATAATAGTAACATAAGAACTGAAGTCAGGATTCTACTACAAACATAGAACCGAATGCCTATTCATATGAATGTATGTTCCTCTATTCGTAAGACGAACCAGATATGGTGCAATCAGTCTGTAGAATTTAAGGCTTGTTCTTACTTTGTGTTTCTACTAAAGAGCAGAATTTTTCTTGCAACACGAACAGTGTTTAAAAAGTAACCAGAAATTTATAATTACGTGTGTTGTATTAGTTCGATTCGCACTGCTTTTTTTGTCACTGTCTTCGTAAACATGTCTGAAAACTATTTCCAGGTAAATCCCATTTCACGCAATGTCTTGTGTAAAACATCTTTCTTCAACGAAAATGTATTCATTGTTCCACGCCAGTGAGTAATTTCCGTAATGTGGGCATTATTTTTTGGTTTACGTAAAAGTCCTCCATCGTTTGTCGAATGACCGATTTTGTGAAACTGTCTATAACGATGGGTTTCCTTCCTAAATTATTAGTTTTCCTTCGCGGCAATTCCAGTAATCCATGCGCCTTCTTTTTCCTTATGCGTCCTATTTTGGCGAGGCTGACGTTTGCATAAACTGCAGCCCTTTGATTGGGACTGGTAATATTAGCCAACAGTTCTTTTTGTGTAGCCTCCTAAACACAAGCGGTAATAACGTTAGAGACGATCGAACGCTCGTTCTGCACAAATATCTTCTTCGTATTCTGCACATTTTCTTGCAATGCAGTGCGATTATGCATCACTTCCGGATACCGAAGTATATCGGTGAGTACACTGAGTCAACTGACTGAGATTGGCAACTAGGATCCCACGAACAGAAACGACGTATACCACTGCACGCCGAACTACACCGCTAGATAGGCAACGGGCAACTGATTTTCGGTTGCCCTGTAGGCCAGTGGCAGGGTTCTTCCGGGAAAGGCCACTTCCCCCACCAAAAGCGCTGCTCGCTCTTGAGTTTACAGACAGACTATAGACCGTTCGCCGGTTGCAAGTCTTTCGGTTTGACGCCACTTCGGCGACCTGCGCATCGATGGGAATATGGGAATGAAATGATGATGATTAGGACAAGACAACACCCAGTCCCTTAGCGGAGAAAAATCTCCGACCCAGCCGGGAATCGAACCCGGGCACTTAGGATTGACAGTCTGTCGCGCTGACCACTTTTTTTTTTTTATCGTGACTGAACGTTGTATTTGGTCATTGTGGACGTCACATGACATCCGTTGAAGTTAGTTGTTGATCATTTCACTCAGTTTTTTTATTATAGAGGCCAACCAGTTCTCTGGCCGAACACGCTGACTTACCGTGCCGGCACTACTCGTCTACCGGTGGGCGGACAATAACAGACTGTAACGGTTACACAGGACAGCAAGGTGCCTAAAACTCGAAACCGTGCAGGCGCGAAGTGTTTTGGTAGTAGGGTGGAGGTTTGGCAGTTTCGGGTGCTTCCTGCTGCTACAATCGTGGGATTGGCCGTATGCCGTCTGTGCCTTACGTGTGGCTTTACCCCTACTACCTAGGTCGTAGCTGTCAATCCTAGAGTAATTTTGAACAGACCTGCCCACATTCGAAGTCACTGAGACCTGCTGACTCGCCTATTTCTCTGTTATTGCTTGTCACCAGACAACAGAATACTCCTCGCCTATATTTCTTCTAGCGGGTCCATCTATCGTGACATCTGGTGGTCAATTCCGGATTACACAGGGGTGTCAGGACACTTTTGATCAGATAGTGCGCAGTGCCCACAGGCTTTCTTTCGCTTACGCCATAGTCCCGCAGCGATCGCAGGATCGGCGCGGTGAAACTGATTTGGTAATGTTAGTGTTAGGGATGGCCGGATGCCCTTCCTGCCGCCACCCTGTACCCCCCAGGACGGAATCAGTGTACCCCAACTGCCTGCGTCTAGTGTAAATCGTGAAATAGTGCGGACGTGTTGCAAATATCTGCAACTGAGGCGGAACGTGGGGACCAGCCCGTTATTCACCAATCGGGATGTGGAAAACCGCCTAAAAACCACATCCAGGCTGTCGGCGTTAACCCGCCGGGCTGATTCGATCCGGGGCCGGCAGGCCTACCCGAGTCCAGGAAGCAGCGCGTTTGCGCGCTCGGCTACCCTGGCGGGTACTCGCAGGCTACTACGTGTGCTTGAAATAATTCTGTTGTAACTCGACGATGGGTGACCAATTAGCCTATGATCAATATGTCCTAATGGTAAAAGTGCTTACATTGTAAAAGTCGACGGCCACGTTAAAATGAGCGCGGTAATTTAGTGAACTGCCACCCTTCATGTCACTGCAGTTGTAATGGTAAGTAGCATATTTTTTGATAAACGTCTTCGTGTTCTGAGAGCAGCTACAGTTGTCCGCGATCTTATCCGTGGAGACGGTGCCCCTGGCAGTGACGGCGGCAGCGGCACAGCAGAAGACGACACAGTGCCGGCGCCCCTGTTGGCAGGCAGCAGGCAGGCAGCCAGGCACGTGCCGGCGCTATCGAGAGCAGCACCGCGGGCTGCCTGCCTGCCGGCCTCGCCGACCCCTGATTGCGAGTCGCCCTAATGAGGCAGCACCAGCACAGCAGGGCGGAGCGAGGCAAAGCCGCCGGCCTCAGCACGCGACCTTCCGGCCACCAGCTGCCGGCATAACGCCGTCACGAGACGTGCTCCCACTTGAGCGTGCTCGCCGTGCCTGGTAGCAGCTGCTAGTACTACATAAACTGATTCCGAGACCTGTGTCGCTCCCTCCAAGGCGGGAACTTGTACAAATGAGATTTGCCTTACGTTCGAATGCAAATATTCGAGCACCCAAAAGAGTGAACAAGTACCTCTGAATTAAAGAGGGTCCGCCTTTTTGCGAGAACATTTATTGTTTTGATAATTAATGAAAATCAACAGTATAATTAACCATATTTACAGTGCTATGACCGATTTCGTTCTTAGAATATGTATTTGCAAAAGAATATATATTTGCAAAAGTTTGCTAACCTACAATTTGTCGTAGTTTTGCACCAACTTTCCAAAAACCTCCTCATATAACGTAGGCGCCTGTGCTTTCCGCCACTTCTTTACGTTTGCCTGTAATTCGTTGTCTAAGTTTCTAGCATTTGTAGACTTAGAGAAAGCTTTTGACAACGTTAACTTGAATACTCTCTTTCAAATTCTGAAGGTGGCAGGGGTAAAATACAGGGAACGAAAGGCTATTTACAATTTGTACAGAAACCAGATGGCAGTTATAAGAGTCGAGGGGCATGAAAGGGAAGCAGTGGTTGGGAAAGGAGTGAGACAGGGTTGTAGCCTCTCCCCGATGTTATTCAATCTGTATATTGAGCAAGCAGTAAAGGAAACAAAAGAAAAATTCGGAGTAGGTATTAAAATTCATGGAGAAGAAGTAAAAACTTTGAGGTTCGCCGATGACATTGTAATTCTGTCAGAGAGAGCAAAGGACTTGGAAGAGCAGTTGAACGGAATGGACAGTGTCTTGAAAGGAGGATATAAGATGAACATCAACAAAAGCAAAATGAGGATAATGGAATGTAGTCAAATTAAATCGGGTGATGCTGAGGGGATTAGATTAGGAAATGAGACACTTAAAGTAGTAAAGGAGTTTTGCTATTTAGGGTGTAAAATAACTGATGATGGTCGAAGTAGAGAGGATATAAAATGTAGACTGGAAATGGCAAGGAAGTCGTTTCTGAAGAAGAGAAATTTGTTAACATCGAGTATAGATTTAAGTGTCAGGAAGTCTTTTCTGAAAGTATTTGTATGGAGTGTAGCCATGTATGGAAGTGAAACATGGACGATAACCAGTTTGGACAAGAAGAGAATAGAAGCTTTCGAAATGTGGTGCTACAGAAGAATGCTGAAGATAAGGTGGGTAGATCACGTAACTAATGTGGAGGTATTGAGTAGGATTGGGGAGAAGAGAAGTTTGTGGCACAACTTGACTAGAAGAAGGGATCGGTTGGTAGGACATGTTTTGAGGCATCAAGGGATCACAAATTTAGCATTGGAGGGCAGCGTGGAGGGTAAAAATCGTAGAGGGAGACCAAGAGATGAATACACTAAGCAGATTCAGAAGGATGTAGGTTGCAGTAGGTACTGGGAGATGAAGAAGCTTGCACAGGATAGAGTAGCATGGAGGGCTGCATCAAACCAGTCTCAGGACTGAAGACCACAACAACAACGTGGCAAAATGTTGTCTTCATGTGAGCAGAAATGAAACAACAAAAATTGTGTTATTATAAAATTAATTCATTATTATTTTCATGCAAACACACTAACAGAGCTTAAATTCGAACATGACAGCATTTGCACATATTCTACTTTCTTGGATATACTAATCTTTCCAAGCCTGTAAGCTTATTGTTTCACGCGAAAGTTATAAAGTAACAAGATCATAAATTTCAAATTTTTCCTAAAATTTATTGTTAACTTGTGTTGTTATTGTGAATCAATAATAAGCGGACATGAAAGATTGTAAAACTATGTTACTATCTGTGACCGGCCGGTGTGGCCAAGCGATTCAGGCGCTACAGTCTGGAACCGCGCGACCGCTACGGTCGCAGGTTCGAATCCTGCCTCAGGCATGGACGTGTGCGATGTCCTTAGGTTAGTTAGGTTTAAGTAGTTCTATGGGACTGATGACCTCAGATGTTGAGTCCCATAGTGCTTAGAGTAATTTGAACCATTTGAACTATCTGTGAAATCAAACATCGAACGATTTTTAATTGTGCACATGGATTATTAATTGAGGGCATCAGCAGCAAAGGCGTATAAGTACCCTTCTTGTAGTTTGAAAACTAAAGTTCACAAGGCTTCAGAACTTTCTTGAGATTGGAAGACGGGGTTTCAAATTGTTTTCTGTATATTAGACATAAAAATACTGTGTATCATTTCCTGTTTGCATGCTGCAATAGCAGGTATAATGAAATTCTGATTACTTTTGTAAATGATGAAAGTCTATATGAATGCAGCTTGCCGCTAACTTGGTGTAATGTTTTGTCTGTACAGAAGTGTATCTGTCGCCTTTATCGCTCTTTCACTCTCACACAGAAATGTTCTTTATCTGTATACAGTTTAAACTATATTAGTTACTTGAAATCAGCCTAGTAGAATCTCTGGTGGAGCCCTTCGTCTTAATATTCAGCGGCTGGCTTGCTAGAAAAATCTTTGCATTGGTTATTATTATTAAGCGCTGCATTCAGTTGGGAAAATCGATCGTTTGAACAATTCGTTCAGTTTACGACAGATCTAAAATTTCAGATGTGGACGAAGCCTTTTTGGACGATTTCTAAACTCAGAGATTGCAGGCTCTCTTCGTCACAGCTGAAACTTCCCAATTAATTACAGGGCCCAGACAATCATCAATGATTCAGACAGAGAACTCATTCGTCATTCACTCTAGAATAAAATGGTCACAAACCTTATTTCAGAGGCAAAATTATATTGATTCATTTCCATACATATTCCGTTTGGTGTTGGTTCCAAGTCTCTTGCAATTTACTTGTACAAGTTTATCTTTTTCTTTACTATCGCGCTAACGGCACAAACTATCCTCTTTCCTATCCCGCTTTAGCGCGAAGAAGAATAAATAAAACTCTTTTAGAAATCCGATAATCTTCAAACGAATACTTCCGAAGCTGTTCCTCTCTCTCTCTATAATAACCATGGAGCATACATTTTCGTACCTCTGTTGTTCCAAGGAATAAACGTACTAGAAAAATACCTTGGCGTCGACGAGCTGTCGGCGCATATATTACTAGGAAATCTGATCAGATACTTTTCAAACGTAAATAAATGTGGATGATTTGATTGACCATTATTAATTATTGCGTGATAGAGGGTAATTTTCCAGTGGGGAGATTACAATGCCCCTCGCAGCGAGCGAAGTTTGTGAGCTCAATTTTGATTTACCGAACACACTTCGCGAGCTATCTATTAGCGTGGATAACCCGGAAGTGATGATTGTCAGTCCTCCGACTGAAAAGGAATATTATGTTTGAGACAGACGAAGGAAAGAAAGGTTGAAGACAGAAGAAATGAAGAGACAGGTACCGCGGCTGTATTGCTTTTACGTGCATCTAGGTGTTATGTTTGCTGTGCACAACCAAGGAAGATGATCTTTCATGAACGGATGTGAGGGTCTACCCATTCGGGAACTTTCTTAAGCAGGGAAACCTTGGAAAACCTCTTAAGCTTAGACCCCCAGCCTACGGTACATAGAAGATAAGAAAGCCTATAGAAGAACAAAAATAATTTTGAAATTCATCTCTAAAGGAAAGACAGGGATCAATTTGTATCACAATTTGGAGAAGAGTGGTTTGTGCCTCTAGCAAAAAAAACGTTTTACAATAAATAACGTGAATTCGCGTTTTACAATCTTGCTTCTAGTACAATATCTTGCGGTGCTAAACTCCCCCGGGTCTTGCATGTCCCCGACGTCCACATTTGTAGTCGGTCTTCTACGCGGCCCACTCTGTAGTTGATCTTCTACGCGGCCCACAATGGGAAGAGTAGAAGGAACAGGGATACTCGAATTCACATGCAACATTCATTCCAAAAGAATTAGCAATGACCAAAAGGGAAACTCTTCCTGTAAGAGAACTGATTAGGTTGCACCGTCCAAGATTCTCCTTTTTGAAAGCAAAATCCTTATGGCTTCATGGATCCTTTTTGTTACGACATACTTCACGGAATTCAACGATTACTTAATGATGTTGCCAAAAGCATCATCCGATTTTCTCGTTTGAATACTCTTTTTTACTTTGCCTCCCCACTTGTGCTTATAAGTCCAAAAGTTTTCACAGATTTTCTATCACTGATTTGTTCTTCGTAATTTAAAGGATTCATGTAACTTACTATAGATTTTGGATTCAAATCATCGAATAATGGAAAGTGTAGTTCATTTTATACCAAGACATCATCCATATTTCCTTGATAAGTCATATAATTTAGCTATACTCAAAACCTTTTATTTTAAATACATATATTTTTACGTTTGAGCGCTGAAATGTAAAAGTTGTTAGCATTGAGAAATGCGGATTCACCTCTTTCATTTACTCTCTGATTCATACGGTGTTCATCCATGCTCATATATGGAAATGGATTTTTCACAAAAAATTCTCAAACGAACACGAACCATTAAATTACTACTGAATCTATGAATATTTACTTTCTTTAATCATTCATTAATAAATTAAAAACTCTTAACTTCTAATTATAACACCTATTCCTTTTAAAGTGCAACATGAATCAGTTTATCCTCGCGTTTGGTGCGAGTCTCTTACAAAGCATCTCTGTATCGTCTATATCGATTTTAATTCTCGCGCCAACGTCAACTGTTTTGCGCGGGAAATTATCTTTGCGGCGTTAACCGTCACTCACAATTCACTACCACAACACATTCCTTCACACGTTTACACATCTAAGCGTTCACATGAGATTATATATGAATATTCACTCGGAACCTCTTTAGATTATTCAGCGTCAATTGCGTGAAACATTTCATTTTCTTGAAGTTCAGTCAGATCCTTAATCATTCTTGATGACATTAGCAATGCTAAAGTCCTATATTCACCCCAACACAGGTGAAGCCTATCTCCACTATCTTCTTTACAACACTCGATAATAATAGTTAGTCACTATTTCTATACTCTATATTACTGATTCACTATTTCAATTTAAAGGTTTCTATCACTACACACAGAGTTTATGGTTATGTTTTTTTACGAGCGTTCATTTCTGTCACTCGGAACACCATTACTCACTATCTTCTAATCTTCATTATACTTTTTTAAGTCGTTATGAGAAAATAATCCTTTTATTTTGTTCGACACCGGGTATGCTAAGTCACGACCAACAATGGGGAGAAGTATGGGCTTGTGGAGGGTTCGATCAAATCCCATTTCAACATGCGATCTATTTCTTTTTGAACTTGAGCCTTTAACCTCCAGGGAACAGGATAGAAAGTTCTACAATATGTTTCGTGCGGCTTAACGTAGAGATGGCATATGTATCCCTTAATAACTCCTGGCCTTTCGTCAAACACGTTTTCATACGCTAATAATAATTCTTTGAGCTGCTTCTTCTGATCTTCCGTAATGCAGTTGGATTCATTTAACTTCTCATACACTAATTGACCGAAATCTCCTTTGACTTGGACCTCATTATTTACGTGCTGTTTAGAGTTCTGTGCAGTCCTGATTACTTGCACGCTGATCCCACTATTATATTTCCTGGTAAGGCTTTCCTTTTTCAACAAGTCCAACTCAATTTCTTGTTTATTTACATTTAACCAAAATTTTCCTGTTTTAAAATCTATTCTGCATCCGTATTGACGTAGGCTGTCGACTCCGATAATGCAGTCTACCACCAAATTTTTCACAACAAGGAATGTGCTTAATATTGCTACATTTCCTACTTCTACACTAAGTAGTGACTGCACTTTTACATTAGCCGATCTGGCCCCAACGGCGCCTATTATTCTACAATTTTGAACTGGAAAAATTGGTACTCGTCTTATATTTCTGATCTTGTTGAATAGAGCCTCCGAAATAACATTCGTGGTTGCAGCTGTGTCTAAAACCGCCGTTATAGGTACAGTCTCCAAAATGACTTGCACTTCGGCTACTGCCACCTGTTCCTTATCTTCATCTTTGGGTTCTAATTCCTCGGTCAATTCATCTGCCAGTAATCGTCCATCATTGTACGTTAGCATTGGTACACATATCCTGTTGCCCCTCAACCTATTGTTGACCGCTCCTCCGGGGCACGAGTGGGTCCTTACTAGTTTGTTGGATTTTGATTCGCCTGGTGGTTGACATCATCCGTCACTTCGGTAATCACCGGTTGATTCGTAGATGTCCGTCCCCACTGATGTTGGTTATTTGAGTTTATTCCCCCCGGTTGGTTCCACTTTCTATTACCGTTATTGTTCCATGCTTGCGGTCTGAAATTCCTTTCGTTCCCCCATACGGGATTGTATCGTTTCCCATTCCTGTTGTTCCTTGGATAGCCCCTCGCAAGACTATTGCCGGTATTATTGTTGATATTTTGAGGGGTTTCTCCACTATTTATCGATCTCTGTGCGTTCCCTTGCCTACCATTTGGCGGAGGTTCTATCTCCCTATATTGGAATCTATTGTTGTGGGCTTTCTGGTTGTTCTCTTCTATAATGTCTATATGATCTAACGTCGTGAGGAACGACTCCAAGTCTTTATCATTGCCGTAAATTAATTGATTCCGTATACTAGTTGGTAGTCTTGCCTTAAGTATGTTTATTATATCTGGCAAAGGCATAGGTCTGTCCCAATATCTAGTTTTATTTATATATTTCTCAAAATACTTCCTAAGGCTTCCTTTCGAAAAAGAGAAAGGCTCTGGGTAGAGCACCTCCTGCCTTAGGCGTTCCTGTACCCCTTCTGACCAGAATTTTGCTAAAAACGCTTTCTCAAAATCGTCATAGGTCGAACAAACAGACGTCATGTCCGAGGCCCAGATCGCCCCCGAACCTTGTATATACCCAGTAACGAAACTGATCTTCTGCCACTCCGACCAATTTCTGGGTAGCACTCCTCTAAAACTCCTGATAAAAACAATCGGATGGACCCCCCTTTTGTCAGTGTTAAAAATCTGAAATTGCCGATGCTTTATCATTTTTTCTTCGGCATGGCACAGGCTTTCGTAATCTCCGTCCGATAAAACTTCGCGCGAACAACTAGCTCGTGGCAATTTAATATTCGAGTTACTCACACAAGTCGGTATCGTGTGCGAATGTGCAGTAACTGGCTCTATAGTCGCTGGCAACTTCTGCTGCTGGCCGGTATTCATTTGTTCTGAGCCTTGTTGTGAAACGCGTTATCGACTCTGCTATCGTTTGTTTCCATTGCTCAAAATCAGCACCTAACTGCTATCGCACTTCCTCAAGTCCTTTCGCAAACAAATTCTCTTCCTGTTTGCCGCATAGACTCTGGAATGCTGCTTTAACATTTTGCTCAACGTTTTCACACATTAGCCTTTTGTTTTCTAATGTGATTTCGGATAGTTTACCCGTTAATACATTAATTTGGTGGTCTATAACGTCCTGACGTTCTGTCAGATGTTCCACACTTTCCTTTAAGTTCGTCTGCGTACGTGCCAATTCAGGAAGTTGCGCAATTGCACATGACATGGCATCTTCCTTCTGTACTAATTGCGGAACCATTTCCACCTGTTCCCGTACGGTGTCTATCTTAATAGCCACATACTCCTTCATTTCTACACGTACGCGGTGAGTAGATTCCTCACATTGAGCCTTAACCAATTCTATTTGTGCAGTTAATTTTCGTTCCGTCTCTTCGGCCTGATCTTTAAGTTCCTTTGTCTTCGCCTCTATCCGCTGCTCTAATTCGGAAAAACTGTCGTGTAACTGCTGCTTAATCTCAGCTTTCAGATTTTCCTGCCCCTCATTAACTGAGGCGAACTTCGCGTTAATGTCGGTTTTCAAATTTTCCTGCCCTTCAGTAACTGAGGCTAATTTTGTATTCAAATGGTTTTGCCTTTCAGTAACTGAGGCTAATTTCGCGTTAATGTCGGTTTTCAAATTTTCCTGCCCTTCAGTAACTGAGGCTAATTTGGTATTCAAATGGTTTTGCCCTTCAGTAACTGAGGCTAATTTTGTATTCAAATGGTTTTGCCCTTCAGTAACTGAGGCTAATTTCGCGTTAATATCTATTTTCATATTATTCATGCTCTCGGTTATCATCTGCATCTGTCTCATGATAATTACTAATGGATCTAATCCATGTTGCATACCTGCTGTTACATCTCCAGCCGTGTCTACAGGGCGTTCTATTACGCTATCTGTAGCGATCGGTTCTACCACACTTCTTACTACATCACTATCATCCGTGCTCACAGCTGAAGGCTGTTGCGTGTTGCTCTGCTCTGCTTGACTCATCTTAAACATTGCCCTAGTTAAAACCATATAAATATTCTACAGTCAATATGTATATATCTCCTTTCACACAATAATACTTCTGTGGCTACTTTCTTATAGTACTTATTCAGGTAAATGCAACTAGGGCAGTTCAACCATTCTACATGTAGCATGAACACAATTCGTAAATGTTCAAATCTACATCTACTTCCTCAATACTAGCAAGCTTTAATGCAAAATTATAGATCTGGCCATTTTTCTGCGCCCAGCGTGCTGCTTTTCTTTGAAGATCCAACTAATTCACCTGCGAGTATCTCTTCTCTTTTCCAAGTTAAGTTGTCTCGTCGTAGTTCACATGAAACAGAGAACAAAATTATTTTAACAACGTCCAAAAACGTGTCCTGTCACGGATTGGCCATTATAATTGAATTCTTGATTACTTTTGTAAATGATGAAAGTCTATATGAATGCAGCTTGCCGCTAACTCGGTGTAATGTTTTGTCTGTACAGAAGTGTATCTGTCGCCTTTATCGCTCTTTCACTCTCACACAGAAATGTTCTTTATCTGTATACAGTTTAAACTATATTAGTTACTTGAAATCAGCCTAGTAGAATCTCTGGTGGAGCCCTTCGTCTTAATATTCAGCGGCTGGCTTGCTAGAAAAGATCTTTGCATTGGTTATTATTATTAAGCGCTGCATTCAGTTGGGAAAATCGATCGTTTGAACAATTCGTTCAGTTTACGACAGATCTAAAATTTCAGATGTGGACGAAGCCTTTTTGGACGATTTCTAAACTCAGAGATTGCAGGCTCTCTTCGTCACAGCTGAAACTTCCCAATTAATTACAGGGCCCAGACAATCATCAATGATTCAGACAGAGAACTCATTCGTCATTCACTCTAGAATAAAATGGTCACAAACCTTATTTCAGAGGCAAAATTATATTGATTCATTTCCATACATGTTCCGTTTGGTGTTGGTTCCAAGTCTCTTGCAATTTACTTGTACAAGTTTATCTTTCTCTTTACTATCGCGCTAACGGCACAAACTATCCTCTTTCCTATCCCGCTTTAGCGCGAAGAAGAATAAATAAAACTCTTTTAGCAATCCGATAATCTTCAAACGAATACTTCCGAAGCTGTTCCTCTCTCTCTCTATAATAACCATGGAGCATACATTTTCGTACCTCTGTTGTTCCAAGGAATAAACGTACTAGAAAAATACCTTGGCGTCGACGAGCTGTCGGCGCATATATTACTAGGAAATCTGATCAGATACTTTTCAAACGTAAATAAATGTGGATGATTTGATTGACCATTATTAATTATTGCGTGATAGAGGGTAATTTTCCAGTGGGGAGATTACACAGGTTAATATAAATGATGTGTTTTAAATCACAATTCGTGAAAGTTTGTATGCACTTGTATGCTTTTTCCTCCAAAATATTGTGAATTAAGCAGAATGTGATTTATTTTTCTGTAATTCTCTATTATTGTTTGTTAACAATTCAAATGTAATAAAATTGCTATTTAAAGCTATAACAAAACATTTTTGTAATGCTTCATCAACACCATGTCTTTTGTGGCTTTTCGGATAACCTCGACGCTCTTAGTGGCCGATGGCAGAGATTAAGAGAGTGAGACTCGCTTGTCGGCAGTACTGTGGTGCAGTCAGCGCTCTGGCGCGCACAGTCGAAAGAGGTCATTACAGTGCGCCGAAACTTTATTAACAAGGTTAAGGAAGTTGTGTGGCTATAATCTGCAGAATTATAAGTAGTCTCAGTGTATAACTTGTCGCAGATGCAAGATTTTCCGGACATAAATTGGGACGAAGTAATTGCGTCACTCTCATATCAAGAAGAATAGCTCTGGACGACGTCATGACGAACCCTATCTGTCTATGTCAAAAGAGATGTGAAGAAACTGTGTTATCTAGTTCTAGTTCATCGCCATTACTACTGCTCACGGGAAATACTTTCCAGCAGCCCCACGTAATTTATCAAAATGACAACGCAGTTAGGTAATGCAATGATGTGTTTTTATTTTGTATGGAAAGAACCGAACTCCAGCCCTTCGGAATTTTATCCGACAGTTTTTGACAACACTTCAAATAAAGATCAAACAAAACACGGCCTCAATTGGACAGGATTATTGTTACTAACGCCCTACCTAATTTGAAAGTACGAGTAGTGCTAAATACAAATCTTTAATAAGGACACCCAAACTTTAATTTCACCGTTTGTTTTCGAGTGTGATCGTTACGATAGGGGCGAGAATCAATGTCGGGCGATAAAATAAGACGACCTGATGCGCACTGTCACTCGAAACTTAAAGAGTTACGAAACACTTCTTGGGTACACGTTGTGAATGGGTTACTAAATTTTTGGAAATATAATAAAGAGCGTGTGTAGGTACAAGGTCAACAGCTTCTCTTCAGCTTTCGAGGACTTTTCGTTGTTTTGTTACTAACTATAAATTAAGAACGTTATCATTCGCAGAAAAAGAAACACCACGACATATACTCCAGAGGAAAATGAAAAATGTTTGAAGGATCTTAGTGATCGGCATGCATGCGACAGAACGCTTACCAACACGTTCCAAAACGCTACGCATATAAACGAGATTTTCCGGAGCTCATACCTCCGGTTCTATTGGTGATAAAAACATAGGGTCAGATGTTTTGAACAGCCCTTGTATATCCGACAGAAATATCGTTTTGGGGTCACTAACCTACAGTGCAGGGTCAAAGTATGAATATTACACACGTCCTCCTGTTTAGGAAAATGGAGCAAATCGGTTGGTTCTTTTTGTATTTAATGTCTACGGTGAGTTTTATGGGACTTCTGGAGGTACCATTAGTTCACGGGCATTCCCTCGGAAAACCCCAAAAAAGGGTTTTTGTACTATATTTTCACAGTCACCATCGGACCAAAACCCAGCAGTGGCTTCTAAGATAGCTACGCACAGCAAATGTCTGTAATTTTTACAATATGTTCCTAAGATACGGATCTCGAACGATCTGGAATTTTTTTTATATTTTTCTCTCCTTTTCAGATACAGAGGTCCGAAGTTAGCCGACTCGCAGACGTAATACTTGTAAAAATTAAACAGAATTATTGATGACAAGTATACTCGTGGTAAACCTGCAGTTTAATTAAACTGACGGATATGCCCAATGAATGAATGAATGACTGAATGATGCATTTGCTTATATTGATGGACAGTTCCTGAGAAAAACCCGCAAAAGCGTTTTTCACCATTTTTTCACCTTTACCAGCGGACCAAACGCTCGCAGTGGATTCGAAGACGGCTACGCAGAGCAAACGGCTGAAGTGTTTACGATGTACACCTAAGATCCCGACCTCGAACCAGCTTAAAAATTTTGATATCTTCATCCGTTTCCACGATATACGGGTTCAGAGTAGCAATACCTGTTTAAGTAAAATACGCACGCAAAAATTCTTAAGTAATTGGACTGATGATGATGATGACGGCTATATCCTGATATCCCTTGATTTAGATGTACAGTTATATTCGTGACGAATGATTGAATGATGAACATGCGTAAGTTAGGCTTAAAAATTGTTAGAAACGTAAATTTTACTAGCAAGTCCCAGCCGCTGATAACAAGACTGCTATACACAGCAAATGGCTGAACTTTTTACGATATTCGTAAGGTCCCGCACTCGAAAAACCTCGAAAACTTTCTTGATGTCTTTATCCCTATCCCAGATGTAGAGGTTCAAGGTTACCCGACTCATACAGTTAAATATGCGGTAAAATTTAATAAATTGATTGATGGCGAGTATATCTTTGATACACCGATGATGAACTCATGATTTAATTTAATTGCTTGAGTGAATGAATGAATGATGCATTTGCGTAAATCCATCCGCAGTTCCTGAGGAATCGCCAAAAAACTGTTCTACACCATTTTTTCGATATATTCCTAAGATTCCAGTTTCGAAAAATATGTAAAATTTTCTAGATATCTTTACCCGTTTCCGAGATACTGAGGTTCAAAGTTATTCTACCTGTGCACATAAAATACACACGTGAAATGCGGTGTGAGGCGAAAACGTAGTTTATAAAGTGACGTACCATTGAGAAATATCATGTAAAGAGTCTCCCTCATCATCAGAAAGGTTCTGAGAACTCCTTTTTGTAGTGCTGAAGCACATGCGAAATTTCTGTGCACGTAAAATCCGGTCTGAGGAGTAAAATAAGTTTTGCATTATTTCAGTTTCACGTAAGTAAACTATCAAAATTTTACTGACCTATCTTGTTCTTTTCATATGAGTGACATGCTCTGCTGTGCAGGGAAAACAATCGAACCAGCGAAAAAATGCTCTTATTGGAGAACAAAGAAGGCGAATATGCTCCTCTTTATTAAACGACTCTGACTAAAAAGTGAGGTACCAGCCGTCTCATTCTACCTTCCTCAATAGTTTTAAAAATTTTCGCAAAAATATTGGCATGCGAACATTGCTTCGGGGCGGGTTGATATCTCATTATCGTTTAAACAATCAGTCCACCTACCTGGATATGTTTCCCGCTGTCTGCGTCTTCACTCTGCGATGGTAAGATATTCATTTAGCCGATAAAAGCAGCATTGACGAAAATTTGACTAAATACCTACCAGGCAAAGGCCACATCTCTCCAGTCCATGAGCAGTAGCTGAAAGTTATCTGAACTCTCGAGCGTTCGGGATTCTTGTAGAACTCGTTTGAAAACTGTCTAAAATTTCCTAATTGCGCGTTAACAATTCAGTCACTCAGTAGGCTTCTTGTAAAGAAGTGCTCGTCATAATATCTCGTAATCTCCGTGAAACACCCCATGCGGAATTTATGTACGATGTGAAATGTCCACAAGTGAATATCTCCTAAAATGAACTACTTACAAAGCTCACACTTTCACAAAGTATTCAGTACTGTAGTCGCTTTTTGTCAGCGACGCGAGAACCAATCAAACGTGAGAATTTTTTATTTTCGGTACAAATATGATCAGCTCTGTTTAGATGTTTATCTGTAGACGGCTCCCGAGTGACTGTATCAACTCAAAGATCTGAGGCACAAAGACCTATTCAGGCGCCCGGGAAATGTTGAATTCCTGTGGGCTATTATATTAAGCAGCCAATCGATTCCTTTCCACAACAAAATTTACCAATTAATTTAATACTCATCGTCTCTTCTGGTTGCCTACAAAAAACCTCACTCGGACATACGTCACAAATTCCGAGACTGCACAACAACTTTCTCACGCATACATTTACTTAGTTTTAATAAAATTCTCACTTTACCTATGTCCTCCAATCACTCTCTCAGTCTCTCCAAAATACTCACACAACCAAAACACGATGAAATAATAATTTTCCAAAGTACTTTTAATTACGTCAGAAACCTGTAGTAATGAAATTAGAAAAAATTCCAGAACATTTATTTATATGAACCTATCCTCTTGGTTACAGTTTCAAATGATACTACAGGTGAAAACGTTACAGTCTATATCTCTGTTTCACAATACCAGCACGGTTATTAAGTGTTTTAGGCAAAAATTTATATCTCCAAGAGTACAGAAGTTATTGATTTGAAATTTTAACAGTGTGGTTGCGTTAGCCGTAGAATGTGGTATACTAAGTGTGAAATAGATCAATTAATATTTAATAGTACTTCTTCAGATTCAGAGAGAGTATGTGTAACGTCTTGCACGCAGGATCAGGCAGGTGCACTGCTCCCTCGGTCCAGTAGCCAGCGTGAGAACCAAAATCTGCTCTCCTCTCGGCTGCGCGGCAACCTACTCTTTCTATGCAAGACGACAACTCGTAATAATTTTCTGCATTACAACATATTCGCGCTTTTATACTGAGAGAAAAGGAGAACAGTGGCAGCGGGAAAGATGCGGAGAAGTAATAAAGACTAGAAGATAGTAGACAGTGATGGTGATGGTGGGAAAAGAGTGAAGGAGACAGTTCCAGTGGGAAAAGAATAAAGAGAAGGAGAAAGTGGAAGTGGATGAGAGTCAGTGGTGAGAGACAGAGTCTATCACAATGACAAAGAGGAAAAGAGAGATGGTGACTTCCTTCACAAAGTTTTGATGAAAATCTTTACAAGCCCATTTTTTTTCTCCATTCTGCGAGGCACATCGTAAGCCACATCGTAAGCTACGCATCTTTTGCAACTCAGCCTTACCTAATGGTACTGACCTGGAATCCAAATCTCACATAGATGTCACAAGTATTTCTTCGTAATTTTCTTCTAATGTTCGTTTCAGAAACAAAGATGATGCATATGTTCCATCTAATAGTAACTGCTACGATCGTCACATGTACTTATCGTAGTAGATGACACACAACTTATTAAAGTAAAATAATAGTCACTATCGATGTATGTGGACGTCTGTGGCCATCTTTGGTTCTACTAATGAACGGTGATCAGCTGTGCAGTCGTCTGTTCGTGGTATGAATCTGTTCACAGCGTTAACGCCGATTACAGTTTTAGCATGTATGAGTACGCTATCTATCACAGTTTTTAAACACTGAAGATGTAATTTATCTTATTATATGATAATGAGTAACTCTGCACAAAGGTTAACCTGTTACCTTTTTATGATATGTGGTTTTCGTAATGACTCACATCAGTGAGCTACGCTACTCTTACTTTCAAGCATAATTCTGGTTTTATTACCTAATGATATTGATTTTATATTTCTCATAACCCCCCCCCCCCTCATGAACCATGGACCTTGCGGTTGGTGGGGAGGCTTGCGTGCCTCAGCAATACAGATAGCCGTACCGTTGGACCAACCACAACGGAGGGGTATCTGTTGAGAGGCCAGACAAATGCGTGGTTCCTGCAGAGGGGCAGCAGCCTTTTCAGTAGTTGCAGGGGCAACAGTCTGGATGATTGACTGATCTGGCCTTGTAACACTAACCATAACAGACTTGCTGTGCTGGTACTTCGAACGGTTGAAAGCAAGGGAAAACTACAGCCGTAATTTTTCCCGAGGGCATGCAGCTTTACTGTATGGTTAATGATGATGGCGTCATCTTGGGTAAAATATTCCGGAGGTAAAGTAGTCCCCCATTCGGATCTCCGGGCGGGGACTAATCAAGAGGAAGTCGTTATCAGGAGAAAGAAAACTGGCGCTCTACGGATCGGAGTGTGGAATGTCAGATCCCTTAATCGGGCAGGTAGGTTAGAAAACTTAAAAAGGGAAATGGATAGGATGAAGTTAGATATAGTGGGTATTAGTGAAGTTCGGTGGCAGGAGGAACAAGACTTTTGGTCAGGTGAATACGGGGTTATAAATACAAAGTCAGATAGGGGTAATGCAGGAGTAGGTTTAATAATGAATAGGAAAATAGCAACGCGGGTAAGTTACTACAAACAGCATAGTGAACGCATTATTGTGGCCAAGATAGACACGAAGCCCACGCCTACTACAGTAGTACAAGTTTATATGACAACTAGCTCTGCAGATGACAGAGAAATTGAAGAAATGTATGACGAAATAAAAGAAATTATTCAGGTAGTGAAGGGAGACGAAAATTTAATAGTCATGGGTGACTGGAATTCGGTAGTAGGAAAAGGGGGAGAAGGAAACGTAGTAGGTGAATATGGATGAAAGAGGAAGCCACCTGGTAGAATTTTGCACAGAGCACAACATAATCATAGCTAACACTTGGTTTAAGAATCATGAAAGAAGGTTGTATACATGGAAGAACCCTGGAGATACTAAAAGGTATCAGATAGATTATATAATGGTAAGACAGAGATTTAGGAACCAGGTTTTAAATTGTAATACATTTCCAGGGGCAGATGTGGACTCTGACCACAATCTATTGGTTATGACCTGTAGATTAAAACTGAAGAAACTGCAAAAAGGTGAGAATTTAAGTAGATGCGACCTAGATAAACTGAAAGAACCAGAGGTTGTACAGAGTTTCAGGGAGAGCATAAGGGAACAACTGACAGGAATCGGGGAAAGAAATACAGTAGAAGAAGAATGGGTAGCTTTGAGGGATGAAGTAGTGAAGGCAGCAGACGATCAAGTAGGTAAAAAGACGAGGGCTAGTAGAAATCCTTGGGTAACAGAAGAAATATTGAATTTAATTGATGAAAGGAGAAATTATAAAAATGCAGTAAATGAAGCAGGTAAAAAGGAATTCAAGCGTCTCAAAAATGAGATCGACAGGAAGTGCCAAATGGCGAGCAGGTATGGCTAGAGGATAAATGTAAGGATGTTGAAGCTTATCTCGCTAGGGGTAAGATAGATACTGCCTACAGGAAAATTAAAGAGACCTTTGGAGAAAAGAGAACCACTTGTATGAACATTAAGAGCTCAGATGGAAACCCAGTTCTAAGCAAAGAAGGGAAAGCAGAAAGGTGGAAGGAGTATATAGAGGGTCTATACAAGGGCGATGTACTTGAGGACAATATTATGGAAATGGAAGAGGAGGTAGATGAAGATGAAATGGGAGATATGATACTGCGTGAAGAGTTTGACAGAGCACTGAAAGACCTGAGTCGAAACAAGGCCCCGGGAGTAGACAACATTCCATTAGAACTACTGACGGCCTTGGGAGAGCCAGTCCTGACAGAACTCTACCATCTGGTGAGCAAGATGTATGAGACAGGCGAAATACCTTCAGACTTCAAGAAGAATATAATAATTCCAATCCCAAAGGAAGCAGGTGTTGACAGATGTGAAAATTACCGAACTATCAGTTTAATAAGTCACGGCTGCAAAATACTAACACGAATTCTTTATACACGAATGGAAAAACTAGTAGAAGCCGACTTAGGGGAAGATCGGTTTGGATTCCGTAGAAATATTGGAACACGTAAGGCAATACTGACCCTACGACTTATCTTGGAAGCTAGATTAAGGAAAGGCAAACCTACGTTTCTAGCATTTGTAGACTTAGAGAAAGCTTTTGACAATGTTGACTGGAATACTCTTTCAAATTCTGAAGGCGCCAGGAGTAAAATATAGGGAGCGGAATGCTATTTACAATTTCTATAGAAACCAAGTGGCAGTTATAAGAGTTGAGGGGCATGAAAGGGAAGCAGTGGTTGGGATGGGAGTGAGACAGGGCTGTAGCCTCTCCCCGATGTTATTCTATCTGTAT
Source organism: Schistocerca nitens (assembly GCF_023898315.1). Classification (NCBI taxonomy): domain Eukaryota; kingdom Metazoa; phylum Arthropoda; class Insecta; order Orthoptera; family Acrididae; genus Schistocerca; species Schistocerca nitens. The sequence goes on from NC_064614.1 coordinate 1,048,803,333, forward strand.
ATTGAGCAAGCAGTGAAGGAAACAAAAGGTAGGTATTAAAATCCATGGAGAAATAATAAAAACTTTGAGGTTTGCCAATGACATTGTAATTCTGTCAGAGACAGCAAAGGACTTGGAAGAGCAGTTGAACGGAATGGATAGTGTCTTGAAAGGAGGATATAAGATGAACATCAACAAAAGCAAAACGAGGATAATGGAATGTAGTCGAATTAAGTCGGGTGATGCTGAGGGTATTAGATTAGGAAATGAGACACTTAAAGTAGTAAAGGAGTTTTCCTATTTGGGGAGCAAAATAACTGATGATGGTCGAAGTAGAGAGGATATAAAATGTAGACTGGCAATGGCAAGGAAAGCGTTTCTGAAGAAGAGAAATTTGTTAACATCGAGTATAGATTTAAGTGTCAGGAAGTCGTTTCTGAAAGTATTTGTATGGAGTGTAGCCATGTATGGAAGTGAAACATGGACAATAACCAGTTTGGACAAGAAGAGAATAGAAGCTTTTCAAATGTGGTGCTACAGAAGAATGCCGAAGATTAGATGGGTAGATCACATAACTAATGAGGAGGTGTTGTATAGGATTGGGGAGGAGAGAAGTTTGTGGCACAACTTGACTAGATAAGGGATCGGTTGGTAGGAGATGTTCTGAGGCATTAAGGGATCATCAATTTAGTATTGGAGGGCAGCATGGAGGGTAAAAATCGTAGAGGGAGACCAAGAGATGAATACACCAAGCAGATTCATAAGGAAGTAAATTGCAGTAGGTACTGGGAGATGAAGAAGCTTGCACAGGATAGAGTAGCATGGAGAGCTGCATCAAACCAGTCTCAGGACTGAAGACCATAACAACAACAACAACAACATTTCTCATAACATGAGGCTGTGAAAACTTTTATGTGAGTACGTGACATTTTATTGTCCGTGTGTTATTTTTAACATTTACATCAGTTAACAGATTTGTGACAGCTTAAACCAGTAAAGCTTCTACAATACTATTTTATTTGATATATTAGAATCTGATGATGGTCAGACGACTGAAACTGGTTGTGTAAATAAAGAATTTTACCAGCTACTGAAGGCGCTAATATGATATTTTTCAAATATATAAGAGCTGTTGGGCAGGACCCCCTGAACATAGAAAACCGTTTATAGTCTGAGAGCATTCTCTGGCTTCGCAGTCGCCGCGAACCCGGTCTTACCCATTCCTGGTGCTCAGCAATATTCGATTTTTTTTCCTTTATTGATTTTCAATTCCCCCCGAAGGGGGCGGGCAGGCAGCAGCTTAGTACGCTGCTCTACAGCCTACAGACTTTTATTTTAAAGAACGGAGGAAGAAAAGAAACAAGAAAAACAGGCGATGAAACGGTGACGTTAAGTGGAAAATGGCGGAAAAATGGGGGAAGTTAAAACAGAAAGCAAAAGGGGTTGGCAACGTTAATAAAAGACACAGGAATCAGACAAGTAACATAATACACACACAATTAAAAAACACGGCAACAGTCTGGTTTCTGTTCTCAAGAGATAAAAGGCACACCCAGCGACAGTATGATGGCCGTTCGCAACACTTCCCATAAAACACAACACGGAACACTCACTGTAAAACACGCACTGTAGAACACTCACTGTAGAACACTGCACGAAAATGGCGGCACACAGATGACACTCCCGAGCCGAAAGCAGAAGGGGGGGGGGGGGGGACCTGGAGGAGGGGGAAGAACAAGGAGGGAGGAAGGAAAAAAACGAAAAAGGGAGGGGGGACGAAGGAGGGAGAGGACTAATAAAGGGGGAGAAGGGCAGACACGAGAGGGAATGAGAGGAGGCAGAGGACCATATTCGACATCCTGACGGCCAGTAGTAAAGTCAGGTGTGTGGAACAGGTATGGGATTGCAAAATGTTAATTCTACATGACGAATGCAATCACCATCTGCACAGTTCTAATTTTTATGTAAACTGGACAGGACACACTTGACATATTTGTTTGGGATGTGAAATATCGTAGTGTCGGAAACTTAAATCTGTAAAATATCAGAGAGGTAGAGAATACATAAAGAGGCTGACTCAGTGTTATTCAGCGCTCCCTACGGTGCCACGCAGTACTATTAGTTACCATGTTTCGGGAAGTCATTAATGCGGTTATATTGAAAGCGGGGAAGTTCGTGTATGTTCTTGTATGCTATGCAGTTACCGAATTTCTTTTCAGAATCATGCCTGCCGTGTATTCAGAGTATAAATGCACGTATGTATCTCGAAAAAAGATTGAAAATTAGTGTACTTATTTTTGCACGTGTTGTGTAACTTCGCTGTGAATTGTATACATTGACGTATTTGCTTACTTGTGTAACAAAGCCTATTTTATCCAATTTCTCCATGGCGTATACCTTAAGCCGTATGATATTCCCAGAATTTTCTGACGATGAAGAAGTTTGACAAAGGCTTGCATCATAGTTTTCAACATTTCCGAAACGACAGAATCATAAGATCGTAAGTTCTGTTGTGACTGGAAACTCAGTTGCTTGACATAAGGTACGGTGAATTATGTCTTTTTTGTATGAATATTATAAAGTAAGTGATACACTTTTCGACTCTTAACAATAGGCATTACACCAATAATTGTTTCTGTTGCTCTCTCGAAATTTTAAATGAAGTATGCTTTCACGCCCGAAAATATTGATTACATACAGAAAGGCCTGTAATTTACTATGAACAGATAGTTACTTCCTTTAAATTATTTCTTCAGATAATAACAGGAGCCTTGTCCATGTCAAGTAAAAAGTGTAAATTACTCTATGGAACAATATTAATATGATTTTACTCAGGGGTAGTTAATTTGCAAAGTTTGGCTCTACGTAATGGGCAGATGATAAATTAATGCAGGAGAAAGCTAATTTAAGAAAGCTGGTTTACATAGTCCATGCCTTTAGTATTAATTTCAAAAGCTTAAGATTATCCAACAACTTAATTGTATATTTGACTGGCGAGGTGGCTTAGGTCGTAATGTACCTGATCCGTCAGTCAGTGTCCACGTAAAACACAGTTTATTCTATTTATTTCATATACAACTTTAGCCATATACTACATACAATTTATATAAAAGCATACTTCTTCCAAAACGTTTTTCTACTAACTATTTTTATCGTAACTTGTAGGTTTCATATAGCACCAACTGATTTTGGAAGTTTTCTGTATTGTATGTGTCTTTGTATAGTGAAGGGTGTGTTAAAACCACACGAAGACTGATCCTAAACTGCATTTTCCAGACGACATCTTCTTATTCTGAAAGTCACGCAATACATCGTCTGAGACTGAAGTTTTTGTATGTATGTGTAGCTGCTGAAGCCCGATGTAAATCAAGTGTTCGTCTGTCACAATCAAGAGTAATTTCCCTTCTTGCTGTAACAGCTAGCCGCGCTGGCTAGCCGTGCGGTCTAGGGCGCCTTGTAACGGTTCGCGCGGCTGCCACCGACCGAGGTTCGAGTCCTCCCTCGGGCTTGGGTGTGTGTGTTGTCCTTAGCGTAAGTTAGTTTAAGTTAGATTAAGTAGTGTGTAAGCCTAGGGACCGATGACCTCAGCAGTTTGGTCCCATAGGATCTTACCACAAATTTCAATTTCAAAATTTGTAACGTCTAAACATTAACAGTTTTGCGTCATTTCGTAGTTATCTGACACATAATCTGCCTGTATCCTACATCACGTCCCTTTCGTCTGACTTCCAAAAACATGGCAGATGGTTGTTCAGTTTGCTTCAATATGATCACAGCGTTGCCTTTCTAAGCTAATCTATGTCTTTCCTAAAATACTAGCAACATTTAAAAAATCTCAATTATAATTTGCGACCAAAGACAACTGTACGTTGTATTGAACTATTACACCGAGTATTCCACAACTTTCAACCTTATGCAGTATATTCGGAAAGTCATTATCCGCTGGACAACGGACTGCGGATGTAGATTACGTTGGAATTTCGAAACTGACAGAACGGAAGTTGGCAGAACTGTTTTTGGCATATATACGCTATTGTGTTTTGATTCGTCCTACTGTTACACATCGTCTAATTGTTTGGTTCAGTTGATGGATGTTACTGAATGTGGTGTGTAATGTTTAGAGGTTCATTTTGTTTTTAAAATTTAGTGCTGTCAACTAAGGAATTTATTTTTCTTGCTGAATATGTGTTTCGACACGAGTGTAGTGTAGGATGCGTTTGCTGAAAAATTCCCGTAAAAAGATGTACCTCATTGTAAAGTGGGTCTTCGACTTAATAATAAATTTCCAGTGACTGGTTCATGGTTAGACGCCGGACGAACTGGAAGGCCGTCTGTACTAAGCGAACAGAAGTTGTTGGATATTTCTGACTCTGTTCAACAGAGACCAGAAAAATCAGTGCGCAAGTTGGCGCAAGGAAAAGATATCGGGCTTCCGCGCATAAAACGGTTAGCCAAACACTGAAATTGTTCCCGTGTACAGTAACAGCCGTGCAAGAATTGAAAAATACTTATAATGAAAAGTGAATTTGTTGTTACAGATGGCTTACGTCTTTCACTGATGTCATCTTCTATACAGACGAGTCCTGGTTTCACCTCTCTTATCATATTAACGCACAGAATACGATAATATGGTCAACGGACAATTTCCGTGCAACGCTTGAAACGCCATTATATGATGGAGCGTTGGTAGCAATATCCACGATTTCATAGGCCAGCTAAAAAAAGATGAAATCGACTACTCATCGTTTCAACTAGATCACGCAACTAGCAACAGCTAACAACACTATGCCCTTCTGGAAAGGTGTTTTTGGGGAACGCTTCATTTCAAAAACCTATGGCGCCCTAGCTTTCCGGACCTTACTCCACCAGATTTTTTTCTTTAGGGAGCAGCAAATTTTGTAGTGTACTGCAATCGCCCAAGCAGGTTTTATGACTTAAAAACTGAAATAATTGCGTACGTGAGGAGCATAGCACAATAATGTCTCCAGAAAGTGTTTTCCAGTAAGATTAGACTGGTTCAGACTTGTATAGGCGACCGTGGATGTGACTTCCAACATACGTTGTGAGTATACAGAAACTTTCCGAACACCCTGTATTTTGCACTATTTGAGGTACCGTTTGCGTTTTCCACTCTTGCGTCGGTACATTCTCCAACGGGGAACTCAGCAAGAACAGCTACTATGGATGGTAACGGGAGTTCATAGCGTTGATCATTTTGGAATCAATTTTCCATGTTATCGGTTAATGTGTTGGTGAAAATAATAATCGGTTACTTGATTACGTATGTAATATGAAATGCAAAGTTCAGATAAAATTTTTTATTCTACCTTCATTGACAGTACCCACTTTCGGATTTGATTAAGTTGCTTGCTAGCGTCTGATTTAAAATAACTGTTAATGTATGGGAATTTATGATTCAGTGTCGAGAGTTGCTATAATAAGTGACAATCGTCCGCCGCTCGTGGTCTCGCGGTAGCGTTCTCGCTTCCCGAGCACGGGGTCCCGGGTTCGATTCCCGGCGGGGTCAGGGATTTTCACCTGCCTCGAGATGACTGGGTGTTTGTGTTGTCCTCATCATTTCATCATCATCCAAGAAAGTGGCGAAATTGGACTGAGCAAAGGTTGGGAAATTGTACGGCCGCTGATAACCACGCAGTTGAGCGCCCCACAAACCAAACATCATCATCATCATCATAAGTGACAATCACGGTAATTGCACTGTCTGCGTAGGGATATTGTCCTCTGTCTACTGCTGCCTCGTTTCGCTGGCACTCGTGAAGGACGCGAGTTCGATATTCACTTATCGTAGCATTCATCTTTGATAAATTTTGTTGTTTTGTAAGCGTGATGAATGTCCAAACCCGCTGTAGCGGCGGCTTCGTATCAGTCTGCCGGCCTCACACGACAGGATCGATATCACGATTAGCCTAGTTTGGGGGAGGGTGTCCATTATTTGTCCAGCGCACGATAAGGAACTCCCATTGTCTGTGACGCTTTCATAAATCAGAAAGAGTTTTCTTCCAGAACACAGAGTACTGCACCCAAAAATGCTTCATTTAAGATGGTAACTAAAATCTTTCTTCTGTCAGATCGTTTATACGTATTGAAAACTAAATTTAATTAAATGCATAAATTGATGTTAATCGATAGACTGTGACGATGTAATGATATTACGCATGAAACGTGTGAGGCTAATCCACTTTGTATGTGGTGTGTTGTATAACTGAAACCTGCTGTGAAGAAAAAACTGTTTATACAAGCAGATTGCTTTACTTACATGTTTATAAAATATCAAATGTCTTTTCTATGTTTGTATATAATCTTCATGCACAGGAATAAAAATTCCTAACTAATCTCGTAACCTGACTGACACGCGAGAGTAGGAATACATTCGTCTGTCAAATAATATAAAACCCTATGCATATTCCGCTGTGGATGGGTGTACAATGGTTCGGGTCCTGGTTCTATCGTTGAGATGCAACACCTGGCAGAATTTGTGTTAGTGGAAACTTTTGGGATTCCAGCGCCCAGTGTTCCAGCAGAAATAATACGGCACGCACGTGTTACAAAATTCCTGAAAACTGCTGTAGCGTCTCCTGACAAAACACATATTATATGTGGTAAAAAAAAAGTAGAAAAGTATAATTGAACTGGATGATTGTAATTGCGTGGACAATGATTGTGTGAACTTTGTGTAATAAAGAAAAACCATTATGTGTCATGTTTTATAATTGTATAGAATTATGTACCGCTATTTTAGAATGATAATATCTGTGTTGGCGAGTACTGAAACCGCCACAGACGATACTTATTAAATATCAAACAAAGATGAGAATATGTCACAACGAGTATAAATAGTAGTGACCGAGCATTAATTTCTCTGTCGTCTTTTTGGATTTACGTGAGTAGGAAGTGCCTGTGACGCTATATTGTATGCTTGTGTAGCATCCTTTTCTCAAGATTGAGAGAAGGACGACATTAGGTAATGATTTGTAAATGTGTGTAAGAATTTAATCTGTCTAAATGTTTTGAATAGAGTTACTTAGTGAAAACTTGCATTATGATTTGTAATAAGCTTGGCTGGTATTTTATCCCATCCTTTTAAGACATTTTCAGCCATTTAAATATTATTCGTGGTGCAGAGCTGCGCTACGAACGAACGAGCCGCTGCCACGGCGCGTTCAAACTGTATTAAATGAAACCAATCGAACGGCAAAGAAGCGGACAGGTAATAGTGAACTAAAATTATTTCTTTCAGCTTTTGGGATTGCAGGGCAGAGCAGCAGATTTTATGATGTGTTTTACAGATGGACGCGGGCTGCGGATGATATATTACTATCAGTGCAAAAAGATAATTTACCTTCATGACATAAAAGAAATCTTGCTGTGCGTAGTTCTGGTCTGGCAAACATTTTAGTAAAAACATTTTTTCTCTGATAATAGTCTCATGTTCTCGTGTTAGTCGTGGTACTTGTTGGTGTTATACTGTTAACAAAACTCCACTGCAAAATTTTGATGTTGAACAAACATTGCGTACTGTATGATCAGCATTGATAACGAAATAATTTTCAGTAACCTTTTCAATAACTGTAAAGTAAGGAAGATGTGTCGAACTTTATAGCGAGTTACAGTAACGAAACAATGTTCCTTTTATAGAAAGCCATCTCCAGATTAATAAGAACATAATATATTTTGTTTTGTTGAAAATTAATGATCCAAAGAAAGTCACAGCACACCATCCCTAAAAAGTACTTCAGGGCTCTTTTCGTAGCAATATATTTTATCTCATCCATTTATAACAATATATTTGTTGTTACGCGAGCAATAACAAGCAGAGACAGCGAAACTGACTACTGTAAGTACAAAAATGACAGTAGTATTTTCCACACATGTATGTACACGGCTTGGGGCTAAGTGGGTAGATAATACAATTATTGTTATAAGTTCGAATCCTCAGTGGATCCTTCAGTATGTATGAATTTTGTGTTGTGTGCTTGTGCCGGCACATAGCGCAGTCCTCGCGAATAGAACCAACGGGGTCGCCAAATTTAGCGTCCCCATTCGGGTGACGGATCTAAACCAACAGTATCACATGCTCTCATTTCACGAGACACTGCGGAGAGATTTGATATTTAAACCAGGACATCAACGCAAGATCTGATGAGCGGGAACTTTACGCAGCTACCTCTCTTCCGCTTGCCAGCCAAATACTGGCAGTTCGACCTGCGCTACCCTCGGTCTGACAATTATCTGTAAACGTGAAAACTGCCAATAAGCATTGTGGTTTGTGTTCCAAGTAAAACTGCAGGTTCCCATACAACTAGCTGGGCACAGAGTTCACTTCGAATGAAGTCAAAGGCAACCATGTTCAAGAGGACAATGCTTACCCGTACACTACGGTGCTCAAACTTCAAACTGAGGATACCTTTAGTTTTACACAATGTGAATCAGAACTCCACCGTCAATATTTCTGAGGCTGTTCAGGGATATTTTCTGAATATTCGGTGGCTCGTTATACAGTAGTTACATTTCGTTTGATTTCTTACTGCTTGTATCGATACCGTATAGAAAATATCTGCACAACTGTGCAAATGTCTAATGTACGTGCTGTATATACCTTTTCTGGAAACAAACTTGTTGTATTCAGTAACGGCACCTGCTGTCGACAACAGTAATGCTTTACTGTAGTCCCGGTCCTCAACCATGCGTTCAGTACCGCTCGGTCAAGTCCTCGGCTGGTTTGTCCGGCAGTGTTAGTTGAACGTCAACAGATTTCCTAATAAAGAATCAGCCGATATGCATCTCGACTACGGGTTAACTGAATGTAGTGGAAAACCAGCAGGACGACGATATGGTCAGCTGTTCCCGTAACGACCACACCATGGTAGTTTTGCCGCTGTACATAGGCGCCCACGAATAACCGGAACATTTCGTGTTAATATTTTTTGTGACTGCTTATTACAGGATTTCCTACTGTTGTGAAAGTATTTTCACAGAAGCAAAGACAGTTCTTGGAACAAGTCACTATAAATCATAATTACCATATTACTCTCTAACTAGCCATCGCGGTTCATGTGCTCCTAATGCCAAAACATTCAGATAATATCCCTGAACAGTCTCCGAAATTTTGTCAGTGGAGTTCTGGTTCACCATGTACGTTCATTGACTAGTCATGGTATATACCTAACCTCGTACCTCGGTACTATTATACTATTATTTCCGATGCCAAAGTTAGTGTAAATAATTATTAAATAATTACATTGAACTATCAGTCGTCAATAACAATTAGTTCTGTAGAAGTAAAGTCAGCCGGCCGCGGTGGCCGAGCGGTTCTAGGCGCTTCAGTCCGGAACCGCGCGACCGCTACGGTCGCAGGTTCGAATCCTGCCTCGGGCATGGATGAGTGTGATGTCCTTAGGTTAGTTAGGTTTAAGTAGTTCTAAGTTCTAGGGAACGGATGACCGCAGATGTTAAGTCCCATAGTGTTAATAGCCATTTGAACCATTTTTTTGAAGTAATGTCTCAAACGTTGGATCTGTTGTTGACGACATTATAGTTTCGAAATGATAATTCATACCTAAGCTGTGGACGTAAGACAAGCGTTCCTAATAACATCAAGAGCATACCTCTAAAGGTATCTGTACCCTATGGCCGCGAAAAACGATGACTGCGAAAAATTTTTCATCGCTGATAATTATTTAGAATACTGTCTCTTCTTAAAGTTACCCTACGTGAATTTCTAATGCAACTGCAATATAGTTTGATCGCTATCTTGAGACCATAATTCGGAATCTGTTGCTTCCGTTCTTATAAGCACAGTTACTGCGCCGTAAAATGCTACCGTTAAAAGCGTTTACTACCCCCGGGCTCACCATTTGTGGCGGCGGCTATTCCCAGAGCCACCTGCGCGCCAAGAACGGCCGCTCCACGCCTGAGGACGAGACGAGGCCTCGTCTGCCCAGCCGTGTCTGCCGAGGGGGAGCCACGCTCTCAGCGGTACCCTCCGTCAAGAAGACGTGCGTCTAGTTGCTTCGTTTATTTTCCTGCTGATAAAGACAGTCAACGTAAATTTGAAACCCACTTTCACACTACATTTGTAGATAATTAGAATGATTTTAATCGTTGGAAAAGTAGCGAGCGCTGAAGTTAGGTCTTAATCGACGTTGAAACAAATTTGTTATCCTGAATACAGATCTTGGAAGCATAGAAATCTGTTTCCTTGTAGACTCTGTTAGGTTACAGAATTACACTACCGGCCATTAAAATTGCTACACCAAGAAGAAATGCAGATGATAAACGGGTATTCATTGGACAAATATATTATACTAGAACTGACATGTCATTACATTTTCACCCAATTTGGGTGCTTAGATCCTGAGAAATCAGTACCCAGAAGAACCACCTCTGGCCGTAATAACGGCCTTCATACGCCTGGGCATTGAGTCAAACAGAACTTGGATGGCGTGTACAGGTACAGCTGCCCATGCAGCTTCAACACGATACCACAGTTCATCAAGGGTAGTGGCTGGCGTATTGTGACGAGCCAGTTGCTCGGCCACCATTGAACAAACGTTTTCAGTTGGTGAGAGATCTGGAAAATGTGCTGACCAGGGCAGCAGTCGAACATTTTCTGTATCCAGAAAGGACCGTACAGGACCTGAAACATGCGGTCGTGCTTGATCCTGCTGAAATGTAGGGTTTCGCAGGGATCGAAAGAAGGATAGAGCCACGGGTCGTAACACATCTGAAATGTAAAGTCCACTGTTCAAAGTGCCGTCAATGCGAACAAGAGGTGACCGAGACGTGTAACCAATGGCACACCATACCATCACGCCGGGTGATACGCCAGTATGGCGATGACGAATACACGCTTCCAATGTGCGTTCACCGCGATGTCGTCAAACACGGATGCGATCATCATGATGCTGTAAACGGAACCTGGATTCATCTGAAAAAATGACGTTTTGAAATTCGTGCACCCAGTTTCGTCGTTGAGTACACCATCGCAGGCGCTCCTATCTGTGATGCAGCTTCAAGGGTAACCACAGCCATGGTCTCCGAGCTGATAGTCCCTGCTGCTGCAAACGTCGTCGAACTGTTCGTGCAGATGGTTGTTGTCTTGCAAACTTCCCCATCTGTTGACTCAGGGATCGAGACCTGGCTGCACGATCCGTCACAGCCACGCGGATAAGATGTCTCTCATCTCTACTGCTAGTGATACGAGGCCGTTGGGATCCAGCACGGCGTTCCGTATTACCCTCCTGAACCCACCGATTCCATATTCTGCTAACAGCCATTGTATCTCGACCAACGCGAGCAGCAATGTCGCGATACGATAAACCGCAATCGCGATAGGCTACAATCCGACCTTTATCGAAGTCGGAAACGTGATGGTACGCATCACAATGGTAGGCATCACAACAACGTTTCACCAAGGAACGCCGGTCAACTGCTGTTTGTGTATGAGAAATCGGTTGGAAACTTCCCTCGTGTCAGCATGTTGCAGGTGTCGCCACCGGCGCCAACCTTGTGTGAATGATCTGAAAAGCTAATCATTTACATATCACAGCATCTTCTTCCTGTCGGTTAAATTTCGCGTCTGTAGGACGTCATCTTCGTGGTTTAGCAGTTTTAATGGCCAGTAGTGTAATTAGAATTATGTTAATCGTTAGAAAATTAGCAAGCGCGCAAGTTAAGTCTTAATCGACGTTGAAACAAATTTGTAATCCTGAATACAGATATTGTAGGCATAGAAATATGTTCCCTTGTAGACTCTGTTAGGTTACAGAATTAGATTAAATCTACCATCCAGACTGATTATTTTTAACCGGTTTATTAATCTCCGAGTGAAAGAGAAACATCGTCAAATTTTTATGTTATACGTCAATAACATGTAAATAACCTGAAATTACAAGGAGGAAGATACTTTATACTGAGCTGAAGTGGCATTTTGTATATATGGTTTGGTGCTTGTGGATAGCGGTCACTGCCTAAGGCGTAGTTCATCAGTTACTGTCTTCGCAGCCCCTACAGAGATAATATTTCTGGCACTGCCGTATGTCACATTAGATATTCCATTCTACGCAACCGTTCATTGACATCATGATGCCAATGGCATTGTTGCCTTAGGTTATTCACTGACGGGAAAAGAATCGAAACATCAAGGAGTTGCGAGCCGTAAACAAAAGTTGGTAGGCGTGTTTCATCAGGAAGAGTAAGGGGGGCGCCAGTAGCACCATCATGATGATGCAGATCAGGATTGCTTTAAATATACGTTGTGACGGTCATGAGCTTTAGTTCCATTTGCGGTTGGGCGTGACGAGTTGATGTTAGTAATGAATGCCTGTAAGACGACAAAGACGTCGTTATCATCACCTCACTGAGTTTGAACGAATTCGTGTAATAGGGTATGAGATGCAGGATGTTCCTTCTGCGATACTGCGGAATGAATTGGCAGGAATGTAACCACTATACGTGACTACTGGTAGTGGTGGTCAGGAGAATGTACAAGTGCGAGAACACTGAGCTCTGGAAGGCCGCGTGGTACAACAGAGAGGAGAGACAATCGTGCTCGCCGTGTAGCTCTGTCGCGTCGTACTGTATCTGCAGCAGCGGTCTGAGCTGCAGTTGGCACCACACTGACACAGTGAATTGTTACAAATCGGTTATTTCAGGGACAGCTCCGAACTAGACGCCCTGTTCCGTGCATTCTACTGACCACAAACCACCGCCATCTGCGACTTCACTGGTATCAGGCGAGAGCTGATTGGAGAGCAGGGTGGAGGTCTGTTGTGTTTTATGATGAAAGCTGGTTCTGCATCGGTGCGAGTGATGGCCGTGTATTGCTTAGGAGGAGGCCAGTTAATGGTCATCAACCAACCTGTCTGCGTGCTACACACATTGGACCTTCACCTGGGGTCGTGGTCTGTGGTATGATTTCATATGACAGCAGGAGCATTCACGTGGTTATCCTATGCACCCCGACTGCAAATTTGTACATCAGTCTGGTGATGCGATATGCTGTGTTGCCATTCATGAACATCTTCGTTCAAATGGTTCAAATGACTCTGAGCTCTATGGGACTTAACAGCTGAGGTCATCAGTCCTCTTGAACTTAGAACTACTTAAACCTAACTAACCTAAGGACATCACACACAGCCATGCCCGAGGCAGGATTCGAACCTGGGACCTTAGCAGCCACGCGGTTCCGGACTGAAGCGCCTAGAGCCGCTCGGTCACAGCGGCCGGCACCTCCGAGGGATGTCGTGACAAATTCTGTCCAATTGGCGCGTTAAATCATCCGAGGTGGTCGGAGGGCCCGGCTCATAATGATACAAACGTCATCAATTCGGAAGAGATCTGGCGACATAGCTGGCTAAGGTAGGGTTCGGCGAGCAGGAAGCCAAGCAGTAGAAACTCTCGTCGTGTGCGAAAGGGCGTAATCTTGCTGAAATGTAAGCCCAGGGTGGCTTGCCGTGAAGGGCAACAAAATGAGGCGTGGAATATCTCTGACGCATCGCTATGCTGTAAGAGTGCTGCGGATGAAGGTTTCCTGCTATGAAAAGAAATGGCATCCCCGATTATCATGTCTGGCTGTTGGGCCGTATGGCTGGTGTCAGGCTGGTCCCCCACCGCTGTTCAGAGCGTCTACATCTACATCTACATCTACATTTATAATCCGCAAGCCACCCAACGGTGTGTGGCGGAGGGCACTTTACGTGCCTCTGTCATTACCTCCCTTTCCTGTTGCAGTCGCGTATGGTTCGCGGGAAGAACGACTGCCGGAAAGCCTCCGTGCGCGCTCGATTCTCTCTAATTTTACATTAGTGATCTCCTCGGGAGGTATAAGTAGGGGGAAGCAATATATTCGATACCTCATCCAGAAATGCACCCTCTCGAAACCTGGACAGCAAGCTACACCGCGATGGAGAGCGCCTCTCTTGCAGAGTCTGCCACTTGAGTTTGCTAAACATCTCCGTAACGCTATCACGTTTACCAAATAACCCTGTGACGAAACGCGCCGCTCTTCTTTGGATCCTCTCTATCTCCTCTGTCAACCCGACCTGGTACGGATCCCACACTGATGAGCAATACTCAAGTATAGGTCGAACGAGTGTTTTGTAAGCCACCTCCTTTGTTGATAGACTACATTTTCTAAGGACTCTCCCAATGAATCTCAACCTGGCACACGCCTTACCAACAATTAATTTTATATGATCATTCCACTTCAAATCATTCCGTACGCATACTTCCAGATATTTTACAGAAGTAACTGCTGCCAGTGTTTTTTCCGCTATCATATAATCATACAATAAAGAATCCTTCTTTCTGTGTATTCGCAGTACATTACATTTGTCTATGTTAAGCGTCACCAGACATGTCTTCGCTGGCACGTGTGTTCATTTCGAAGCTGAACTAATAATTGAAGACTATTCTACTTTAGTCAATGAGATTTCGTGCCGAAGGCTGTGTTCCCTATATTACCACCTTGCGGCGGTTCACTATTTGCATAAATGGAACGTAAGCTCATTACTGAATATTAAAGTAAAATGAAACGGTTGTCTCCCATTTCGGAGCCTAGAAGGAATCCATTAAACACTAAGCGTTATTTTTCAACATAATGATTTGGATTTAGTACGTGAGCCGCGTGTGGTTTGAAGCACAAAAGTCGCCGTCAAACACGCCGGACAGACACATGAGAATTGGGTAAATCTCCTCTGGCACAGTTGTGAAAGGTGTGCGGAGTATGTGCAAAACTCTGTTGAAGGCGCCGTACGTCTTGAGGGAGCACGCCAAGGCGACCTGTGGATTTATCCTTACATCTTCTGTCCTTCTGTAACAAGAAGCCCATCTGCTTCCTATATATTGGTTTCGTTACTGCAAGCTTGCACTGTGTTTGCGTAGGCGAGGTTGAAATATATTGTAACTTAATACTACCCATTTTCTATCCGTAAATGAAAACCCTCAGATTGGAAAGTAACGCAACCAAAAAGTCACAATCACCGTATAGCTGTTACACTTACGTTACTAATAAAGTGCATCTGCTTAATTCTCTGTGCTGTGGAGCCCATATTGCTTTTGTGGTGTGCGTCTGTTCTGGTCCCGTAAACAAACAGTATTAAAATCTCCTTGCATTTTACTCTCTCTCAGGAACGCGGTCCTGATACTTTATGTTAATGCACCGTTTTCCTGGCGAACATTAGAGCAAACGCGTTGCAGTACAACTGGAATAAGGAGTAAGGTCACCTCGAATTATAATGCAAATATCAAATCGATGTCGCGTACTGTTAATAAGGATTTGCGCTTGCTCCGTTCCTATCTGCATGAATTAGTTTCGGAGAGAGCTTTACCATTCCCTCGAAACCCTTGAAGGGAGAATAATCCAGACTTTGAGTGAAATATCTGAAGCTCCAGAGGGTAAATTCCGCGGAGTGTCCTGCTACTTCTTCTGATAGCGTGCTGCTGCTCGGATAGACTTTTATGTATCTAAATCTCTTTTATTATTAATAAAGAGTCACTTGCATTTCAATTAGCTGTTGTGGACCACGCGGGATAAGACCGAGCTATGCTCGCCCCTTAGCATCTTGCGACACATTTAATACATTTTAAACTCTTTAACACGAGATTCACGTAAGTGGTGTGCCTTTCATCGTGTCATCAGTCACCTCGTGCCTGAGCGTCTCTGTAGACAACTTTCAGCAGCAATTCCAGAACTAAGCTTTGAAGTCATACGTAAACGGTACACATTCCAGGAATCGCACAGTACACATAATGCCTCCATGCAATGTTAGATGGTTCGTCCAGTGAAAACAAGAACAGGACACAGGAAACCCGACATGTCACGTTTACGTGTGATATGGTGTGATATCTGTGGTTGGTTCAAATGGCTCGGACCACTATGCGACTTAACTGCTGAGGTCATCAGTCGCCTAGAACTTAGAACTAATTAAACCTAACTAACCTAAGGACATCACACACATCCATGCCCGAGGCAGGATTCGAACCTGCGACCACAGCGGTCGCTCGGTTCCAGACTGTAGCGCCTAGAACCGCACGGCCACTCTTGCCGGCTGATATCTTTGGCTACATTTTACCAAACTAACCAAACCTCTTAACAAAGTGATATATGATACACAATCGCCCTGATATGGGACAATATATTGAATGGATGTCTATGGGGTATTGGGTGAGCACACGGCACAAAAAACTAGTCATTCCCTAGACACAGCACACTAACTTCATATAAAACTGTCTCTTGGAACACAGTTCTGGCTGGAATCCGAAATAGAACGCTAAAAAATATTATGTAGTCATGGAACGTAAGTCGAAAAGACAGATTAGGCGTCAAAGCAGCGGGAATGTTCATTGTAGTCGACAAAAACATGATCTATCGTGGCCGACATTGAGTCTAACTTTAAAGTTATTTGGATGCGACTGATAAGTCTAGGGAAACTTAAGTTAATTATCGGATGCTTTTGCTGACCACCCGGTACCGTCATAATAGTTTTAGAATCATGCAAAGAAACTCTACGGTCAGTAGAACAGAAACACCCAGACCATGCAATATTCGTTGGAGGTGACGTTAACCTACCGGGCAAAGATTGGGACGTCTATGGATTTATTGCAGGGGTACGGAGAGGCACTCTTGTGAAGTGCTTTTGAACACGTTTCCTGAAAACTGTCTCGAACAGCTAGCTCGACAGCTCACATGCAATGGAAATATTTGAAACGTTGTAGCTACCAACAGGCCTGACATTTTCGATAGTGCAGAACAGAGACAGGGATAGGTGATCATTATGTCACCATAGCGACAGTTATAACAAGAGTTGATAAATCCATCAAGAAGGCTAGGTAAGTATTATTTTCTAGAAAAACAGCAGACAAACATTGTAAGCATCCCACTTAGATAACTGAAGCGATACTGTCAGTACGCTCCATTTGATCCATGCTTGCCAATATTATTTGTCACTAGATTGATTGCCGTGGTATGCTGTGGTATAAGGAGATTTATTTCTTCACTTAATTCTCATGAGTTATGACGTCTGGATATGAGAATGGACCCATCTGTCTCTCAGTCTGATGTGTCACTCTTCCTATTCCTTGTCCATACCTATACGTGTATGTATGGCTGCGTGAAGTTTGTATATATGGGATATAGAAAGATGAGGGACTGACCAAAGACGTTTAGCAGGTGGTGGTCTTGCCGAAGCAAACCTGTGGGTAAAGCCAAGCAAAGAAACTGCCTGAGGGCTTCGTCAAAGATCGACAGAATAGAGAATTAGAGGATCTCAGGTGGTCACAGCCAATAGGAGACATTACCCTCCCTGGAGTTTAAACAAGGAGACATTGTCTCCGGAAAGTTCGTCAAGCTCTTGCTGGTACCGTGAGACGGAGGTATCAAAGTGAATTATATCATCTTCGACAACTTTCGCAATGTGTTGTCAGGGAAATGTTAGAAGACGGATTAACCGTGGTAATTATGATGATTTAACTGATATCGCGTTGTGATCGTTGAAACTGAGTTTGATCATCAGCTCTGCACTCTCTTCCGTGAATATTTGTAGGTGAAAATTTGTTTAGTTGAGATAACGTGTGGTGATGTTGTATTTCAAGCATACTTTTTGACATAAAGTTGATATTTATGCAGGTTTCTTCGTGAAGAGGGTATGAGCACATGTTCGTGCCAATTTGTGGGAGCAGAGCTTAACGAGCAGAAATTCAAATTTATGCGTGGGTTGACCCATGCTAAATGTTTGTTAAAGGGAACAGAGGTGGGGCAAGAATATTTTTATTCAGTCATTTTGTGAAGTGTGGATCGTTTCTTTGTGACTTGTGCTACAGTCACAGGGCTCACCAAGTATGCGTGTGAAATCTATTCTAAATGCCCGTGAGGCATTAGAGTATTGTAAATAGATCTAATGATTTCTTTGTTAGTAAGATCTGACCATAGTGCATGTAGTAATTGCATCGAGAGTAATTCAAATGTTACTTGACTTCTTACAGTCTCATATAATTATGCTGATAACCTCAGCCATATTTTACCTAAAAATTTGGCATTTATATGTTGGCTGTTTTTGTGAGTGCCAACGGACTCCGCGTGCTCCCTCCGTGTGTGACTTACATCTACTCGTGCATGTTGAAATAGTTTGTTTCAATCTCCTGGCACGAAATAACAACCAATCGGAACCATCGTACCTCATATTTCGAACATAGAGTAAGATTTTATTTGTTTAGCCAAGCCACCTCTCTCCCTTTATGGCAATAATATCGGATTCGATGGCCCACCTCAATGGTGAGAACCATAATGCGTGTATCAGTCAATGTGCGGTTGCGTCAGTCCCCTCAGGAATCTTTGTTTTGCTTTGTTTTCCGACAGTGTAAACTGGCGCAGTTAGCCTGAATACTAGCTATTCCCTCCCCTCCACTTGTATATGCGTGCCCATGTATGAATGTTGTGTTGCATACTGAGACACTGCACGATACTGAAAGTAACTTATGCCCCTATCTTACAGTGTGACCAAAATTCTTTTGTACGTAGCAGACCAACGGGATATCTTAACTGTTTTCATTATATGGAGCCATATCGCTAGATACACCAAGAATTTTTATTACATAACCCCATTTTGAAAATTGTTTCGAGAATAATAAAAGCAGACACTTGTAAAGTACCACGATTTGCTATCGATATAAGAAAATTATCGGTCACTTTTCTCAATCAGTGTAGATTGTGTTTTTCAACTTCCCTGTGGGGTATTGCCTCAAAGATAGCTAAGAGACTGCCTAAGGCGAAGTCAAAGGATTAATGGAATAAAACCAGTGAAAGCTTCGGTATGGTCATGAGTAATTAAAAGGTTAATCCCCCTCCACTAAATATTTTGGTTCCAGGTGAAGTAAGCGATATACGTTGCATCGTTAATTAACTTAACTTTCGTGGTCAGTGTAGTACTATTAAATACACTAATAAAATCAGCATTATTTTGACAGATGATAGCTATGTACCAAGAACCATAATATACAGTAAGAGGCTGAGATTTACCTAACAAAATGGAGAGAGTAGTGAAAAGAGTAAGCACAAGTTGCATAGGAACAAATAAAGAGCAAATTGTAAGAGAATAGGAAAGTAATTGAAGTTCATGTACCATATTTCCATTAAACACAACCGACTGTTAATTCCATTATGATGGACGTGGAGGCATTATGGGCAAAGTTGAAACTGATTGTAAATCATGCTCTGGAGAAGTATGTGCAGAGTAAGTGAATTAAGGACGGAAAAATACCTAATGTCGTTTAATAGCAAAATCCGTAAAATCCTGAGGAGGCAGAGACTGTCGTATTCTCATTACACAAAGTGACAGGCAAAATTTAGTTGAAAATTGTGTGTCTGTAGGAAGATTGATGCGTGAAGCATACAATTTCGAGCGTCATACATTAGCAAAAGATCTTGCCGATAACCTGAAAAAATCCTGGGCTTAAGTAAAATCGCTAAGTGAAGCGAAGACTCCTATTCAGTCTTTCGTCGAGCAGTCTGGCGTGACATTACAAAACAGCAAAAGGAAAGGTGAAGTTTAAATTTCACTTTTAAAAAATCATTCACGCACGAAGGAACATAAAAACATACCGCCGTTCGACTGTCGCACTGACTCCGTATGGAAGACGTAGTAATAGGTATTCCTGGCATAGAGATGCAACTGAAAGAGGTAAAACAAAAAAATTCGCCGGCTCCAGATGGAATCTAAATTTGTTTTTAAAGAGCGTACTCTGCAGCTTTGGCCCCTTGCTTAGCTTCATTTATCGTGAATTTCCTCCCAGCGCTATATCCTGTATACAAGGAAGGTAAAAGAACGGGCTCGCAGTATTAGAAACCGATATCCTTAACATCGGTTTTCTGCAGAATCCTATTCTGAGGTCCAGTGTAATAAATTTCCTTGAGACGGGAAAATTTCTGTTCACAATTAAACTTGGATTTAGAAAGCATCACTCGTGCGGAACCCAGCTCGCCTTTTTCTCACATTATAACCTGCGAACCGTGGATGAAGGTCAACAAGTAGACTGTATATTTGTATCTTTTCAGGGAGTCCTTTGTCACGATGTGCCACTACAGACTTTAAAGAATGTTCGAGCATACAGATTAGGTTCCTAGTTATGTGAGTGGCTTCAAGTCTCCATAAGTAATAGAACCGAGTACATTGTTCTCTACGCTGAGAGTTCAGAGAGAAGGATACCGTCTGGAGTGACCCATGGAAATGTGGTAGGACTGCTCTTATTCTGTGTATACACAAATGATCTTAAGGACAGGGTGAGCACTGAGCGGCAATCTGCAGCGTTTAGCTGATGACGCTGTGGTATACGGGAAGGTGTCGTCATTGAGTGACTGTAGGAGAATAGAGGTGATTCAGACAAAATTTCTAACTAGTTTCGTGTAGGGTAGCTTTTCCTAAATGTGCAAAAGTAAGTTAATGCAAATGAATAAGAAAAACAATCCGGTAATGTTCGAATACAGCAATAGTGGTGTGCTGCTTGACATAGTAATATCAGTTAAATACCTAAACATCCGTTAGCTGGATGAAATCTGTTATTAGGGGGTTTCATGTCGTGTCATGTCCTGTCATGTCGTATCATCCAAGCTTGATATTTCTTCAGGTTTTCCCGGCGATCTGTTGGCATTTTGAGGTGTCGGGAGCTTCGACGGGTATCAGTGTCGTCCATGTACACAATATTTCGATGACGTACCTCGTTGTCTTTATCAGGAGCAACTATACTCGTAAACTGCTAGTAGGGTAGAACGGGTCCAGCATTTATACCTACGGCCTTCCCCCTCCACGGTCGATTCTAGGCGCTCCGGCTGCAGGTCGTTCCACTCGAAACGCCGTAAGACGTTTCACCTTCGGTCCAGCGCTCCTAGCCTTGAGTGGCGTTTCGTTTTCAATCCGGTGCGCCCGACAGCGAACTGGTGTTCTGTTCTCAATATGGTGCGCCTGATGCTCTATCTGAGGTTCGTTCCCCATGTCCACATTCTCAGGTCTCCTTTTTATTGAGTTCTGGTGCTGCATCCGTTGCGTTTATAGCAACTTGAATGCAGGATCAGAAGCTTTGGTGAGTTGGCACCCAGTGTCACGATTCATCTTTTCCGCCAATTCATCTCTATCGACTCACTTATAACGCTGTTACGGTATCTGAGGGTCTGTGCCAGAAACCCCGATTCCTCACGGATCTTGTTATCACTAAGTTTCAGACAGTGCTTGGCAACAGCTGATTTAATTATCCGTGTCAGATGTGCTTCTGATGTTCTTGGCATCTGATGTAAACTGTTCTGATTGTTCGGCTAATGTACAACTTACCACACTGGCAATATATAGCATAGATTCAGGTTTTGGTAAACGAAGGTCATCTTTCACATTTTTGAGTTGTTTCGACTGACAATTCGTAATTTTTCACAAACACAACTTTTATTGATGTAAGTCCACAAGGTTGATGACTGAACAACAAAGGAAAGGTAACAACAATGATGCCAGTAAAAGTCTCCTAATTGAGGCAAACAAAAGTTCACTTCTAATTTGCCACAAAGGCTCGTGGTAACACACACACACACACACACACACACACACACTAGTAAAAGTCCAATTCAGAGACGAAGACGCAGTCTTCAGTGGTCGAAGGACACGAGCTCGGCATCCAGAGTGAACTGAACTTCGGCGCTGGTTCTAGCCCCTAAATACACTCCTGGAAATGGAAAAAAGAACACATTGACACCGGTGTGTCAGACCCACCATACTTGCTCCGGACACTGCGAGAGGGCTGTACAAGCAATGATCACACGCACGGCACAGCGGACACACCAGGAACCGCGATGTTGGCCGTCGAATGGCGCTAGCTGCGCAGCATTTGTGCACCGCCGCCGTCAGTGTCAGCCAGTTTGCCGTGGCATACGGAGCTCCATCGCAGTCTTTAACACTGGTAGCATGCCGCGACAGCGTGGACGTGAACCGTATGTGCAGTTGACGGACGTCGAGCGAGGGAGTATAGTGGGCATGCGGGAGGCCGGGTGGACGTACCGCCGAATTTCTCAACACGTGGGGCGTGAGGTCTCCATAGTACATCGATGTTGTCGCCAGTGGTCGGCGGAAGGTGCACGTGCCCGTCGACCTGGGACCGGACCGCAGCGACGCACGGATGCACGCCAGGACCGTAGGATCCTACGCAGTGCCGTAGGGGACTGCACCGCCACTTCCCAGCAAATTAGGGACACTGTTGCTCCTGGGGTATCGGCGAGGACCATTTGCAACCGTCTCCATGAAGCTGGGCTACGGTCCCGCACACCGTTAGGCCGTCTTCCGCTCACGCCCCAACATCGTGCAGCCCGCCTCCAGTAGTGTCGCGACAGGCGTGAATGGAGGGACGAATGGAGACGTGTCGTCTTCAGCGATGAGAGTCGCTTCTGCCTTGGTGCCAATGATGGTCGTATGCGTGTTTGGCGCCGTGCAGGTGAGCGCCACAATCAGGACTGCATACGACCGAGGCACACAGGGCCAACACCCGGCATCATGGTGTGGGGAGCGATCTCCTACACTGGCCGTACACCACTGGTGATCGTCGAGGGGACACTGAATAGTGCACGGTACATCCAAACCGTCATCGAACCCATCGTTCTACCATTCCTAGACCGGCAAGGGAACTTGCTGTTCCAACAGGACAATGCACGTCCGCATGTATCCCGTGCCACCCAACGTGCTCTAGAAGGTGTAAGTCAACTACCCTGGCCAGCAAGATCTCCGGATCTGTCCCCCATTGAGCATGTTTGGGACTGGATGAAGCGTCGTCTCACGCGGTCTGCACGTCCAGCACGAACGCTGGTCCAACTGAGGCGCCAGGTGGAAATGGCATGGCAAGCCGTTCCACAGGACTACATCCAGCATCTCTACGATCGTCTCCATGGGAGAATAGCAGCCTGCATTGCTGCGAAAGGTGGATATACACTGTACTAGTGGCGACATTGTGCATGCTCTGTTGCCTGTGTCTATGTGCCTGTGGTTCTGTCAGTGTGATCATGTGATGTATCTGACCCCAGGAATGTGTCAATAAAGTTTCCCCTTCCTGGGACAATGAATTCACGGTGTTCTTATTTCAATTTCCAGGAGTGTAGCTGTCTCCAGCCAATCACGTTTTGGCGTAGTGATACTTGCTGCAGGCCGTGTCTCAAGCTCCCGCTGCAGGAGTAGTGCTCGGAATGTCTGTTTCCATTATCTTGCATGTAAATAGCCATTGTTTACCATGGTGCTTTTGGTACGCCTTGAACATAGACAACCTCGTCCTCTGTGGTGTAATATGGGTTGCCGGCCCCCAGGGGCTACCTTGGCTCTGGCATAACACCAGTACTCGTTTTTATTTTAATGGATGGGTAGAGCACTTACTTGATGTTATTTTTCTTCAGAATCCTGCTGATCTTGGCAGAAATAGATCCAACATACGGTGGGTAAACCACAGTCTTTGCCTCCTCTTGCTCTTTTTCTCTATAGTGTGGCATAGTGGCCGGTTGAAAGGCCTGAAGCTGTTTGACCGTGTATCTATTTTTGCAGAAGACTGAGAGGAAATTATTTCTGATGTCAAACTGTTTTGGTCTGACAAGGTGCGTGTCCTGTGGGCCAGTGTCTTGAGATGTGGGTGCTGGGTGATGACAGATGCAACTTGCAGGAATAAATTAATGTTTATTGGATTGCGATACACACTGTGACCAAATGACTCATCTGATGTCCATTGGGCCAGTATATCCAGAAACGGCAGCTGACCGCCTTTTCGAGTTCCACAGTGAACTTCTTATTTAGGTCGCGTGAGTTAAGATGTTCCAAAATCTTATTTAGCGTCTTCGTACCATGAGGCCAGATCACAGAGGTATCATCCAAAATCTGAAGAAGTAGCAGAGCATACTATCATCGTGACGTTGTCCACTGTGTTCAGTGAACCCATAGACGAGATGCATATCGGCTGATTCTTCATGAGTAAACCTAACCATATTGTTGTGTATGACTGTTTACATACGAACCCTGCTGGAAAAACCAACCAAAGACTGGACCGAGCAGTAGAGGATAAAAGTTTGAGAACCAAGAGTAAAGCAGACTTTACTGTTGTCAACAGTAAGTACCACGAGTGAACGGAATACTTTGTCTTCAAAACAAGACACACAATGTATACCGTCATAGTGTAACTGTTGTGCAGATATTTTCAATACAGTACCGGTACAAAGGGTAAGAAACGAAATGTGATTACTCTGTAACTAACCACTGGAGACCACCTTCATACCAAAATAGTCGGAAAGTATCTCTGGACAACCGGTGAAATTTTCTCGGTAAGTTCTGGTTCACCATGTATACATGCAAAGTGGCCTTTTCGTTAGAATGACAACGCATCTCACGCACATTACTTGTACCATAAGCTGACGCACGGGAATAGACCATATTTTATTTTAAAGTGTGCTTTATCGAGAAAAAAAAAGATATGACAGACAATAGAAGAAACTATAATCGCTTCCGATTGTTTAAATTTAGGCATTACGGTTGTTGTTCGAGCATCTCCAGGCCGCTTCATCAACACAACATCACATAAGGGCGGGCCAGCGCGTGTCCTCGTCACGGAGTTGGGACGGGGACATTATGAACCGTTTCTCAGCCTTCCCTGGGTGCAAATTTCATTGGGTGTAAATTTCGCTGTGTGCAATTTACAGGACAGTCTTTGAATTTCTTAGACGTCTTTCTTCAAACTAACAGGATGACAAACCCAAACATAGATATGGTCATACTAGTCTTGTATTCGGCTTCCTTATAAGCTTTACTGTACATGTCCGGAATCATCCCAGAAAATGCAAGTATCCATTAAACTTCCTTGCTGCTAGTTCCGTATGTTTGTCCTACAGCAACTCAATGTAACCTGGACTCAAGACATAGAAGGATTTGAGAAAACGGCGAACCAGATCGGCTTTTCGTGTCCTACTGTCGTGAGCATCTGTGGAAAGTTCTTTAACGATGGTGAAACATGTGAAAGCAAAATATTGTGCACATTCTACGGCACTGAGAACATAACACGACATTCTGTCTTTCGGATATAATTATGAAGTTGTTCTGTCAAGAAGAGGTGGAAGAATTAGTTAACATGGTAGTGTACCTCTGTGTTGTTAGTACCGTAACTGTGCTGAGACAACGAAGGAAATAGGAGTGTTTTGACAGCATCCGTCTTATCAAAAGACGACTGTATTATGTGACACTTATTAAAAAATTTCCAAAAAAACAAGTTTTCAGTAGCAGTTCCGCAGAGAAGTTGGAAATGTAAATGTGAAGGCCAAACCTACCAACATAGTACGCTTCATCCAGCCATGTCAGTACTCTTTACGTCAGTGTGCAGTATACAAAGAGCCTTCTCGTTGCTGCTCTTGGAGTGTCATCTTCTTACAGGAGACTGATTATCATAATCGAGTACCCACATCGATTCTCTTCTCAGTTATTCGAATCAAAGTGGCAATATTTATGTTATGTTATCGAGTCACTGTCGAAGATGCTGCGACCACAAACTTCTCCAACCATGTCCACGTATTTCTTCTATCCTTTCTTCAAAAGTCATTTGCTTTAAGCTGCACATCTCGCCAAAGAGATGTGCCGAAAATATATTGGTTTGCTTAGTTTGATTGTGATTTTTATCAGCACAGTGAAGAGATGCTTGATCTATCCACAGGATCTTTAGCTTTCAGGGATACATCCACATTTCAAACGCTTCCAGTCTGTTTAGCGACGAAATTTCAGCTGTCCAAGATTCTACTTGACATAGCAGCTCTGATAACACTTACCTAGCTTGTTTAAACTAGAGAACACGATTACAAGTTAAATTTTTGAATTTCTGTAACGTTCGCGCAATGCCCGTTCTAGGTTTTGTGTGTTCATCATCGAAGGCTGCCATTTCCCTCCTTTCCTATCACATTCGTGACTGCTGAGGGGGAATATTGACTGTAGGTAGATCTCTCAATAATCACGAGTTCCTCTCATTTTAGTCGTGCTTACTACGTGCAGTGTATATGAGCGACAGTAACATGCTTCTTGGCTCGTCTGCGCTTCCAATTGAAGAGTTACCCTTATCGTGCTGACAACATTTTCCCTACACCCTCTCTCTGTGCACATACCGCTTACAAATAACGCTGCTCTTCTTTGAACATTTTCTATGTCTACGTAACTTTTTGAGGTTCCAAGCCTAACGAAAGTTAACCTAGAATTAAATTACAAGATGATATATCGTCTGTCAGCAACTACCGACACGTGTGAAATTACCGAACAATCAGTTTGATAAGTCATGGCCGCAAAATACTAGCACGAATTCTCTACATAAGAATGGAAAAACTCATAGAAGCAGACCTCGGGGAAGATCAGTTGGATTCTGAAGAAATGTAGGAACACGCAAGGCAATACTGACCCTACGACAGGTTAAGGAAAGGCAAACCTACATGTATAGAACTTGTGGACTTAGAGAAAGCTTTTCACAGTGTTGACGGCAATACTCTCTTTGAAACTCTGAAGTTAACAGGGGTAAATTACAGGGAGCGAAAGGCTATTTACAATTTGTAAAGAAACCAGATGACCGTTACAAGAATAGAGGGGCACGAAAGGGAAGCAGTGGTTGGGAAAGGAGTGAGACACGGCTGCAGCCTATCCCCGATGTTATTCAATCTGTATATTGAGCAAGCAGTAAAGGAAACCAAACAAAAATTGGAAAGGAATTAAAATTCAAGGAGAAGAAATAAAAATTTGAGGTTTACCGATAATATTGTAATTCTGCCAGAGACAGCAGAGGTTTTGGTAGAGCAGTTGAATGGAATAGACAGTTCCTTGAAGGGAAGATATAAGATGAACATCAGCAAAAGCAAAACAAGGATAATGGAATGTAGTCGAATTAAATCAGGTGATGCTCAATGATTAGATTAGGAAATGAGACTCTTATAGTAGTAGATGAGTTTTACTCTTTGGGCAACAAAATAATTGATGATGCGCTAAGTAGAGAAGATACAAAATGTAGACTGGCAATGGCATGGCAAGAAAAGCATTTGTGAATAAGAGGAATTTGTTAACGTCGAATATAAATGTAAGTATTAGGAAGTCTTTTTTGAAGGTATTTGTCTGGTGTGTAGCCATGCATGGAAGTAAAATGTGGAGAATAAGCGGTTTACACAAAAAGAGATGCTTTCGCAATGTGGAATGATATTTTCACTCTGCAGCGGAGTGTGCGCTGATATGAAACTTCCTGGCAGATTAAAACTGTGTGCCCGACCGAGACTCGAACTCGGGACCTTTGCCTTTCGCGGGCAAGTGCTCTACCATCTGAGCCACCGAAGCACGACTCACGCCCGGTCTCACAGCATTACTTCTGCCAGTATCTCGTCTTCTACCTTCCCAACATGCTAGTTCTGCATGGTTTGCAGGAGAGCTTCTGTAAAGTTTGGAAGGTAGGAGACGAGATACTGGCAGAAGTAAAGCTGTGAGACCGGGCGTGAGTCGTGCTTCGGTAGCTCAGATGGTAGAGCACTTGCCCGCGAAAGGCAAAGGTCCCGAGTTCGAGTCTCGGTCGGGCACACAGTTTTAATCAGCCAGGAAGTTTCGCAATGTGGTCTTACAGAAGAATGCTCGCTATTAGATGGGTCGATGACGTAGCTAACGAGGATATATTGAATAGAATTGGGGAGACAAGAAATGTGTGGCACAGCCTTACCAAAAGAAGCGATCGGTTGATGGGACACATTCTGAGACATCAAGGGACACCAGTTTAGTATTGGAGGGAAATGTGGGTGGTAAACATTGTAGAGGGAGGCCAAGAGATGAATAAAGTAAACAGATTCAGAAAGATGTGGGTTGCAGTAGTTAGTCAGAGATGAAGAGAACCGCACAAGAAAAAGTAGCATGGAGAGATGTATCAAACCAGACTTCAGACTGAAGACCACAACAACGGAATATTATAAATTCATCCTCAGGTACTATCTCCTCTGCGAGTGCACAAGTTGCTATTACACCGGTATCAGTGAGAAGCAGACGAAACCCAGCCAAAAAGTAATGGTTGAAAAGTTTCATAGAAAACATGAGGTGAGAGTTGAAGAACAGCACGAGTTCAAGTTCAAACAACATAATAAAGCAGTCTCTGTAGTTGAACCCCATCTAATCGATGGTTACTGTGTTACGTAGTCTGTAGGAGGTGCCGCAAAATTTCTAAGATCTCATCTGATATTTCCGCTGATTTTTTCAGTTCCTGTTCTCCGTCTACATGGCGTCTGTTTCTGATGTAGCTGGTGCAATAACCGTTTGTTTGACATGGACGTGGGAGTGCACTGTTACAATCGATTGAATCTCACGAGGAAACTTTCATATTCCAGTATTTATAACTTTCTCAGTTAACTACGAAGTGTAGCTGACAGAAATTGAACTGATTAATTTACGAAACAATAATTTACGAAACAATTAATTTACGAAACAGACAGAAAGGGCAACCTTAAGTCAGGCTATGTATATGGTAGCATTTAAAGCCAGAAGACATTCTACAAGTCTCGGTCAGTTTTCTTAAGTAATAATCAGCTAAACACACACAACGTTTATTATTTTCTATTTTGGACATACAGCGTGAAGAGCGTAGCAATGGTAGTTTTAACGAATACACTGGATAAATGATAATCTGTCACTGCACAGCATTCAATTCAGTTCCCCAACAAGTTGTTAAGGATTTTACGACACTCGAGAGGAAAAACCAGGCACGGAGAAGAATAGTGCCTAATTTACACAAATGTGGTCCCCCGCGTAGCAGTCAAGCGAACGGCGGGGCCGTGGCTTGGTGATGACGCACGAGAGGCTGCAACAGCACACGTAATACAGAGGTTGTTAGACGTCACGCCGCTGTGATTTAGGACTCTTGAACACAAAGCAGGGCTGTACTTGACAATCCTGCTATTGAGTAGGAGTAACCACAGACATGAAATATTCCGGCAGTGTGAATCTCAGTAAGACAACCGTAGCAACTAGAACGTACTGTTTGGCTGGCTACTCGTATGAATATACAAACCCAGTTATCAATCGCAAAGTGGATTCGTACACATAACTCAGTTTTTATTAACTTTTCCTTTCACCGTACGATCTTACGTTCACCACTAAGCTCTTCTATCCAGCTACGCATGTAAGTGCTGAAGTGCTGGACCAAATCCAAAGGTCAATATAGGGCCCGTGCTAAGACGCAGCGGAGCCCAACATATACTTTCAGTAATCAATCAGAAGGCATGGGTGTTAGGCCAAGAGAGCGCCCCCCACGTCTGCTTGCAGAGGCATGTTCTTAAATCTTGCTGTCTTGTGTATCACTCCTGCTCTAAGGGAGATTTCGTAGAGACGAGTGACGAAATTGGTATAGTACGGAAATGACAACCTGCACATGTCTACCGGAGGTCTCATATTAGAATGCCGCCTTGGACAAGACCCTACTTCTAAATATGCCTTTGCTGTACTATTCCAAATCATCAAATAGTTTACGTTAAATGTAACTCGATCGTTCCATTGAAGTCTAATGTAAATGGAACTGTGTGACCGAGCGAGGTGGCGCAGTGGTTAGCACACTGGACTCACATTCGAGAGGACGGCGATTCACACCCGCGTCCAGCCATCCTGATTTAGGTTTCCCGTGATGTCCCTAAATTTCTTCAGGCAAATGCCGGGATGGTTCCTTTGAAAGAGAGGAGCCGATTTCCTTCCCCATCCTTCCATAATCCGATGGGACACATGACCTCGCTGTTTGCCCGCCGGTGTGGCCGAGCGGTTCTAGCCGCTTCAGTCTGGAACCACGAGACCGCTACGGTCGCAGGTTCGAATCCTGCCTCGGGCATGGATGTATATGATGTCCTTAGTTAGGTTTAAGTAGTTCTAAGTTCTAGGGGACGATGACCTCAGATGTTAAGTCCCATAGTGCTCAGAGCCATTTGAACCAATTGAACCTCGCTGTTTGGTCCCCTTCCCCAAATCAACAAACCACCCAATGGAACTGTGTGCTAACTATTACAGGGTGGGGCAAATCAAAGTGGTCTGGACAATTGGATGCGATTGGTCGTGAACGTGTTCTTATAACCACACCCCGTGACACGTGATCCACGCCGGTTCAGAGTGTAGTGCCGGCTGTGTCAGTGCAAGTGGAGCAGTGCAAAGGGGAGGAGGGTACTCAAAGTGGAGCAGCGGGTGTTCGTTGTGGAAAGTTACACGACAACAGAGTCGTGGAAACGGTTTTGTCAGTTGTTTTCTGAGAAGTTTAACGGTATCAAAGCGCAAGAAAAGAAAGCCATGCAACGGTTAGTCCGAAAATGGCGTCAAAAGGGATCTATTTTCAATAAGTCAAAAAACAGTGCGAAACGTGCCCACACACCAGAAAAAGTGGCTGCAGTTCACTATAAAATGCTTCAGAGTTCTACCAAATCAACCCTACTGCCGTCACAAGAGACCGACATATCACGTCGATCAAGCGGGCGAATATTCCACCTGAACCTGCACATGCAACCCTACTGAGTGTCTGCTGTTCACGCATTAAATCCAGCAGATGCTCCTCAGCGCCTCTAGTTTTGTGAGTGGCTGTTCACTGACATAACAGTCAATGGATTGGACACGGATCTGTTCTTTATTAAGCCTAGTTTCACCTCAGTGGTTATGTCAACTCACAGAATCACAGGTTCTGCACAGCGGAGAGTCTGCATAGCTTCCACGAAACACCACTGCATGATCAGAAGGTTTAGTCTGGTGTGCTGTGTCTGCACCCCGTATAATTGGTCCCGTTTCTTTCATCAGACGCTCGCTTCGGTGCGTTACATTGCCAACATTTTGAAACCATTTGTGGCAACATTAACTGAGGAGGAAAATACTTCCATTTACTTCCAACAGGATGAAGCAACTGCCCTTACAGCCGGCCGTACTTTGGAGCGCATTTACACAATCTTCACGCATGACGTAGTCGTTAGCAGAGGTCAGTCTGTTCGCGGCCCTAGCTGGCTCCCCAGGTCACCAGATGTGTCAGTGTGCGATCATGTTGTGTAGTCATGTCTAAGGTGTATCGCAACAACCCTCATAGTCTTCAAGAACTGCAGCAGAACATTTCGGATGAGACGCGGCAATTCAAGCAGTTCAGCTTCGATACGCCTTCAGCCAATTGCTGACCAGAGCTCAAAAGTGCCAAGAGATGGATGGTGGTCACTTTCAACATCTTCTATAGTCAGGTTAGTACGTATTTCCTTTCCTCTGTTGGGTTTCTTTGTACCTTGGAACTATGTTCTCCAGTCTACTTCTTTTTGCCTTACGCTGTAGTTGTTCTTTACCTGACTCGATGGGACCTATACAGTTAAACTTTCTAAAATAAAATAGAAGAGAGAACAGGAAGTTGCTTACAAATAAACTGCAAGCATCTGAGGTCATCCTTGTTCTAATGTTGTCAAGGTGCAAAAGAACGAGAAGGGGGGACCTAGAAAAATCCCAAAACTCGACGTAACGACCCGACACCGAAAGTCACCAGAATCATAAAATATGTAAGATGCAATAATGACTGGAAGAGAAAATACATATTGTGTGGAATTACTTACATAAATCTCATAAAAAACCGCTCCCCAATGCCGCCCTACTAGGAACATTAGCAGGAAAACTATGCAACAATTAATACTTGCTGGCGTGAATATTTAGGGAGCACACGATCCACAATGTAGGCGTGTTATGAATCAGATATGTGATGAATATAGGGTTTAAACTGGAAAAGCGGGAAGTGACAGCAGACGGTACGATCATAACGTTACGAGGGAAGAGAACCCGTACGTCTAAAAACAAGGGAAAATATTACGTTACGGACACACCTTAATTTGCCTGCATAATGTTATAGTCAACTAAAATATTTTTGTGATAAAAGTCAGCGCGTTCATTAACAGTATCTAGAGATAGGAAAGGTGACTTCCTATTATTTCAATTTCTTCCAGGTCACTGAGTATGCGACCTTTCTGTTCATTGTGTAAGACAGTTGAATTATCGCTAACTTGCAGCAGCTGGTATTGGTTGTCAACTTGGAACTTGAACATCTCATCTTATTGTCTCGTAATACGATATTTTAACTATCACAATTTACTCCAGGCGGTGGAATTAAAAGCGTTCCGAAGCGGGTCGTGTGTGCAAGAAAGATTGTTGATTCAGCAGCTGTTGTGCTGTTTCTTCGTTTTACAAAAATAACTTGTACAGTTGCGGGTGCCACACAAGAAGAGCTTCTTGTGAATTTTACTAATTGTGTGGTTCCCAGCGTGCTGCCGAGTTGTTTACATTTTATGCACAACGTTTCTATGACTGTCCTACCCGTCTTCTTCAGGGTGCTTTGAGTTTTGCTGTTCGTGTGTACTCGCCGCCTGGACTCCAACAAGATTCTGAGCTACTGGTGGTCTCGCGCCGCTATTTATAGCTGAATTCGACTACCGACAACCGCTACTTCATTTCAAGCTCTTCTGTTTTTCAGATCCAGCACTGATATTCCGTGAAACGCACATTCTCTCCGCGTTTCTCAACACCAGTGGACGTGATGGCAGCCGAGACCTTAACTGATGGCCGGATCCCAAGCCTTGTTTAAACTGGAAGCTCCACGCCCTCCTCGTTTATTAGCTTTCCTGACGTCTTTATTTGAACAGACTCATTAATTATGCCGTCCCAGAAACTTGGCGTTTTCACCACGACCGTATTTCATTTCATGATTACATCTCAGGCAGTGGTCAGCGGCAATCGTTTTGCTTCGTTGTTTCAGTTGGATGTGTCGCTGATCTTCCTTGGGTCTCCCCTCTATTGTTCTGATAGTGTGCTGCACGTAAGACATGACATATTTACAAGAAATGCAATACACACCCGGCTTTCGCAGAACTAGAGCGCCTTTAACATTACGAAGGATATTTATTTTAGTCGCAGAGAGCGAAATACAGTGGATGCTATGTTTCAGTAGGAGTCTACCAATCATATAAGATACTGGGCCAGCATAAGGAAGAACACCTGGAAACATACCATTAATAAATCACCCCGATAAAGCCTGAAGTATCAAAATAATTCTGCTAAAACCGGCACAAATACGAGGAGAGTCATATGCGAATGAATCCTGTCATGTAGCTTACCTTTCCTTTAGTAATAGTGCTAGAATATTCCAATGAAACTACTAGTCGTACACAGCGATTCTAACAGGTTTCCTCCACATAATGAAGACACTATTCGTCGTAACTAGAGACATCTGCCTGAGTCGGAAACGTTTTTCATCGTCTACGTTATTGACGTTGAACCAATACGTTTGCCGGCCGGGGTGGCCGATCGGTTCTAGGCGCTACAGTCTGGAACCGCGCGACCGCTACGGCCGCAGGTTCGAATCCTGCCTCGGGCTTGGGTGTGTGTGATGTCCTTAGGTTAGTTAGGTTTAAGTAGTTCTAAGTTCTAGGGGACTGATGACCTCAGAAGTTAAGTCCCATAGTGCTCAGAGCCATTTGAACCATATGAACCAATACGTTTGCTTTGCATCCATGAAGCCGATGAGAAATGTAACAAGGAAGTCCGTCAATTTCTGCAGCACCAGTTGGCTTCTGCATGATCAGACGTGCATCAGGTTCCAGAACCTCTACAAGGAAAAGCATAAAATGGCTGAGAAAGGAGACAAAACCAAAGAAGTCAATATTGTCCTTTACCTGGATGGGGACGAGCACGTAACAGATTTCAAAAACAAACAAAGATTGCGTCTTCTGGAATTTTCTAACAGTTGAGGGAATGGATCGTCCCTGATGATCACAAGTGTCCTCAAAATGCAACATGTTATAAACAACCATATTGCGAGACTATTAATTCTTTCCTCTTGTCTTTTAAGGATGCACAATACCTCAATAGAAATTGTGGAATGATATCTATAGATTTCTACTATTCTTGAGTATGACAAGAAATAATTATCTTCACCCGCGAACCGTTGTGGTGGGGTGGCTTGCGTGTCCAAACGAAGCACAGAGTCGTACCGTAGGTGCTACCACAGCAGGAGTGTATCTGTTGACAGCCATGCAAACGTGTAGTTCCTGAGGAGAGCAGCAGCCTTTCCATTAGTTGCAGGTGCAACAGTATGGATGACTGATTGATATGGCCTTGTAACATCAGCCACCATGGTCTTGCATATAGGTACTGCTAACGGCTGAAAACAAGGAGAAGCTACGCCAATAATTTTTTTCCAAGGACGTGCAACTCTAACATATGGATTAACGATGATGGCATCCTCTTGGGTAAAATATTCTGGAGGTAAAATAGTCCCCCATTCGGATGTCCGGGCGGGCAGTACTCAGGAGGATATCGTCATCAGAAGGAACAAAACTTGCATTCTCCGTGTCGGAACATGGAATGATAGATCTCTCAATCGATCAGGTAGGTTAGAAAATTTAAAAATCGATGTGGGTAGGCTGAAGTTTTTGTGCCAACTAACTCCGCATATGTTGAAGAAACTGAGAAAATGTGTGATGAGATTAAAGAAATTATTCGGATAGGTGGGAGATGAAAATTTAATTGTGGTCGGGAACTGGAATTCGGTGGTAGAAAAGAGAAGGGAAGGAAAACTAGAAGGTGATTATAGACTGGGATAAGGAGAGAAGACGTCTGGTAGAATTTTGTGCAGAGCATAATTTAATTATCAGTAACCTTTGGTTTAAGAATCATGAAAGAATGTTGTATACATGGAAGAGATCTCGAGACACCGGAAGGGAAGATCTGGTTGGATTCCGGAGAAATATAGTAACACGCGCGACAATACCTGCCCTAGATTAAGGAAAGGCAAATCTATCTTTATAGCATTGTACACTGAGGGAAAGATTTTGACAATGTTGACTGGAATACACTCTCTAAAATTCAGAAGGTAGCAGAGCTTATATACAGGGAGCGAAAGGCTATTTATAATTTGTACAGAAACCAGACGGCAGTGAGAAATGTTCAGCATCATGAAAGGGAAGCAGTGGTTGAGAATGGAATTATACATGTTTATAGCCCATCCTCAATTTTATTCGATTTGTTCCTTGACTGAGTAAGCAGTAAAGGAAAGCACAGACAAATTTAGAGAACGAATTAAAGTTGAAGAAGAAGAAAATAAAATCTTTGAGATTTCTCGATGACGTTGTAATTATGTCAGAGGTAACAAGTCTACATATCTGCGGCCCTACGCAGCTAGAGGGCTCCGAATTGTAGCGTGTAACATGGCGGTGTGTGACGTAACTATGTCGGAGGGTGAGAAATAGCGAGCTGTAATCGAGTTTCGAATTTACAGAGTTCGTCCACACATGGAGCGCCCTCTCCTTCAGAATGACAAAGCCCGACCACACGAGCGCTGCAACATCTGCAACATCGATCATCCTCCATACGCTCCCGACTTGACTCCATTCGACTTTAATCTGTTTCCGAAACTTAAAGGAAATCTCCGAGGACCCCATTTTTATAGTGATGGAGCGATGCAAGCAAAGGTGATTGCAGTTCTGTGAGCACAGACAAATATTCTACAGTGATGGTGTCAACGAACATGTTTCTCGTTGAGAAATAATTGTATAGACATGAAGAACAAAGGTGTAGAAAGTTAATAATGTCTGTTTTGTTTAGAAAGCTTTAAGAGTTCTCACATAAAAATTTGGATGCATTGCTCCTCAACACTCCCTCATATTATGATGAGTGATGTGTGGAGATGGCAAAACACTATTACTGCAACTAGAAAAGTAGTGTGAAGCTTAGAAATGTCAGTATGACAGCGATGTAAGACATAATCTTCCAGTGACATCTGCACCACTAAAACGGGACTAACGTTTCCACACGCCCTCATGACAACCACATCGAGCATTTGAGAGATGAAATAGGCGTCTGAGGAAGGTACAGTTTTTGAAGTATGGAGGGATGTTAATCTGGACGAGTCACAAATTATTCTGCGTTACAAAGATTCAGAATCATGATATACAGAACAGATATATCCACAAAGTATTGCGTGATATTCTTTAGAATGTCGGTGAAGTTGCTCGAATTCTTCTTTTTATTTATAAATTTTCCCGGAAAGACAAAATTTATTGTATTGATTATTATGATTAACTCACCGTTTTATTTCCCTTGAGCTTGTTTTCTTTACTTACTTTGGTATATCTTAATCTCTCATCTTTAGAACGTTACATGTCACAAACACTTATGGGTTAATACTTCTGTCTACATGTTTATATGAGCATCAAATTTTTAGCACGTAATATTTAGTATGTGGAGAACAAAAGCTTTGAGAGCTATAAAAAGTTGCGACGTATTATACACGCTTACAGGTAAATTTCTAGATCCGCATTTGAAGTCATTCAGAACACTTGAGTAATACATCTGTGCTGACTGTGACCCATTTATGGCAGCTGCCAAATCCCACAATTACAGGATGGGCAATGATGGACATTAGGCACTGTACGTATCACCTCACATGTGAGCTCCGTCTCTCTCTCAAAACACACACACGCACACACACACACACACACACACACACACACAGTGCTGGTGGGTAAGGATAATTATGACCAGTTGATCGAATGACTGCCATTATCCTGGATGCTAACGGGTCGAGAGCAATTGTGCTCAGCTGATTGGGTGACTGCCTTTATCCTGGTTTTTGTTGGGTGGATCTTCAGACATGATGGCGATGAGTACGACGACTACAATGATGGGGACGTCTCTGATGATGCAGAAACAATGAAAAGCTGCTGGCAGTGAGCCTCAAGTTTTTATAACACACCACCAAGTCAACAAATGTCAACAAGTTCTGATAGATAAAAATGCTGATTAGTTAGCATTAATCAGCAAGTCCTGACTTGTTGACACCAGCATCGTACTTCAGTTTTTGCCATCTCGGAGGAACGCAAGCTTTGAGGTACCATATAATAAAGGAAAATCAATCCTAAATGTGCGTGTTGCATCTCTGCATTTGAAAATACCAGGAATCAGATATACATATTCAAGGAACTCACATGCCTCTCTGCATCCCTGTGCTACGTCTGACCACAATTTTGAAGTTAAAAATTATTTAATCACCAATGTTTGAGGTGCTTATGATAATCGGGGGCGACATGTCTCTCATGTCAAAACAGCCATCAGCATTCGCCGAGCTCCTCTGAGGTAAGGTATTTGTATAGCTGGGTGTTACCTCAGATGCTGCCCTCTGTTATATGTCCGGGCGGGGACAACCATCGTAAACTTCTAGCAATAATCGAAGCTCTTCTTCAGTAAACATTATTTCATGATCTCGCGTAATATTGCCCCCTGCTTCCGAACCTAGCAAGAAAACTAACTGTTTCACCAATTCATCGGAATTATTCCCTTTGCAAACTTCAAGAGAATCTTCATTATCTATCCCCCATGGCTACAAATAATACACCTCACATGCTGCTATTGTTGTCATACAACAAATTGCTCTCCATGTTACAGAAAAAAGTGCAACATTTTCAAATTAATACGGGGCGTTTATGAGAGCGAGGTCTCCTGCTTCAGTGAGTCATCTCAGTGTCTGTGGAGTGATGGCAGCCCACCCTTTCTCAAGAGTCAAAACAAGAGAAAATAGTGACGTTGAATGCTGAGGTCTGCAGTGATCTAACTCATTCCAAATACGTTCCGTCGGGTTCTGTAACTTACAGTACATAATAACTTACGTTTCAGAGAGAGTAACAAACTGTAATTAGTGTTAACACTGCACCGACGACCAAAATCATACTATACATCCTTCCTAGTACCCTAGGAAGGCAAGAAATGTAAACAATGAAAGCTGAAAAAGAGTCAAGTTCTAATGTTTCATTAATGTGCTTCCAGGAGTTTACTTCTGCAAGTACGCCTGTATTGCCTTCATACTCTCTTAAAATGAGTAACAGTACGGCAGCTGTGTGAATACCATTAACGGACATTATACTAATAACGATTTTCCTACATCAGCGTCATCATCAACATCATAACAACATCATCAGGCATTTGACGTCAGAGTAGGAAGTACTTCTGTCTCCAAATACAGGCATTCATATTTCTCCCCTCCGGTCATAGTCACGATCTTTTGTAATCTATAAGGCTCCAGCGAACATCTTCCTTGGCGCATGTACCGTCCACTGAGATACCTTTTCCGATTACGTCTATTTCACTTTTATTGCGATCAAAAATCACTCCTGGCTGTTCCCTGATTCTCGCCTCGTTAAGTAAATCCCTACATGCAGCTATGTAACTCTGCCTGCTGATAACCGACAGGCCGAGTATACATGTGCTTTTTACAGTTGTTAGTTCAATATTCCACCGTAGGTACTGCACTAACTTCGCTTCTACGACAGGAAAAAAAATAGTCCCGGAACTTTCTGGACAGATGGTGAACGTCATCAGTGGTGGGTCACAAGTCCACCTGATACCAGCGTTCCAAAGCGACGAATGTGCCTTATTAAGGGAGTGAATAATATTTTGTCCAGCAATCTTACTCGTAAGGTGTGACCCATTCGAAATATTCGTCACCAATCCTGTAATCCGAGACTATGGTGTGCTTTTTCCTAATTATGCGCATTACCTTGTTTATCAAAACTAGACATAATTGTCTGAATGGGAATTCCGCGATCGTTCATTAATAAAATATGGCGTTTCAGTCTTCGATCGCTATACTTTATTTTCAATTACCGGTTTCGGGCTAGCTGCCCATCTTCAGATCTGTTAGACAAAGTTAAAAATGTAATTAATAAAAGAGATACAGTTAGTGATAGAAACATCTTAGTTTACAAAAAGAAATTTTGGAACGTATTAAATGCCAACATACCATATACTGTAGTAACAGAGTAGCTTGTCCGTACAGAACACTCGGTTCGCTGTCATAAGTAAAGTAAATTTCAATCTGTTAAAACCTTGTATCGCAGTTTTTAAGAGTAACCTGATTGGTAAGAGTAAAAAGTGCCCTCTACCTATAACAATTGTGAATCTGTTATTATTTCACCGTATATATTAATGGCGAATATTCTTTTTAATAAAACAATTTTTTTAAGGCAATAACATATGAATAATCTTTTTTGAGTGGACCATGAAACGAAAAATTTACACTAATTTAAAATTTCTTTTTAAAGAAACATAAAATATAATTAAAATGTAGATATTGTTTCGAAAATGTGCGTTTCCTCTTCTTTGTTTTGATTGGTGGTGGAGTGGATTTCCCTACGTCAGAACGTATACACCGCCACGCCGTGTCCTCTTCCGCCGCGCCCAATTCATCTCGCCGCCAGTACGCTGAGGGCCGTTCCGCTGCAGCTGGTTCTTACTGGGGCGTGCTGTTGCTTTCAAGAGTAAGCCTAAAACAGGTCTTTAAAAATCTCATAATAATTCCTGTGCATAAAATCACTTTGCTTATTAAGTAGTAGGCCTGGGGTTTTTCTTTGATGAGCGTATATTTCAATCTCTTCGAGCACGTTGAGATAGAGACTTTTTGGAGCTTTATGTAGCACCTCCATTTGTTCATTTATATTACTCACTTCATGTCTATTGTCTTTTACGTGTGTTCCAAATGCTGTTCGATTGCTATGACTGCAATGTTCCCTATATCGAATTTCAAAATTCCGCCCTGTTTGTCCTATATAATAACTGTCACATTCAGCACATTTAATCTTATATACTCCGGAACTATTGTATTTCATTTGTTTTGTCGTTGCTGGTTTATGTCTTAGTCTATGTGCCATTTGCCCTTCATTCTGAAATGCCACTGCGATGTTTTTTGGAAAGCATTTAGCAATTCTTTCCGACACACGCCCTTTGTATGTCAGGGTGACAAACTTCTTCTTAACTTTAATTTTCCTAGAATCGCTACTGATACCCGCGGATTTGTTTTTGATCTTGTTAAACATACGTGTAACATTTTGTGTCCTGTATCCATTAGGTGCTGCTACTTGCTTAATAATACCTAGTTCTTTCTGCAACTCATCTTCCTTTAATGGCAATCTGAGGGCTCTGTTGCACATTGCATGAAAGTACGCTCTTTTATGCTGTGCCGGGTGGTGCGACGTCGCTACTATGATGTTGTCGGAGCAAGTGTCTTTTCTATAGACGCCGAAAACGTGCCTGCCTCCCTCCTTTCTGACGGTCAAATCTAAATACTTAATCGCCCCATTGTTTTCCATTTCTAGTGTGAATTGAATTTTTGGATGCTTTTCGTTTAAAACTTTAGTCATTTCCTCTACGTCTTCTTTTTTCCCTTTGAATAATAAAATAGTGTCGTCAACATACCGTCTGTAATAAATTAACTTCTCCTTAATTTCTGGAAAAGAGCTAAAATCTTTGTTCTCAAAGTCAGGCATTTTAGCAGAAATTTTTATGAATATCTACATTTTAATTATATTTTATGTTTCTTTAAAAAGAAATTTTAATTTAGTGTAAATTTTTCGTTTCATGGTCCACTCAAAAAAGATTATTCATATGTTATTGCCTTAAAAAATTGTTTTATTAAAAAGAATATTCGCCATTAATATATACGGTGAAATAATAACAGATTCACAATTGTTATAGGTAGAGGGCACTTTTTACTGTTACCAATCAGGTTACTCTTAAAAACTGCGATATAAGGTTTTAACAGATTGAAATTTACTTTACTTATGACAGCGAACCGAGTGTTCTGTACGGACAAGTTACTCTGTAACTACAATATATGGAATGTTGGCATTTAATACGTTCCAAAATTTCTTTTTGTAAACTAAGATGTTTCTATCACTAACTGTATCTCTTTTATTAATTACATTTTTAACTTTGTCTAACAGATCTGAAGATGGGCAGCTAGCCCGAAACCGGTAATTGAAAATAAAGTATAGCGATCGAAGACTGGAACGCCATATTTTATTTTGCATTACCTTGTATTTTTCAGGGCTGAAGACACCGTGATATACAGAGCAATGACTGCGAGAAATAACCGACTGTGAAGTGATTCATCAAAGGTAAAGCCAACGGAACGCAATCGTTTGGTCGTCAGAAAGTGCACAATTCCTGAAGCGCTGCGCGGGTAGATCCGTTACTGGAACAACACTGTGTGATATCTGTGTGTCACTCTAGATCCACGTCTAACGTGCCATCAGCTCACCCGATGCATCCGAAACAAAGCCACCGGATGCCCAGTGCGCTGAAACCCCTTCAACCTGTCAAAACGGCTCGGTGTCACTTCGTACAAAGCGCTGCTCCACCGTGTAATCGAGCAATACGTAGTCGTGTGAGATTGCACTGAGGATACTCATATTCGAGTAAGCACTACAGACAGTGGAAAACCGAGCGCGGATGGAAACACGAAGGTTCGAAATTACAATGCAGCTTCCACACAAGACGGCTACACTGTTGATTTCCTAAGTGGCCATAACTGAAAATGCGAAGAAAAGCACAGCATTAAGCATGAAGGCAGCATGACAGGATAAATGAGTTGTACGAACGCTAGAAATATTATTAAGTCTAGGAATCTAGGCATTCTCGCGAATCTGGATGATGAAGTCTTCTCGGGTTAGCAGTGAAGTCAAGACGTCGTTCTGCGGCAACGTTTCAACAAGTTTCCTATTCGTCATCTTAGTCTGAAGATGGGTAGTAGGAAACTTTTTGAAACGTTGTCACAAAATGACGTCTTCACTCGCCCGATAATCCGAGAAAATTTCATCATAATGAATTCTGTAAACCAATCAGCTGTAGAAGACTCCTCTTTGAAAATCCAATCGTAGCAGTAGTAGGATGGGTGTTCAGACACAAAATTAAGAACAGTATATTGACAAATCATAGATGAGCCAATAGTCATCATTAGCTGACCCTGCAGCAGGCAGAATAAACACTGAACAGGTAAATAGATTTTGTTATCTATCAAAAACTGGTGTTCATGGGCTCTGTCAGTACGAGTCGAATGAGACTGCGCCTCGTTGCCTTAGGAAACAGCTTGCACGAAATCGTAGTACTAAAACAGTCTCTCGCTGGTTATGTTGTTGTTCATTACTATCATAATGAGATATACTGTTTTGTTGTTGTACTGAATCTCCTAGGGTAGTCATGAATTTGAAGTTTGTAAATGCAATGTAGTGATAATTATTCTATGAATAGCTGGCGATGTATGCCAAAGAATAAACAAATGCATTGTGTTGCAATATACCCCATGGACATTCGAGATTCTGTGTCTGAACTTTCTGTTCTTTTGTCTTCTACTGTTCTTGATTTTCTGAGGTTCATCTTGCTGTAACAGTCTATGTAAGTTGTAAACGAAACTAAAAATATAGTTGTTCATGTCTTCAAACATGTGTACGGTACATAATTATTTGTAAACCTAAACCTTGCTTGTCCTGAGTAGACGTGGCCTTAACGGATCACTGACCATTGTTAGGCACCATACTAGAAAATAATTAGTAATTTTCTCTCAGCTCATCTTCGAGACGTGACGCCAGTTAGGACACTAAACTTTCTTTCAGTTTTTACGAGCTATGCGGCCGCTACGAATAATTTAATGTATTTCACTTTCAGATTTTCTCAAGGTTGCGAGATAACATCCCAGGCAGAAAGGCCTGGTCACAGTCTAGTCTAGTTCTAGTACAAGATTCCATCTGCAAAAGATTATGCTTGTTATCTTATGTTGATATTAGAGACGAAACCACGATCTGGAGTTACGGGTTTTATTACTTCACATTGAACTGACATACGAAATATTATCTGGTGCTATAAGCACATGAGTTTTAACTGTACTTTTGATTTATTTTGAAGATATCTGTGAGAATTCAAGAGAGAGACAATTAATTATTTATAATCCCATAACCATACTGAGTATGAGCTAGTTTTCTGATTGCTGGTCTCTTCACTCTTCACCGTATTATTAGAGTTATTTCTATTTTCTCAAAATCGTCTAAGCAGTAAGCCTTACTACACACATGTCATGTTGTCCTGATGGATAACTAAAGGTTTTCAAAGTTTGGAGTCAATCCATGACCCAAATGCGTGGCCTCCTCTTTCATTACACTACCTATCTTCTCTCTTTAAAATCCTTACACGTCCACCACAATGTAAGCCGGTTCTCCTCGGACGAAATTGTTACTTTTCGACTAATTGACGCCAAGCTCGCGCTCATAAGCCATCACACGACCGAGTGCCAGCAAAGACCACCTCCTTTCTCTTGTCACTCTCTCAATGAAAAGATTTTAGCAAAGATGAATTTTTCTTATACATAGTTCACATACAAATTGAATACAATTACATTTACTTGAAAATAATACTACGGATTCATATGATGCTTTACATTTCATTCACATTAAAATACCAGTTAAATGAAAGAGATTTGCCTTGTGATAAAGGAGGAGCAAAACTAGCTGACTAAGAATACAATGTCGGCTTTATGACTGTGCACTCCGTGGCGTGCAGTACTTGTCTCTGGACTTCGCAAATAAGCAATGAGGAAAATGAAATGACTTACTCTGATGTTAATTACCTGACTAGATAGACAGGTACTGAATTTTGTATGAAGCTAATTAAATGTATTGTTGGGAGTCAGACATTTTGTGAAATTTTGAAATTCTAAAACTTAGTGAATTGATCAAGTCGAAATAAATTAAATAAGAATTTGAACCCATAATGTGTAAGAAGAGGATGGAAATCTCAGAAATATTCTGAGTCGTGGTCACCTTTGTGCTCAGACGGCAAAGACTATCAAATCCACCGGTTAGTCCCTCAAC
Source organism: Schistocerca nitens (assembly GCF_023898315.1). Lineage (NCBI taxonomy): Eukaryota > Metazoa > Arthropoda > Insecta > Orthoptera > Acrididae > Schistocerca > Schistocerca nitens. The sequence goes on from NC_064614.1 coordinate 1,048,847,044, forward strand.
CTTTAGGGGTGTATTTCACAGCTAGATCAGAAATGTAAGGACTATGGTATGAAGATTAGCATCTCCAAAACGAAAGTAATGTCAGTGGGAAAGAGATATAAACGGACTGAGTGCCAAATAGGAGGAACAAAGTTAGAGCAGGTGGACGGCTTCAAGTACTTAGGATGCATATTCTCACAGGATGGCAACATAGTGAAAGAACTGGAAGCGAGGTGTAGCAAAGCTAATGCAGTGAGCGCTCAGCTACGATCTACTCTCTTCTGCAAGAAGGAAGTCAGTACCAAGACTAAGTTATCTGTGCACCGTTCAATCTTTCGACCAACTTTGTTGTATGGGAGCGAAAGCTAGGTGGATTCAGGTTACTTTATCAATAAGGTTGAGGTTACGGATATGAAAGTAGCTAGGATGATTGCAGGTACCAGTAGATGGGAACAATGGCAGGAGGGTGTCCACAATGAGGAAATCAAAGAAAAACTGGGAATGAACTCTACAGATGTAGCAGTCAGGGCGAACAGGCTTAGATGGTGGGGTCATGTTACACGCATGGGAGAAGCAAGGTTACCCAAGAGACTCATGGGTTCAGCAGTAGAGGGTAGGAGGAGTCGGGGTAGACCAAGGAGAAGATACCTGGATTCGGTTAAGAATGATTTTGAAGTAATAGGCTTAACATCAGAAGAGGCACCAATGTTAGCACTGAATAGGGGATCATGGAGGAGTTTTATAAGGGGGACTCCAGACTGAACGCTGAAAGGCATAATCAGTCTTAAATGATGATGATGATGACAATATTATATATATATGAATCCCAACATGCTGCACATTGGAATAGACGTTCAGACGGATAGACTTTGGTAGAAAATCCAAGACGAACTTGCTAATGGTTACAAATTTTCTGGGAGAATTTTTGTTCACCAGAAAAGTGTTTTTCTCCTTTTTGAGGTTTTCCTTAGACGGATAATACTGCAAATTTCAATCTAGAGCGGTATCACTGTATAGACTAATTTCGATCATTTTAGCAATGATATGTTGGGCAACAGAAGATTAATTTTGCAGAGCTTCATAAAGCAAATACCAGAAAGCTGTGGCAGTTAGTAAAAACATTTATAAAATCAATTACATTATATACATATGTATAGGACATTATCTTTGATATTGTAATTAAATTTCAGCTAACACATAACTTCAGACAACATTAAAACATTTAAATAAAATTTTATTTGGAATATATTAAAGAGCCGAGGGGTCAGGACAAATTGCATCTGAAGAGATCTCAAAAAGTGGATGTCAAAAACTACCTAGATTAGGATATAGGCACATGTGCCAAAGTTTAACTACACCCGGCGTCTGTCATACTGTGAAACAATAGCCAATCTGCTGACAATAACTTGACTTGGCAAGCATTCTCTTATCCCATCCAATCGAAGTAAGGAACTAAGTTTGGCTACGAGAGCAGATAGAATGTTTCTCACTTGCCATGATCAATAGCCTGCAACTTGCGCGGTTTTTATAGTGACTTGAGTTTCCACTTCTGCGCTAATCATATCACTGTTCCCACATTTCTTTTTTCTTAATTTTCTGTGTTCCCTTAAAAATATTGAACTTACGAGAAACTGATTTAGAGACACACACCTGATAGACTCTTAATGGCACAAACTCCATGGACCACTGAAATCTGTTGGGTGCCATCCTGCTGCATTCAGCTGCATCACATATCTCATGGACGTTGGTTGGAGCAGAGCCTAAGATGTTTGCATGTGACTCAATGAGGCTCATACACTCCTGGAAATTGAAATAAGAACACCGTGAATTCATTGTCCCAGGAAGGGGAAACTTTATTGACACATTCCTGGGGTCAGATACATCACATGATCACACTGACAGAACCACAGGCACATAGACACAGGCAACAGAGCATGCACAATGTCGGCACTAGTACAGCGTATATCCACCTTTCGCAGCAATGCAGGCTGCTATTCTCCCATGGAGACGATCGTAGAGATGCTGGATGTAGTCCTGTGGAACGGCTTGCCATGCCATTTCCACCTGGCGCCTCAGTTGGACCAGCGTTCGTGTTGGACGTGCAGACCGCGTGAGACAACGCTTCATCCAGTCCCAAACATGCTCAATGGGGGACAGATCCGGAGATCTTGCTGGCCAGGGTAGTTGACTTACACCTTCTAGAGCACGTTGGGTGGCACAGGATACATGCGGACGTGCATTGTCCTGTTGGAACAGCAAGTTCCCTTGCCGGTCTAGGAATGGTAGAACGATGGGTTCGATGACGGTTTGGATGTACCGTGCACTATTCAGTGTCCCCTCGACGATCACCAGTGGTGTACGGCCAGTGTAGGAGATCGCTCCCCACACCATGATGCCGGGTGTTGGCCCTGTGTGCCTCGGTCGTATGCAGTCCTGATTGTGGCGCTCACCTGCACGGCGCCAAACACGCATACGACCATCATTGGCACCAAGGCAGAAGCGACTCTCATCGCTGAAGACGACACGTCTCCATTCGTCCCTCCATTCACACCTGTCGCGACACCACTGGAGGCGGGCTGCACGATGTTGGGGCGTGAGCGGAAGACGGCCTAACGGTGTGCGGGACCGTAGCCCAGCTTCATGGAGACGGTTGCGAATGGTCCTCGCCGATACCCCAGGAGTAACAGTGTCCCTAATTTGCTGGGAAGTGGCGGTGCGGTCCCCTACGGCACTGCGTAGGATCCTACGGTCTTGGCGTGCATCCGTGCGTCGCTGCGGTCCGGTCCCAGGTCGACGGGCACGTGCACCTTCCGCCGACCACTGGCGACAACATCGATGTACTGTGGAGACCTCACGCCCCACGTGTTGAGCAATTCGGCGGTACGTCCACCCGGCCTCCCGCATGCCCACTATACGCCCTCGCTCAAAGTCCGTCAACTGCACATACGGTTCACGTCCACGCTGTCGCGGCATGCTACCAGTGTTAAAGAGTGCGATGGAGCTCCGTATGCCACGGCAAACTGGCTGACACTGACGGCGGCGGTGCACAAATGCTGCGCAGCTAGCGCCATTCGACGGCCAACAGCGCGGTTCCTGGTGTGTCCGCTGTGCCGTGCGTGTGATCATTGCTTGTACAGCCCTCTCGCAGTGTCCGGAGCAAGTATGGTGGGTCTGACACACCGGTGTCAGTGTGTTCTTTTTTCCATTTCCAGGAGTGTATGTGCCGAGTATTTTCAAGACTAGCTGACATGTGAGAAGACAAGAGGAGGGGGTGGGGCAGAAACTGGAGTGTTTATGAAAACATACTGACAGACATCAGGATCGATGGACTTGTGGATTGTTTCGCTGAAGGCAAAGATGGATGACAAACTAAAAACTGCCGTAGGAGAATTGATGGACGCTCATAATCTAATAGTAATTTCCTGTGAGAGACGAAGCCAGTCATGTCAGTGGCAACACTTTACCGCTTCTAAACACCACTCACTTGGAATAGATTCACCTTATGCCTGAGCAGTGCCATGTTGGCTGCGGAATTTGGTGGCTTTTGGCACAGACCATAGTGCAGTTTCCAGTCTACTTTTCTTAACCTGTCGCCTGTATGTACCATCGCTTACAGCGACTCATTAGATCATATGGCATTTTTTCATGATTCAAACGTACAATGGCTCTATGCTACACTCATTCTAATTAATCTCTATACGTTATGACATGAGAAACGTTATGAGATATAGAGTTTTAACTCTGAAGTAGACGTTTTACATGGTATGACTGCCAACTGGCTGTGATCCAGCAGTGATCTGGCGAGTTATTTGCTCCTCTCTTCTATGTTCCAATTTGTGATAGTTGGCAGTAACACCTGTATCTACAAGTTGACACTGATGGTGACATGTTTCCATGGGTGAGTCCATGCAGGGTATGGTGGCTGATGCACAGTGACCAGCATTGGGCAAGTTCATTCATTTGTTCAGAGGGGGTGGCCAGCATTGCCCATTTCCGGCCAGTTGGCGAGACGCTACGTTGACAGAATCGAGGAAAATACCGTGCAGTCTTTCTCAAACGAGTTTACAGACACTTCCCTAAAAAATATGTTATTTTTTAGTTACTTATAGCTCCATATGTCAGCTTCATGGTGATGTGCCCATCATTTCACTAACGGTCATAGTTATTGTGATATTTGCAAGACACTGTGCGAAATTGTAAAAGTTTGCAACGAAAACCGCGGGTCGTTATGACTTTACATTGCAAGCATAGTACATAATATTTTGGTGCATATGAAATTTAGCTAACGTACTGAATTTTTCAATTGACTTGGGTTGAGATCTCCATCTTTCACTGATCTCGAGAAGATTTATCTTATGTACCACACTCATTTGCGATCGCTGGTATCAGCGATCAGGCCAGACTGTAATGTAGAATCAAATTTTCAACACTAAAGTAAATTTTGAACATAAATATCATCTGTTACAGCATAAAGGTTTACATTGACATCGTAAATGAAATGTAGAATCAGATGTGTCGATTCTTAAATGCAAAAAACTATTGATATACGTCGATTACATCGCTATCTACCGCATAAGGAAAATATTTATATTTTTTCACATAGAATTCGAAGATGCAGCACAAATTGGAGGTTCCCATCCATTTGAAAATAGGAAGTTCACTTCTCCACACAGGGGACGTGACTCGCTTAATATTGCTGCTTGTCACCACGGCAATCTCTAAAACTGTCAAGTGCCCAAGTTGACTCTTGTCTACACCTTGGGTATTTCTGTGCTGTGCTGCCTGCAGTAAAATATACACTCCTGGAAATGGAAAAAAGAACACATTGGCACCGGTGAGTCAGACCCACCATACTTGCTCCGGACACTGCGAGAGGGCTGTACAAGCAATGATCACACGCACGGCACAGCGGACACACCAGGAACCGCGCTGTTGGCCGTCGAATGGCGCTAGCTGCGCAGCATTTGTGCACCGCCGCCGTCAGTGTCAGCCAGTTTGCCGTGGCATACGGAGCTCCATCGCAGTCTTTAACACTGGTAGCATGCCGCGACAGCGTGGACGTGAACCGTATGTGCAGTTGACGGACTTTGAGCGAGGGCGTATAGTGGGCATGCGGGAGGCCGGGTGGACGTACCGCCGAATTGCTCAACACGTGGGGCGTGAGGTCTCCACAGTACATCGATGTTGTCGCCAGTGGTCGGCGGAAGGTGCACGTGCCCGTCGACCTGGGACCGGACCGCAGCGACGCACGGATGCACGCCAAGACCGTAGGATCCTACGCAGTGCCGTAGGGGACCGCACCGCCACTTCCCAGCAAATTAGGGACACTGTTGCTCCTGGGGTATCGGCGAGGACCATTCGCAACCGTCTCCATGAAGCTGGGCTACGGTCCCGCACACCGTTAGGCCGTCTTCCGCTCACGCCCCAACATCTTGCAGCCCGCCTCCAGTGGTGTCGCGACAGGCGTGAATGGAGGGACGAATGGAGACGTGTCGTCTTCAGCGATGAGAGTCGCTTCTGCCTTGGTGCCAATGATGGTCGTATGCGTGTTTGGCGCCGTGCAGGTGAGCGCCACAATCAGGACTGCATACGACCGAGGCACATAGGGCCAACACCCGGCATCATGGTGTGGGGAGCGATCTCCTACACTGGCCGTACACCACTGGTGATCGTCGAGGGGACACTGAATAGTGCACGGTACATCCAAACCGTCATCGAACCCATCGTTCTACCATTCCTAGACCGGCAAGGGAACGTGCTGTTCCAACAGGACAATGCACGTCCGCATGTATCCCGTGCCACCCAACGTGCTCTAGAAGGTGTAAGTCAACTACCCTGGCCAGCAAGATCTCCGGATCTGTCCCCCATTGAGCATGTTTGGGACTGGATGAAGCGTCGTCTCACGCGGTCTGCACGTCCAGCACGAACGCTGGTCCACCTGAGGCGCCAGGTGGAAATGGCATGGCAAGCCGTTCCACAGGACTACATCCAGCATCTCTACGATCGTCTCCATGGGAGAATAGCAGCCTGCATTGCTGCGAAAGGTGGATATACACTGTACTAGTGCCGACATTGTGCATGCTCTGTTGCCTGTGTCTATGTGCCTGTGGTTCTGTCAGTGTGATCATGTGATGTATCTGACCCCAGGAATGTGTCAATAAAGTTTCCCCTTCCTGGGACAATGAATTCACGGTGTTCTTATTTCAATTTCCAGGAGTGTATGTGGGAACTCGAGATCTCATCCCAGCTCCCAGTAATCTCTTACTATGGTTCATGGTGACACTCTACGATTGTGTATCCACTGACTGTTTTTCAGTCGTTGCCATCCCTCTATTCGCCAGAGCAGCTCGAACAGACGTATGATCTTTTTTGTGTGCAGTCCTTCAGGAAGGATCCACGCCCACAGTGTTGTCCTGAGTCCACCTCACCACTGCTCGTTATGCAGTCATTATTGCAGGACAGCCAGCTGTCTTTGCAATCTGTTGGTATGATGCTGCCACATCCCTCGTGTCAATGGAACAACCTTTGTCATATTCCAAATGACGGTGATAAGCTGCATTTGCACCGGTGCTGCAGGAGAAGCGCCATTCTAAACTAGGCCTTTTCGTGTCGGTTCTGAGAGGCGGTGTACATGAAATGTTTCTCCCAGCCGCCCGAAAGAAAACCGCGCGATTTCAGCGCTGAGTGTTGCGGTTATGACCTCTGTCGCAAAGGTGTCACAAGAAGGTGTGAAATATAGGTAAGAGGGAATGTAGGTAAGGGGGCGGTGTGCCGACCTTCGCATCGTGTGACACGTCAACGGTGGCGTTGGGCTGATTTGTGGTGAAATTTGGTGCCAATGTGACATCATTAGCTCACCTTAAAGATCACATCAACTTCTGGGCTGTGGCCTTTTTCCCACGTTTGTCAACACGCTGCTGTTTGAAGCGCCACTGAGCCCGAGGGTGACTTCGCAGGGCGCCACGCTTTTTCACTATTCTAGAGAGAGGTGGAAGGCAGCTTTCAGCCAAATTTCAAAATTTTGCGTCGGAATGGGAGACAATTACTGGGTTTGGGAGGATTATTTCACTTTGCTTCTCCTTAAATTCGTCCACGTTTACAGAGAGCTGCGCCTCAGGAACCCTGTGGAATTCGTTCTGATTTTCTGCATTCACTCCCACACTACACAATATTATGACGGCCCATGTGCCTCAGTCTTAGGAGGCTTCTTGTTGCGCACTACTGAATCTGAAGATGGCTGTAGTCATTACATTTGAATCGTATGCGACAAAACCCTTGATTATCGTCTGGATAAAAAAAAAGAATTGTTATATCAGTCGTAGCATTCTTGCACACAACAATTATGTTGCATTTAACAACAAGTTTTCCTTTACTGTAGCCATAGCACGCTATTAAGCGCTTACACATCCTTCTTCCCTCAGCGAGGGGTCGGTGTATACGGGCACACGCTGCAGGGGTGCGATAAGGTACTTGAACGCCACTGGCTCTAACGGGTCCACAGTATATTCAGCACAACAATGAGACTATTCATTACGTTTAGTGGCAGAGAAGATTATTACTTACATTCAACGCTGATGAACCCTTACACGTTTCAAACACCCTAGCGTGCCTCGTAAACTGACAGTTGTACTTGATTATGTGTACTATTACAATACAAATATATTTTAAAAAGGTTCCAAGACTTGTAAAAAAGTGTCAATGATACTCAGGCTTTCGTAGCATATAACCGTTGGCGATTAATTTTATGGGTCGCTAGTACAACTCAAAATGGTTCAAATGGCTCTGAGCACTATGGGACTTAACATCTGAGGTCATCAGTCCCCTAGAACTTAGAACTATTTAAACCTAACTAACCTAAGGACGACACCAACATCCATGCCCGAGGCAGGATTCGAACCTGTGACCGTAGCGGTCGCTGGGTTCCAGCCTGAAGCGCCTAGAACCACTCGGCCACTCCGGCCGGCTCGCTAGTACAACTGATGACAGTTATTATGAGACTAGTGAAACAGAAGGAACATACTTCAGTGCAACTTTCTGGAAATTTCTAAACAACGGTATGTAGACACTTCTGGACACAGCTGAACGTGAAAGAAATCTGCTGCCCATTCTTCTATGTTCTGAAAAATCATCCACCATCCTATAAACATACATACATTCATGTAAATAAACACTCACTTCTGTCTACAGCTGATATTTAGCTAATAAGAAGTAAGCACTCGTAACGAAGTCCGTGAATGTAGCGCTCTCCTGCAAAGCTCAGATTATGCTCGGACTGACAGCTGAACAATCCCGAAATATAAAGCTCCGAAAAATTTCACGAGGCTTTGGACACACATCTGAAATACAGGTTAGACGGTATAGGGGAGTGTTCATTGCAATCGATAAAAATGTTATGTCTATCGAAGTCGAAATTGAGTGTGGCTGCGTGCTTATCTGGTCGCGCGGGAACGACCCAGGTGACGAAGTAAAATATAGGATATTTTTACCTGCCTTCCGATTTCGTTGTAGCAGTTGTAAAACCATGCAAAGAAAGCCTACGCACAATAGTACGGAAGTACCCCGTCTGACAATAGTAGCCAGGGACAACTGTACCGAATATAGACTATAACGTCAAATGATTCATTGCAGATGGTTGGTTGGTTGGTTTGTGGGATTAAAGGGACCAGACTGCTACGGTCATCGGTCCCCATTGCAGGTGGTACGAAGAAATGGAGTTGTGAAGTAGTTCTGGACATTCTCTCCGAAAGCTGTCTTGAGCAGTTAATTTGACAACCCGCACTCAATGGAAATATTTTATACTGTTTAACTACAAGCAGGCCTGACCTTATCGTCAATGTCAGTACGGAGACTTAGAAAATGAATGGGTATCATTTAGTTCCAATATTATGGACGTAGAGGAATTACGGGCAAAGTCTGAACTGATCGTAAATCACTTTCTCGAGCAGTATGTGCCGAGTGAGTGGACTAAGGACGTAAAAAGCCAACCATGTTCTAATAACAAAATTGAAAAACACTGAGGAAATGGAGTTTGCTGTATTCTTGGTTCAAAAATAACGCAGAAATGACGATAGACAAAACAGAAATTCGTGCTCCTATAAAAAGATCAGTGCGCGAACTTGTTCCGTTCATACACCAGCGAAAGATTTTGCCAAGAACATGAGAAAATTCAGGTCCCATGTAAAAACGCGAAGCTGATTGAAGGCTTATATTCAGTCACTCGTCGACCAGTCTCGTGTCGCAATAGAAGACAACAGAAGGAAATTTGAAGTTTTAAATACCGCGTTTAAAAAATCATTCACTGAGGTGCATCGTACATACATATTACGTTTTGTCTGTCGCGCGTCCTGTATGGAAAACAGAAACATTCACCCTTAGCGGTGTTGAAACCTAGGTCAATGTACCAAACAGTTATTTGCAACCGGTTGGCTGTGTAATTCCTACGTTTGAAAAACATAGAAATAAGCATCTCTTAAGGACTATAAAAAAAAAGTATGCCGCAGGATGTGCACCGAATTCTAATTCGGTACTCTTCGCTTCTGGCCCCTTACTTGTCTTGCATTTATTGCTAATCTATCGCCAAACTCAATGTACCACACGATTGAGAAAAAGCACGGCTGACTACCATACATTATAATAAAGGTAGAAAAACGGACCCGCAGAATTACAGACCAAAATCCTTAACGAGGTTTGCTTTTTCTAATTTGAACTTTTCCAATTTCAACTATAATAAATTCCCCTGAGACGAAAACGCTTCTGTGCATAAATCAGTACGGACTTAGAAAACATAGCTCGTGAGAAACTCATATTATCCTTTCATCGTACGATATCCTGCGAAGCATGACTTAAGGGTACCAGACAGATTTCATATTCCCAATTTCCGGATAATTTTTGAAATGGCCCTCCAACGAAGAGTGTTAACGAAGGTCCAAGCACACAGAATATGATCCCAGTCGAGTGGCTGCCTCGAAGACTTTTTAAGTAATAGAATCCAGTACGTTGTTCTTGATGTCGAGTGTTCATCAGAGACAAGGGTATCGTCTGGAGTGCCCCAAGGCATTGTGATAGGAGCCCTGTTGTTCTCTATACACATATACAGTCAGACGGACAAGATGGGCAGCAATCTTCGAATGTTTGCTGAAGACGCTGTAGTGTTGTCGTTGTGTGATTGTAGGAGGATACAGGATGGCTTATGATTTGTATTTCAAATGATTAATCACAGCTTGCTCTAAATCGAGAAAAATGTAAGCTAGTGCAGATGCGAAGCGAAAAATTCCCGTAATGTTCAAATACAATGTTAGTGGTGTGCCGCTTGACATAGTAACGTCTATTAAATATCTGGGCTTAACGTTGCAAAGCGATATGAAATTGAACGAGTATACGCTGTCGGTTGTGAGGATGGCGAAGGGTTGATTTGGCTGTATTGGGAGAATTCTAGGAAAGTATGTCTCATCAGTGAAAGAGATCATTTGTAGGAAACTTGTGCTACGCATTCTTCATTACTTGTCGAGTGTTTGGGATCCCAGCCAGGTGCATTAAAGGAGGATATCGAAGCAACTGAAATAAAACGACCCTTTTGTTTTACATTCCTGTTTTGAAAGTTCCGTAAGTCCAGTGGTATCTAATAAGTGATTTCGCGTAATACATTAAATCTCATAAAATTTATTATTCCTACTGTTTACTAGTAGGTCATGGTTGGCCATTATATGTTCGCAATATTCTGCATTTACAAATGAAGCCATAATTAAGAAAATTTAGGTTAGCATTGTTATCTTTCATTATTTTATATAACATGATGTATATCCTATGTAAAAGTCTTTTCTATTGTGTACGCCAGTTTCAGTATAAAATAAGCAAGGTTTTGTGGATAGTTACTCATAAAAATGTTAAGCTTTTAATTGCTAACTTAATAAATTTGCACTGTAGTTTTGTTGACTTAATTGTTAACAAACGTATAGATAGGAGGAGCATAAGACTCAAGAATGGACAGTTGGAGACAGTTTTGAGACGCAACCACTGTGTCGCACGTCTGTGCAATAATGTAATTGTTGTAATACAGTATTGTGACTACGTAGCCTGTTATGTGGAGTGGGCTCCCACTAAGAAAAAATGTTGCAGCTTGTCATAAATAAACCACTATAAAACGACTTGGTACCTGGATTACTTCATGGAGTTCACGTAACTTGATCCAGTTAGTAGATGAAATGGACCGAGGCAACGTTTCTTCAGCAGCAGCAGGAAACAGATTACTCCGAGTTACACCGAGCAAAGATACGTATAAGAAATCAACTGAATTAGGTAGGTGTCACTGCAGATCTAATTACTAAAGTGTAATGTTTTAGAAACTTTTCTAGCAGTAAACATTTACATTTGTCTCAAAGTAATTCTTTGAGTGGTGCAGGTCAATGTGATCAGTAAGAAACACCCCCATGATCACACGTTTCTTGATGTCTATGGAACACAAGAATAACAACCACTTTTTGAGGTTTTTTGTTTAAATCAAATAATCTCTTTTCGATGTCGACAATTTTCGCCCCAGCAAAATTTCACTGTCTTCCCCACGTAACAGTAGTTTAGTTACACAATTCAGAAGCGTCTTATTTGCAGAACCATTCCACAGCTGCCAACACAGTCTGGCGTAAGGAACACAAAGGCAAGATAAGAGAAATTAGTACTTATACAGAAGCATAAAGATAGTTGAGTTTCTCTAGTTGTGGTACAAGGTACCCTCCAGCATGAACTGTGTGTTGGCATGCGATGTGTGTTTGTATACGTAGATGTAAGTGTGCACATGCGGCATTGTCTTTTAAATGCTTGAAAGCTGTAAATCGCGAGAAAGGCTTCAAGTGGACGTTTTCGGGTTTCAGAATACGGTGGTGCAGAACGTGACGTACATCATTTTGCAATAGTACGGCATCATTAGTGATATATGCCGAATGGCAAACATTCTCTTACTTTCCAAGTTCATCACCATATTATTTCTGAATGTGGAGAAACAGTTAACAATAAAAACATCGCTTCTCCTTTGCTTTGGAAAAATACAGGGTGTTGAACCATCGTTATAAACGGCCAATGGCCTTGCTGCGGTGGTAACTGGTGCCGTCGGACCACCGAAGTTGGGCGCTGATGGGCTTTGCTAGCACTTGAATGGGTGACAGTCCTCGTCTGCCGAAAGGTTGTTGTAAAACTGGGTGCACTCAGCCCTTGTGAGGCCAACTGGGGAGCTTCTTGATAAGCACGAAAGCTGGCAACGGGCGGGAGAGCGGTTTGCTGACCACATGACCATCCATATCCCCATTCAGTAACGCCTCTCGGCTGAGGATGACACTGCATTCGGTTGATGCCATTGGGCCTTCTGAGACCTGGTCGGACAGAGAGAGTATATTGGTATGGAACAAGGCAAATGCTGGTGATAACACGCAAAGATTACAATATGTGCTCACAGTGGTCTTCATCACATTTTAAACTTGTTGTTATCTACTTCACTCATTGCTGTTGGACTTTAATCAAACCACTACCAAAATGAGAGCATGTACCGGAATGAGAGCACAAGCATTAACAAGTTGCTTCCCGAGGTGTGCAAGGTTTCTGGTCTTCACTACACCCACAATTACCTTCACATAGCTCTACAGACAGAAATCTAATGGGCTTAAATCAGAGGAACGTGGCAACTAATTCAGCAGACCTCTACGACATAGCCATCTCTGGGGAAACTTGGTATCCAGGTATGCAAGAGAGCAGTAAGTCTTCGTCGAGCAACTCCAGGAAACTGGCTGCTATTTCTGTATCCAGAATGAAGAAGGACCTGACATGAAACTTTCTGGCAGATTAAAACTGTGTGCCGGACCGAGACTCGGACTCGGGACCTTTGCCTTTCGCGGGCAAGTGCTCTACCAACTGAGCTACCCAAGCACGATTCACGCCCTGTCCTCACAGCTTTACTTTTGCCAGTACCTCGTCTCCTACCTTCCAAGCTTCTGTAAAGTTTGGAAGGTAGGAGACGAGGTACTGGCAGAAGTAAAGCTGTGAGGACGGGGCGTGAGTCGTGCTTGGGTAGCTCAGTTGGTAGAGCACTTGCCCGCGAAAGGCAAAGGTCCCGAGTTCGAGTCTCGGTCCGGCACACAGTTTTAATCTGCCAGGAAGTTTCATATCAGCGCACACTCCGCTGCAGAGATAAAATCTCATTCTGGAAACATCCCCCAGGCTGTGGCTAAGCCATGTCTCCGCAATATCCTTTCTTTCAGGAGTGCTAGTTCTGCAAGGTTCGCAGGAGAGCTTCTGTAAAGTTTGGAAGGTAGGAGACGAGGTACTGGCAGAAGTAAAGCTGTGAGTACCGGGCGTGAGTCGTGCTTCGGTAGCTCATATGGTAGAGCACTTGCTCGCGAAAGGCAAAGGTCCCGAGTTCGAGTCTCGGTCGGGCACACAGTTTTAATCTGCCAGGAAGTTTCATATCAGCGCACACTCCGCTGCAGAGTGAAAATCTCATTCTGGAAAGATCCCCCAGGCTGTGGCTAATCCATGTCTCCGCAATATCCTTTCTTTCAGGAGTGCTAGTTCTGCAAGGTTCGCAGGAGAGCTTCTGTAAAGTTTGGAAGGTAGGAGACGAGGTACTGGCAGAAGTAAAGCTGTGAGGACGGGGCGTGAGTCGTTCTTGGGTAGCTCAGTTGGTAGAGCACTTGCCCGCGAAAGGCAAAGGTCCCGAGTTCGAGTCTCGGTCCGGCACACAGTTTTAAACTGCCAGGAAGTTTCATATCAGCGCACACTCCGCTGCAGAGTGAAAATCTCATTCTAAAGACTTGACAGTTTGAAAACCCCATATCGCACACCAAATCCTCACTTTCAATGTGCCACCTATCTTCGACCGATCTGTCCAGTGAAGGATGAGATATAATCAGTATCTTTGATCCAGTTTATTTACCTCTAGGTTCACATAGAAACTAGCCTCAGCCGTAAACAGTTAGTAATAGAGTAAACGCCAAGTTTTGTACAGATTGCGTGTCTCTCTTTCAGAAAAGTAAGCCCAACGATCTGGATCATCCTTTGTGAGATGTTTTGATATTTCCACTTTGTAATGGTGCCTCTTATGTGTGGCCAAAATTCTCATTAGTGGCGTATAGCTGACTCCAGATTCAAGCGAGATGCGACGAGTACCGTTCTCTGGATGCGAGAGTAACTGTTGACGTTGCTTCATCCACTGACATTTTCGATTCTACAGATTTCGGTTTATCTACGAAGGAGTCAGTTTCACGGAATTTCGCGAGATTCACGACTGCACTGTCAATAACGAGTGATCTACACGAGGGACAACGGCTAAAATCTTCTGTGATGACACGTGTGCTCCTCAGGACGATCTTAGATGGGTTCGTTTTGTGTTAACGCCATCAGTTCTCACATCACCTGTAAAGACAAACATGTCACATCTACAGAATGAATAAAGCAATGCTCAAATGAAAGGAACTGTTGTTTACTCGTGTAATTCTCTGCCCGTTTCATTCGTCAGATTACCCAGTTTCCCTTACAAATTTAAAAGTTGTATGCAAGATGGTGGATTCCAAAATGATAACTTAGCTTCCCATGTCTTCTCCCTCTCCTGTATCACACCACTTTTTTGGAAGGATGGTTCCTCACCTATAGATCAATCTGTGTACTGCGTACTTTAAATCGACTAACCTAGTGCACAATCACAAAGTACCAGTCCCAGGCTGCCCATCTAACGGCTTCTGGCGGCAACAAAAATTTGTTTTACAGTGTTTGATATAATTAATTATTGACAGATTTTGAAAAATTTAAAATGCTGTAGTAATCCATTCATTAAAAGCTATAATCTTATGTTAAAGATTTAACACAACAGGACAAATACTACAGATAGAAACTGTGTTTGTGATTTGAGGCAGTGTAGCTCACTGCGCGCAAATACCCAAACTATATTCTTAGAGTACTTTAGAGTCAGAGCGTTTAGTGGTGACCCGAAAAAAACGTAACACATAATTACAAATATTTATAGAACTTTTTTTCTCGCTAGCACTCACCACAGATAGACGTAAGGTCATATGCAACACATTAACTTACTTGTGAAGTAGTCACAAGTTTGAAGCTGTTACACAAGTGGGTTACGTTCTTTAAAGAATTGGGCTTCACTGGTGAATAACAATCTTTCCTCGTATTACTGTTGGGAATAACAATCTTTCCTTGTATTCACTGTTGGGAATATACTAAGTTATGGTGTTCCCCACAATACGACGTTTTATAACTGAAGGACGTTTCTAATGTTTGCGGCAGTTTCTGGGATCTACATCAACATCTGTTCTCTGCGATCCAATGTGAAGTGCATGATGGAGTGTAGGTCACACTGTACCGCATCTTACGGCTTTTACTAGCTCCATTCACGTATGGAGCTCGGGAAGAACGATTCTTTAAATGCTCCTGTGCGTGCAGTAAATTTTCTAGTCTTTTCCTCACGATTACTCTGAGAGCAAAATATAGGGGGTTATTGTGTATTTCAAGGGTCATCATTTAAAATCAGTTCTTGAAACTTTGTTAGCAGACTTTTTCGGGATAGTTTCCGGCAATCTCCAAGAGTCTGCCAGTTCAGTTCTTTCAACATCCCTGTGAAATCTCCATCAGGTCAGACAAGTCTGTGACCATTCGTACTGCCCTTCTCTGTATACCTTCAATATCCCCTGCTAGACCTTTATGGTACGGATTCCACAGATTTGAAAAATACTCTAGGATGGATCGTACGAGTGATTTGTAAGCGGTCTCCTTTGTCTCTACCAATCAACCGAAGTCTTGCCACCAGCGTTACGCACGACTCAGACTATGTGATCGTAGTATTTGGTGTCCCTATTCAGCGTTGCTCGCAGGTATTTCTATGAGTTTACAGACTCCAAATGTGACGCACTGATATTTTATTCATAGGGTACTACGTTTGTTCGTTCTGTGAAGCGCACAATTTCACATTTACGAACAGTTAAAGAGAGTTGGCAATCCTTGCACCTCTCTGAAATCTTATCAAGGTCATGGTGAATACTTGTACAGCTTCGTTCAGACTGTGCTTCGTTGTAGATAACTGCACCATCTGCGAAAAGTCTAAGGTTACAATTGATATTTTGTGCAAGATCATAAATATACAACATGAATAGCAAGGGACCCAACAGATTTCACTGGGGTACTTTTACACCTGTCCATGAACCTCCATCCTAGGTAACGTGCTGAGTCCTCCCTAACAAGAAATCCTCAATTCAGACACATATTCCGTCTAATAGTTCATACGATCGTACTTTTGATATAAGCATATGTACGGTGATGAGTCAAACGCTTTTCGGAAGTCGAAAAATACTGCATCTATTTGACTGCCTTGATCCATGTCATGTGAGAAAAGTGAGAGTTGGATTTCACATCATCGATGTTTTCGAAATCCATGCTTGTTGGCATGTACGAGGTCGTTCTGTTGGAGATACCTCATTATGTTTGAAACCAGAGTATGTTCTAAGAAACTACATCAAATCGATATCAACGATGTTTGACGGTAGTTTGTGTACCACTTCTGTTATCCTCCTTGTAGACAGTCGTGACCTATTCTTTCTCCAGCTACTGGGCCCGTTTGAGGGATAGAATCTAAAAAGGATTTCATCGGACCTTGGCGCTTTGTTCAGTCTTAATGATTTCAGCTATTTGGTTCAAAATGGCTCTGAGCACTACGGGACTTAACTTCTGAGGTCATAAGTCCCCTAGAACTTAGAAGTACTTAAACCTAGCTAACCTAAGGACATCACACAAATCCATGCCCGAGGCAGGATTATACCTGCGACCGCAGCGGTGGCGCGGTTCCAGACTGTAGCGCCTAGAACCGATCGGCCACCGTGGGCGGCCGATTTCAGCTATTTCTCAACGTCACTGTCACTAATATGTATTTCACACATCTTTTCAGTGGTACGAGAATTAAATTAGGGCATTACGCCTGAATTTTCCTTTGTAAAGGAACATTTGAAAACGGAATAAAGGATATCTTTTTGCTTTGCTACTCTCAATTTCAGTTCTTGTCTTATTCGCTTGGGATTGGACACCAACTTTGGTGCCACTAACGGCCTTTATACAGGACCAGAATTTCTTTGGGTTTTGTGAGAGTCCTTTCTACTGTATTCCTCTACAGCAGTCATTGAAGGCCTCATTGTTATCAAACGAGTTCCATTCAGCATATCTCTATCTATAGCTCTACGCTTTATTTTATACCAATTTTATACCAATGCAGTAGTATCTGTTTCTTCAGATTTTCTTTACGGTGACTATATACCTTGGAGGATCTCTCCCATCGTGAACTGTTCTACTGGGTACATATCTATGTAGTGCATGGTCAACATTTCCTTTAAACTTGAGCCATATTTCATCTATATTTACCATCCTGAACTAAGTTTCAAGCTCATAATTGCGATTGACACCACTGATTCTCTGTCTAGTTTGCTGAACACATAATTTTTTTGTTTGTTTTAGTTGCCTTTTGTACTTTGGTATTCATTGTGGTGGATTATGTGCACCATTAACAGGCCCGGATCAAGGTCAGTGTTGCCTGCGTCCGATGTCACGTGGAAGTACGAAAGTGTGGCGCACGTCACTTGTTCCAGCGTTGTCGTATAGTATTGCGGCTATTGTTTGTCCGAATTGGGGTTAATAACAAACCGCGGGTCGTTAGTTCTCGCCCCTTCTGTGCTCACTGCTACAGTGTCCTACAGTTGACGTTTTATTGCCCTGTGGCAGGACGTGATTACAGATTTATGCATGTTTTTTGCCTTTACAAGATTGTATTTCAGATTATTTTTCAGCTTTGATTTACGGCGCCACACACGAGATAAAGTGGAGAACTGCGCCGTTAGCGACAGTTGCAATGCGCATTGCAGATTAGATAGACACCTTGTTTCGCAGCGGACATATTAGGAAAAAAATCCACCTTTTGAAGACTGATATACCCAGTCCAATTGACAACGAACAATGGATGGCACGCCGCACTGCATATGACGGAACTTGTCGAAAGATCAGTTACAATTTGTTAGACGAGCCACTTTTGTAATATCCTGTCCAAAAGTGAACTGTGATTTTTTCGTTTACAACGAAGAATTCACCAACGATGTAACTCATGGCTGATCTCCGAAGGAAGAGTGTCGCTGACAAACACAATACCAATCGGGCTAGATGGCCGATGTAGTTGAAAAAGTTTTCGGATAACGCATCTGAGTTTAATTAACAAGAAGAATACCAAAGTTCCTACGATAACCAACATCTATGAGACTAGTTTGGTATTTAAAAAAAATCGAACACTGCTGAGCTTTAGTTTACTTTCTTGAAATATTATGTATTTGTATGTCGTTCGTTTCTGATGAAGCAACGAAGTTATTATTACGTCTTATTTATATTCCGCTGCGAACAACGGCTGTATTGTCGCAACCTGAGAATTCATCGTTTATATTCCGATGTTCCAAGACTATTGCGAACCTTTTATTTCGTAATGTTGCCTCTCTTTCAGTATTTGTACCATCTTTTGCTTTGCAAAGATTTCTTCTTTTGCCCAAATCCGACTCAGTACAGTTATTATTTCACACTTCTCAAAAAACTTATACCTAAATCTTTGGTTTTTCTACGTTTACGTCATATTATATTCTTGGCCCTTGCCAAGTCGAATAAATGGGATTAACTTTTGTTTAATTAACTTCCCCTAAAGCAACTCTGAAAAAAATCACCTTTTTCTCTGTTTATTGCTTTTTTTAGTCTCTCTATCTCGTTCTTTCTCTTTACTAAAAGAATGAAAACTTTCTTTAGTTCTTTCTCTGCACTAAAAAAGACGCAAGCAGAACATTGTCTTAACTTTCACATAATTAGACAATTTTATTTTTATCTTGTAAATCTCAATGGTCACAGTTTATAGTGGTTGGTTCAAGTGCTGTTTATAAGCTATTCCCCTTCTAATCGGAAAACAAACTTAAAAAACACAAACAAAAAACCTAAGTGTCACCGACACTTTTTATTCTACTTTAAGATTTTAGCAAAACTCAGACCTCTTCAGGCGTTGACATTCGCGTACCCACTATAACTTGAAGTTACTAAATCACTCATAGCACTTGAATCGTACAAAATAATCACCGTTCGTCCGTCCTTTAAATGGTTCTTGATCGGATCGATTTCTGTCTTGACTCTATCAAAAATATTGGAAGATAGTCTGTTTCCAAAGACAATCGCGATATGTGGTATAGTATATTAACGTACAATGACGTAAAGTTGCGCCGTCCGGACCTCAAAACCACAAGTCTCACCTCAGTAGGTGGTCGTGGGGTTCTCAAGCGTTGTTCAAATACATTAGAACACACAATAATAATAATGATAATTGGCCGGTACTCACTCGGTACTCCTTTACACCCACTGTTATATCAGTTGTGTCAGCCTCTATGGTGCAAGCGTTCAATACTCCAAACTATCGAAAATATTGGATAGTTAACGGATGAGTTCTGCATCACTCACATAAATCCATAACCAAAGAAAAGAAACCTTCACTACATCTAATAGCCGGTACGACCAACTATTCTACTCCCGACCTCTAGACTGTCTGCCGAATCCTGAACAAATTAATTTCAATTAACTTGTCGGAGTGTATCATTACTGATGACGAACGAGAATTCAGAACCAAAGTATGACACGTCAGTGTGCAGTTGTACACCACTACAACCGACCTTTACCCGTCTGCGTCATAACAGCGACTACTGACTCTTCCTTCATAGATGAACGAACCAAGAACCATTTTTCGAACAATCTTAGAACGGTGATTGTCCCTTGTACATGTTAATTTCATTCTTAGTGGCCTTCGGTAACGTTTCTGGCGGCCAGCTGCAGTAGCTGTAGCGTCGCTGACTCGTGCTGCTACCCAGTCGCTCTGGTGATGTAGCATCTCTGACAGCGACCTAGTTTTCGTCAGCCTTTTCTCTCGGTCTTTAGACACTATAACGTGTCAATGGTATACACATTAAAAACATAGCTTTTACAAAGTTTAAACATCCTTTTTCATGTAGAGACTAAGTTGAATCGACTTTATTACGTAATGCGAAACGAAAAAATTGTAACAAATTTTTTTGGCACATTATACAGTGCATGCGAAAGTAATACACACCTTATATATCTTGGTGTAATATACTAGGAAGTGTACTGGTTGTTTGCCACATTCAGTGTGAGCAAAGAGCTCATGAACTGGTGATTTGTGATAAGGCACAATCAGCATGACCTTTTGTTATTGCTTAATTCAAATTAAACTTCCTTGCACCCAAAGCGGCTGGCGCCTTATTCTATGTTACATGTGGTGCACCACGCTCCCTTAGCCTTTTTTATTGATTAATTATCTAGTTTAAGCGATATGCGTGCAAATCTAGCGCTGTTAAGCCGGCCTATTTCAGAATATGTGTATCTTAAGGCACGCTAAGCTATAAAAGTTCTGCCACGAGACGAATAACTAATCAGATTGATGTTTTTGCATGTAGAAAGCATAATGCAAAACGCTGTACCGCTAATGTGGTGGATTGGGCACATGTAGTTCTGTCTTGTATTATCCTGTGATGATTGGTGACCTGAGGCTCATTAACAGTTAAACGTAGCGTAACTCGTTGACGAGAATAAACTGAATAAATCTGGAATTTACTCGTTTTTGAGTATTTTAAGGTGGAAACCTGTTAAAAAAGTGTTCTTACTGATAATTTAAATTGAGTTTTTACTCTCACATGATTAAAGTTAAGTTGTCAAGTCATGGTAGAGTTTGGAGGCAGTTTTAAATTTTAATTAAATGAAAATATGTCAATTTTAGAGCTCTTTTTTAAAAAAAGAGTATAGTGCATTTATGGACGTTCAGAATTTAAATCTTTTCAAAACTGATACAAAGCTTCTAATTTTATTGTGTTGTCTGTCGCACTTGAAGAGGGATAACGTTGCAAGTGGGCCCTGGTTCTTATACTGATCTATTACAGGTAGGCGTTTTCAGTTCACTCTGGGGATCCGCGGTGCCTGACGTCACCTGCCGAGCTGCTGGTCCCGCTACTGCAACCTCCTACATTACTGTCGCAATGAATTTTTTTAATAAAAACTGTTCAGCTCAGCCTAGTCAGTTGCTAAAATACCTGCCCTCCACTCGGAACCACTAAAAGATTGGTTCACCCTCTTTCTTCGTGTTTTTATATGCTTCATTTAAACTTATTCTGATGTTTCATTAGCAGGCTACCATCTGTGTTACTAAATGGCTAAAAACATTGTGGTCCAGTTGCAGCTTGCCTTTCTAACGGTTTCCAGGAATAACCAAAATTTGATTTCAGGTATGTCACATAATAATTGCAGTCGTAATTTTAGTCATTAAGAGGTGCAGGGTGCGGCACACAAAACCAGCCCGTCGTACGCAGCGATAATGTTCCAGTGAGTGTGCTTGCATCAATAATAATCGAAAACGAGAAACGCCGTCCAAACAGTCGCGCACGAACTAACCATTTCCTGTAATATACCGATACTGCGCCCAACTTTGTTATGGTTTAAGGCAGGTGCAGCCATAGCAAGCGAATCCAATGTACAAAAAGGCTTCGTTATTGTGTGTGAACTAGTGAAACTAGTTACAAAAAGCCCTCATTAGAGTGAGTGGGTGATAATGCCGTATTCGTTTCCCGAGCTTGTTGCCACTATTGAAACGTTCATTCCCATTAGATTTTTTGTGAAAACAAAGAATTTGTTTCAGGAGAAATTTCCAGGACGTTCTGTGTCAGCTAAAAGCACCATACAGGAATTTATTGGAAAATGGCGGCATTCAGGATCGGTTCAAAATGCTCCCAGGAACAGACCACCACCTACCTGCACACATGAATTAAAGAGGCAGGTGCAGAAGATATGACAAGATATCAATGTAAGTCAACCAGGAGATTGAGTCAACAGGTTCATGCGAGTCCGAGAAGTTGCAGACGTGTTTTAAGAGGTCTGAAGTTAAAATCGCGCTGTGCAAGATCTGATGGAGCCTGACCTGGAGAAAACAGCGTATTTCTGATCATGGCCGATTAGAAATGTTGCCAGCTGTGTCTTGGACACACTAAGGCCCTTAGTGAGTTATGAGGCGTGGCACCACCTGTCTAAGTACATAAATTCCTAAAACAAACCGGTATTGGTGGGCAGAAAATCCACACGCGATCGATCGGGTGCCCTTGCATGACGAGAAGATTACTTTTTGGTGTGACATCTCTGCCATACGCGGTATGGGGTCCATATTCTTTGAGAGGACAGTGAACAGTGACGTGTATTTGGGAATCCTTGGGGAGTTTTATTCAAACTTGACAGAAGACAATTGTCACTATGTTACTTTCAGCAGGACGGTGCAACATGCCACACATTCGCTGCGTCATTGTCCCGTGTGCATGAGATGTTTACACCAGCGAAGGTTTGTGACCTCCTCGGTCACCAGACTTGTCCACTTGTGTCACTTTTACTTATGGCGACTGTTAAAGGGAAGAGTATACGAAACAAATCCTCACACAATTGAAGAACTCAAGACCAGGTAACAGGATGTCATCAATAGCATCACAGTCGGCCGATGTGGCCGAGCGTTTCTAGGCGCTTCAGTCCAGAACCGCGCGACCGCTACGGTCGCAGGTTCGAATTCTGCCTCGGGCATAGATGTGTGTGATGTCCTTAGGTTAGTTAGGTTTAAGTAGTTCTGTTCTAGGGGACTGATGACCTCAGATGTTAAGTCCCATAGTGCTCAGAGCCATTTGAACCAATAGCATCACAACACAAGAACTGATAAGTCGAAGGATACTTTCAGTACCTACTGTGAAGGTGAGTAATCATATTCAATATATTACATTTCATTTAGGCGCCGGTTTTAAATGCCGCTCCCTGTATGATACTACAGAGTAGCACTTGCAACCTACGTCCTCTATTATTTGCTGGATGTATTCCAATCTCTGTATTAAAATTAGAAACTGTATATACTTCTTGAGGCAGAGTAACTCGACTACACTATCTGATCGAAAGTATCCGGACGCTACTATACAATGCGAAACTGACCGCTACATGTTAAGAGAAGCGTACCCGCCGGTATTGTAAGAGGCGGAGGAGTATTGTATTGTCAGTTGCGAAGCAGTGGCAGCAGGTGTAGGTCGTGCAGGAGAGCTGGGAGGTTTCGAATGTGGACGAGTCACTGGTTCGAGGTTTTCGCGTGTAGAAAGCATACTGCATAACGCTGCACCGCACCTGAGTAAGAAATCCAACAAACGTTTCAACACTTCTAAGGCAACGGGTCGACCTCTGCTGACCTGGTTGTGTAATGTAAATGCGAAGGAACAATCATAGCTAAAGAAAGACAGGCAAACGTCATGCACTGGCGGATAGGGAGCATTGCGGAAAGTGGCTGTAAACGCATGCAATCAGTGGTAGGTATCCCTCGTAATTTCCGTAGCACTAGCAGCGTTGCAGCAAGCACTATGACTGTGCATGTGGAGTTAAAAAGACTGGGGTAGAATGGTCGAGCAGGTCGTTACAAGCCACACATTTCTGAGATCTACGCTACA
The DNA here is from genome assembly GCF_023898315.1 of Schistocerca nitens. Classification (NCBI taxonomy): domain Eukaryota; kingdom Metazoa; phylum Arthropoda; class Insecta; order Orthoptera; family Acrididae; genus Schistocerca; species Schistocerca nitens. The sequence goes on from NC_064614.1 coordinate 1,048,870,587, forward strand.
CGACGGATGAGGTGGTGCAAAGGGTGACCCCTCTGGACAGTGACTGACGGCAAACGGATGATTTTAGGTTATGAATTACTTATACCCTGTGGATATTCAATCAAAGGGTTGTGTTTTGACGAACGCCTGAAGAATAGTACCTGCCGTCGAGGTTAGTGCCAACAGTGAGGTACAAAGGAGATGGTGTTACGATATGAGGGGTGTTTTTCGTTGAATGCCTTTGGGATTAGTTAAAGTATCGACCTCACTTCTGGCCCCTGGTTCTAACTTCACTACCTTCTCTGGTTTCTACTCTTGAAGTACAATTGGCTGCCATTCCTTCATAGACACCTCACTGAAAGTGTTCCCAGCAGAGCTGTTTAGCGGCAAAGGATGGACACACCACATACTAACGTTCACTATTAGGTGTCCAGATACTCTTACCTGATAGTGTATATTGCCCACGACATGAGAATGACAGCAATTAGCCACTTTAAAAAGCTTTACACATAATTTCAAACTTTTTCGAAACTTTTTCTCCTTGACACCTACCAAAAACAAATCAAAGGGGAAACATACGTGTTACATTTTCGTTGTTAATGCAGTGAAGCTTCAGCCTCAGGCATGATGTTTTACTTCTTCAGTACTAACTATAGTTGAAGCACATTTTGCAGACCGCATCCGCGAATACCACTGAATGTACCTGCAAAATTTTATCAACGTACGACTCATACTTCAGGAGATAGGGATGAGTAATGTGAAACTAATAGAACTAATACGATTACGATTTTGCGCCTTCAATCACAAGGGCTGCTTGACGTCAGATATTTAACACATCAACTCATTTTTACAGCAGAGTCTTGAATTTGTTTATACATGGGAGTTCGATCCTTCGAAGAATTGCCGGCGAGGCGAAGGTGTGTTACTGTTACCTCATTGTTTTTCAGTACATCTGCTGTATACACGAGTACTATATTCTCCCTATTGTTCACCAGCACACAGTCACCTGGGACGATAATAGTGTTGTTATAAGGTGGTTGCTTTGTATGCCAGAAGGACTTGTTCATCAGATAATGCTGTGGAACGGAGGCTTTATTAATTGTTCTACAGGTAGTGACGGAAGAATTGATTGAGAGGCAAACGTGTGTGTGTGTGTGTGTGTGTGTGTGTGTGTGTGTGTGTGTGTGTGTGTGTGTGCGAATGTGTGTGTGTTTGTTTCAAACCTTTTTATAATTTTAAAAAAGAATATTTTCTTTCTCCATTAAGAGGATTTTTCCTCTTAATGGAGAAAGAAAATATTCGCTGCTCTTCAAAACCACACAGACCTTACCCTTATCAGTATTTGCAGGCTGTCGCGGTATATGAATGCTGCGGAGGTTCAGTACTTTACTTATCAAGTAACGATTATGCCATTTAATCTTTTTGCCTGAAGTTTCAGCTAGGATAATAAATGTGCAAACCCATGGAATTTTCAGTAGTAGCAGTAGTAGTAAATGATATTTGGTAAATCGTCAGAGTCATATGTAACAACTGATAGTACGTATTAGATTAATACAGGGTGTAAAATACTTGGCTCCTTTTATTTATGCGCTACTAGGTATTGTAAATCCTCCTTCCTCTTGGGTTAATGATTAAATGTTATTTTTTCCATACGATTAGAAGAAAAGTAGAGAAGATGGAATCATCTTAATGATGGCAATGGGTTTTCTCCAATTGTTCGTCAGTTACCAATAAAGTGATGCGCGACCTTGGAAAGTAATGTATTTCAACGCAAGAATTATTGTGGGAATCGGACTTAGAAAACCAACTTAGAAACAAAACAAAAAAATTCATTTACGACCGCAGCAATGACTTTTGAGCAGTAGGTCACTGTATGAGTAGCACCAGCGTCGTTTTCGTCCCAAATTACAGCTCAGAAGAATAGATTCAAAAACAATTTACGACAGGAAATATTAATAACGTTACACCACGTTAAATCACGTTTAAATCAGATGTAATAAGTGAGCTCTGCAACAGCGTTTTCTTCTGCTATCCGTGCAAACAGGTAAGGCGCCTAGAGACAAGTGATACAAGAAGAAGCATGTCGGGACTATCAACTGTTTTCAGACGAAAACATAACGAAAAAATTGCAGAGAATATAATGTGTTAATGTCCATAGTTCACAATACTTTAGGAAGCTGTGTCTTCATTTCTTTCAATTTTTATGTCTTATGAGAATATTCAACAGGGAAAGGAAATTACGCATTGAACAGTGTAACGCCTTTAGTGACATTAAATAGTGGCAGTTTGAAGGAATAAATAGCAAATTTGAAGTTATAAATGTGCGAGTGTATTGTAGCAGCACATTGTAACTCATTCAGACAATCGACTGCCAACTGATGGGAGTGATTGCAAAAAAAAAAAATGCAAGCGTTTTCGACGGCTTTATGTTCCCATTGACTGGTTCCATCTACGTCTTCAAATATTTTCTTAGTGATTCAGGTTAGCCACTTTCTTTCTCATTTGCGACGAGTAGTAGATATTTGATATCTGGTTAGAATTAACTAGTTACTTACGCTATGTGCACTGTAATTTACCTTAGAGGTAATTTGTACTAGAGTTCTTAAATTCGACTTAACTTATTCTAAATATTGTTGAATACAGTTGGAATATGTCATGAAAAATTATATTTTCGGACACTCGAACTTCACACGCACACGAAGTCTAGAAACGAACTGTTTAATAGTTTAATAGTGTAATTTGTGGAAGAATCTCCGAAGCAATATGGATGAAACTTCACCAGCCTTCCTTCTAGTGGCTTTACAGGCGCAGCAGATGCGTATCGGTATTAAGAAACTTTGAGCACTGGCAATTTTCCAAACTTTCTCCGACTTCGAGACCAACGGATGCCGGCCCTTTTGAGGGATCACGCAGGTGCCCGTTTTAGTGAGGAAGCGCAATCTCATCGATGGATTAACCTTTGCGGGAATGTCAAAATAAAGTACTAATCGAGATATTTTTTAGTTTTAGTTTCTCTCACCAGTTTTGCCTTCCACGGCAGTGATTTCTTCACCACATCCTTCGTCTTCTTTATTATTAGTCTTTTCCCTTCTTCGGTGGTGACGGTGATGTTTTTTTTTTTTTTTTTTTTTTTTTTTTTTTTTTTTTTTTTTTTTTTTTTGCGGAGCGCTCAACTGCGGGGCCATCAACGCCCATACGAAGTTCCACTTTTTTCACAGTCCAATCTAGCCACTATTACGAATGATGAAGATGATGAAATGATGAGGGCAACACAAACACTCAGTCCTGGGCAGAGAAATTCCCGTTCGGTGGTGAGGGCTATTCGTATCACCACTGATGTTTCCCAGCTAACGAACTGTACTTACAGCATACTGAATAAATAAGTCAAATTACATGTATGTATATGTGTCCTATTTTCTGTGATGAATTGGGAATTTGAGTTGGTTGGGGAGCTTGCCCGTATGGCCTAGGCAGTTAATCCGACAGTTCTAGAGAAGCGATGCGTCTGAGATCGAGCCCCAGTTCGGTACAAATTTTCAATTCGCATCATCAATTAATTTGAATACCCTAATGTGGCGGCCGTCCGAATAGTTTCCCTGAATAAATCGGGAATTAAATGAATAAAACAATTATCTTTCATGGTATAAAAAACCATTTTCTTAATATAAATGTGTTTTAAAGAAATCAAACTAAATACATCGTATTTAATACATCAGATCACAGAAATAATTTCTATTTATCTGTGATTTAGATTCAAGATCAGCTTTCCTTGAGTCAGCGTACGTTTTGGTCTTCTGGGCTTTTTTGCGCGCTTGTGAATGTTTCTTGCGTAGATTCCAGCTCCTTTATTAGAAACATGAGGCTTCTTCTCGATTTGTTAACCAAGTTATGGTTTACAGCATACTATAGTATACATAATGTATCCTCGTTATTTAGTATGTCAAGTTGAAATTTTGTCTCGTCCTCTCTTATTTTCTCTGCACTAATCTGTCGACATATCTGGAGAAAATACTTTCCATATGTCTCTTTGTGATTGGTGCACGTTGGACTTTTCGTGCACTCGTTTACAGTTTAGGAACTAATATTGTTTAAGAGTTCCCACCTTGCTTAATAAAAATACAGGTTATCTTCTGTTCAAAACCCCCCAATAATACACAGTTATATATGGCCAGTGCACTATTGTTTAAACTTTCCATAGGCCTCATTAATAGTTTGCAGGCAAACCTACACATACTGCTACACTGGTTTACTATCGAACATCTACAAGCAGTAAAAACCTAACAACAAAGTTCCCTGTTCTTGAAGAATAGAAAGGTATGGATGGAGCAGACACCGTCGCTGTTTTAACACAGGGCCTAATTGTCTAACACTTATTTCACAGTTAAGTTGAAGCATTGTTGTTGTTCTAAAAAACAGAGGTTTCTCGTCTAAAACTCGGCCCTGGACTGACTGTCTCAGGACAAAAAATAGAGCCCTTACATATCCTCACAAGAATAGGTACTGAAACTACACTTTGTTCGAAATTAAATTTACGGAAATTACAACTAAAATTTAACTTATTAAAGTAACTGAGTACATAGAAAAATTAGTTCTTTTGAACAGTTTCTTCTACTAGAAGGGTTAAGCCGAATTCTTTGTTTAAATGATGAAATTAACATATATCGTTATGGAAACAGTACTTTTGACATAACTGTTAATTACTTTGGAAGTAATGAAGGGCTGGTTTTGCTAACAAGTTTTCGAATAGAGCCAAATAGATCCTTTAAGAATACTATTAGCGGTTCCTGCAAATGTTTGTAATTAGTACAGAATTTATATTTGTTTGTACGCCAACAATAGAATTTAAGTTACGAAACAATTACTGATTTGGTTTCCCCCTCTACAATTTCTGCCTCTCGCACTTCTCTCAGTACTAAATTGGTGATCCCTTGGTGTCTCATAAAATGTCCTAACAATCGATCACTTCTTCTGGCCAGGTTAGGCCACTTCTAGTCAGTATTGCCTCATTAGTTACGTGATCTACTCATCAAGTACTGTGTTTCATTTCTGTTCAAAATTCTCTTACAATATTGACGAAGAAAAATGTATAGAACAGTATCAATACACATTTTCTTCTGAAATGATGCAGCGACAGTATCTTCATGTTATCCGATAGCTTGTTAAAAGTGCAGATAAAAGGAATACACAGTTATCTTTGATCATTTTATTTATGTATCGATACAAGATTACTTCTAACCAGTCGTTCTTCTTACATGAGGTTCACATGACGACGCAGACGTTACGGAAAAAAAGTCTTTTATGACACATATAATAGAAATCAGTTGTAGCAATATTAGAAAGAGCAGAGTTTATACTAGCTCATGAAAAGTAAGGCAACAGATTATAGTCACGTAGATTTAAACACAGGGCTCTGACAGCAACGGTCGTGACAGAGGAGGCGATGAAGGGAATGTAATAGAGAAAAGAAACATAACCGGGAAAGATGGAGGAATTTAGTTTGCTGTTTGACAGAGAAAGAAACGACATTATGTTTTAATGCTGGATGGCAGCAACAGAAGAGTTTTCGAACTTTTTTTTTGTGGGCAAGCTAAGGTTACAGGATAGGGATATCTGTGTTTCAGTTATGGTAAGACGACAAATACTTGATCTCTGATGTTATAGTGTATCAGCACCTACACCTGGGTACACCACGAATGTGTCAGCTGAGTCTTAAGTGCGGGAGCTCAGTGCATTTCCGTCAATATTCACCTAAAGACGGCCAAAAGTCTCTGCCCCGTAATATCGTGTCAGGAAGCTGCAGACATCAGGGAGTTCGTCAGAAATTTCATGGAACAATCTGTACACCGGAAATGTTTTAATATTCACGTTCTATCCTTTTACTGACTCGTGTTCATGTGCTATATCAGTTGCTGACATGACTATTCATTGTGAAGAATTGAATATAGTGTGTTTTCTCAAAATTTAAGGCTAGACCATTCTCGGAGATCCACTTATGATTCTTCGGAAAACATTAACAATTTCTTCTTTTCCTTTCTCTCTAATGGTATTCATTACAAGTATGTGGATCTCCCGTAACTAGTCCGGCCGCACGCATCCAAACTGGGCTAATGAAGCACTGACATGATTAAACAGACAAATGTTACAGATGTAACACTCACAAGAATTCGTCGTGGACCCTAACAGTCTAAGTTATCGCTATCGCTGGCGTGGTTCTGTCCTCGACACACAATCCGTGGCTTAACGCAGATGCTTTCCACGAGAATAGACATTCAGACAGACGTGCAGGCTACAATACATTTAAAACTATTTCGTTAGTTGCTGCTTTTCTGAAGCGAGGATTCTGGTGATATTAGTCATAAATTGGGGTTTCGTATAAGGTTGCCGATGGAAAAATATTACTCACTCATCGCGATCCCACTCACACTAGTTTTTATTGCTTATCCTAAGGAGATGATTTGAAGTGATGGAAGGGCATCCTTTGATATCATTAGAAGCATGAGCAAAACGCTGACGGCAATCCTCCGGAAGGAGAGTGGCAGGGAAGGAGGGGGGGGGGGGGAGGGACAGTGGCAGATAGTTGCACCTTATCGTAATGGGGACCTCTGCTATTGTATTTTGTTTAAGCAGTGGTACATATTTTATCTCATTTTCGTGACTTTTAAGCTGATGGTGCTACAGTGTGAGATCAGACCGTAATTCGTTTCAGGTCGCATCACTGCACGTGACCGGCTGTAAGTCTTATGTCTCATCGCTCGACCCCCCCCCCCCCTCCTCCCGCTCGTTACAGATAAGATTAAAGTGTCATGGAACCTACGGTACTGATACTCTAAAGTCTCACAGCTTCATCTACAGAATAAGATACTGTACACATCTGCAAGTAAACTCCACTACCCGTGATTTACGGGATGGTGTTGCCAGCTAGTTTTTTATCAGCCAGCCCTAAGGGAAAACGACGATCTACTTTACGGAAGGTACGCTGGACAGATTTGAGTATATGTAACAAATGGTTTCATATTTTACAGAACTGTTGCTGGCAGAGTACGCTCTATATAGTATCAGTATTGAGCTGAAAACTGCACGTTTAGGAAGGACTTGCACAATTGTGCAAGGACCTGCCATCTCATTTCTCCAGTGAATGTGTACCCTATCTACGTGAAGCAGTCTGCAGGTATCAATGATGCAGGTACCTAATATTCTAGGAGCCTGATGTGAATGTGCACTGCTGGCTATTAAAGTAGCAATACAGCAAACATAACAAATAACGAAATTTTACTCATTGTGCAAACACAGAAAAGTACGAAAAATACTTGATTAAAATTCAAGGTGATTTGATGGTATATAGGTTGCGAAATTTATTACATAGATTTTCCAAATCTGGCAACAACCGTAGCTATAAAGTATAGCTCCTCAGAAACTTTTTCAGAGCATTGTCTTGTGGACAATGGAGGATGCTCCGTTCACCACTATCATCTGCTGCGTTTCAGCTTCGTTCGCCAACGACGAGTGGTAAGACAGCCTGTCGATATACCTATGTGTAACATCAGGTCACTGTGAGTTTAACGTCAGTGGCATCACGCAAGATTTATATGACAGGAATTATTACCCTTCGTCATTCACATGAGAACATCCACTCCCGGAAATATAAGTGTATGCATTTACTTTACCCAAAATGAATTTTTAGTGGCATCCAGATGTAATTTATCAAGCATTTTTGTAGTTTTCTCACGCTGAGTAAATAAGCGTTTGAACAGAATCACGCAGCCTTTCTCAAGATATTTATCTCTATTACCGATAATGTTCACAGAATGATATTGCAGAATCTGTCACACCTCTTTAGTAGAAATGGATTGCATTTCTTGGCGTACTTTCACTGAATCCCAGTCTGACAGGAACCATCCCCTATGATTTATGTGGTCGTTCCTCCTTAAATATCCCCGAATGCCCCATTTATGTGAATACTTTGCATGTTTCCTGAAGCAATTCTACACAAAAACTCATAATATTTATCGCAGAGAAACGTACTGTAAGGTTGCTCTCTGGAGACTACTCCTGAACTGCATGAAGAATACTGTTTAAGAAATAGGCATACTAGCAGCAGTCTCCCAATACATTTACTGCTGTGAAGTAACTGGCACAACTGGAAAATAATATAAACAACCGTAAGTATAAGATTAGGAATGACAATAGTCTCCACTAGTCACAACTTATGCTTACACTTACACAGACAGGACAACACAGACAGCCATAAAAATATTTGATCACCTCACTTGTGAATGTGCTGGGGATAGTAAAAGTCTTCCCAACTGTAGTGATACAGATCTCTGTACTGTATCTCTGAAGAATTGGCGACCTACATACAGTAAAGTACGACATTTGGAAAATCCAGGATGGACTGTAACAATATTATGAAAAGTAAAGTTGCCACTCAACATATAGCGCAGATGCTGAGTCGCAGATAGGCACAAAAAAAAAGACTGTCACAAATATTTTTCATAGTAAAATAATTTAAAGTAAAACTCCAAAGTTTTTATGTGTTTTCCTTTGTTACACGAATGTCGCGGAGATCGAGCGAGAGTGGTCAATTGTTCTTCGTATGGAAAGGAAACTTTACGTCTCAGAGTCAACTTGCACCTGGTCGATGGCTGTCCAGTGGAATAAGAAGCTCGAAACTGCGCAAAATCTCCTGCGGCGATTATTTGTACAACGCAAATTTGTGAAAAATGTCTATACAGTGTATCCCACGTTACTCTGCCACCTCAAAAAAAAAAAAAAAAATGTTTCCGAAACAAAACAAAATTGGCCAGCGATGCTCCCATGTCAGCGGCACACACAATGGGCAGGAATGCACAATCCATATATGTAAGCAAACATAACTTCCAACGCAAGCTCACGTTTTTTTCAAATAGCACATGTCAGTTTTTTCTACGGAAATGAAAACTAGAGGCACAGTGAGTGACAACAGATGTTTCTTCACTGTCCTAAACCTCATACCATCTGAAACACGTATACTTTAAACGATGACAATGGCGCCACAGCTTCTGCCGCAATGCGCAGAGCAAGGGATGACTATAGGAGATTTCAGAACAGGGAAAGCAACCACCATTATGGCAACACATCACTATCGGAGAAACTGTGGCACCATTATTTAAAGTCTAAGCATCTCAGATGATATAGGGTTTAGAGAAGTGAAACCAGGTCTACCGTCACTAATTGCGCCTCCAGTTTTCATTTAAGTAGAAGTAACATACATGTGTCATAAAAAAAGTGATTTTTGTTTACTTTTAGGGAACGTGAACTGTTGTCCACTGTGTGAACCCCTCACATAGAAACATTCTTGGCCAACTGCATTTTCACATTTTGTTTCATTTAGAAAATATATGAAGTGGCATAATTAGGTGGGATAGCCTGTATACTGACTGACTGAACCTCGATATTGAAAGCAGTTCTTGTTCTGGCCACGACAAGACAGCTGCTAGGCTGTTTCATGACTTGAAGTTTTTTAATTCGTGGAATTATTGGTGATTATTATTTAGTGGTGAATAAACCAACTTAAAGATACTGTGACGACAAAAAAATGATCATTGTCAATATTTCCTAATATATTTACAGAAGAAGTTTATCTTCAAAAGATTTTCTGACGAAGTTATGGTCAACTGACTGCATATACTGAAATAAGTATTTAAATTTTTCGCAACATAAAAATTGAGAAATGATATCACTGATTTTTAAATAATTCGCCGATTTATATATCCATGACTGTTTTGAATGTCTAAAAGAACTGAGTGAACGTGAATGGAAGCCATTTAACTCCAGTTGACAGTAAGTAACTAAAAAGTACTTCAAAACTGAAGATATTTGATTTTGTATTTGAGTGCTAGCGCACAGCCGGCCGCTGGTGGCCGAGCGGTTCTAGGCGCTTCAGTCTGGAACCGCGCGACCGCTAGCGCACAAACCACAATTAAGTAAATTTAACAGGACCCAATATTGAGTATTATGGTTTGCTTCCTAAGCAACGTGGACAATCAACAAAAAGATCACGACGATTTAAGGCAGAAATTTTAACTTTTTTCACTCTATTCCGTCTCAAGAGAGATGAACCAGCAATCTAAAGAGCGCAACACATTTAAAGGCCACTTTCTTGAAATCCCTGTAACTGTCTCCCATTGTGATGCGCAAGTTTGAAATTTGATTCAAAGCTGTCTAAAACCTTTCTCTACAATAGTGAAAAAGCGTCGCGCCCTGCAAAGTTACCCTCGGCCTCTGCGACGCTTCATAGAGCAAGGTGTCGACAGCTGAGAGAAAATGACCAGCATTCAGAAATTCAACCACGATGCCCAGAGTGGAAATCAGGAGTTTTCTTTATGATGGCCGAGGAAAAAATTTCAGACACACCGCCGCACAGGATAGACGTGAAATGGCCTGAGAAGGTGGTGTAAAGGGCGTCAATGAAACGAATCTTCCCTTGTGGTGTTGATTCCCGCACAATTCGCGGTCGAAATCGACATTTCGCAGGTCGATGACTAACAGGACAATGTTCGTGATACATTCTGACCCCCGGACGATTCAACCCTTTGGAGTGTAGCGTGACCGAAGATTTAACTGTGGTACACAGTATAGAACCATTACGGACCTTTCAGAACCAATCGACAGAATTTCAGAGTGACCCGAAGCAGAAAATGGTGTTCATCCGTATTCGTCACTTCTTTTACACGCCGTCCTGTGTCGTGTGCACGGGGAAACGCGACACTGAAATGTCAGTACGGCAGCACCATCGGTGCCATCTACGCACCTTTGGTGGGAACTTTAAAAATGACACCCATTTGCCTGCCCCTAGCAGCTGGCCAGAGAGGCGACTCCTTCGACACACCGATTTCGCGTACAATCAGCAGGAGCCAGTGTGGTGCGGGTTGACTCAACAGTGGCTAGGTATTGTTGAATGAGTATCTCTGCACGGAACATTTTTAAATAGTCCAAACAAACAAGCTCAAAATAGTACCATGGACGTTGTCTAGGTGGAGGGTCTCAGAGACATCCTTTGTCGTTCTATTAACGCATGCATCAATAGCGCAGTCCCAGCCTCCCCCCCCCCCCCCCCGACCCACCACACTTCATGCTCACACCCCAGAATAGCGACAAGGCGACAAAAAGCCGGGATGAAATGGAATAAACACGCTCTTCTGCCTCGGATCAACTAAAAATTTCATCGAATGGTTTTGAACAAAATGGTTCAAATGGCTCTGAGCACTATGGGACTTAACATCTTAGGTCATGAGTCCCCTAGAACTTAGAACTAGTTAAACCTAACTAACCTAAGGACATCACACACATCCATGCCCAAGGCAGGATTCCAACCTGCGACCGTAGCAGTCGCGCGGTTCCGGACTGCGCGTCTAGAACCGCGAGACCACCGCGGCCGGCTGGTTTTGAACAGTCCCCATTGATTCCATCCTGTAGACCGGAGCAAAAATTGAAGTTATACTACACTCCAAAGGGATGAGATGATGTTTAGTAGGGTTGCAGCCCTGTGATGTCCTTAAAAGGTGTTTGAAACGTCCTGTGGCTGTTAGCACTGTTAAAAGTTAACAAGAACATTGGCCTGTTGGCCACCGCCCTGGGAACTGTCGCTTTCGATCTCGAAATGTTTGCGAATCAACGCCCTAAGGGAAGAAGAGGTGTATTGACCCCCTTTTGCGACATCTTGAGGCCTCTTCATGTCGATTCTGAACGGAGGTTCTCTGAAATGTTTTCCTCGACCACCCACAACGTAACCGCGTGATTTCAACGCTGGGCGCCGCGGTCAGATCCACATCGCAGAAGCTTCAAAAGAAGATGTGAAATTTGGTTGAGAGAGTGGTGTGACGATCTTCCTATCGTCCATCGATTCCATAGTGGTGTTGGGATGAGGTCTGGTGAAATTTGGGGCCAATGTGACATCATTAATCCGCTTTACACAAGTCATGAACTTCTGATCTCTGGCTTTTTTTCTCGCTGCTATCTGAATCATCGAGGATGACGTTGGAAAATGTCGAGATTTTGCACAATTAACAGAGTAAGGTCATAAGCACCTTCCAGCCAAGTTTTAGACTTCTACGTTGCAGTAGGAGACAGTTATGGGATTTCGAAAATGTGACCGTTTAATTGTGTTGCGCAGTGTATTTACGTATCTAAATACAGGTACGGTTAATACTGTTTCTGGATGACGCTGGAGTTGTCGTCCGATGGTGTCTCATATGCGATCTATTGGAGATAGATATGGTGATCAAGCAGGCGAACCAAACATATTTACACTCTGTTGAGCACTTTGGAGGAGGAGGAAGTTAGTGTTTAGCGTCCCGTCGACAACGAGGTCATTAGAGACGGAGCACAAGCTCGAATTAGGGAAGGATGGGAAAGGAAATCGGCCGTGCCCTTTCAAAGGAACCATCCCGGCATTTGCATGAAGTGATCTAGGGAAATCACGGAAAACCTACATCAGGATGGCCGGACGCGGGACTGAACCGTCCCGAATGCGAGACCAGTGTGCTAACCACTGCGCCACCTCGCTCGGTGAGCACTTTGGATTACAACAGCGGTATGTGGGCGAGCGTTATCCTATTGGAAAACACCCCCTGGAATGCTGTTCATCAATGGCAGCACTACACCAGAGTGATATAATTTTGCAGTCACGGTGCATTGGAAAACAACAAGAGTGCTCCTGCCGTCATACGAAATCACAACCCCCGACCATAACTCCAGGCGTGGGGCCAGTACGCCTAGCACACAGATAGGTTGCGGCAGGCCCTCAACTGCCCTCCTTCTAACACACAGCCATAATTGGCACCGAGGCAGAACCAGCTTTCGTCAAAAAAAGATAACAGACCTCACTCCGTTCTCCAGTGAGCTGTCGCTTCACACCATCGAAGTCGCAAACGGCGGTGGTTTGAGGTCAGATGACTGCACGCTACAGGAAGACTGTCTCGAAGCTGTCTTTGAAGTAATCGATTTGTAACAGTTCCTTGCGTCACTGTGGCGCCAACTGCTGCTCAAATTGCTGCTGAAAATGCAGTTGAAATGCACCAGATCCAAATGCCAAACGGATGGTCTTCTCTCGTGTCTGTCTGGAGTCCGGTCTTCTTGCGACTGTACATTCTCGTGACCACCGCTGCCGGCAGTCACGTACAGTGGCTACAGTCCTGCCAAGTTTTTTTTTACACTATCGCAGAAGGAACATCCAACTTCTCGTAGCCCACACGACCCAGTTCGAACTCAGTGAGGTGCTGATAATGGGCGTCTTTGTCGCCTTAAAGGCATTTTGGACTAGCATCAACTCAGGATGTCCAATCTTATAGGTAACTAACATGCAGGTAAGGTAAACCTGATTTGCATCCTCATAGTGGCGCTACTAGTGCCACTCTTATGCGACTGGTGCGAAATTTGATCAGATATCATCTTTCCGATGTAGAAACACGCCTATCAACTTTCGTTTATGTCACAATTCTTCTTTTTGGTTTCGCGACTTTTTTTTCCTTCAGAGTTGAGCGTCCTGGAGATCTATACGTGGCGCAACTGTAGCTTCCGGGAGCAATTGACACTATCTGTTAAGTAATTTATATATCGGTTGTTTCAAAGCGACACTAAAAATTTTAAAATATTGCATACTTTGATTAGAGAAACAAACTGTGTATAGGAATGGAAATCGGGAACCTTCTTGCAGCGATACTGCAGACTGAAGACCAACACCAGCAGATACGTCACCCTCGCATCTTTTAACCGCTAACTTCTGGAAATGAGCTTTCTGTACAATGTTCGTTGTTACAATTTTTTGGAAGTCATAACTCTTAGACACTCGTTGCCCTGGTAGTAGGCCGAACTTTCTTGTGACAAAAATACCGTCAGATTTGAATCGCTAATAAGTACGAGATTAATAATGAGAAAAAAAATGGTTGAGTCCAGAATGGATCTATCAATGTGTTTGTCACGCAGTATTTTTTTTGTGTGTGACGTCATCGTAACAGTGTACGTGCATGCGCGTGATTGTTACGAATTAGGTTTGTGTACAGTTATTAACTGTTGTAGCGAGGAAACACGTTTAGGTGGCGTATTCAGTCGGGAGTTATTGTGAACATCTTGTGGGGCGCTGCTAGTATCCAAAGTGAGGCAATGAAAGTATTCTCCGGAATACAAGTGAAAACCGCCATCAAATTTAAAATTACAAAATAATGAAAGATGTCAACGCGTACGACTTGTAATATCTTGGAAATATTGGAAAGACAAGACAGAGGGAAGTTCACGTCGAAAGGAATGCAAAGAGCCTAAAAAGTCTAGGGCCGAGCTAATCTACAGTAGCGTCGAAAAGAAACGTCGAAAAATGATTACGTACCTGGCCCGTCAGACGTACGGAGGCCAAACGTCTATGGATTATGTGCAGGAGTCGTTGGAAGACAGCAGCCGTTGTAGCCGAGCGGTTCTAGGCGTTTCAGTCTGGAACCGTGCGACCGCTACGGTCGCAGGTTCGAATCCTGCCTCGGGCATGGATGTGTGTGATGTCCTTAGGTTAGTTAGGTTTAAGTAGTTCTAAGTTCTAGGGGACTGATGACCTCAGATGTTAAGTCCCATAGTGCTCAGAGCCATTTGAACCATTTCGTTGGAAGACAACACAGAATGATAATATACACATAGAAGGCAACGTAACAGCACAAGCCAAATATGTATCGCTATTACCAAATATCGTCGTAAGATGTTATTTTCTTACTTTTTACTCAATCTGTTTTTTATGACAGAAACGTAACCGATTACGGTCTACAATGGCCAGCTTCAGATGCTACAATCGAGAAAAGAAAAGTTTATATTAGAACCTGAAACAAGTACAATTCTTTTCACTAGCTCTTCTTGTATAGTAAAGAGCTGTTAACATGCAGGTGGTTCATACCTTCGGGCTTCATTTGGTGATCAAGTGGTCATGCGCTGTCAACTAAACATAAAATCGAAAATCGCGGGATTGTACACATTCAGACAAGTGCACGTTTCCTCCTCTGCTCTTTGCATTAGGTGCATGCGCCCTTTATAAGTCAATCTTAAATCGTAAAAATCATAAAATATGACATATACTACGATCATATTTTCATCAGTTATTCGTGAAAGATGAAAGTAGAATATAGGTCGTTAAAGCAGTAAAACCTATTTAAAACAGTGTGAGGTCTTTAAAATAAAGAGACAGAGTAGCAGTCCTTAATGGTAAATTTGTCATTCCGTGATCGTGCTGCACTTCACGATACTAGATGTTTACGCCAGAGCACTTAAACCTGGAAGAAAAGTTGTGGAATGGACGTCTTGGTTAGTTCCTTGTTGCATCTCGCTGGCAGCTTTCTTACTGCTGTGAGGTGTTTACGTTAGCTGGATAGACCACCTGAGCGGCACAGTGCTGCACTTGTCCACAAGGTGGCTTCGTATTCAACTGGAGCATGTATGCAGGAAGCAGTGACTACCTCAGCCAAGTAAATCGTCGTAAATATTAAAATATGCCTTAGCTGCTAACTCATTTGCCTCACGGAGGAGTTTATCTGGTTTCTTGTGTTTCGTTACATAATTATCCTGTTCTAAAAGATCTAAACGTTTATTTTTTTTTTTTTTTGCAATGTTATGAAAATTTGTAGTTTGCCGTCAACGATACTTTTGAATACGTAAGCCTAATGCTTTTTTATAACTGGTGTATATGTGTGCTCTTTAAATCTCAAGTCAAAGGACGTGTCTGTCTGGCCGATATAGCTTCTATCCCTGTCACAGCGTCATATTTTATACATCCCAGATTTCCCATATTTGTTTCTCCTATCTCGCAAGGGATGACGCCGTATGAAGATGACCAATACGGTTATGATTGTATCATAAAACGTTATTCTGTCAAAAATAAAAATTATTCCCCACAATAAGTCAGTCATCGTCTCCACAAACTGGACGTTTCTTTCCAAGACACCATCTTGTTGTCGACCTACACTAAATGCGTAAACATTATTCAACTCTCTCTTATTACAGAGATTGATAATTAAATTGAATATTAATACGAAACAGCTGTTATGTTTTTATCTCGACGTTTTCATGAAAATCTACAGTGTGCAACCGAGCTGTGCAAACAGATATTTTTGGAACCTTTATCCTCTTTCTTATTCAATTTGCGGATGGTGCGTGGCAAGAACGGCGGTCGATAAACGCCCGTATCCACTCTTATTTCTGTTGTTCTCTCGTCGTGGGCAGCTCGCGAGACACATGTGGGAGGAAGTGATAGCTGCCCGTTAATTCTCGTAACGTACGCTCTCAGAATTTAAGCAGCAACCTTGTGATACACAACGCCTCTCTTGCAACGTCTGTCACTGTAGTTTGTTGAGAATCTCCGTAACACAATCGCGCTTACTAAACGACACCGTGACGAAATGTGTCGCTCTTCTTTGCATCTTCTTTATGTCCTCTATTAACCCGGACTGTTAAGGTTCCAGGCTGTTGAACACTGTTGAAGAGCCGGCCGAAGTGGCCGAGCGGTTCTAGGCGCTACAGTCTGGAACTGCGCGACCGCTACGGTCGCAGGTTCGAATCCTGCCTCGGGCATGGATGTGTGTGATGTCCTTAGGTTAGTTAGGTTTAAGTAGTTCTAAGTTCTAGGGGACTGATGACCTCAGAAGTTAAGTCCCATAGTGCTCAGAGCCATTTGAACCATTTGAACTGTTGAAGAATCGGTCTTACATGTCTTTTCCAACCCACTCTTTTTATGGATGAATAACATTTACTTCAGGTTCTTCCACTGAATCTTAGCCGGCTACCTGCTTTTCCCAGTTTTACGTGATCATTACAGTTAAAATCCCTCTGGGCAGTTCCTCCTGGTATTTTAGGTTGTTTTCGCATACTTATGAGCAATAATTTGAATTTACGTTCAGGGATAAGGAGCAATCCATGCGTCAATCAGCGTAGATCGTTTTACATTTCGCTACAGTTTTCTGGCATTGCGATAGTCCTACAGACGAAATCGTAATCGGCTAAAACCCCATGGAGCTTCCGACGGGACCGTCTAGACCATTACAAACAGTGAAAAGAGTAATGACCCTATTAGCGTACTCCGAAAAAAAAAGAAATCTGTCGATTTCATTCTGTTAATAACTGCGATTTGAATGCTATGTGCTAGGGAGCCCTGAATCCAGTCACGAATCTGGTCCATTACTCAACTTTAGTAAGATATGTCCCTCGCTACTCCCTTTTCTTCTCTATTGTGTCAATATACTGAATAGAAAACTTTTACTCGTGTTCAAGAGGAACTGTATGTTCAGCTGTCTAAATTTTTAGCATTTGAAAAGAATGGCCGACTTTGTTGCAGAGGTTCCAACAAGTAATGTTCCAGAGTGGAATGTTTTCGTAGGTTTTACACACGAATTGTTAGGCCCACTATCCGTTTTCCTATCTTTTAGTAAGCAACATTAGCGTGGAGATTTGCGATAGATTTGAAAATCACATATTTCCGATACTGTTTAACATCGTTATGACGTTTTTAGACAGTTTTTCGTGCCTCTGTGCTACTAAAGGCTTCCTCTAAATACAATTACGCTCTACCCTTTTCCTTCCTCTAATATATCTGTTGACAATAACTGGTTGTATTATTATAGTAAGCGGTTTCAGCTGTGATCTACAGCCATACATGTATTTTATGAATCAGTTATCGGATTCTACAGCTGGTATGCATTTATGGTCCACTTTACATTTTTACTTGTGTAAAATTTTCTTGTAGATAAACATATGATTATGCACCTATGTTACGGCTTTACCGATAGGTGCGCCGTCCTAATTCAGTGATGTCTTGTATGTCTTTGTATAATCTTAAGCAGTATCACAAAGCATGTGTGTCTCTGTTACGAGGTTTCTTATACTTCGACGCTGGTACGGTTCTTTTAACCTGTACTTACGTTTTAAGTTATGATTAGTTTTGTTTTCCTGTATTTAGATGTGAAGGTGTATGTTGACCATTGCTGAAATCTGTCAATGTAGGATCAAAATTAGTGATTATTGTCAGTAATATAAAATGAACAGAAAAGAATCAATTTTCAATCATTATCTGAGGAAATCGACAGTTATGTCGTATTTTAGTTCACCGTGTTTCTTGATGTGTTTCTAAAATGTTATTACATGTTGTGAATGTAAATTTACGTACCACACGCCTTGAGGCATGCACGATTCTCCTTTAGTTTCCGACAACTGGCTATGGTTTGTCAGCAACAAAACTTTATGAAGGTGGAGGTATTATTTGGAGTAAGGGAAAATTTCCTTTAGACAGGCAACCTAAAACGGTCGACGCCGAATTCAGACACTGTTGGCGAGGGAATAGTAACGGTGAATGCAATAAATTTGATAAAAAAATCGCAAGAAGGCATTTATCGTTCTAAATAAAATACTTTCTTCTCAGCCTGGATTTTATTGGAAAACGAAAAAAAGTACTTCGAACCGTCCTTAAGCAATTTCCGTTTGGGTGGTATGTCTTCAAACAATCTGGTATACAGCAAGTATCACCATGAGGAAAGTGCCAGGCGGTTTTCTCTGTCGTCATACTTTTACTGTCTGTCTCTTACTGATATGAGCACACACTACTATGCTTCTGAGTAGGCTATACCTAAGTCTGTTTGGAGCAAAACGTGCAGAAGTAATAGGTACTAAGCGTTTGTTGCCTTGTGCAACTAAAGTTCTTAATTACTTTACAAGTAACTGAACCGTATAACCTTTTTCTTGATAAAGCCCGAATTCATGAGTGGTTTCCACGTCAGACAAGTGAAACCAACTGGAAAATTTGAATTCTTATCTCTTGATGAGATAATAACAATCATTGATCTGTTTTTTTCCTGTTCTAGTTTGTGACAGTGAAGTTATCAATCTCAGAGTTGCTCAGTATCTTTACGGAGGGACAGCAAAGACGTATGCGACAGTAACAAAGCGCCTTTCTGAAACAGGTATAGTTCAGAAAGACATAAAAAATAAATTATTCGATAGTAGAACGTAGACATATTTTCCTATTCAGTAATCATTGTTCCTTTCAACTGTTTCCCTTTCGGATAGGTGTTAGCGACAGTTCTCTCCGAATGCCAGAAGAAAATAGAAGGGAAAGTAAATCACTTATTGTTTTCCTCAGATCTTTGCGAATCACAGCAAAGACATCTCTTAAAATTTCTGAAACTGGGGAAGTTCCTCCCTACATGTGAGCCAATTCCACTGTTTAATGAATGTATCCAAGTTTAGAAATCGTTTTTGATTGATGTTTGATAATGAATGTTTATGAAGTTTGCGTTATTGTCTACTGGTTACGATAATATTTCGATAACACGTTAATCTTCTCCGTTTTGTTCCCCAACTTCTGTTCTATTATCTTTTTGTATTCTTTTGCAGCTGCAACCAGTAACCCCACCCCGACTCCTTAAAAAATCGGACGTCCTTGTATTCAATAGGTTCAAACATTTGATTACTTTACAAATGAATTAATGTGTTAAACATTTGACCTCAAGCATGTAAAACCTTCATGGTTGAAGACGAAAGTCCCGTCATTTGATTGTATAGATCTTTTATTCTACAGAACAATCATGATTTTGGGCTTTGGCCATTCTCAAGTATCACGAAACTAAGGTAAAATAGATAAAGCAAATCGCAGACTTCGGTTTATTCGCAGAATACTAGGGAAATGCGATCAGTATATACGGAATATTACTGACAAAACACTTGTACGAGTCATATTAGAATACTGCTCAAGTGCGTGTGGGACCCGTACCAAGTAGGACTGACAGGAGGTACCGAGCGTATACTGAGAAGGGCAGCATGAATGGTCACATGTTTGGTTGGTCCACGGAAAGGATTCTAGAAGTGAACTGCCAAACGCTTGAAGATACATGCAAATTATCCAGTGAAAACCTAGGTATTAAATCTCAAGTACCAACTTTGTCATGGATCTAGAAATATGCTATAACCTCTACGTCTCCGTCCCGTAGGAGTAACGAAGACAAGATTATAATAAACAGTCATTCTTCCCGCATTCCTCACGTGAATAGAAACAGGAAAAAGCCCTAGTAACTGGTTCAATAGAAAGTGTCCTGTGCCATCCACTTCACAGTAGTTGGCAGAGAATGGATGTAGGCAAAAGTTATAGTCTTGTTAAATCGGACGAATTTTTTTAAACATCTTGCGATGTTAAATATTGTGTGGAATCTTTCAATTCTGATATTTCTACGTAAATTTTGACATATTTATTACGTTGTTGGTAGTATGTCTCAGCTAAGCGAAAAATTAATAAAAACACATCATTCACAACTGAGAGCACGAAGTGGAATAGAAGCAACGAACATTTTATTCACAGTGCGAGCCACAATCGGGCACCATCTGCTTCACCTAACGACTCTGCGCAAGTCCTTCTCGAGCTCTGTCCACAACGCTTTAATCAGTAATGTGCACATCATATAAAACCAGTCCACTCCGGATTTCTTTCGAGCGTATAGCTGCAGGAAAGATGTGACGTTATCCTGAGAACCCAGACATGAGGGAATTTGGGACTTTTAAGCGGTGGATATAACAGATCAGTACTGTTGCGCACTGTGTCGTTCCCCACTACACAATGACCTCGTTACCCAGACACTGCTCCATGTAACATTGGGAGGTGGAGAAAAAGATGTGGACAGAAAGATATAACAACCACCCAGCTGTGGCGTAGCTCCAAACCACAGAGGTCAAATAAAGTGCTGTTAACTGATATCCTAGTATGGTAGTACTCTCTGATAAATGTCATCCTTCTGGAAGCGATGTTTCCCCAGCGGACGGTGCATGTTGCATACAAGCATCTGTATGCTAGTTTTTAATAATTGATATGTCAGTAATTTAACTGAAAACCAGGAAGGAAAATTAAGGTCATTATCAACAAAGCATAAGCTATGATTTGAGATGAATGGGGAGGAAAATGGCTCTGTCATTTTCAAAGCCACCAAGCTGGCGTTTGCCTTAAAGGATTTGGAGACAACACAGAAAATGGATCGACGAATGAGGGTTTAAGTAGCTGTACTCATACGTGCGAGTACAGTATTTAGCTGTACTGTTTAGGGACTTATTCCCAGTATTCAGTGATGGTACTCAAAATGTAATCCACCAAGTAATCATGTATTAATTTTACATCTACATCTACATGATTACTCTGCAATTCACATTTAAGTGCTTGGCAGAGGGTTCATCGAACACAATCATACTACCTCTCTACCATTCCACTCCCGAACAGCGCGCGGGAAAAACGAACACCTAAACCTTTCTGTTCGAGCTCTGATTTCTCTTATTTTATTTTGATGATCATTCTTACCTATGTAGGTTGGGCTCAACAAAATATTTTCGCATTCGGAAGAGAAAGTTGGTGACTGAAATTTCGTAAATAGATCTCGCCGCGACGAAAAACGTCTTTGCTTTAATGACTTCCATCCCAACTCGCGTATCATATCTGCCACACTCTCTCCCCTATTACGTGATAATACAAAACGAGCTACCCTTTTTTGTACCCTTTCGATGTCCTCCGTCAATCCCACCTGGGAAGGATCCCACAACGCGCAGCAATATTCTAACAGAGGACAAACGAGTGTAGTGTAAGCTGTCTCTTTGGTGGACTTGTTGCATCTTCTAAGTGTCCTGCCAATGAAACGCAACCTTTGGCTCGCCTTCCCCACAATATTGTCTATGTGGTCTTTCCAACTGAAGTTGTTCGTAATTTTTAAACCCAGGTACTTAGTTGAATTGACAGCCTTGAGAATTGTACTATTTATCGAGTAATCGACTTCCAACGGATTTCTTTTGGAACTCATGTGGATCACCTCACACTTTTCGTTATTTAGCGTCAACTGACACCTGCCACACCATACAGCAATCTTTTATAAATCGCTTTGCAACTGATACTGGTCTTCGGATGACCTTACTAGACGGTAAATTACAGCATCACTGCGAACAACCTAAGAGAACTGCTCAGATTGTCACCCAGGTCATTTATATAGATCAGGAACAGCAGAGGCCCCAGGACGCTTCCCTGGGGAAAACCTGATATCACTTCAGTTTTACTCGATGATTTGCCGTTTATTACTACGAACTGCGACCTTCCTGACAGGGAATCACGAATCCAGTCGCACAACTGAGACGATACCCCATAGGCCCGCATCTTTTATAGAAACTGATTGAAAGATAATTTGACCTTCATTCTCAACCAAATAACTTGGCACAAGGAGGCCTTCAAATTTTCCATTCCTTCCTTCCTCCGTTTAGTTTATTTCAATTTAGAACGCCTGTACATAAATTTAACGCTGTTACTATTGACTACGCTATCGTGCGGCGGTAACTCATGTAAGAGCAGTTACGTTCTAGGTAAGTTGTACCGATTCTAGCCACCAAATTACAATGCGGTGCATTTACATTGTACGCGGCACTAGAAACCGAAGGATTTTCTTACTGGAGAGTGAGCCCGCCTCACGAGTTTGCGTAACCCCCTTCGGGAATCCATGGCTCGTGACGGCTGACCGCAGCCGCTGTGGGAAGCCGTATCCGCAACAGCGGCCGTGCCTGCGCGTGCGCACCTGGCAACCCGCAGAACATGGAAGCCCGAGACTGGCCCGTGACGTAAGCACTACTGACCGCGTAATCACGTTAGTGGCGCTAGTGCTACGGGGTCAACGTCATACGCATTCCATGCGGAATTGGCACGGGACGTAATGAGAAAATTGCTCCATCAGGCTATGGTCTTTACAAGTCCATATTGTTCTCATTTTTCTTCTATTAATGTATTGTCTCCATATTACTCATTCGAAGAATGAGTATAGATTCGTTAGCTAATCATGTGTATTTTCCATTATTCTTCTACCAGAATATCTTCACGAGTTAACGATGTCGATTACTTCTCATTAGTCTGGGTATTCGGACACTGGCCTCTCAATAAATGTATTCTTCATTGTTGCTTCTTTTTAACAATATCAGTTTACTCCCAAGAATTAGCAGCTTTCACTCAGTTAATAGTAGGCAGAAATCCAATTTGCGTTTGGATCGCACCATCTTGAAAGATATGCAGTATACTTCTGCTTGTATCCATTTTCAGTAAGCTACCACAATAATTCAAAAATCTTAGCAGAAATCCACGCGCTTTCAAACTGAATCTGCAGTCAGAATGAAGTTTGAAACTGGAGTGTTTCCTCAAGTGTCACGTCTTCTATTCTGGTGAGGAGTTCCTTGAAAAATTAAAACGAGTCCTGTATTATATTGTTGATTGCGTTTACATAAACTTATGGCTTGTTTTTTTTTTGGTTCATAAACATTTTATTTTATGTGTATTACTTTTATGTTGTAATTTTATGTACTGACACGTTCCATGATCTTGTAGATTTGCTCCTCAATTTTGCCCTACCAAGCTAGGTATGTAAAATTAAAAAAATGTTCTTTCTTACACCCTGTTGACCATTTCGTGTCGGTTTTCTTTTTACGCTTAGCCATAAATCTGTTCTTTGAACATTTTCGAACGAAATTTCGAACAGCTGTTTAATTGCCATTTATTATAACTACCGGTTTCTTTCCATCGTCATCGCAGAATCGTATACATCCAACCAAGCAAGAAACAAATAGAAATGCACAAAATCTAATCATACACAGATGCTACAAATGAACACTTACAAAACATGAAATATTAATCACGACATAGTAAATATTAGTATCTCTATCATATAATTACTATCCTATGTGAACTGCTGAACATAGTACAGAGAACCTGTACCTGGTGTGTCCAGATATAAACAATGCTTCTTCATGCATTCATTGTTGAAAGTTATCGCAACGTGTCACATAAGGCATTGACTCTAGACATATGAACAAAAGAAATGTTTTTCAGTAAAATTAAGTCTGCTGTAAAATAATACAATGGAAAAAATTGTCACATCTCACAACACAACTGCGTGTAAGTGCGATTTTTATTCTTTGTGCATTTTTGCACTATTTCTTGATATCTCATGGTCATCACTTTTACACCGTTCTGTGTTTTTACAAATCTGTTAATCTAGAAGTCCAGCAGTGTTTTTCTGAGTCTGTTGTTGCCCATTCTGTATATTTTCCCACAGAATTCAAAGCTCTTCTAAGGAGTGCTACAACTAAATTTGTCTATTAGGTTGCAGCACACTGTTGACTTCCAAACTAAATGCCATATCTTGTTCTAGGGAAACAAATTTTCAGTTCTTGATTTCCAGTTTCTGAAAAATTTGAGACCTCTAATCGATATGTTCACATTTGTCACATTGTTAGCACAGGGCATCAGTGTGCATTCTATTTTGACTACAGAGATTATCAGTCAATGCTCACAAGTATCGTGTAGTGGTCAAACTGGCTTTTACTCATGTGATTCTCAATATGCCATGTATCTTCATAACTGATGGCTGCGTCAGTATGTACTCGGGGCGTGCAGCTCCTCAGGTCTTCTACTTGATAACTCCAGGAGCACACTGGAGGAGAGTGACACTGAGAATGACGTAACTGTCGAAACCAGTTCAGCCACTAAAGAATACTTCTGACCACTGACAGATAACTGAGAGAATATAGTTTCTGATGCATGGCTCCTGAAAAAAAAAAAATGTTCCACTTACAAATTCCACAACATTATCAGTAGTGATTCTATATTAGTCAGCAAGCGTTTATTGTATGTTTACGGATTTTTATAAGTTTGTCCCACTGTCCCAAACCTACTGGCAGTAGGAACTACCCTGGACATTTGAAGGTGAGTACCTGTGAAAATGTATCAGATCACATAATTAGTTGATCTTTAGCGTTATATTTATGTTAACTTTCCATACAATAGATGTCCTGTACGAAATATCCAAACGTGCCCTCGGCATACAATTATGTAAATTTTAATAATTGTTTGTGTATGGTTTTACGCCGCTATAAATTTCTTGACGAAAGAATTTTTCTGCGTAGGCTGATTTGTAAATGAAACAAATATCTTTTTGTTTGAAATAAGTTAATTTTTTTCAGTATTAGCTAATAAATCAAATTCACAGCTTGCACATCAAAATTATTTCATTAAAAATATATATCTTTATGGAATACTGATTAATAACCCCTAGATTATCTTGAATGTTAAACATTTAGTGTAGGTTTTACTTTATGAATTTCAAATTTTTGTATCTTTGCCATCTTTTCCCATGTTCTGATAACTTCTTCTACAACGAAGTTTAAAATATGAGGCTGTGTTTGAACTTCGATAGGCTTAGTAGTTTAACCAAAGATTATTTTGCTGTTCTGTTCCTTAGTGATTTAGCACTAGTTCCTGACATTCTGAGTTCTACAAGTCAAAGATGATCTATTAGTTCATCCTTGGACATCGGTAGATATCCTTAAAATCCACACTGTGACACTGGAACTGGCACATCGACCGTTCTTTAATATCATCTCCATGCTGCATGTCTACTCTGTACACGACGAAATCTTCCTGGAGTTCATTACTCACCATTCATGTGACCCATCTGTTCCGACATGATTAGCATTTTAAAAAAAAATTAATGTTTACTCGCTAGTGGCTTTTTCATTCCCAGATAGTGAAACTGCGCAACAGAAACTGTCAGTGAGGATGGTCAAAGGAAATGCAATGCAGCGCAATAGCGAACGGCTTTTTCTATAGTCTGTTTTCCTTTCCCTAGGCTATTTTCTACAGTCTTTGTGGGTCTGTCTGCTTTCAAAGCAGTCACTACTATGAGCCTTGTAATTATATTATACTACTTTGTGATAAAATGTTTTTGGTACTCTGTTGTCGCAATGGTAGTGGTTTGAAATAATGTAGTAAGTAGATAAAAAAAATCTGAAAAACTACTTCCTGGAACAGTTTTACAGCTTAAAATTAACCAATATTTACGTCCTGCATACATACTATATTTTCTCCCACTGAACACATGGTTTTAAGTAGCAATGTCATTTCGCGCAAAATTATAAATGTAAGGATCAATGTTCTTGTGACTTTAGTACTGCATTGGTCCTATTTCTTCGTTATAAACATGTTTATGTATTTACAGGAGGAAATTATTGCTTTATTTTCTGACTCTTCTTGTTATTTTAGGTTTCAGGAAAAGGTTTCATCGGATTTATAGTTCATTCGTCCATAAAGTATTTTTACGGCCACTGACTGCCTCGATGTTAAAAGTTCTAAAATCAAACAGCAAAAAAGGAAGTTTTTGCAGTTTCAGAGTTTTATAAGCGATTCTTCTTAATGTAAACATATTACTCTTTATGGGGAGATAATTTTACAATGTTACTACAAGTCTACTGCATTTTGTAATTTAATATGATTTATGAGTTTTAGATGTTCTGTTGTACATTTCGAGCAGTGTCCTCATGCTGCTGGCAGGGTCACAGCGACGCAGACTGTACGTGATAATAATTACACAAACAGTATTACAGTACAAAAGAAATTTAGTCGTTTTTTCTATTAATCCTTCAACAACGTACGATCGCTCTTAAGATCAACGTGAACAATGACATGATTGTAATGAGACTACATAACCTGGTAACTGCTTCGTTCTTCTTTAAGAATTTCCATACAGGCGGTTTTCACGAAACTACTTCATTGTGAGGGGATATTGTGGCTTCGCAAAGGAATATATTGAAATATTGAATGTCACTTGACCCATTATTGGCTTTTATTTAGAGTAATGTTGTGGAATATTTGAAACGATAAGACCGAAGGAAATATCTACGTTTGAGGAAAGAATAAGTAACACAATTATTGAGTAAAATAGGGTTATAGTAGTAATTTAAGATATGGACTTGTGGTGTCGAATCTATGCCAAAGAGAAGAGTTCAAAAATCATCATCAACGACGCATGGATGTAAAGATGGAATGTAATGAGTGGGAACACAAAATTATAAGTATGAAAATTGTTTTTACATGTGACGTTATGGAAGCATCTTGAAAAATATTATCGTGCAAGAATTACGTAAACAACTTTGGGGCAGATTGTAAACAGTGGTGAATGCACTCAAATACAGTATTACAGGTGTCACAAACGTATACCAACTAATATTTTTGCTATGAGTTGCTGCCAGAAGAGATATCATTAGCGTATTACTCCTGAAAGAATCTTAGACTTAATTCAAGTAGCAAAAGTATCTCTCCGACGAAGAGAATGAGCAAGAATGACCATCTTCATCTCCCAGTACCTACTGCAGCCTACATCCTTCTGAATCTGCTTAGTGTATTCATCTCTTGGTCTCCCTCTACGATTTTTACCCTCCACGCAGCCCTCCAATACTAAATTGGTGATCCCTCGATGTCTCAGAACATGTCCCATCAACCAATCCCTTCCTCTAGTCAAGTTGTGCCACAAACTCCTCTTCTCCCCAATTCTATTCAATACCTCCACATTAGTTATGTGATCTACCCATCTAATCTTCAGCATTCTTCTGTAGCACCACATTTCGAAAGCTTCTATTCTCTTCTTGTCCAAACTATTTATCGTCCATGTTTCACTTCCATACATGGCTACACTCCATACAAATACTTTCAGAAATGACTTCCTGACACTTAAACCAATACTCAATGTTAACAAATTTCTCTTCTTCAGAAACGCTTTCCTTCCCATTGCCAGTCTACATTTTATATCCTCTCTACTTCGACCATCATCAGTTATTTTGCTCCCCAAATAGCAAAACGTATCTACTACATTATGTGTGTCATTTCCTAATCTAATTTCATCAGCATCACCTCATTTAATTCGACTACATTCCATTATACTTGTTTTGCTTTTGTTGATGTTCATCTTATATCCTCCTTTCAAGACACAGTCCATTCTGTTCAACTGCTCTTCCAAGTCCTTTCTTGTCTCTGCAAGAATTACAAAGTCGTCGCCAAACCTCAAAATTTTTATTTCTTCTCCATGGATTTTAATACCTACTCCGAACTTTTCTTTTGTTAGCTTTTTTGCTTGCTCAATATACAGATTGAATAGCATCGAGGAGAGGTTACAACCCTGTCTCACTCCCTTCCCAACCACTGCTTCCCTTTCATGTCCCTCGACTCTTATAACTGTACAAATTGTAAATAGCCTTTCGCTCCCTGTATTTTACCCCTGCCACCTTTAGAATTTGAAAGAGAGTATTCCAGTCAACATTGTCAAAAGCTTTCTGTAAGTCTACAAATGCTAGAAACTTAGGTTTGCCTTTCCTTAATCTTTCTTCTAAGATAAGTCGTAAGATCAGTATTGCCTCAATTGTTCCAACATTTCTACGGAATCCAAACTGATCTTCCCCGAGGTCCGCTTCTACTAGTTTTTACATTCGTCTGTAAAGAATTCGCGTTAGTATTTTGCAACTGTGACTTATTAAACTGATAGTTCGGTGATTTTCACATCTGTCAACATCTGCTTTATTTGCGATTGGAATTATTATATTCTTCTTGAAGTCTGAGGGAATTTCGCCTGTCTCATACATCTTACTCACCAGATGGTAGAGTTTTGTCAGGCCTGGCTCTCCCAAGGCCGTCAGTAGTTCTAATGGAATGTTGTCTACTCCCGGGGCCTTGTTTCGATGTAGATCTTTCAGTGGTCTGTCAAACTCTTCACTCAGTGTCATATCTCCCATTTCATCTTCATCTACATCCTCTTCCATTTCCATAATATTGTCCTCAAGTACATCGCCCTTGTATAGACCCTCTACATACTACTTCCACCTTTCTGCTTTCCCTTCCTTGCTTAGAACTGCGTTTCCATCTGAGCTCTTGATACTCATGCAAGTGGTTCTCTTTTCTCCAAAGGTCTCCATAATTTTCCTGTAGGCAGTATCTATCTTACCCCTGGTGAGATAAGCCTCTACATCCTTACATTTGTCCTCTAGCCATCCCTGCTTAGCCATTTTGCACTTCCTGTCGATCTCATTTTTGAGACGTTTGTATTCCTTTTTGCCTTCTTACTTGCTGCATTTTTGTATTTTCTCCATTCATCAATTAAATTCAATATCTCTTCTGTTACCCATGGATTTCTACTAGCCCTCTTCGTTTTACCTACTTGATCCTCTGCTGCCTTCACTATTTCATTTCTCAAAGCTACCCATTCTTCTTCTACTGTATTTCTTTCCCCCATTCTTGTCAATTGTTCCCTTATGCTCTCTCTGAAACCCTGTACAACCTCTGGTTCTTTCAGTTTATCCAGGTCCCATCTCCTTAAATTCCCACCTTTTTGCAGTTTCTTCAGTTTTAATCTACAGTTCATAACCAATATATTGTGGTCAGAGTCCATATCTGCCCCTGGAAATGTCTTACAATTTAAAACCTGGTTCCTAAATCTCTGTCTTAACATTATATAATCTATCTGAAACCTTCTAGTGTCTCCAGGGTTCTTCCATGTATACAACCTTCTCTCATGATTCTTGAACCAAGTGTTAGCTATGATTAAGTTATGCTCTGTGCAAAATTCGACCAGGCGGCTTCCTCTTTCATTTCTTAGCCCCAATCCATATTCACCTACTACGTTTCCTTCTCTTACTTTTCCTACTGTCGAATTCCAGTCACCCATGACTATTAAATTTTCGTCTCCCTTCACTACCTGAATAATTTCTTTTATTTCATCATACATTTCATCAATTTCTTCATCATCTGCAGAAGTAGTTGGCATATAACCTTGTACTACTGTAGTGGGCGTGGGCTTCGTGTCTATCTTGGCCACAATAATGCGTTCACTATGCTGTTTGTAGTATCTTACCCGCAATCCTATTTTTTTTATTCATTATTAAACCTACTCCTGCATTACCCCTATTTGATTTTGTATTTATAACCCTGTATTCATCTTGTTCCTCCTGCCAACGAACTTCACTAATTCCCACTATATCTAACTTTAACCTATCCACTTCCCTTTTTAATTTTTCTAACCTACCTGCCCGATTAAGGGATCTGACATTCCACACTCCGATCCGTAGAACGCCTGTTTTCTTTCTCCTGATAACGACGTCTTCTTGAGGAGTCCCCGCCCGGAGATCCGAATGGGGGACTATTTTACCTCCGGAATATTTTACCCAAGAGGACGCCATCATCATTTAATCATACAGTAAAGCTGCATGTCCTCGGGAAAAATTTAATATTAGTAATATTCAAATACAACGTTGCGGCTGTGCAAAAGGCCGACAACAATCACTCATACACTCGTGCTGTATTGCACGTTCTGATAATCTGAAAAAAATTAGTCATTAGGTTTCTAACGCGCAGGCATGCTACAGATACGCAATTAAAGGTAAACACGTATATATAACCAAAATGCAACAGAAGAACACTTAAAATGTCTCTCACGTCTATCCTCGTCCAAGATAAAGACCAGAGTAGGTAATTACATAAAATCATTCTACTGTTTAACAGATATTCATATTTTAACATAGAATAAAGAATAATATACGTAATAAATTCCTATTGTTTTTAAATAATATTACGCTGAAAGATAAATGTTTTCTCTGTACATTTTTACGTACGTCCATCAAGAATCATAAGTCTTAAATCATTGCACTGGTCGTAATTCCATACGAATAAATATTGTTCTCCTCATCGCAACCAGTACGAAGAGCGTCCTTTCAAAGAAACCATCTTGCCACTTGATTTCCGTTTTACAGAAACCATGGGAAACCTAAATGGGGATGGCCAGAAGCGTGTTTGAACTATTATCTTCCCAAATATGAATCCAGTTTCTTCCCGCTGTGCCGCGTCTATCAGTTTTGGGCGAAGGGATAGTTACTTTCTAAAGTGGGTGCGAGATTACTTCACCGTTGATTTCAAGCTATCGGTTGATCATTAGGATGAAGGAACGATGTGTTACAGGCATGGTAAAACTATTGTGATAATACCACTAACGCCTATGAGAGCCGGCCGCGGTGGTCTCGTGGTTCTAGGCGCGCAGTCCGGAACCGTGCGACTGCTACGGTCGCAGGTTCGAATCCTGCCTCGGGCATGGATGTGTGTGATGTTCTTAGGATAGTTAGGTTTAAGTAGTTCTAAGTTCTAGGGGACTGATGACCACAGCAGTTGAGTCCCATAGTGCTCAGAGCCATTTTGAACGCCTATGAGTTTTTCACAGCTGTGCTCAGTGTTTTTCTATTTTTATGCGAATTACGCAAAGAAATTGCCTCAGCTGTTTGCAAGTCGTAGTAGCTTCCGTGGCGCATCCACAGTAAAATGTGGTTATGGCGAGCTTGCTACAGCAGTGTTGTGGAGTCACAGAGGTAATTTTGGGTAAAATGACCTGAGATATTTACCGTGCTAGTCCCATGAGTAAGCATTAGCTAGAGCAAAATGGGCCGCTGCACCGTCCTGAGACGAGATAACTACGCCGTTATTGCCAACCGTAAGAGAATGTAGTAAAGGGAAACACATTCCGTGGAAAACATTTAGCGGAGACCATAATGTCACCATAACTAATCAAAACCATTTAGCATATCGAGTGAAACAACAAGTTTACTGTTACGAGTCACTGATTAATTATATTCACACCGCGTTTCAAAAGTTTAAACCTCCACCATCAGGCGGATTTGTGTTAAAATAACATGTGTGTGTTCTGTTATGACTTTGGCTTTACCTGTGACACTGTGCAGTAGACAAAAAAAACTCTATTTCAGAAATTGGCTGTGTTGTGGTCTTTGTCTAAAAACTAAACACAAATGTTAGAATAAAAGAACTGATATAGATTACCTCCAGTGGTCTCAGACTGCTTCCTCTGTCGTAATACGTGTCAACAAAGATGATGTCTAGAAACTACTAAGTGCAATGAACATACACCAAAGCAGAACCACTATTTTAAAGTAAGCAGAACACTTTTTTTTTTCGTCAGCCTTCTGACTGCTTTATGCGGCCGCCTCGAATTTCTCTCCTGTTCCAAACTCTTCATCTCAGAGCAGCACTTGCAACCTACGTCCTCAGTTATCTGCTAGATGTATTCCAATCTCTGTCTTCCTATACAGTTTTTGCCATCTACAGCTCCCTCTAGTACCAGGAGTCAGTCTCTGATGTCCTTGTCACTATTTTCCACATATCCTTTCCTCTCCGATTCTGAGCAGAACCTTCTCATTCCTTACCTTACCAGTCCACCTAATTTTCAACATTCGTCCAATTTTCCCACAGTCCACGTTTCACTACCATACAATGCTGTGCTCCAAACATCTACTCTCAGAAATTTCTTCCTCAAATTAAGGCGTTTGATCCTAGTAGACTTCTCTCTGCCAAGAATGCCCTTTTTACCAGTGCTAATCCGCTTTTTATGTCCTCCTTGCTCCGTCCGTCGTTGGTTATTTTACTGCCTTGGTAGCAGAACTCCTTAACTTCATATGCTTTGTGACCATCAATCGTAATGTTAAGATTTTCGCTGTTCTCATTTCCTCTACTTCTCATTACTTTCGTCTTCCTTCGATTCAATCTCAATCCATATTCTGTACCCATTAGATTGTTCATTCCGTTCACAATCTCATGTAATTCTTCTTCACTTTCGCTCAGAATAACAATGTCATCAGTGAATCGTATCATTGATAACCTCTCACCTTGAATTTTAATTCCACTCCTGATTCTTTCTCTTATTTCCATCATTGCTCCTTCGATGTACAGATTGAACAGTAGGGGGCGAAAGACTTCATCCCTGTCTTACACCGTTTTTAATCCGAGCATTTCGTTCTTGGTCGTTCACTCTTATTATTCGCTCTTGGTTCTTGTACATATATTGTAAATTACCTGTCTCTCCCTATAGATTACTCCTATTTTTCTCAGAATTTTGAATATCTTGCAACATTTTACATTGTCAAATGCTTTTTCCAGGTCGACAAATAGTATGAACGTGTCTTGATTTCTCTTTAGTCTTGCTTCCGCTATTAACCGCAACGTCAGAATTGCCTCTCTGGTACCTTTACCTTTCCTAAAGCCAAACTTATCGTCATCTAGCATATCATCAATATTTTCCCATTTTTCTGTATGATATTGTCATCAACTTGGATGCATGAGCTGTTAAGTTGATTGTGCGACAATTCTCGCACTCGTCAGCTCTTGCAGTCTTCGGAATCGTGTTTATGATATATTTCCGAAAGTCAGATGGTATGTCGCCAGACTAGTACATTCTACACACCAACGTGAATAGTCGTTTTGTTGCCACTTCCCCCAATGATTTTAGAAATTCTGATGGAATGCTATCTCTCCCTTCTGCCTTATTTGATTTTAAGTCCTCCAAAGCTCTTTTAAATATTGAGTGTAATACTGAATCTCCGATCTCTTCTAAATCGACACATGTTTCTTCTTCTATCACACCAGATAAATCTTCACCTCATAGAGGCCTTCAGCGTACTCTTTTCACCTATCCATTCTTCCCGCTACATTTAACAATGGAATTCCGGTTGCACTGTTAATGTTACCACCCTTGATTTTAATTTCACCGAAGGTTGTCTTGACTTTCCTATATGCTGAGTCAATGCTTCCAAATACTACTTTTTCGATTTCTTCACATTTTTCATGCAGCCATTTCGTCTTAGCTTCCCTGCACCTATTTATTTTATTCCTCTGCCACTTCTATTTCTGTATTCCTGAGTTCCCGGAAAATTTTTGTACTTCCTCCTTTAATCGATCAAAAATGGTTCAAATGGCTCTGAGCACTATGGGACTTAACATCTATGGTCATAAGTCCCCTAGAACTTAGAACTACTTAAACCTAACTAACCTAAGGACATCACACAACACCCGGTCATCACGAGGCAGAGAAAATCCCTGACCCCGCCGGGAACCGAACCCGGGAACTCGAGCGTGGGAAGCGAGAACACTACCGCACGACCACGAGCTGCGGACTTTAATCGATCAACTGAAATATTTCTTCTGTTACCCACAGTTGCTTTGCAGCTACGTTCTTTGTGCCTATCTTTCCCTTTCCAACTTCTGTGTCTGTCCCATTTATAGATGTCCATTCCTCTTCAGCTGTACTGCCTAGAGAGCTAACCATTATTGTTGTATCAATAACCTTAGAGAACTTCAACCGCATCTCGTCATTCCTTAGTACTGCCGTTTCCCACGTCTTTGCCTGTTGATTCTTCCTTACTGATGTCTTAAACTTCAGCTTACTCTTCATCACTACTATGTTGTGATCTGAGTCTGTATCTGCTTCTGGGTACGCCTTATAATCCAGTATCTGATTTCGGAATCTCTGTCTGACCATGATGTAATCTAACTGAAGTCATATCACCCGGCCTATTCCAAGTGTACCTCCTCCTCTTGTGATTCTAGAACAGAGTTTTCGCTATTACTAGCTGAAATTTATTACAGAACTCAATTAGTCTTTCTCCTTTCTCATTCCTTGTCCCAAGTCCATATTCTCCTGTAATCTTTTCTTCTACTCCTTTCCATACAATTGCATCCCAATATCCCATGACTATTAGATTTTCATCTTCCTTTAAGTATTGTCTCACTCTTTCAATAGCCTCATACACTTTCTGTACCTTTAGCTCTTTATCTTCACCTTGAGACTTCGGCATGTATACCGCAACTATCTTTGTCGGTGTTGGTTTACTGTCGATCCTGATAAGAATGCCCTATCACTGAATTGCCCTCCCTTCCTACTCATAACGAATCCTACTCCCGTTATACCACTTCATGCTGCTTTTGATATTACCCTGCACTCACTTGACCAGAAATCCTTGTCTTCTTTCCCTTTCACGTCATTAACCCGTACTATATCTAGACTGGGCCTTTGCATTTATCT
Source organism: Schistocerca nitens (assembly GCF_023898315.1). Classification (NCBI taxonomy): domain Eukaryota; kingdom Metazoa; phylum Arthropoda; class Insecta; order Orthoptera; family Acrididae; genus Schistocerca; species Schistocerca nitens. Next base: position 1,048,905,290 of record NC_064614.1, read on the forward strand.
TTTCAGATTTTCTAGCTTCCCTACCACATTCAAGCTTCTGGTATTCCACGCCCCGACTGAAACTTATCCTTTCGTTGATTATTCTCACTGTCACCTCCCTCTTGGCAGTCCCCTCCCGGAGATCCGAATGGGGGACTATTCCGGAATCTTTTGCCAATGGAGAGATCATCATGACACTTCTTCAATTACAGGCCACATGTCCTGTGGATACACGTTACGTGTCTTTAATGCAGTGGTTTCCATTGTCTTCTGCATCCTCGTGCCATTGATCATTGCTGTTTCTTCCGTCTTTAGCGACAGTTTCCCATCCCAATGGCAAGAAAGTGTCCTGAATCTCTGTCCACCCCTACGCCTTCTTTGACAAGGCCGTCGGCAGAACGAGGGTGACTTCTTATGCCGGAAGTCTTCGGCGGCCGTTGCTGACTCTTAATAAAAATTTAAGTCGCGGCAGGTTTCGAGCCAGGGACTGAGGATGTTTTTATTGTGTATCAAAGACGCTATCCCCATTCTTTTATCCCAGTTTGTTCGTTTTCGTTTATTGAATTTGTTCGAGGCGGACGCTCCATGACATCCGTTAACCATTGGCCCAGTAACTCTGTTTTTTTTAATTATTATTAAAGAGGGCAGATAACCCTCTGACCGAACACACCGAGCTACTGTGCCGGCATCCCTAGAGCACGTGTACTCACAGAACACGTAGCGAAACAAAGCCATTAATTCAGAGCAAGTCTTAAAGAATTGTCGAAACCTTTGACTGATCAGATGAATAGATAACATTAGATTAAATATTTAAAGTGGTAATCCTTTTCTGCCAAGTTTCTATAGTTTTAACGTAATAAACTGATACGTTGAAAATATTAAGTGCAATAACTGTGTTGTCAGCAGTGGCAAAATCATATGTAAACAACAGTTTAGGCTGGGGTTCAGAGGACGAAAGGAGTGAGAGAAGCAGAGCAAAGCTGTAATTGTGCCAGAGGTTGGGTTTGTTAAGTTTACATCTGTAAAATGCTGTAACTGAGTAAATGTGGATGTAATGCCCTCATAAAGAATTACCGATATGCAGATAGTTGCACCACAATAATACACAGATGTGTAATGTCAGGCTGACACGGGATACAAACTGTTTACTGAATGTAATTTTTTTTTTAGCTTTGTGAGTTAGGTACCTCAGCTCTTCATTTAGAAATTATCAAAAAGATGCAGATAACTAAAGTAATTCGTGGTAAATACGAAGGGACGGATGAGAGCAAGGTTCTGGCTACGTCAGAGTTGTTTGTTTTTAGGATTCGATATTAATATGAATAACAGTGATGGCAAAGCCTAACCTATAACGTTCGCAGTTATGTATTGTGAAGAAACTAACAAGCTACAATGAATTTGCTATTTCGTTTGGTATTCAGTCAATTTATTTCTTTTAAGAAGTTTCTTTCGATTGGTTTGATGGCATTCCTCATTACTTCCCGCCTTCCGTTAACCTTTTCATTTCTAAAACCGAAATACGCCCAACATCCAAGAAGATTTTAGACGTTTTAGTCAATGTCGTCTAGTGACAGCTTAAATTTTCCTGATTTCCTCAGCAGACATCCTTCTAGTTTCTTCGTCCTTGTCCTTTCATTATTCGATGGACCTTATTTCACCTCCTTATAACACTATCCTCCAGACAGGGTCACATGAGCACCGTAACTTTTATCCACTCAACACCTGAGATCCGTAGCTTTACAAAACTGCCCTTGTTGCCAGTACCTAAATGCTGCAACCAGCAGTAGCTCTGTGATTTTTTTCTTACTATTCGCCGCAACACGTCAGTAAGCCATATTGTAGGAGTGTAGCAATGTTAAGCTATTAGAGTCTTATTGCTTTATTGTAAAAAAAAGTCAAATTACTGTCTTAAATACTCTGTCAGGTAGAACGATAACGAAAGTGTGTAAAGAAAAGAAAGCATATGATGCAGGCAGTCAATAATTGCAAATACTTTCATTCAAAAAATATTTTTAAGGTTACTATAACAATTGACATTTGTACGAAACACTCTTCAGTAAGTGCAATATGCCTGTTTCTCAGCTTCGCCTCTGCCAACTATCTGTTTCATACCTTCCAATTGAAGAAATGTATGATGAGATAAAAGAAATTATTCAGGTAGTGAAGGGAGACGAAAATTTAATAGTCATGGGTGACTGGAATTCGAGAGTAGGAAAAGGAAGAGAAGGAAACATAGTAGGTGAATATGGATTGGGGCTAAGAAATGAAAGAGGAAGCCGCCTGGTAGATTTTTGCACAGAGCTTAACTTAATCATAGCTAACACTTGGTTCAAGAATCATGAAAGAAGGTTGTATACATGGAAGAATCCTGGAGATACAAGAAGGTATCAGATAGATTATATAATGGTAAGACAGAGATTTAGGAGCCAGGTTTTAAATTGTAAAATATTTCCAGGGGCAGATGTGGACTCTGACCACAATCTATTGGTTATGACCTGTAGATTAAAACTGAAGAAACTGCAAAAAGGTGGGAATTTAAGGAGATGGGACCTAGATAAACTAAAACAAACAGAGGTTGTACAGAGTTTGAGGGAGAGCACAAGGGGACAATTGACAGGAATAGGGGAAGGAAATACAGTAGAAGAAGAATGGGTAGCTTTGAGGAATGAAATAGTGAAGGCAGCAGAGGATCAAGTAGGTAAAAAGACGAGGGCTAGTAGAACTCCTTGGGGAACAGAAGAAATATTGAATTTAATTGATGAAAGGAGATAATATAAAAATGCAGTAAATGAAGCAGACAAAAAGGAATACAAACGTCTCAAAAATGAGATCGACAGGAAGTGCAAAATGGCTAAGCAGGCATGGCTAGAGGACAAATGTAAGGATGTAGAGGCTTATCTCACCAGGGGTAAGATAGATACTGCCTACAGGAAAATTAAAGAGGCCTTTGGAGAAAAGAGAACCACTTGTATGAATATCAAGAGCTCAGATGGAAACCCAGTTCTCAGCAAAGAAGGGAAAGCAGAAAAATGGAAGGAGTATATAGAGGGTCTATACAAGGGCGATGTAATTGAGGACGATATTATGGAAATGGAAGAGGATGTAGATGAAGATGAAATGGGAGATACGATACTGCGTGAAGAGTTTGACAGAGCACTGAAAGACCTGAGTCGAAACAAGGCCCGGAAGTAGACAACATTCCATTAGAACTACTGACGGCCTTGGGAGAGCCAGTCCTGACAAAACTCTACCATCTGGTGAGTAAGATGTATGAGACAGGCGAAATACCCTCAGACTTCAAGAAGAATGTAATAATTCCAATCGCAAATAAAGCAGGTGTTGACAGATGTGAAAATTACCGAACTATCAGTTTAATAAGTCACAGCTGCAAAATAATAACGCGAATTCTTTACAGACGAATGAAAAAACTCGTAGAAGCCGACCTCGGGGAAGATCAGTTTGGATTCCGTAGAAATGTTGGAACACGTGAGGCAATACTGACCTTACGACTTATATTAGAAGAAAGATTAAGGAAAGGCAAACCTACGTTTCTAGCATTTGTAGACTTACAGAAAGCTTTTGACAATGTTGACTGGAATACTCTCTTTCAAATTCAAAAGGTGGCAGGGGTAAAATACAGGGAGCGAAAGGCTATTTACAATTGGTACAGAAACCAGATGGCAGTTATAGGAGTCGAGGGGCATGAAAGGGAAGCAGAGGTTAGGATGGGAGTGAGACAGGGTTGTAGCCTCTCACCGATGTTATTCAATCTGTATATTGAGCAGTAAAGGAAACAAAAGAAAAATTCGGAGTAGGTATTAAAATCCATGGAGAAGAAATAAAAACTTTGAGGTTTGCCGATGACATTGTAATTCTAACAGAGACAGCAAAGGACTTGGAAGAGCAGTTGAACGGAATGGACAGTGTCTTGAAAGGAGGATATAAGATGAACATCAACAAAATCAAAACGAGGATAATGGAATGTGGTCGAATTAAGCCGGGTGATGATCAGGGAATTAGATTAGGAAATGAGACACTTAAAGTAGTAAAGGAGTTTTGCTATTTGGGGAGCAAAATTACTGATGATGGTCGAAGTAGAGAGGATATAAAATGTAAACTGGCAATGGCAAGGAAAGCGTTTTTGAAGAAGAGAAATTTGTTAACATCGAGTATAGATTTAAGTGTCAGGAAGTCGTTTCTAGAAGTATTTGTATGGAGTGTAGCATGTATGGAAGTGAAACATGGACGATAAATAGTTTGGACAAGAAGAGAATAGATGCTTTCGAAATGTGGCGCTACAGAAGAATGCTGAAGATTAGATGGGTAGATCACATAACTAATGATGAAGTATTGAATAGAATTGGGGAGAAGAGGAATATGTGGCACAACTTGACAAAAAGAAGGGACCGGTTAGTAGGACATGTTCTGAGACATCAGGGGATCACAAATATAGCATTGGAGGGCAGCGAGGAGGGTAAAAATCGTAGAGGGAGACCAAGAGATGAATACACTAAGCAGATTCAGAAGGAGATGGGTTGCTGTAAGTAGTGGGAGATGAAGAAGCTTGCACAGGATAGGGTAGCATGGAGAGCTACATCAAACCAGTCTCAGGACTGACGATCACAACAACACAACCTTCCATATTTCACAGAAGTTCTTCTGCATACCATGAGTGTTAGCACAGGAGCTGGGGAATTTCTGTACGCTCGTATAATAGGTGATACTGGCAAAAGTAAATCTGTGGAGGGCGGGCGTAAGTCGTGCATAAGAGCATTTCCTGGGAAAGACAAGATTAACGGTTCGAATCCCAGTCCGGAGCAAAGTATGAATCTGCGTGAAATTTCGCAACAGCATACATTCCGCTTCAATTGCATCTACTTCTATGTGATTACACTGCAATTCACACTTGGTGCTTGGCTGAGTGTTCTTCGAACCGCCGGCGAACTGTTTCTCTAGCGTTCCATTCAGCGCATAGGAAATATGAACACTTAAATCATCCTGAATGAGTTCTGATTTCTCTTGTTTTATTACGATGATCAGGTCTTCCGATTTAGATTGGTGACAATATAATTTTTCCACATTCAGAGGAGAAACTTACTGATTGAAATTTCGTGACAAGATCTTGCTGTAAAGGCAAACGCCTTTGTTTTAATGATTGCCACCCCAAATCGCTTTAATATCTGTGAGACTCTCTTCCTATTTCACGATAGTAAAAAACGAGCTGCCCTTCTTTGGACTTGTTCGACGTCGTCCGTAAATTATAACTGGTAATGATCCCGTACCGCACAGCAATAATATAGCACAGAACGAACAAGCTTAGTGTATAGTCTCTTTAGTAAACTTGTTTCATCTGCTAAGAGTTCTGACAGTAAAACTCCGTCTTTAGGCCGGCCGCGGTGGCCGAGTGGTTCTAGGCGCAAAAGTCCGGAACCGCGCGACTGTTACGGTCACAGGTTCGAATCCTGCCTCGGGCATGGATGTGTGTGATGTCCTTAGGTTAGTTAGATTTAAGTAGTTCTACGTTAGAGGGGACTGATGACCTCAGATGTTAAGTTCCATAGAGCTCAGAGCCATTTGAACCATTCGAACCGTCTTTGGTTCGCCGACAACATATCTATGCGATCATTCCAATTTAAGTTGTTCGTAATTTTAATTCCTATATATTTCGTTGAACTGAGAGCTTCTATATTTGTAATTTATGGTGTAAATTTAACGACTCCTACTCATGTCGATGACCTCACATTTTTCCTTGCTCAGGGACGATGGCCACTTTTCGCACCACGCAGATATTGAGCTCAAATCATTACGAAATTCGTTTTGATCTTCTGATGACTTAACTAGAAAAATGACAGCAACGTCTGCAAACAGTCTAAGAGGACTGTTCGGATTGTCTCCTAAATCATTTTTAGAGATTAAGAATAACAGAGGGCCTATAACACTTCCTTGGGAAACGCCGTGTATTAAAGTACTTCCGTTTTACTCGATGATGTTCCATCGGTTACTACGTAATGAGACTTTTCTAACAGAACATCACGAATCCAGTCGCACAACTGAAGCGATGTTCCATAGGAACGCAATTTGATTAGAATTGTCTCGTGAGGTAATATTTCAAAGGCCTTCTGGAAATCTAAAAACATGGAATCAGTTTGACATCCCCTGTGTACAGCACTCATTACTTCGTGCGAATTAAGAGCTAATAGTGTTCCACAAGATATTTTCTGAGTCCGTGTTATGTCTCAACAGAGTTTTTTTTCCCCCAAGGTGATTCATAATATTCGAACACAGTGTATGTTCCATAAGCTTACTGCAAATCAATGTCAGTGATATGGATGTGTAGCTCATCGGGTTACTCCCATTTCCATTCTTGAGTACTGATGTGGCCCGTGCTACTGTCCAGTCTTTTGGTACCGATCTTTCGAGGGGGCGAGCTGTTCTGTTTGATTGCTAAGGACGGGGCTATTGTATTAGCATATCTGAAGTAACTTAATTGGTATACTATCTGGGCCGGAATACTTACCTATTTTAAATGATTAACTTGCTATGCTATATCGGGGATATCTAATTCTAAACTCTTTTCGGTTACAATTCCGGAATATTTACTTGATCTTCTTTGCTGACGGAATTTCGGAAAAGTTTCATAACTCCGATTTAGCGACGATTTCAGTGGTAATATTACCATTGGTACCGCGCTGTGAAGATACTGTTTGTCTTGCTGCTGGTGTAATTTACATACGAACAGGATCTCCTTGGATTTTCTGTCAGACTTCAGAGTTTCGTTATGGAAGCTATTAAAAGCACCTCGCACTGAAGGCCATGCTAAGTTCCAAGCTTCAATAAAACATCCTTATTCTTGGAGATTTTGTGTTCATTTAAATTTGACATAATTTCTTCGTTGCTTCTGCAACAGTGTTTTGACCTGTTTTGTGTACCATTTAGGTTCAGGATCACCTTCTATTAATTTATTAGGTATAAATTTTTCAACTTCATATATTACTTCTTTGTATTTAAGCCACGTGTTGTCTACACTTATGTAGTTGGGAAGCAGTGGAGACTTTCTCTCAGGAAGGCGTCGTGCGAACTTTTGATTTTTAAAAATAGATATATTTTGCGTTTGATTTTGGTGGCGTTGGAATTAGCGGTGACCTTGTGGTCACGAATTCCTCTATCATTTTGCTCCCTATTTGTTCAGCTTTATTTGTTGCTAAGAGGTCAAGTACGTTTTCGCAACCATTTGGATTTCGAACTACTGAACTAAATGCTGAAAATAATTTTCGGAGAAATAATTTTTAGTACAATTCTCACTATGTTTTATACCTTCCACCGGCTTCGAACACGAATTTCTGCCAACCTATCGAGGGCAGATTGAAGTTACCACTAATTATATATGGGTGAGGTACCTATTTGAGGCGATACTCAAGTTCTCTTTGAAATGTTCAGCAACTGGATCATCTGAGTCAGATGGGAGGCTGGGTCGCTAAGGGAGATTGTACCTTATTAACTTACAAAGCTAAATTTGTCAATTTCAGGTACATTGATCTCTTGAATGGTTCATGATAATGGTATAAAATTTTAATGTCTGGAGGAGGAAGAGTCTCTCATTGACTTATTTTTGTAGATAAGTCACTTGCATTATTTTATTTTTTAGACAGTTTCTTGCAAGTTGTAAAATTTTTTCCACATATTTAAGCTTTAGTAATTCATAATTTCTACAATATTAAACTGAACTGCTTTTAAAAATGTGTAATGGATTTTAAGCCCGTTTCTGTAAGTTCTGTAAGTTTCTCTGCTCTATGATAGTAAGTTCCTGAAAAGAAATGTACCTAATCATTAAGAAAATAAAATCTCAGGAATCCGGCTGTAAAGATGAACATAGTTTGTTACTGACCTTAGAACATCCCTGCACCATATCCCGGGTCATCTGCATTTTCTTCATCCTCCCTGGCTCTCTTAGCATTTCTTGAGTGCATTCTTGCCTTCCTAGCTATCATAGTCACCTCCTAATCTTTCTTCACACAGACATCATCCAATTCGGAGCATGTTGTTGTTGTTGTGGTCTTCAGTCCTGAGACTGGTTTGATGCAGCTCTCCATGTTACTCTATCCTGTGCAAGCTTCTTCATCTCCCAGTACCTACTGCAACCTACATCCTTCTGAATCTGCTTAGTGTATTGATCTCTTGGTCTCCCTCTACGATTTTTACTCTCCACGCTGCCCTCCAATGCTAAATTTGTGATCCCTTGATGCCTCAAAACATGTCCTACCAACCGATCCCTTCTTCTAGTCAAGTTGTGCCACAAACTTCTCTTCTCCCCAATCCTATTCAATACCTCCTCATTAGTTACGTGATCTACCCACCTTATCTTCAGCATTCTTCTGTAGCACCACATTTCGAAAGCTTCTATTCTCTTCTTGTCCAAACTGGTTATCGTCCATGTTTCACTTCCATACATGGCTACACTCCATACAAATATTTTTAGAAACGACTTCCTGACACTTAAATCAATACTCGATGTTAACAAATTTCTCTTCTTCAGAAACGATTTCGTTGCCATTGCCAGTCTACATTTTATATCCTCTCTACTTCGACCATCATCAGTTATTTTACTCCCTAAATAGCAAAACTCCTTTACTACTTTAAGTGTCTCATTTCCTAATCTAATCCCCTCAGCATCACCCGATTTAATTTGACTACATTCCATTATCCTCGTTTTGCTTTTGTTGATATTCATCTTATATCCTCCTTTCAAGACACTGTCCATTCCGTTCAACTGCTCTTCCAAGTCCTTTACTGTCTCTGACAGAATTACAATGTCATCGGCGAACCTCAAAGTTTTTACTTCTTCTCCATGAATTTTAATACCTACTCCGAATTTTTCTTTTGTTTCCTTTACTGTTTGCTCAATATACAGATTGAATAACATCGGGGAGAGGCTACAACCCTGTCTCACTCCTTTCCCAACCACTGCTTCCCTTTCATGCCCCTCGACTCTTATAACTGCCATCTGGTTTCTGTACAAATTGTAAATAGCCTTTCGCTCCCTGTATTTTACCCCTGCCACCTTCAGAATTTGAAAGAGAGGATTCCAGTTAACGTTGTCAAAAGCTTTCTCTAAGTCTACAAATGCTAGAAATGTAGGTTTGCCTTTTCTTAATCTTTCTCCTAAGATAAGTCGTAAGGTTAGTATTGCCTCTCGTGTTCCAACATTTCTACGGAATCCAAACTGATCTTCCCCGAGGTCCGCTTCTACCAGTTTTTCCATTCGTCTGTAAAGAATTCGCGTTAGTATTTTGCAGCTGTGACTTATTAAACTGATAGTTCGGTAATTTTCACATCTGTCAACACCTGCCTTCTTTGGGATTGGAATTATTATATTCTTCTTGAAGTCTGTGGGTATTTCGCCTGTCTCATACATCTTGCTCACCAGATGGTAGAGTTTTGTCAGGACTGGCTCTCCCAAGGCCATCAGTAGTTCTAATGGAATGTTGTCTACTCCCGGGGCCTTGTTTCGACTCAGGTCTTTCAGTGCTCTGTCAAACTCTTCACGCAGTATCTTATCTCCCATTTCATCTTCATCTACATCCTCTTCCATTTCCATAATATTATCCTCAAGTACATCACCCTTGTATAAACCCTCTATATACTCCTTCCACCTTTCTGCCTTCCCTTCTTTGCTTAGAACTGGGTTGCCATCTGAGCTCTTGATATTCATACAAGTGGTTCTCTTCTCTCCAAAGGTCTCTTTAATTTTCCTGTAGGCAGTATCTATCTTACCCCTAGTGAGACAAGCCTCTACATCCTTACATTTGTCCTCTAGCCATCCCTGCTTAGCCATTTTGCACTTTCTGTCGATCTCATTTTTGAGACGTTTGTATTCCCTTTTGCCTGCTTCATTTACTGCATTTTTGTATTTTCTCCTTTCATCAATTAAATTCAATATTTCTTCTGTTACCCAAGGATTTCTATTAGCCCTCGTCTTTTTACCTACTTGATCCTCTGCTGCCTTCACTACTTCATCCCTCAGAGCTACCCATTCTTCTTCTACTGTATTTCTTTCCCCCATTCCTGTCAATTGTTCCCTTATGCTCTCCCTGAAACTCTCTACAACCTCTGGTTGTTTCAGTTTATCCAGGTCCCATCTCCTTAAATTCCCACCATTTTGCAGTTTCTTCAGTTTCAATCTGCAGTTCATAACCAATAGATTGTGGTCAGAATCCACATCTGCCCCTGGAAATGTCTTACAATTTAAAACCTGGTTCCTAAATCTCTGTCTTACCATTATATAATCTATCTGATACCTATTAGTATCTCCAGGATTCTTCCAGGTATACAACCTTCTTTTATGATTCTTGAACCAAGTGTTAGCTATGATTAAGTTATGCTCTGTGCAAAATTCTACAAGGCGGCTTCCTCTTTCATTTCTTCCCCCCAATCCATATTCACCTACTACGTTTCCTTCTCTCCCTTTTCCTACTGACGAATTCCAGTCACCCATGACTATTAAATTTTCTTCTCCCTTCACTACCTGAATAATTTCTTTTATCTCGTCATACATTTCATCAATTTCTTCATCATCTGCAGAGCTAGTTGGCATATAAACTTGTGCTACTGTAGTAGGCATGGGCTTTGTGTCTATCTTGGCCACAATAATGCGTTCACTATGCTGTTTGTAGTAGCTAACCCGCACTCCTATTTTTTTATTCATTATTAAACCTACTCCTGCATTGCCTCTATTTGATTTTGTATTTATAACCCTGTAATCACCTGACCAAAAGTCTTGTTCCTCCTGCCAACGAACTTCACTAATTCCCACTATATCTAACTTTAACCTATCCATTTCCCTTTTTAAATTTTCTAACCTACCTGCCCGATTAAGGGATCTGACATTCCACGCTCCGATCCGTAGATTGCCAGTTTTCTTTCTCCTGATAACGACGTCCTCTTGAGTAGTCCCCGCCCGGAGATCCGAATGGGGGACTATTTTACCTCCGGAATATTTTACCCAAGAGGACGCCATCATCATTTAATCATACAGTAAAGCTGCATGTCCTCGGGAAAAATTACGGCTGTAGTTTCCCCTTGCTTTCAGCCGTTCGCAGTACCTGCACAGCAAGGCCGTTTTGGTTAATGTTACAAGGCCAGATCAGTCAATCATCCAGACTGTTGCCCCTGCAACTACTGAAAAGGCTGCTGCCCCTCTTCAGGAACCACATGTTTGTCTGGCCTCTCAACAGATACCCCTCCGTTGTGGTTGCACCTACGGTACGGCCATCTGTATCGATGAGGCACGCAAGCCTCCCCACCAACGGCAAGCCATCGCCATATTTTCTCCAGGTTGTATGCCTAACTTTTGAAGCAGCCTAACTCTCCCACATTGCCGTCATTAAATGAAAGAACTGCATCTTAAACACCCAAATTCAACGTATCTTTACCAACAAATACTGTTTTAGAAATTCTAGACCGTATGGCACTGTTAAATGATTCATTTTGGTTCTGGAAGGGCAAGGAACAAGTGAATATAGTGCACGAACAGGGCAGCCAACTGTGAGCACGAAATATTTTCACAAATCAGCAAATAAGGTTTTTGAAGTTCAAGAAGTTGACAGAAGGCAAAAGGGGAGCGTGGCAACATGTGCTGCCCTTGAAGTAAATGATTATTTAAAGCCTTAAATTACTAAAATGCCTTAGAAAACATATTTCTCTAGTAAAATACACTCAAAGGAATGTTTATGAGCAATTTTTTTTTTATGTTTGGCCCCCTACGAAGGCACAATCTCCCCTTAAAAGGAACCAGATATTCATCTATTCCGGTTATCGAGTATAACCTCTATATATACTATCTCACAGGAACTGCCTACTTCAGTTCCATTACATAATAAACTAATTCTAACAGCAACAAAGAATCCGCGACCAAGTTTATTTAATCTATACTTCCAGAACACCTTTAGGTCGTCTGCAAAAATTTCTGCTGAACTTACCTAAGGCTTTAGTCACCTTTCTGTACCTACAACGATTTGAGTTTCAATGCTACCTATTAGCGTTTGGAGCTCTGGTTCCCAACACCGCTACGACAATTCACAGTACAATGCTGACTGTTGGTATGTCTACCCTCTTTCTGTGTTCGTCCTGCATCCTTTGAAGCCCTTTCTGTACTTTCCCGAGACCCTCTAAAGCGCAAAACCGCCCAGTTCATTCCACATAGCTCCTGCTGCTACCCATATAGCCACCCCCTCTTAGTGCTGGAACCCTGACCTATCAAGTGGAATTCGAAATCTCACCAACGTGGGTGCAGCCTACACGGTCGCAGATCCGTCTGAACCTCTGATTCAGACCCTCCACTCGGCTCTGTATCAAATGTCCGCAATCAGTCCTGTTGACGATGTAACAGATGACGACCTCTGTTTTAATCCCGCAAGCAAGACTGGCAGTCTTTACCACTTCAGCTAGTAGCCAGAAATAAGAGAGAACCTCTTTCGATGCAAGCGACACACATCACCATAACCTACATGAGCCACCACATGCAGTTGGCTGCAACTTGCGCTCTTCATGGCATCCGGAACCACTCGTTCTACACCTGTAATGAGCCCTCCCAGTATACACACAGAGAGAACACTGAACTTTTTTATGCTCCTTGGTAGCCATACCACTTAAGAGCAGAGTAAGGGATTCGTTTAGGGAACAATCCTCTGCGCTCTGACTAAGTCACTACTTCTCATTATTCTCTGTTCCAAGAGTGTTAGCCCCACAAGGTACGGAGCAGAACTTACGTGAAGTTTAGGTTGTAGGGGGTACTGGCAGAAATGAAATCTGTGAAGGTGGCTCACGACGTGTGACTGGGTAACCCAGTGCCTAAGAACATTGCCCGGGGAAGTTAAAGTTCGATCGCCAGTATGGCTCGTAGTTTCGTAACAACGCATACTCTCCTACAGAGTGAAAGATTTATAATGCAGAGAAGTTCTATGCCCATCTTCTTGGGCTAGCACTTACGGGAGAAAGGATACGGCTGAGAAATAACTTAGCCATAATCGGACACCCATCCAGCCCCGATCTGCCGGGATGTATGACTTCGTTTGATAATAATTAACACACATTCAATGCAGAGTAAGTCGTTCATTCCATTAAGCAATACTGATAAACTATCACTACTTTTGATCAGAAGGCTTAAGAGGTCGGCGAACTTGTCATTGGTATCTGCTTCCCTTGCATGTTAATTCTTTCTCTGAAATCATCACTGATTCTCCGACATACAAGTTAAACAATGGCGATATTAGATGTGCATCTTCATGTTTTCGCCGCGTAACATTTCATCCATTAAATTTCGTAAGTGCAGCTAGTAATGGAACATCGGTATTCCAACATGGATCGGCTGCGTAGCCAGATTCAGTTTAAGCATACTCTATGCTGGCGATCAACGTCTGGCGCTTGTGTTTTCTGAAGTTTAAAACGAAAACAAGTAATGTAGTACGTTTGAGTCGGCCCACTCTGAAGATGAAAGATGATACAGGGCCGAACTGTTAGAAAAAGAAGTTATAAAGCTTATGCGGCTGCACTCCCGAAATTTAATGGACAAATGGCGGTATTAATTGGCAACCCAGCTTTCGCCTTTCTTAACATTAACATGTTCTTTATCTGACACTTTTGCCATTTTCACATGTGTTTATTCTGATTGTATGAAATGTGTACTATGCCAATAATTATCTACCAGAGCTGCTTTTTTTATATTTTATTTACTTCTGAAGTATTCGAGTGATTACTCAAATTCAGGCTGTACCTAGACACAATGCAGCTATTATCAGCGCTTGCGCATAGCTGCATTGTATCTAGGTACAGCCTGAATTTGAGTAATCACTCGAATACTTCAGAAGTAAAAAAACATAAAAAAGCAGCTCTGGTGGATGTACACACATTATATATATATATATATATATATATATATATATATATATATATATATATATATATATATATATAATGTGTGTGTGTGTGTAAATCTACCAGAGCTGCTTTTTTCTTATTATATATATGTTGTTGTTGTTGTTGTCTTCAGTCCTGAGACGGGTTTGATGCAGCTCTCCATGCTACTCTATCCTGTGCAAGCTTCTTCAACTCCCAGTACCTACTGCAGCCTACATCCTTCTGAATCTGCTTAGTGTATTCATCTCTTGGTCTCCCTCTACGATTTTTGCCCTCCACGCTGCCCTCCAATGCTAAATTTGTGATCCCTTGATGCCTCAAAACATGTCCTACCAACCGATCCCTTCTTCTAGTCAAGTTGTGCCACAAACTTCTCTTCTCCCCAATCCTATTCAATACCTCCTCATTAGTTACGTGATCTACCCACCTTATCTTCAGCATTCTTCTGTAGCACCACATTTCGAAAGCTTCTATTCTCTTCTTGTCCAAACTGGTTATAATATTTTACCCAAGAGGACGCCATCATCATTTAATCATACAGTAAAGCTGCATGTCCTCGGGAAAATTTACGGCTGTAGTTTCCCCTTGCTTTCAGCCGTTCGCAGTACCAGCACAGCAAGGCCGTTTTGGTTAATGTTACAAGGCCAGATCAGTCAATCATTCAGACTGTTGCCCCTGCAACTACTGAAAAGGCTGCTGCCACTCTTCAGGAACCACATGTTTGTCTGGCCTCTCAACAGATACCCCTCCGTTGTGGTTGCACCTACGGTACGGCCATCTGTATCGCTGAGGCACGCAAGCATCCCCACCAACGGCAAGGTCCATGGTTCATTGGGGGGTATTATATATATATATACATGATGAAAAAAATGCGCGCAGTCTGACTTCGCAGCGCGATTCTTCTTCACATGCTATCAATACAAAAATGTCTCTTACAGAATTCCGTCCCGCACAATTTCGAGCAGTGAATGGACGTTAAAGACTGGCAATCTGCAACACTGTAATCACGTGTACCATAACTGTCTCCGTCAGCATATAAAGCAGTGCTGTGCAATTGGTGCAGTGGGCAGCGTTTTGGGTTATCATGCAGGAAGTCAAGGGTTTGATTCTGGTCGAGGCTTATTTTTTTTATTTGCTAAAATTAGTCTGCATGATACGGTGTATGGCGTCGTAGTCGTCACACAGCGATTACAGTGGGTCTTCTACAAAACATTTGCGTTTCATGGGTGAACGAAAATTTACTTGGCAATTGATACCATGTCGGACGAATTTTTAAATTCAATGAATGTTCCAGGAGCGTCGTTACACTGCCAAAGGTCGGTTCGCCAGTCATTGTACCCCACAATGTTAATTCGCCGAAAATCTGTAATGGTAAAAGACTGCGCAAATATAACATCATCGAAACCAGTACTGTGGCTCGCAGAGAAAAAGGACAGACAGTATTTATATCGCGAAAACCCTTAATAGCATCTGGTTTACCATTCAGATTAAGGCGATTGCGATTTCCGGCAATGTTGTGTTACAGCATGACCATCAAAACAGCGCAGGGCCAAACATTCCGATATTGTGGTGTTAAATGAATCATTCTTTTCACATGGCCAGTTGTAAGTCTCGTGCTCAAGAGTTAGATCACGAGCAATTTTTTCCTTCACAGTTCGAACTCTAGAAACATAGTGTATAAGCAAGCATTATGAAAAATAAAAATATAAATATGTGTATACAATGAAAATTGTTTCTTATTAAATTAAGTAACTTCTGACTCCGACTTGTTTTAATTAAATAATAATATTTTATCCTATGGTTGATTAAATTATTTAGTATACACTACATACATCGTACGTTGAATCGAATATGTCTGTTTACATCTGTCAGGGAGAATGGTCTTCATGGCATCAACAGTCCGCTGTATTCTGATCCGGGGATCGCCAGGAATTGCAGCTAGTACAATTTTTTTACGTACCTTACACGATCTTAAACGTTATTTTTCAAATATTATCTACTTTCGTTTGGTCACATATGTGTATGGTTGTTAAATTATCGGTTCATTTGTCAGAGATATAGTTCGCTATTTAATTTATATCTTGGATCAAAATCAATTTATCTCGTACGTCAAATTTAGCATTCCCCTTTGTTTTTGAATCGTCATTAATAAGAATTTTGTCTACCTTATGAACATATTTTTTATTTCTAAATTCTGTTTTTAGTTTATGATATTCGGATTTTTTGCCAAATTTGTTTCTCTTTCCTCTAAGATGCTCTTAGAGCTTCCTTTTCTGGCTCTGTGAAGAATGGAAAGGTTTGTGCTTATGTTTACTGTAGTGTTGATTTTCTCCAAGACATACGTAAGCAAATAGACAAACAGATACGAATCCCAAAATACTTTGAATAGTTTTCAGTTGCTTAAACAGTACTTGTAACCGTATCAAATGCTTCCGGATTTGGTAAACATACGATGCAGCAATCAAATACCGCAGAATGCAGGGCAGCCCTGAGATGAACCGCATCTTAAATTTATGGCTCAACTCTGAGAACTCTGTGCTGACTCTGCAGCCCTTCGATTAAGAAACCTCGCGAGAACTTTAAATTGCATTCTCCAGACACAACAGAACGCGCGTCGACGGTGGGTGGGGGGGGGGGGGGGGGCGCACGAAATTCCCACAAGCAGTTCCTGCGTAATATCACAATAAGAAATGTACACGCATAAAAATAATATTCTACTGGAACATGCTGCGCACGGAGAATTTTCGATTCCGCAATAAAGTGTTATTTTCTTCAGTAATACATGTGAAAAATCAGCTTGCAAGAAAATGTCTGGACCGCGAAAAGTTTATTACAGGCATCATTACTGAGTTCAAAGTCTTAGAAAATGATTAATAATAAAACTGTCGTCCAGTTTACGTTTTTAATGTGTGTACAGTGAAGGATAAAGTATTTCCTGTTCTGGTTTTATTAGAATTTTGCGCATTAGTTATCAGCACTGAATTTAGAGATATGTAACAGTGCAACTGTTAATGTGGCCGAGCGAGGTGGTGCAGTGGTCATTAAGGCACCTGAAGGACCCACCTGGCAACAGTGGATTCAGATGAGGTAACTATATGTGTACAAACACTTACAACTCTCGGTGTTACGTCATAAAATTAATATTCATTGTTTCCTTAAAGATTAACACTCCTCATTCCGAAGGAAAAACAGGTCTCATTACACGCACATCTACCTGGTACCCTAAGAAAGGGTCAAAATGTAAATAACTCATTCAACAGAAATAAAACAAGAGAGTAAAATAAAATTGATAGTAGTTATTGTGTTGCTTCGCAAAGAAACAGAGCAAAATCAAGCCAATGTACCTAAGTTATTCAATGATTATAACAAAAGAATCAAATTATAGAAATAATTATAGAAATACTTTCACCACCGTACTTACCTTACGGGTATCAGGTTCCTGCAGTATCTCTACGCGGCTTTCATCTGTCTTATCAGAGTAATTACTACTACTGGCCAATATCGCTACTAGGACTACTACTTCTTCTACTACTACTACTACTACTACTACTACCACTATTACGTTTTCCATAAACCATTACTCTGCGAAAACTCTTACATTATAGAATGAATGAAGTGTACTGAAATGAAATCCATGGAGATGAAATGAGTGTAGATGCAATGATATGAAATTATATCAGTGCAGATCGTTGTAATAAGCTGCAGTGTAAAGAATACGTTATTAACTATTGAAGATTTGTGCCAGGTCAGAACTCGGGCCAGACTTTCGTGTTTATAAGGAAGGAAAGAAGAAAGTTTGAACTTTTACGTCCCAACGGCTATCAGGTCACTGTTCCCACAGATCCTTTGTAATTACCTCTGGTAGCAGTGTTCGACCACAGGTGGAACATCAGTGACAATAAAAGTTTCTGACCTCGAGGCGTCCTCAGATAGCCTGGCGATTGGGAGCCAGTGTAGGACCGAATCCCGGTCTGGCACAAATGCTAAGCTGTCACAACGTTTTCATCTGCTACTCTGAAGCATTGTTTCTTCCGGGAATGATACGAGGTTCGGCTTCCACGTTAAAGTGTAGATCCCCGAGTTGGATAACTGGAGTGGGTTAGAGTCACGAAAGTCGCCAAAGTGAAGTCCACTAGAAAGACTCGCACCAAGTCACTGAGCCACACGACATTATCATTACTTGTGAGTATTTTCATTAATACTGCGTCATATGACACTGCACGACAATAGCTTTTGATTTAACAGCTCAGTGAGATAGCACAGTGGTTAGCACTCTGGACTCCCATTGGGGAGGACGAAGGTTTAAATTCCCGTCCGGCCAACCAGATGTAGGTTTTCGTGATTTCGATAAATCGCTTAAAGCAAATATCTGGGGTGGGGTGGGGGGGGGTGGAGGAGGAGGGGGAGGGGAGCCTATTTGCTTCCCCTCAATTTCCTACCCGAAGATTGTGCCCTGTCTCTAACGACCTTGTAATTGATGAGACGTTAAACTCATCTTTCTCCGTTCTATTCTTTTTTTTTAAATTAGTGCTGATCGCTTTGATTTCCTCTCGGTTTACTATGAAAGGAAAAACTTTGCTTTTGGAACAATTAACATGGGTTGCTAGCTTTTATAATGAAGACGGGTTCCGTTCCCTGCAAATGTTAGAGCAATAACTCATTAAAAAGCATCGTTAGGAAGAGGATATTATGCGCCGTACCGTCTCTCAGTAAATATACGCTGTAAGGCGGGGTTGCATTATTTCCATCTTAATGAGATGATAGTCGCCCGTAGTATCTGTTGCGTTAATTGACAAAAACTCTATTGTCGTCAAAAACTCCTTCGCGTTGTTTATGTAGCTATATATGACATGTGTCATTTTAGTTCTCGGATATGAGCAAGCCATCTATTATTTTTCGTACATGCTGTAAAGATAAGGCCATTTGGTTTCTGGATTGGAAATACATTATAACCTTTTTATTTAATTTTGTGTGATACATGTGAAACATTCGTGAATATGTTTCTCGTAATAATCTCCTAGCTTTAATTTTCGGCGGCATAAATCTGGTACTGATTCGTGTCTTCCAGGTCTGTGCTTATCTGGAATCGAATAGAAATAAAAATGTAAACAAAATTTCGTAGTTATTGCTCTCGTCAGTGTCCAAGCATTGCATTTGCCCATTGTTCGAAATAAACAATGCGACTGGCGTCTTTGAGTATCGTCGATCAGTCACCGTACCGGTGTCAAATTTTGAGAAGAAATTTAAAGTTTTCGTTCGTAATGAACACTTCAATAGTATCTGACAGTAATCAAGAAAACTGAAACGATCAGTTTTGAGCTGGAGATTCCTATGTAAACGAGTCTCTCTAACGACTGTTTACCAGTATAAAATTGTCTCCCGTATATGCAGTCACTAACACACGACAGTGCGATGTTACTAGACCTACTGCACTATTTTCGAATTCCTGTACTGGAACATACTTTTTACACAAGCATCTGACCGGAAGTGGAAAGAGAAAAGACACAGTACAGTTTCTGACCAATAGACCGTACGCTGGCTTCCTGAGTTTATGCAGGGGTTTACACTGTTTCAGCTTCAATAACAGAGGAGGTACTAATGAAAGTCTGAGCTATTAATGATCATGTGATCCAGCTGTGATTATATGCCGCTCTCCTGACTAATGTGTGTAGCCATTCATTTGTTTTCATTCTGTTTATTTTCAGTCTCCAGTAGTTACAAGTCATAACAAGATGCCTACAAACTTGTCCTTGGAGCAAAGAAAGTGGATTTTAAAACGCTATTGGAAAAGTGAAAACGTGAAAGAAGTGCAGAGGCGATAGTGAGCAGAGTTTGATATTGCGCCATCATCAAGTGCAACAACAACAAAGTTACGCGACGAATTTGAGAGGGAAGTAAGTATGTGCTGATCTGAGGAAGGGACGGTGTAGCAGGAAGAAATCAGTAGCGGTGGAAAGAAGTACGAGCCCAGTTGTACAAACTTTCACAAGATCCCCAAAGAATCCACAAGGCAAGCTGCGCCTGAATGAGGTCTAAGTAAATTAAGTGTTCACCGAGTTTTAAAGCAAGCAATTTGGAAAGCCTACATCCCCTTGTTGCTTCACATGATGAATGAGGACGATCCGGAAAGGAGCCTAGAATTTTGTAAATTGATTTGTGATAACGAAAAGTTGACTAATATCATCGTTTGGTCCGATGAGTCGAGGTGTAGACTTTGAATGGAACTATCACTCGCTGCAACTGTGTGAACTGGGCAAGAGGGAATCCCGATCTTACGGAAGAACGAGTGTTAATCTTCCAGGATTATCAATATGGTATGGTACGCCTGTCAGAGGACTTGTAGAGCCATTCCTTTTTGAAGCAACCGTGGCAGGTGTACAGTACCTTATCATGTTGCAGGAACGAACTGTACTAGCTGTTGAGGAACTGTTTTGAGTTGAAAGTAGTTTTTTTAACAAGACGTTGCAGCGTCACATTAACATTGTGACGTGCGGCAATTCCTGGATGAAACATTTGTTGAGACATAGATAGTCCGAAGAGAAAGTTTTGAGTTTCCACCCAGATTTCCCATTTTAACGTCGTTAGATCTGTTTCTGTGAGGAACTCTGAAGGACACCGGCTACGCCCCAAAACCATATAACCGTACGCTGAATAACTTGAGAGAGGCGATTGTGGCTGCCTATGAATCCATTACAGTGCCAACCTTAGCATACCTGTGCCAATCTATTCTGCAACGTCGCATACTCTGTCGTGGTTTAGACGTCGTTCATCCATTTTCTATAGTTGTTCACGACACTAGCACGCGAACAGTCGACTAGCTTCGCCATTTCCGTTATGCTCGTTTCCAGGCGCTTAGCCATAATAATCTGCTCTTCATCAAAGTCGTTTACGTCAATGGATTTAGCACTTTGCACCCATATGGTCGCTAGAATGACTCCCCTTTCGTCTCTGCTGCGATTTTACCCAATCCGTTGATAAACTTTAGAGGTTGCATTAATAAAGAATAGAAATTAAATGGTGGTTTTAGTGCTTCAGACGTTCTATGTAGTGTAAAGAGCCAAATTGTGCTTGTAGTCACAGCCCAGTGTTCTAGACACTGAGCGCTACAGCCAACAGTCCATGTCGACACAGCACCCTACAAGACAACGACCAAGTCCTCAAACATTGGCGACCCTCCGAGGAGAATACGACATTTCTACCTCTTCCTCAAGTTCACCCTCCTGACAGCAGCCCTTATATCCCCTGGGCCAGCCAGTCATCATCGGACAGCTGGGCTACGCTATGACGCCCACCACTCGTCGGACGGTGTCGTGAGGACAACGACCTACCTACTATACAGCTGCCTAACTATCATCGGACCTCGAATCCTTGCCTGCTCTTGACAGCCCTGCCCTCTGCCACCACCATGGGTCTACTCCCGGGATGCAGCCAGCTTCCCATGTTCCAGGGCCTTGGACTGAGCCCCCCCCCCCCCCCCCCCCCCACAAAGCCCTGCACCACTGGCACCTGAAGTCGCCAGCTATAGAAGGCCATTCTCCGGTGCAGAGTTCAGGGCACTGGATCGTCGGGACAATGCAGACGCCACGGCCTTGTCTGTTACGGACTCGGTTACACAGGGCATCCACGGAACCTGAAGCAACATCCGTAGGAGCTACGTCTACGCTGAGGCTGACAAGGATCACGTTACAACATAAGCTGCTCCAGGAGACGGTGGGGCGGTGTTTCTGCTGCATTCGTCGAGGCAGTAGAGGAACACCCACAGCCAACAAGACTGAATGATTGTAATAAACAATACAGTTAAAAGATTGTATGTAATAAGCAATACACTGAGATGGCAAAAGACATAGGATACATCCTAATATGTCAGACCTCTTTTTTCCCCGGCGTAATTCAGCTGTTCGACAGGGCGTGGACTCAGCAATTTGTTGAAAGTCCCCTTCATAAATATTGAGCCATGCTGTCTCTATAACCGTCGATAATTGCGAAAATGTTGCCGGTGCAGGATTTTGTGCACAGGAACTCAGGCCTTCGATCAAGGTGGCCAAATCATTCGCTCGAACTGTCCAGAATATTCCTCAAACCAATCACGAAGAGCGGTGGCCCAGTGACATTGCACATTGTCGTCCATAAAAATTCCATCGTTGTTCGGCGACACGAATTCCATGAATTTCTTGATGCAATAATTTACCAACAGCCGTATGTAATGTAGAAATTTATTTTGTGAACTTCTTATGTATACAAGTTTGGCCTGGCCACCAAGAGCTGTTGCATAACGATTTGATTCACGGATCCAGTTATATGGCTCCTTCCGTGTACAGCGATTTTACGACTATGACGTGTGGGGCCTGAAGATGGCGTCAATGTAATGCCGAAACTGGTATACATAAGAAGTTCATAAAATAAATTTCTACAATACGTACGTCTGTTGGTAAATTATTGCATCAAGAAATACATGCCAGCCGTTGTCCTATGGCCCATAATGGATCAACGAGGATTGAAGTCCATGAATGGCTGAAAATGATCTTCAGGTAGCTGAACGTAACTCGGACATAGTCCATTCCATGATAACACAGCCCACACCATTATGGAGCCACTATCAGCTTGCATAGTGTCTTGTTGACAACAAGGGTCCATGGCTTCATGGGGTCAGCGCCACACTCGAACCCTACCATCAGCTCTTACTAACTGAAATCGGGAGTCATCTGACCAGGCCACGGTTTTCCAGTCGTCTAGGGTCCGACCGTAATGGTCATGAACCCAGGAGAGACCCATTAACGCCAAATTTTGTCGCACTCTTATAATGGATACGTTTGTCGTACGTCACGCATTTATTTCTGCGGTTATTTCAAGCAGAGTTGCTTGTCTGTCACCATTGACAACGATACGCAAACGCCGCTACTCTGGATCGTTAAGCGAAGGCCGTCGACCACTGTATTGTCTGTAATGAGACGTAATGCCTGAAATTTGGTATTCTCCACACTCTCTTGACACGGCGTACCTCGGAATATTGAATTCCATAGCGAGTTCAGAAAAAGAATGGCCCATGCTTCTAGCTTCCACTGCCACTCCGCGTTCAGTATCTGTTAATTCTCGTCGCTCGGCCACAATCACGTCGGAAACCTTTTACACGAACCACCAGAGTCAAATGAGTTTCGCCAGTACACTGTCCTTTTATACCTTCTGTGCACAACACTAAAGTCATAAAGTCATGTTTGTATGTGCATATCTCTATCCTAAGACCTCTGTCACCTCAGTGTAATGGGATTTAGCATCCACAGGCTGCCTCTTTATGCTGCATCCACGTCCGTCACCGGTAGACAATCGCTCGTCTATTCCACGTCATCCAGATACCTCGTCACAAGTCTCCCTCCACGTGAGCACGTGGAACGATCATAAGTCGTTTTTTAGGATGTATTTCATCTCACTTGTCACACTCGAATCTTTCCGAACACTTCAGAGACCAGTGCTGTACTTCGTCGTTTTATGCCAGGTTCGTATTGGAAATATCTAGTCTCGTCATCCATGATGGCTTATTCTAAAACTAGAACTGTTCCAGTTTTTCATTTCAATCGAGACCCGGGATGCGTTCAGCAACGGATATTTTAGTCCTGATAAAGATGATTATAGTTTTGGACGTGGAGCTCCCTTAACAAATCAGCATGCCATTTCCATGGAGAGGGGGCAGGAGGAGGGGATGTAGACTGTCCCCATAAGGTGAGTGGTTTATGGTGCATTAAAATCCACCGCCCTTCCCCAGCATTTAGAAACGAGGCCCGACAGTTCAGAAAATGCCAAAATCAGTGTTTTATTCGAGAGTGAAGGTGTGTGGGACAAATAGGGATAAACGTTTAACTTCTTTCAAACATCTGGGGAATATCTTTACCACTTCTTTTAGAGACCTTCAGTTGTTCCATTGCGATTTTGCAATACAGCCACGAAAACACACCACGTTGCACATCCACTTCCTAATACTGCCTGCTCACAGCTGACAGGTCGATTGAACATCTGCTGCTTCCAGTTGTTAGTTCAGCCTACTACCGTAGTTATCGGGCTGACGTCGCATATAGCCCAGGAATTTAATCTACCCATTATGAGGTACAATCTGATGTTAAAAATTTAAATGAGTAAGACAAGTTATAAACTATATTTGTCTTGAGGCAGCTGAATAGACGTCGCACAAATTCCCGAACTTCATTCGTCCAGTATTTGAAAATGTGAGCACTTAGCAACTTCCAACTATTTTTACACATAATTTTAAACCATTACGAAACTTTTGCTCGACGACACCCTTCCCCCCCCCCCCCTCCCAAGAAAATGATGAAAGGAAAAAAAGTTTTATCCCATTATACTGTTCATGCAATCAAGCTTCAGCATCAAGCACGACGTTTACTACTTCTTTACTACAGACTCCGTTCGGAACAGAGTTTTCGGCAGTTTCCACGCACTTGCAGAATTACAGCATAGTATGAAACATTGCTCAGGAGATATGACGTCGTAGGGATTTAGTTGCGCGAGAAACTAGCTTCTACGTAAAATGGCAGGCAGTGAAACAACAACACAGGCACGGCATTTTAATTTATTCTTTTCTTAATTACTGAGTCTATTAGAAACACACTTTGCAGACTATATCTACATTTATCACTGAATATACCACCAAAATTATATCATAGTACGTCACATAATTCAGGAGGTATAGTGTCATAAACGGCGGTAGCGTTCTCGCTTCCCGGGTTCGATTCCCGGCGGGGTCAGGGATTTTCTCTGCCTCGTGATGACTGGGTGTTGTGTGATGTCCTTAGGATAGTTAGTTTTACGTAGTTCTAAGTTCTAGTGGACTGATGACCATAGATGTTAAGTCCCATAGTGTTCAGAGCCATTTTGTCATAAACGTTGAGATGTGCGTGAAAAAACTTGTTTTTTTTCCTAAAATGGAGCGCAAATTAATAGACTATATTCATACAGTGTTTCATGATGACAATACTTAGCGACTACCAACAAACTTTGAGCATAATTTCAAACATTTTTTTCTTACATGCTTAATTCCAAACATTTAACACTGTGACTCACTTGTAAGGTAATTAGACATTGTAAGCTGTTTATTCATGGGAGTTCGATACTTTGAAGGATAGGGGGTTTAAAGTTCTTCTTATAGTCTTTTTTCTTAAAACTATTTCACAAATACATTTGATTGTATTTTTCTCTAAAAAGAAAATTATTATACGACTCTGATGAGCCGCCGGTATTAGGGATCAAAAATAAAAATCCCTTGGATATATTAGTTTACCAGCATAAAAAACACAGCTGTAGCCCTAGAATAAGTATCTGAATCCGGCAGTATCGTTCCGCCGCTCCCGGTGTCGCTCAGTTCCAGACAACACTAATTGCCAAAATTGAGAATAAACGATGGTTCCAACATCATGCTGTAATTTGATCATTTAAGAGGTTGTTTATTGTACTCAGTCACTGGAAACAGAATATTTTCACATCAGTTCTTCATAAAAAGGAAATGTCGGACAGAGAAGAAATATCATTTACTCTGTATACAGGATGTTTCAGAAATTATGGTCGATATTCAAGGATATGACAGGAATAATCATTCGAAACAAAAAAGTCAAGCAAACATGGGATCTAAAACGCATACCTTAAGAGCTATGAGTAATTCTTGATCTTCGATACTGTGAAACAAATTTCTTCTACTGCAAGCCCTTTTCTTTCCATATTTTGGGAGGTGGCTGTATGGACTAAAACAAGAAAAAAACGTCCAGTAATCATGTGCCATAAAACTCATAACTTCAGAGCTATGAGCACTTGTTCATCTTCGCTATTGCCCGCTTCTCGTGGTCGTGCGGTAGCGTTCTCGCTTCCCACGCCCGGGTTCCCGGGTTCGAATCCCGGCGGGGTCAGGGATTTTCTCTGCCTCGTGATGGCTGGGTGTTGTGTGCTGTCCTTAGGTTAGTTAGGTTTAAGTAGTTCTAAGTTCTAGGGGACTGATGACCACAGCAGTTGAGTCCCATAGTGCTCAGAGCCATTTGAACCATTTTTTTTCATCTTCGCTATTTTGAAACACAACTAGTCTAATGAAAAATTGCTCATAACTTTTAAGGTATGCAATTTCAAGCATATGTTTACTGGACATTGTTTTCTTGTTTTGGTCCGTACTACCACTACCCAAAATATGGAAAGCAAAGAGCTTGAAGCAGAAGATATTTGTTTCACAGCATCGAAGATCAAGGATTGCTCATAGCTCTTACGGTATGCGTTTTAGACCCCATGTTTTGACTTTTTTGTTTCGATTGATCATTCCTCTCATATCCCTGAATATTGACCACCACTTCTGAAACACCCCGTACAACGTTGCAAATACCATGTCTTGTAAAATTAAACTTTCTGTGTTTTAAATCATACATCAATCATTTCAATAGGCCTAGCCTGGCGCAATCATGGTCACGCCAGTCCAAAATCGATACGAAACGGACAAGGGGAAAGCTGTTATAGTCATCACCGATTTCCTTCAAATATCTAGTGTATGCACTGCTGGGCCAGAATAGAAATCGACAGAGGCGAGAGCTCCAGATGGCCAAGTGTTTAGAAAAAATTGCAGTTTTGGCGTGGGTCCGGCGACTCATGAGCCAGTTATGTTAGCATAGTTTGCAGATAGCTGTTCGCGCAATGGGAACAGCAGAGAACGATAATCCTAGGATAGTGGGTTCGAGTCCTTATTTAGGAGCTCGATATTTTCAATTTTTACGCTACGTATAACGCAAATAAGCAGAAATAATGCTCAATACCTTGCATTGATTAATATTTTGAAAAAAGGCAAAGGAAAATTGTGGACCAAGTATTCCAAAAAACTGTCGACGAATACGCGGCACAATATAGGAATGCAGTCACCACATCATTAATATCTGGGAAACTTGACACTAGCCTTACACAAAAAAATTTTGACCGGTGTGATGAAGCACTATGTGTAGGAGAACAAATATCTTCTGCCAGTTTAGTCGTTGAAAAGACAGATAAATCCAAATTTATACAACGAGATTTTTCAAGGTTAAGGATTGCCATTGAATAATATTGAAATGATTCCCCCAAAATGCACTCCGCTAGTGCAACCCTGTGATGTCTGCTTTTATCGTCAGGTAAAGAATTGTTCAAAAAGCTACAAAAACTGCTCTTTGCTCATGGAGAGGGGCAGAGAGGAGTGCGTCACTGTACATGACAATCTATCCTCGCCAATACTTGACGAAATTATGTGTTACGTGTGGTTAGCTGCCAAATTGTGCCATGAAAGAGAATCTTTCATAAATGTAAACTGAGTTTGTTGTTCTACAGAAACTTTAAAACAATCACGTAATGGTAAAAATTCGGAAATTTGCAAACGTGTGAAATAGGCTGAGAAAATTACTGCTCTGCTGTTTTTTCACCCAAGAAACTATAAATGATCAACTGTAAAATAACAGATGTATCTAATTTTATGTACGAAGTTCTTGTGTACATCTTACAGTTCCTTCCTGGAGATTTGTTTCCAACCCCACATCATCCTTTTCTTCTTTTTCATGCCTTTTATGGAAATACTGAAAAATACAGTATATAAATGTGTAGGCTTCCGCGGCCAGAGTCAGTTGACATAAAGTTTTCTGCTGTCGTACCGCATCATAATGTAGATAAACTATACCGCAGAAACCAATGTTTAGGCCATGGTTACAATGGCCTTCATCTGGGTCTACTCAACCAGAAGTAGACCCAAAGGCCATAGTAACCGTGGCCGAAACATTAGTTTCTCCAGTATATTTTCTTACACTGTAACGCTGTAAGACAGTCAGAAAACTTTTATGTGAAATACAATATACTAAGTACAATTTCAGATAATTTGCAGAGTAAGTAACGCAAAAAATGTAAAAAAGAAAAAAAACTGCATTTTGACTCAACCCCGAGGTCCTCGGCTTATCGTTCGCTGTCCTAAATCTCTAATGCCTCACCCGACACAGGTTAAAAATGTAAGTTTTTCTAAAGGCTTGGCCTTCTGGAGCTCTCGCTTCCATCGGCTTCATTTCTAGACAAGTCCTTCACGTATCATAAATCCGTACTAAATCGCTGATTACGAGCGGGTGCGGTGCCCTTGTAAAACTACGCTGCTGAAATAAAATATTTCTTTCGTGACAACGGCGGGTTGTTGATGCCTCAGTTTGTGACTGTTCCTCACACCCGCCACTTCCACAAGTCATCAGGCTGCTGCATTCCCCAGAACTCGAGGCTGAGTGTCGGCTCGTAATTTCTTTGCACGAACAGATTTTTTCACAAAAATATTAATAAACTGTTTTTAGCATCACTCACCAACAATTTGGAATTAATATTTTCCCATATTTATATTTCAAATTAATACTTCACCGGGGTCCGCCCCTCGAGGTCTCGCGGTAGCGTTCTCGCTTCCCGAGCAGGGGGTCCCGGGTTCGATTCCCGGCGGGGTCAGGGATTTTTCCTGCCTCGAGATGACTGGGTGTTGTTGTATCGTCTTCATCATCATCATTCATCCCCATTACGGTCGGAGGAAGGCAACGGCAAACCACCTCCATTAGGACCTTGCCTAGTAAGGCGATGCGGGTCTCCCGCATCGTTCCCCTACGCTCTGTAAAGAAGCATGGGACTTCATTTCCATTTTTTTTCACTTCACCGGGAATAAAAAACTTATGTGTCTGGACCGTTAGAAGTTCCCTCGTCCAAGTCGTAGAAGAGGACTACGGCACGGAGTAATGGATAGAATTTAAAGGTGGAGTACAGTTGGAACTCCGTGTGCCCCGAGGCCGCTCCGATAGCAGACAATAACCTGTGCCGAGGACACCCAGAAAAGTGACTTCTAATGAGGTTCTGCTGAAATCTTCGACCACAGCAAAGACGGATGAAGCTGTTTTGGGAACAGTGGAGCTGACAGAGGTACACCTTAACGGCGTCCTTGAGGAGCACAGGGACCTTCAAAGAGTAAGGGTGCAAACCCTGACAGGAAATCATGCTAAGATGAAGGCATAGAAGCGGCAGCCCTACCGCAAGCTTACGCCATCCAGGGCTGACGGAAGACGTTAGACTTTTCACCTGCTGACGATCCTCACAGTAAAGCACCGAATAACAGGACTGCTAACAACATTTTCGAATGGAAACTGAAGGACAGGAGCATTGGTATAAAACGTCGTCCAGAAATGGTGGCACGGAACATGAGAAATGTAATAAATAGCAATGAAGATCTGAAAAGAATACTAAATCAAAGAAAAATAATTATAGCAATAATAACAGAAACGAAAAAGTAACTGAAATTATTTAAAGACCGAGGAGAGTATTCCCTCACGTATGCTGGTCTCCCGCAAGAAGTTAGAGCCTTAGCAGGAGCAGCTACCTTAATGAATTGAAAATAGAAAATATGCACTCGCACACGTGGTTGAGTGAGAGGACAGATCCGAGTATAGTGCCGTGTGCACCTGCACCACAGTAGAAGGCAATAAAGAAGATACAGAAAATAGCTATGAAACGTTGCAAGAAACCACACGCGATAAAGAAAAACATCATCGTTGGTGGTAACTGTGGAACTTCCAAATAAATATGTTGGGAATTAGTGGAGAAAATGTTATCAATAACAACGAGAAAAACATGGCTCTGAGCACTATGGGACTTAACTTCTGAGGTCATCAGTCCCCTAGAACTTACAACTACTTAAACCTAACTAACGTAAGGACATCACACACATCCATGCCCGAGGCAGGATTCGAACCTGCGACAGCAGGAGTCGCGCGGTTCCGGCATGAAGCGCCTAGAACCGCTCGGCCACCCCGGCCGGCTAACAACGAGAAACTCGTCAGAGAGTTCGTATGCTTCAGTAACTTATGTACCGTGAACACATTTTTGGTGTATGAAGAAATACCTTGGCAGGTAGAGATGTCAGTCGGTAATAGACTAATTTCGGGCCGATCACATAAGACCTCCGACATTTACGGATATAATAGTATACAGAGTAGCAGAACTGATCACAGATCAGCATACGTTAAGGGCAACTGTAAACATTAGCTACGGTTGCAGGTTCGAATCCTGCCTCGGGCATGGATGTGTGTGATGTCCTTAGGTTAGTTAGGCTTAATTAGTTCTAAGTTCTAGGCGACTGATGACCTCAGAAATTAAATCGCATAGTTCTCAGAGCCATTTGAACCATTTTTTTGTAAACATTAAAACCAGATAGATGAAAATCAAGTCTGACAAAAGTAGCCATAAAACCACACACACACACACACACACACACACACACACACACACAAGCGCGCGCAGAGAGAGAGAGAGAGATGCCTACCCTATCTCTCTCTCTCTCTGCATTTGGGGATACCCTAAATGGCTACGAAACAAGACGATAGATGGGAAACATGAATACAAGAGCGCAACATCACAAGTAGAGTAACTCTGCAGGTCGATTAAATAGGAGAACTGGGATACATTCATTTCACAAATTGAAACGATATTCATCTTTAACGAAAAGTGTGTTACGTCAGCTTCCTGGTTAACCTAAATTTGCGGTACAACCGTCTTTTCAGTAATGATAATACTATTTTCAACTAAAAAGTATGATATTCAGGTTTTTGAAGTAGTTACGCTATTCATTGATGCATTTGCAAGATCTTCTATCTTTCCAAATTTGTCCATAACGTAATATTATTATTTTGTGTTCCTATGAGATAAAGTTGTACTACTAAAATTAGTTGCCCTGCACATTGCACTTTACGTGAGTTACAACAAATGCCACATACTCTTCAGTTGAAACTTCCGGGCTGAGAGAGAGAGAGAGAGAGAGAGAGAGAGAGAGAGAGAGAGATGCCTACCCTATCTCTCTCTCTCTCTGCATTTGGGGATACCCTAAATGGCTACGAAACAAGACGATAGATGGGAAACATGAATACAAGAGCGCAACATCACAAGTAGAGTAACTCTGCAGGTCGATTAAATAGGAGAACTGGGATACATTCGTTTCACAAATTGAAACGATATTCATCTTTAACGAAAAGTGTGTTACGTCAGCTTCCTGGTTAACCTAAATTTGCGGTACAACCGTCTTTTCAGTAATGATAATACTATTTTCAACTAAAAAGTATGATATTCAGGTTTTTGAAGTAGTTACGCTATTCATTGATGCATTTGCAAGATCTTCTATCTTTCCAAATTTGTCCATAACGTAATATTATTATTTTGTGTTCCTATGAGATGAAGTTGTACTACCAAAATTAGTTGCCCTGCACATTGCACTTTACGTGAGTTACAACAAATGCCACATACTCTTCAGTTGAAACTTCCGGGCTGAGAGAGAGAGAGAGAGAGAGAGAGAGAGAGAGAGAGAGATGCCTACCCTATCTCTCTCTCTCTCTGCATTTGGGGATACCCTAAATGGCTACGAAACAAGACGATAGATGGGAAACATGAATACAAGAGCGCAACATCACAAGTAGAGTAACTCTGCACGTCGATTAAATAGGAGAACTGGGATACATTCATTTCACAAATTGAAACGATATTCATCTTTAACGAAAAGTGTGTTACGTCAGCTTCCTGGTTAACCTAAATTTGCGGTACAACCGTCTTTTCAGTAATGATAATACTATTTTCAACTAAAAAGTATGATATTCAGGTTTTTGAAGTAGTTACGCTATTCATTGATGCATTTGCAAGATCTTCTATCTTTCCAAATTTGTCCATAACGTAATATTATTATTTTGTGTTCCTATGAGATAAAGTTGTACTACTAAAATTAGTTGCCCTGCACATTGCACTTTACGTGAGTTACAACAAATGCCACATACTCTTCAGTTGAAACTTCCGGGCTGAGAGAGAGAGAGAGAGAGAGAGAGAGAGAGAGAGATGCCTACCCTATCTCTCTCTCTCTCTGCATTTGGGGATACCCTAAATGGCTACGAAACAAGACGATAGATGGGAAACATGAATACAAGAGCGCAACATCACAAGTAGAGTAACTCTGCAGGTCGATTAAATAGGAGAACTGGGATACATTCATTTCACAAATTGAAACGATATTCATCTTTAACGAAAAGTGTGTTACGTCAGCTTCCTGGTTAACCTAAATTTGCGGTACAACCGTCTTTTCAGTAATGATAATACTATTTTCAACTAAAAAGTATGATATTCAGGTTTTTGAAGTAGTTACGCTATTCATTGATGCATTTGCAAGATCTTCTATCTTTCCAAATTTGTCCATAACGTAATATTATTATTTTGTGTTCCTATGAGATGAAGTTGTACTACTAAAATTAGTTGCCCTGCACATTGCACTTTACGTGAGTTACAACAAATGCCACATACTCTTCAGTTGAAACTTCCGGGCTGAGAGAGAGAGAGAGAGAGAGAGAGAGAGAGAGAGAGAGAGAGATGCCTACCCTATCTCTCTCTATCTCTGCATTTGGGGATACCCTAAATGGCTACGAAACAAGACGATAGATGGGAAACATGAATACAAGAGCGCAACATCACAAGTAGAGTAACTCTGCAGGTCGTTAAATAGGAGAACTGGGATACATTCATTTCACAAATTGAAACGATATTCATCTTTAACGAAAAGTGTGTTACGTCAGCTTCCTGGTTAACCTAAATTTGCGGTACAACCGTCTTTTCAGTAATGATAATACTATTTTCAACTAAAAAGTATGATATTCAGGTTTTTGAAGTAGTTACGCTATTCATTGATGCATTTGCAAGATCTTCTATCTTTCCAAATTTGTCCATAACGTAATATTATTATTTTGTGTTCCTATGAGATAAAGTTGTACTACTAAAATTAGTTGCCCTGCACATTGCACTTTACGTGAGTTACAACAAATGCCACATACTCTTCAGTTGAAACTTCCGGGCTGAGAGAGAGAGAGAGAGAGAGAGAGAGAGAGAGAGAGAGAGAGAGAGATGCCTACCCTATCTCTCTCTCTCTCTGCATTTGGGGATACCCTAAATGGCTACGAAACAAGACGATAGATGGGAAACATGAATACAAGAGCGCAACATCACAAGTAGAGTAACTCTGCAGGTCGATTAAATAGGAGAACTGGGATACATTCATTTCACAAATTGAAACGATATTCATCTTTAACGAAAAGTGTGTTACGTCAGCTTCCTGGTTAACCTAAATTTGCGGTACAACCGTCTTTTCAGTAATGATAATACTATTTTCAACTAAAAAGTATGATATTCAGGTTTTTGAAGTAGTTACGCTATTCATTGATGCATTTGCAAGATCTTCTATCTTTCCAAATTTGTCCATAACGTAATATTATTATTTTGTGTTCCTATGAGATGAAGTTGTACTACTAAAATTAGTTGCCCTGCACATTGCACTTTACGTGAGTTACAACAAATGCCACATACTCTTCAGTTGAAACTTCCGGGCTGAGAGAGAGAGAGAGAGAGAGAGAGAGAGAGAGAGAGAGAGAGATGCCTACTCTATCTCTCTCTCTCTGCATTTGGGGATACCCTAAATGGCTACGAAACAAGACGATAGATGGGAAACATGAATACAAGAGCGCAACATCACAAGTAGAGTAACTCTGCAGGTCGATTAAATAGGAGAACTGGGATACATTCATTTCACAAATTGAAACGATATTCATCTTTAACGAAAAGTGTGTTACGTCAGCTTCCTGGTTAACCTAAATTTGCGGTACAACCGTCTTTTCAGTAATGATAATACTATTTTCAACTAAAAAGTATGATATTCAGGTTTTTGAAGTAGTTACGCTATTCATTGATGCATTTGCAAGATCTTCTATCTTTCCAAATTTGTCCATAACGTAATATTATTATTTTGTGTTCCTATGAGATAAAGTTGTACTACTAAAATTAGTTGCCCTGCACATTGCACTTTACGTGAGTTACAACAAATGCCACATACTCTTCAGTTGAAACTTCCGGGCTGAGAGAGAGAGAGAGAGAGAGAGAGAGAGAGAGAGAGAGATGCCTACCCTATCTCTCTCTCTCTCTCTGCATTTGGGGATACCCTAAATGGCTACGAAACAAGACGATAGATGGGAAACATGAATACAAGAGCGCAACATCACAAGTAGAGTAACTCTGCAGGTCGATTAAATAGGAGAACTGGGATACATTCATTTCACAAATTGAAACGATATTCATCTTTAACGAAAAGTGTGTTACGTCAGCTTCCTGGTTAACCTAAATTTGCGGTACAACCGTCTTTTCAGTAATGATAATACTATTTTCAACTAAAAAGTATGATATTCAGGTTTTTGAAGTAGTTACGCTATTCATTGATGCATTTGCAAGATCTTCTATCTTTCCAAACTTGTCCATAACGTAATATTATTATTTTGTGTTCCTATGAGATAAAGTTGTACTACTAAAATTAGTTGCCCTGCACATTGCACTTTACGTGAGTTACAACAAATGCCACATACTCTTCAGTTGAAACTTCCGGGCTGAGAGAGAGAGAGAGAGAGAGAGAGAGAGAGAGAGAGAGAGAGAGAGATGCCTACCCTATCTCTCTCTCTCTGCATTTGGGGATACCCTAAATGGCTACGAAACAAGACGATAGATGGGAAACATGAATACAAGAGCGCAACATCACAAGTAGAGTAACTCTGCAGGTCGATTAAATAGGAGAACTGGGATACATTCATTTCACAAATTGAAACGATATTCATCTTTAACGAAAAGTGTGTTACGTCAGCTTCCTGGTTAACCTAAATTTGCGGTACAACCGTCTTTTCAGTAATGATAATACTATTTTCAACTAAAAAGTATGATATTCAGGTTTTTGAAGTAGTTACGCTATTCATTGATGCATTTGCAAGATCTTCTATCTTTCCAAATTTGTCCATAACGTAATATTATTATTTTGTGTTCCTATGAGATAAAGTTGTACTACTAAAATTAGTTGCCCTGCACATTGCACTTTACGTGAGTTACAACAAATGCCACATACTCTTCAGTTGAAACTTCCGGGCTGAGAGAGAGAGAGAGAGAGAGAGATGCCTACCCTATCTCTCTCTCTCTCTGCATTTGGGGATACCCTAAATGGCTACGAAACAAGACGATAGATGGGAAACATGAATACAAGAGCGCAACATCACAAGTAGAGTAACTCTGCAGGTCGATTAAATAGGAGAACTGGGATACATTCATTTCACAAATTGAAACGATATTCATCTTTAACGAAAAGTGTGTTACGTCAGCTTCCTGGTTAACCTAAATTTGCGGTACAACCGTCTTTTCAGTAATGATAATACTATTTTCAACTAAAAAGTATGATATTCAGGTTTTTGAAGTAGTTACGCTATTCATTGATGCATTTGCAAGATCTTCTATCTTTCCAAATTTGTCCATAACGTAATATTATTATTTTGTGTTCCTATGAGATAAAGTTGTACTACTAAAATTAGTTGCCCTGCACATTGCACTTTACGTGAGTTACAACAAATGCCACATACTCTTCAGTTGAAACTTCCGGGCTGAGAGAGAGAGAGAGAGAGAGAGAGAGAGAGAGAGAGAGATGCCTACCCTATCTCTCTCTCTCTCTCTGCATTTGGGGATACCCTAAATGGCTACGAAACAAGACGATAGATGGGAAACATGAATACAAGAGCGCAACATCACAAGTAGAGTAACTCTGCAGGTCGATTAAATAGGAGAACTGGGATACATTCATTTCACAAATTGAAACGATATTCATCTTTAACGAAAAGTGTGTTACGTCAGCTTCCTGGTTAACCTAAATTTGCGGTACAACCGTCTTTTCAGTAATGATAATACTATTTTCAACTAAAAAGTATGATATTCAGGTTTTTGAAGTAGTTACGCTATTCATTGATGCATTTGCAAGATCTTCTATCTTTCCAAATTTGTCCATAACGTAATATTATTATTTTGTGTTCCTATGAGATGAAGTTGTACTACTAAAATTAGTTGCCCTGCACATTGCACTTTACGTGAGTTACAACAAATGCCACATACTCTTCAGTTGAAACTTCCGGGCTGAGAGAGAGAGAGAGAGAGAGAGAGAGAGAGAGAGAGAGAGAGATGCCTACCCTATCTCTCTCTCTCTCTGCATTTGGGGATACCCTAAATGGCTACGAAACAAGACGATAGATGGGAAACATGAATACAAGAGCGCAACATCACAAGTAGAGTAACTCTGCAGGTCGATTAAATAGGAGAACTGGGATACATTCATTTCACAAATTGAAACGATATTCATCTTTAACGAAAAGTGTGT